>NW_020837972.1:16809086-17417702 GCF_003676395.1 Aethalodelphis obliquidens | reverse complement strand
GTCCGGAGCCTGTGCTCCGCAGCGGGAGAGGCCCCAACAGTGAGAGGTCCGCATACTGCAAAAAAAAAAAAAAAAAAGTGGAAATATGCCTTAGTTTGTTTATTCTTATTTAATTTTCAACTTTGTGTAAAAAGCTTTCCACAGTGTACAATCTGTGAGTTTTCCACAGTGGACATAACAATTAACTGTACAATTAAGTGTACAGGGGCTTCCCTGGTGGCGCAGTGGTTAAGAATCCGCCCGCCAATGCAGGAGACACGGATTCGATCCCTGGTCTGGGAAGATCCCACATGCCACGGAGCAGCTAAGCCCATGCACCACAACTACTGAGCCTGCGCTCTATAGCCCGCGAGCCACAACTACTGAGCCCACATGCCACAACTACTGAAGCCCGCGCGCCTAGAGCCTGTGCTCCGCAACAAGAGAAGCCACCGCAATGAGAAGCCCACGCACCGCAACGAAGAGTAGCCCCTGCTCGACACAACTAGAGAAAGCCCACGCGCAGCAACGAAGACCCGACGCCCCCAAAAAATAACTAATTAAGTGTACAATCTGATGACTTCCTACATACATGTGTACATGAGTACACACCCATGAAGCCATCCCCACAATGAATACGGGTCGCGTTTATCACGCCTCTGGCCCTTTGCAATTCCTGCCTCTATGAGTGCCTCCTCGCCATTCCCAGACAACTACTGATCTGCTTTCAGTCACCAGAGATTAGTTTGCATCTTCTAGAGTTTTATATAGATGCATTACATACTTTTGTCTGTCTGGCTTCTTTCACTCAGCATAATTATCTTGAGATTTACCTATGCTGTATGTGTATAGATAGTTCATTCCTTTTTATTGCTGAGAAGTACTCCATTGTATGGATATACCACAGTTTTATCTATTCACTTACTGCAGTATATTTGGGTTGTTTCCAGTTTTTTTAGCGAGTGCAAATAAAGCTGCTTTAATATTTCTGTGGACGTATGTTTCCATTTCTCTAGGAGTAGAACAGCTGGGTCATATGGTAGGTGTATATTTAATTTTTTTTTTAAGTAGTTTTTTAATAGAAAGTACCCAGTGTTTTCCAGAGTGGCTCTACCATTTACAGTCTCACCATCAGTGAACAAAAGTCCCAGGTGCTCCGGATCCTAGTCAACACTTTGGTGCAGTCAATTTTGAACAAAGAGAACTAACAGTCATCAAATACCCATTAGGGGCCAGGTCCTCCAATATCCCCTTAAAACCAAGCAACTGTGATGTTATAACTGCACATTTGCAGGCGAAGAAACTGAGGCTCAAAGAAATTAAATAACTGTACTAACGTCACTGAGCTAAGACAAAGCAAAACCGGGATTTGAACCCAACTCATCTTCCCGGATATCTTCCCAAAATAACACCAAAAATAACTAAGTTTACTTGAACTTATTTTCTTTACAAACCACCTGCAAGGGGGACCCCATTCATGTTGGAAACACTGGCTCATCCACAATAATGACACTGTAGACACAACCTCACTGCCTGTCTGTAGGGCCGTGGACAGACTACGGTTTATTCAATCACTGGACCCTGCACATCAAGCAACAATCAAAATGAAGAGGCTATAGGTCCACGGTGTCAGCACAGATGAAGGTCACAAAACACTGACAAAGCTGGAAAATCACATCAGAAAGGATACAGACGGCAGTTTACCATTCATGTACATCTTAAACAAAACAATAGTATGTAATTTTTTTAAAAATTGTGGTATAGTTGCTTTACAACGTTGTGTCAGTTTCTGCTGTACAACGAAGTGAATCAGCTACGTGTATACATATATCCCCTCCCTCTTGGACCTCCCTCCCTCCCTCCCCCCCCCACATAGGTCACCACAGAGCACTGAGCTGAGCTTCCCTATGCTATACGGCAGGTGCCCACTAGCTATCTGTTGTACACGTGGTAGTGTATATATGTCAATCCCAATCTCCCAATTCATCCCCCTCTTCCCCCGCGCTGTGTACACACGTCTGTTCTCTACGTCTGCGTCTCTATTCCTGCCCTTAAGTATACACTTTTATGTAAAACATAAAAGCATAAAGCAAGCATGGATGCAACTTCAGGGTAGTGGTTAACTGGTGGGGGTGGAGGGTAGGCACAGGCAGAATGGCACATGAACTTACCCTCTATCTGTAACATTTTATTTATTTCACAAGTTGAAAAATAAAGCAAATATGGCAAAATGTCAACGTGTTAAATCCGAACGTAAGTACATAGTAACTTGTATTTTTCATTTTCTGTGTGTTTAAAATATTTATTAAAAATAGATAGATCAGTCACCTGGAGGGCCTGAGGGACATCCTACCTGAAGTTATCTATAGGATATTTAAAGAAAAGAGAAGGTAAATAATTATGACTTCAGTTAAGTAATAGAAATTAAAGTCCTATAATTAAAAAACAAAACCTGAAGAATAGCCAAAATTAAGCACACTAACAGTAGTGCTCTAGGGGAATTAAAAGTATGCTGGGAGGGCTTCCCTGGTGGCGCAGTCGTTGGGAGTCCGCCTGCCGATGCAGGGGACACGGGTTCGTGCCCCGGTCCGGGAGGATCCCACATGCCGCGGAGCGGCTGGGCCCGTGGGCCATGGCCGCTGGGCCTGCGTGTCCCGAGCCTGTGCTCTGCAACGGGAGAGGCCACGACAGTGAGAGGCCCGCGTACGGCAAAAAAAAAAAAAAAAAGTATGCTGGGGAGAAGTCTTGCTTGAATAAGCTGGGTATTTCTAAGCGAAATACAAACCTTTTCACTGGGCAATGCTGCATCTTTGTTGACTAACAAAATCTTAGATGAGTTCTTTTTATCAGAAGAGGACTCCATCTCTATCAACTTCTCATCCTCTCTTAAGGCAGATTTTGAAGAACCCAAACAGTGGGACTGCTGGCTGGCAATCAGCTCACTGTGAATAATAAAACAAAAACAAAAACAGGCATCTTGAAACAAGAGCAGACACATGTCACCAATACTGTTATACTTGAAAGTATCTCAACAGGACAAAAAAAAAAAAAATGTTTTCTTTTCTGATGATGAAGCTCAAGTTTGAATAGAACATTAGAGACTTGAGCAGAATATTTGTGTAGAATATTAGAAATGAATGCATACCTTTAGCAGTAAGAATTAAAACCAAATTCCTCGTTAAAGGGTAACTACAGAAGAGAGAATTGCCCTCCTCCCCACACCCACAAAAAAAAAAGCAAAGAAAAGAAGGTGTGAGAGACGAGATCATCCAAAAGAGGAAAAAAATGAATACAGCGTAAGGTTAAACATTGGAAGATTCTAGGTTTTTGGTTTCTGAGACTGATTTTTGTTAATGGTCTTTTACGAGTCCTTCTGTGAAAGCAGAATGGCACTGTTGTGGGTCCTTGATTCTTCCATAGGGTCTCAGTAGTTAGAGAACAGACACGTGCAGCTAAGTTTCTGGTGCGTTGTTAACACCGGGCTCAAAGCAGAGCTGAGAGCAAGAGACCCTGGAAACCTCTTCCTCCCACAGGCCCCGTGAGGCAGGCAGAGCAGGCCGCGGCGGCTGCCCCCTCCACACGTAAACCCCTGCACGGCAAATGGAACGGTGGTATAAATGTGACCATTTTAGTCAGGTGATGAAGTAGGTACACAAGCTCGTATAATCTAAGGAAAAACAGGAAAACATCATTATCTTTTCCACTTAATCACGCGTTTGTCATGCGATGCCTTGGCCTCTGCTGGCAGAACGAGAAGTCACTTGAATCATTTCAAGCCACGGAGGTCAAAAGGGCCTTGAAAGAAAACTCTGAAATTGTCTTTGAATTTCTTTCATACACTAAGTTTAATATGTGTCCGCTCTGCTCTTAAAATTACTTAACACAAGCTTTTCCCTTAATATATGCGTGTTCTTGTTCAATAGTGAAAAATAGGAAGTTGTGCCCTCCTGGTACTTGCAATTATCTAAGATGATCTTTAAAAACCAAATATGAATAGATAATATTTAGTGTAAAAACCAGTTTTTGTTGACAGAATAACTGTATGATTTTTAAGCGACTCAGGCTTCTAAAAGGGCCAAACGATAATCCAAACAATGAAAATACCAGAAGGGAAGTTCAATCATAGAGTCCTATGAAAGTCAACGTGATGATTAAAATAAGGCTCTCAAAACAGAGGCTTCATCCTTTCTGTAATTTAAGATCAAAGAGCTAGGTTTGCTTTAACAATAGCAGACATTAGTGTAGCACCCCTCAACTAACTACAAGATTCAGCAATTCGAACAGTAAGATGAGCCTGAAAAATGCAGCATATGCCAGAAACTCATCCATTTTTTTTCTCTTAAAAAAACCAGTTGGATAAGGGTGGTCAAAAGGCACAAGCTTCCAGTTATGAGATACATAAGAACTAGGGATTTCATGTACAGTAGGATTAATGTAATTAACACTGCTGTAGGTTATATATAAAAGTTGTTGAGGGCTTCCCTGGTGGCGCAGTGGTTGAGAGTCCGCCTGCCGATGCAGGGGACACGGGTTTGTGCCCCGGTCCGGGAAGATCCCACATGCTGCGGAGCGGCTGGGCCCGTGAGCCACGGCCGCTGAGCCTGCGTGTCCGGAGCCTGTGCTCCGCAACGGGAGAGGCCACAACAGTGAGAGGCCCGCGTACCGCGCAAAAAAAAAAAAAAAAAGAAGTTGTTGAGAAAGTAAATCCTAAGAGTTCTCATCACAAGGAAAAAATATATTTTTCTCTTTGTCTTTTATTTTGTGTCTCTATGAGATGATGGATGGTCACTAAACCTACTGTGGTCATCATTTCCTGATGCACTGGAATCATTATGCCGAACACCTTAAACTTATACAGTGCTGTATGCCAGTTATATCTCAATAAAACTGGAAAAAAAAAGAAACCAATAACTGTTACCAGCTTATTAGATACAAATATTCTTTCTCCTGCATGATTTTTAAAAGTAACAAAGTTTGGGAAATGTAAAGTAAACACAAAGGCCAAAGCAGTTGGATGTGTAAATAAGCCAATGGGGGCAAAAAGAATGTCTTATCTGGGGTCTAGGGAATGTAATCTGGACATGAAAGAAACGGCTTATCGATTCAAAAGGATCCTGGCTGAGGAATGCTCCGCAGCAGCATTCTACCCTGTAAAGTGACCTCCCCGTTCGTTTTAAAATAAAACATGTTTGCTCAGCTCATGACAACTGGCTTTGTTTTTAAGCAAAACTTTTGCCTCAGAAGCTGTCCTAGGCACAAACTTCTCACTGGAATCCAACACAGCCTCTGTACAATCAAAAACTCAACAGCCTACCCTGTGATGAAAAGAGGAAACCGTTTGTCAAACCGCAATTTCTGTTTGTAAACACTGCTTTCCGTTTCACAGTTGGCATGAAGTGGCTACTGCAGCCCTTTTAGAGTTCTCAGAACAGTAAGTAGGTTCCCTGGGTGTTTATAAACATGAAACAAGACTGACCTGGTAGAGGAGTTGTATTTGGTTCCACTGGCACTTTCCGAACAAGTGCACACCGATTTGTGGCGCACGATTCTCTGCACTCTGGAAGGCTTGAAGATGCTCATCCATTCCACGTCAGACAGGTGGCCTGGAGCTTCGATTATGAAGTTACTCGGGTGGCAGCACTTGGATTCCCACATGTCGCTTTCATCCAGACAGGCTTCGCTTTTATGGCAACATGAGACTCCAGACCTTTCCAGGTGATCCTGACATTTGACATCTAGCTTTTCTGGTTGTTTTGAACCAGAACAGTTGGCCAGGCCCAGGTAAAGGCTGATGTCATGCCACTTTTCATCGGCTACAGATGTTGATGTTTCCGAGCGTTGTTTCTCTTCATTCTGAATCCCACCTCCAGTACCTTTTGGTGATCTTGCGTGGATCTTGCAAAATGTACTTTTGTTTTCGGGTTCAGTCTGGATTTTTCCTCCCGGAGACCAAGACTTTTGTTTCTCCACTAAGTCTTTTGCAAGTAGAGATGAGATAGCAATTACACTTTTTCCCCCAAATGAAGTATTAACCTGTAGTTTCTTCTCTTTGCATACATCATAAGAGCTCTCGTCTGACTTATTTTGTTGAACCAACGTGGTCTCAAATTTTTGGTCCTTAACCAGTGACTTCTGATTTTCCTCCCTCTTAAAATCGACTTTTAGGTGGTTATTTTCAAGGTCTGATAAACACATTTCTCTGCTATGGTGGCATTACAAAAAACGGAAGTTATAAGATACACTTGATACTGTCGCTCTAAATAGTTCACTCAAACCTCATCAGCTGAGCTAAACCCTAGTAAGACCCATTTGTCTGAGTTGAAAATATGAGGTAGAATTTTTATATTCTTCGGAGCCCAATTTTAGCCCAACCTCCTCCAGGAAGTCTTGCCAACCACCACACCCACCCCCCTCTTCCCATCCTTAATGTCCACTGCACTGACTCTCCATACTGCAAATCATTCTCTTACTGTATATATTAATATATATCTAATTAATCAGATAGCAAATTTCCTATTCTAACTATATCATTCACTGTTTCATACATATAAAAGTTTTGTCAAAAGATTCTTAAGGGGCTTCCCTGGTGGCGCAGTGGTTGAGAGTCCGCCTGCCAATGCAGGGGACGCGGGTTCGTGCCCCGGTCCGGGAGGATCCCACATGCCGCGGAGCGGCTGGGCCCGTGAGCCATGGCCACTGTGCCTGCGCGTCCGGAGCCTGTGCTCCGCAACGGGAGAAGCCACAACAGTGAGAGGCCCGCGTACCGCAAAAAACAACCAAAAAAAAGGGGCTTCCCTGGTGGCGCAGTGGTTGAGAGTCCGCCTGCCGATGCAGGGGACGCGGGTTCGTGCCCCGGTCCGGGAAGATCCCACATGCCGCGGAGCGGCTGGGCCCGTGAGCCATGGCCGCTGAGCCTGCGCTCCGCAACGGGAGAAGCCACAGCAGTGAGAAGCCCGCGTACCGCAAAAAAAAAAAAAAAAAAGATTCTTAAGGTTTTTGTTCACATGTAGAAGCATTTTTAATCCTCCTGGAACCTAAGACGGCCTTTAACATACACTAAGTGTTCTGTAAATACTCGTTGATTGATCTGTTATTTCTCTTCCTAATTCACAGTTAAATAGACATAAAGTCAGGATTGAAAGGCAATGGAGAGTCAAGGTACAACGATAATTGGCAAGTGCCAGATGTGCTCACCTGCTGCATTCATGACCCTCCCATTCACCTGCTGGATGCCTATGTATCTATATATGGAAAACTGGTCTAAGGTAAAAGTGACACCACATGTGCATAAAATAAAAATCATTCTGATAAACCTTCTAATAAATTGTCAAAGTTTTTCATGTCACACCTATTCAGGTGTTCTAATCTGTATGATTCTGATCCCTCCTTCTAGAATGGGATAAGCCACTTTATGTTCTTAAAGAATAACCTCAATCATCCAGCCCAGGTACCTTCCAGGGGAAATGCAGTGCAAAAAGGAGAAAGAGCCAATAGGTTAGGGGCTTCTGCCTGCAAGAGGTCGCTGGGTTGGTCTGGTGTTTATGAGTAGCAGCCACAGCTGGGATACAGAGCAATGGTGCGACAACCCCCAGCAAAAGACCTCGAAGAAGAGTACAGCACATGCAGCAAAGTGTGGGTGAGTCCCCAGTTCTACTGTCTGTAGCAACAGCTGCTCCTTACATCCCTCCCTGCAACTCTGACCACCCCCATCCTGAACTCCACCCTCCGGGGAAAGGAGCTGCGTCATCCAGCCCAGCTTCTGCTCCTATGTGCGGTGATGGGGAACTCCCTGAATTCCTGTTCCTTTCCATGACTCCCTGTACCATTTCTGCTTGTAAAAGTGGACTCAATTTAACTGTGGGGCAGTTGTATGCTTGTTAAATTAAACCAGACCTCATATATTTATATTTTAATTTTACAGAAACCAATTTAATTCACACACTGCCTTTTATAGGTAGGAGTAGACGTCTCCCCCTATTCACAAGGAAAATGGGAAAATCAGGCTGAGAGCAGAGATCACCCTCAGCTGAACTTCTACTGCAGTTATTTATACCATTCTTTGGCATTATTTTAAGCAAGTACCATGCCCAATATATCTTCCTTTTCCCTACTCCTAGCCCGTGCCTAAAATACTGAGTGCTGAATGAATGAATAAATGATTCATCTCTGTAATTTCTACTTTAGCTCCAAGCCTTCTACACAACAAACACACAAATAATGTGTTTAATGAATTTAATCAAATGGTTAAATTAAGATCATGCCTAAAATTCTCACTACAACCCAGGATTAGGTCACATACATTTATTCCCTACTACCTACCAAACAGTAGTTAAGTACTGGCCCACAGCAGGTACTTAACAAATATTGACTGAATGATGGAATAACATATAAGATCATATTAATAGCATCATACTAAGATTACCTGGATTCCAGGGCCTTTGATTCCTCCACCTTTGAGTCATATATCTGTATTAATTCCTGAGAACTTTCCACATTGAAATTAAGAAACTGCAGATCACGCTGTTGTTTTATGTAAATCTGCCATAGATATTGATAAATAAAGTGTAACAACAAAGCTAAACTGAGCCAACAACTGGCACTCTGAAATGCCAGCACAGATCAGACAGTGACTAAAGAACTAGGCTGAATGTGTTTGCTTTTATTTTTCCTATGTTAGCACTGAGATTTGTTAATGTAACTAGTCTCCTAACCTTTAATTACCATAAGCAAGACCCTATCTGCTAGGTTAATGTGATACACCTTTCATGTCGTCAGGACTCCAAAAGCATCATAAACAAAATCACTGGGCACACACTTTTCCTAGTCTGATGCTTGTTTATAAGCGTTTCCCACCTAACAGAGAAGGTAAGTGGGAGCCTACCTGTCGCAGATTATGCAGCTCTGCGCTCATGCGTTCTTGCTTTGACTTTGCGATATCCAGTAACTCGTCTTTCCTTTTGTCTCTCTCTACTATTTAAGAACAAATATTATTAAAACGTTTTTCACCAGCCCATATCAACACAAACCTCTTCATTTCCAACAATTTTATGCGCGGCTAACTTTTTGCCCCCCCTCCTTCCTGAATTTTAAAATTGCAAAATGGATGGCTGGAAAGAGCTTTCATCAGTGATTCTGACTAGATCCTTCGCCAAATTTGAAAACTTTCACAATATAATTAATGTTAAGTCAAAAAAGTATTCAAAACTGTACCAACTCTCTGCTCAAATTACATGTGTGTGTCTGTATGTAAATAAGCATAGGAAAAGGCTGAGAGCAAGCATGCTGAAGTATCAAGTTATTTTTTAGATGGAAGGATTAATGACACTTATTTTCCCCTTTTTTTTTGAGGGGGTGGTTTCTAAATCTCTAAATTTAATACATATTACTTTACTCTTTACTTACTTATTCACATTACACAGGTAACTTACAAATGCATTTTCCTTGTAAAAATCCAAACAGCATATTACCTTTACCAACAGAAAAAAAACTAACATTACAAGGGGCAAAAAAAAAAAAAAAATCACTATTTTCACCAGTATGTAAGTCAATCTGATATAATCTCACAATCAGGCCACTTGTATGTATTCTCACTGAGCAAAAACTGAAGATATTTGGACCTATGAGGTGACCCCATAGGTAGACAAACTTGTCTTTCCATTTTAATGAAAGTCCAGCACTCCTTTACAGACTTTCTTTTTCTTGAAAACTCTTTACCTGATGGGTAATTAAGATTCAGAATTTTCTTTAATATACACAGTATTACACCCAATTTTCTAGCACAAAAAGACAGAACAGAGGTTTTTGGGTTTTTTTTTTAATCTTCATTCTTTTACAAAGACCATAAACATTCTGCTGAAACACAGACACTTTGCTGTTACTAGGGTTGGGGTATGAGATATCAGTATTTTGAAGTTTCAGAACTTGGCAGATGAGAACCCCCAGAAAGGAAAGATCTAAAGTGCTACACGAAGACTTGTACAGGAAAAAAATACTAATATTATGCTTAAGGGGAAATAATTTCATTCACGTATAAGTGATAGATCAACAATAAATTTCTCACCTAAAAAAACCCACTGTCTTTATAAGAAGTTCTTTATAAGAGGCTAAATGCATAAACTGACCCTCTAATTATTAATACATGAATCGGTTTTGAGTAAATCAGGTGCAACCGAAATCAAAATGTACAACTTCTATGGTTTATTAACAAAGCACCTTTTCCACGTCATTTTTCTCGTGGATGAAAAAGAATACAAATATTTATTATTATCGCTTTACATTTGGAGCGTCACAGAAACCATTTAAGGACAAAGGCATGAGCTTTGCTGGAGACAGCAACTCTACCTGGACAGCTTTTCTGCAAAAGTGTCTGCTGGCGGTCACTGGGGACCAGGCGGAATAAAGCGTGAGGAGCGATCTATGAAAGCCACCACCTCCTAGCCAAACGCGCTAAATGCTCAGCCCTTCTGATACGGGTCTGCAGCATCATCTTTTTTTTTTTAAGATTTTTTTTGATATGGACCATTACAATTTTTTTTATTTATTTATTTTGGGCTGCATTGGGTCTTCACTACTGCACGTGCGTTTTTCTCTGGTTGTGGCGAGAGGCGGCTACTCTTCGTTGCGGTGTGCGGGCTTCTCGTTGTGGTGGCTTCTCTTGTTGTGGAGCACGGGCTCTAGGCACGCAGGCTTCAGTAGTTGTGGCACATGGGCTCAGTAGCTGTGGCTCACAGGCCTAGAGTGCAGGCTAAGTAGTTGTGGCGCACAGGCTTAGTTGCTCCGTGGCATGTGGCATCTTTCCAGACCAGGGATCAAACCCGTGTCCCTTGCACTGGCAGGGGAATTCTTAACCACTGTGCCACCAGGGAAGTCTGATGTGGACCATTTTTAAAGCCTTTATTGAATTTGCCACAATATTGCTTCTGTTCTATGACTTGGCCTTTTGGCCACGAGGTATGTGGGATCCTAGCTCCCCGACCAAGGATCGAACCCTCACCCCCTGCATTGGAAGGCAAAGTCCTAATCACTGGACCGCCGGGGAAGTCCCGCATCATCTTACTTTTTTTTTTTTTTTGCGGTACGCGGGCCTCTCACTGTTGTGGCCTCTCCCGTTGCGGAGCACAGTCTCCGGACGCGGAGGCTCAGCGGCCATGGCTCACGGGCCCAGCCGCTCCGCAGCATGTGGGATCTTCCCGGACCGGGGCACGAACCCGTGTCCCCTGCATCGGCAGGCGGACTCTCAACCACTGCGCCACCAGGGAAGCCCTCATTTTACTTTTAAAGGTAATCCTCGTGCACAGAATTGAGAACTGTGCCTCGTGGCACAGTGAAAGCCATGGCGTCGGGTTTAAAACTTACGTCTCTTCAATTCTGAATTTCTTTCTTTGCATTAGGGGAGTCAACACCGTAACAAAAGCCTATAAAAGTAGCGCACTTGCAATGTTTGCGTAGAGTCGCATTTAGTTTATGTGAATTCAACTCTATGCACAAAGGAAACAGTAAAACAGTAGCTCTTTCCGGATGGAAGTGACGCCCTCAGGGCATCTGGGACTCCGGCTGCTCTCAGCTCTACCCACCTCTTCCATTAACAAGCATGATCACACGCTGGGTGCATTCCCAGCACTCAGAGATACTTGTTTTGGACACAGCACGGCCCCTAAACAAAAGCCAGCTACTTTATTTGGCATTCAAGGATAATTTTAAATATATTTCAATACTGCCTTAATCTGACTTTAGAATAATCTACTGTTGCACGAAATAGAATTGTTTCCTTAGATCTGATACTTTCCTACGTGGCTGGGTTATCTGGGGTCAAAGTGGAGCGAGTCCGCCTATTTCACAAGTTGGTCACTGAAGACACAGAGGTATGGAACTCTGCTGACACCTGCCTGAGCGGGCAGCCTAAGGAAGACAGCACAAAGGAAAGGGTGCTGACGTCTGGACCTGCCAAATTCTGATCAAGCTTCTGTGCCTTTTACTGCCTGGGAGACCTTCACTCAGTCTCACAGGGCCTTGTTTATGGGACTCACGGGGCCACAGAAATGTAAACTAGTATCATTGTTTCATTTGCAAACTTCTTATAAGCAACATGTACAAATGAAACATGTCTCTAAGCCTATGTGAAGAACTTCATCTTCAACAAGAGGAAAAAGAAGTTTTGAACTTAAAAGTACATTTTTAAGACATCTTCCAACCTTGAATAAAATGTGTTAATTTTTAGCCATGACACCTGATAGCATATTATCATGTTAAGCCTTTAAAAATTCTTTTCAGGCTTTAATTCACTTTTATAATTTAAACACACAAAAATTGTTCTGAGACAGTGGTACGAATTGAAAAGATATTTAAGAAATCAGCTTAGAAAAGGATAAAAAAATATTTCATAAAATGGATTTATTAGAGTATTATCTAACAAATTACATATACTTTACCTAGTAATACATAATAGAACATATGAGTAAAGACAGATGAACCAAAAAAAAAGGAGATTATTTAAATGTTCTGTAAATGTTTTTCCTTCCTCTGACCTCGCACATTTTATTCACAGCATCTGTAGAGCACTAAACTCTCTTTGGGCCTATGAGCTTCTTAGTCACTAGCAGAGTGCCTGGCACACAGATGCCGACCCAAAGATTGCGGGAATTCCACTATAAGGCTACAAACACATGTATATCTTTGTGTAGATGTACAAATATATGTATATCTTTATGTAAGTATCTGTAACAATGTAAGACATAATTACTTTGAGACACAGGAATCCTAGAAATAATGGAAATAGTGACCTCTAGTGGTAGGAAACTGCATTTCCCCAATCTTTAATCACATGAGATTGAGATTAAAATTTTCATTTTATTTGAAAAAAATGTAATATAATACTGTATTCTGCCCTTTAACTTATAGAAATGTAGTCTCTTCCTAGCAGGAAGGACATTAAGAGTAGGTATGAGTAGACCCAAACATGTTCACTTAGTTAATTAAATTCTTTTTTCTTTTGACCATACCACATGGCATGTGGGATCTTAGTTCCCTGACCAGGGATCGAACCTGCGCCCCCTGCAGTGGACGCGCCAAGTCCTAACCACTGGATCTCCAGGGAAGTCCCAGTTCATTTAATTTCTATTTGGAACTTTACCTCCAAACCTATGATTTTCTTCATACAAACCACCAAAATTAAAGTCTAACAAAATCTTCTTGGCTGTCAGGGCCATATATAGATAAGCTCTAAATATCTGTGATTCTCAGTTGGGAGCAGAGAAAGGAGAGGCTAGAAACTCTGACACACTGGGGTGGGTTGGGGTTAGAGTGTAGGAGAACATGGCGGTGAGGGAGAGTGAGGTGTGCCACTTTTATGTTTATCAGAAGGGGGCCTAAGTTACACCTTATTGACAAACTTGCTTTTAAGTCATGAAAAATTCATCCCCAACATTATTATTTTGCGGTCGTACTGATGTAACAAAACACATGAGTATTTTCCAACTGTAATAACTACAGGTGATCTATTTGCAAAATTGGAAAACTGTTGAATTCCTAATTTTTATCTAGTATTTGCAAATACTTGGCTCATAAGATTCTTTCTTATTGAATTTTTAAGCACAAGTACTATGTTTTTAGTGAGCTAGTATAGTCATGCACTCAAGCTAGAAGGGAGAGCAGCTCCTCATTTTACAGAAGAGGAAAACAGAGTGAACTGGGAGGCACGATAACAGCTTTAAAATTCCCTGCCTGGTCCCTCCACATTTCTCAAAGGGTGTTAAAATAAATTAATTAAATACATAAAGTATTTTGAGAGAGGTACAATTCATTTAGCCCATCATGGTAGTATCGTAGAACGTTCAGGTTACTTAAACTAATTATCTATTTTTACCAGCAAAAACCAATTCATCATGCAGGCAACTTTTCTCTTGCTTGAGGCGAATGATCTCTTCTCGTTGTCCATTATTTTCTGTTGTCTTTTCGTTTAGATCCTCTTCACAAATAGAAGGGAAAAAAAAGTCCTCAAATAAATACTAGTTCCTAGAAGAATACACACTGTGAATACCTCTCATGTCCTCAGCACCTGCTTCCAAATAATATGAAGTCCTGTTGGACCTACAGCCAAAATATGTCCCTCATCTAACATCTCACTGCACCCCCAGCAGTGACCCTGGCCAAGGCTTCCATCATCTCCCTGCTCGAACCCTGCCTCTCCCTTTGCAGCCTACTGTCCACGGAGCAATCAGGGCCATCTGCTGGCGTCACTTCTCTGTTAAAAGCCCTTGTGCTACACTTAGGAGGAAATCCAAACTCATTACCTTAAGGCCTGCACAGCCTGGCCCTGCCCTTTCAATCTGTTCCTTACACTGGCCCCAACCTAAAAACCCACACCAGGGCTTTTGCATTTGCTCTTTCTTCTGCCTGGAAGGTCCTGGCCCAGATCTTTGCACGACTGGTTCTTCCCATCATCCAAGTTTCAGCTCTAATGTTCTCTTCAAAGACGCCTTCCCAGTGCACCCAAACCAAATGAGTCTCTTTCCCTCACTCTCTAGTCCACTATCCATGATGCTGCGTTTATTTTTGTAATAAATATTGAATTTATAAAATAAGACATAAAAGTTGATAAAAACAGACTTCTTTTTACTTTAAATCTTACCTAGGTAAACACAGCATTCAATAAATACTTATCGAATGCCTACAATGTACCCCAGGAGCTGTGCTATTAACTGCGGATCCAAAAAAAAGAGAAGACAGAGTCCGTCCCTGCTGTCAAGGGGCTTATAGTATGATTACGATTTTAGCTGAAGCTACAAATGGAGACAAAATTATGATTGACCACAAGTCAGGGCATCATAAGAACAAGATTTTAGGAGGTGGAGTTTTTTAAATTAAACCTGCCCCAATAGCCTTTCACAATTTGAACAGCAACTCCCTGCCTCATGAGGGATTCCACCAGGGACAGAGGTGGAGCAATCGCACGGCTCTGTCATTCTAAGTTTGCTCGTTCCACGGCAGGAGTCAGTCTTCGTGTCTAACGTGATGACCACTTATAAATGGGACAGTCTGGGTGCAGATTTAAGACCTGGATAGCGCCTCCATCCAACAGCTTCCCCCGCCCACAGTGGGGAAAGGCCACATCCTCTGCAGACGAATATAAATTTTTACTCCATCACCTAGACCCATATTCCAGTACATAGCACTAACCTATCTGGCATACCCAGGCTTCGTTTCATTAGAAAACTTCAAGTAGTAGAAAAATAAACTGTGGGGTTACTGTGAGAATGCAAATAGAACAGGAGGACACAAAAGGAATTCCCCCCAAAAATAAAACACGCACCGAAAAGCCACTGTGGGAGTTTGTGTTGTTCGTGGTAACTCCTCACCCCGCCCTGCGTTCCTCCCTCGATTTCTTGTAAATCCTCCCACAGGGGACTGCCTGACTCAGGGTTCAGCCACGTGACTCGCTCTGGCCACAGAATGAGGGGGAAGTGATGGTATATATGGGTCCTCCCATCTTTCTGCTTCTCTTAAGCTTCTGCCTTCACTGTGGGAAGAAATGCCCAGGCTAGCCGACCGGGGAGGAGAAGATGCCCCAGGGGAGCCGCACAGCTGGGCCCAACTGAGATCAGCCAATTCCCGTGTGGCTTCCAGATACATGAGCTTCTCAGATGTTCGTGGTTGCATGCCACTGAGATACTGTCATTGGTTGCTACAAAGCGTATAGTAGCAATAGATAACCGGTACAGCAAAGGCAGGATTATTTTTAAAATAGAACGCATGAGGCAGTTTCCCCCAACTCTGTTATTTATCTTGTAACACAAAAAATTGCAGCATAATTCTATACAAATGAAATGAACATCTCAGGGTAGGACCTAAAGCTAACAACAGACCTACTCTCAGCTATGAGATTAAGTGAACCCAAATGAAGAAATATATTCCCAAGATAAAATGCTTAAATTTATGCCTCTTCCTTACCTTTTAGCTTATTGACTTCAATCTTAAGTGCCTTCAATTTCTGCTTATAATCTTGCTTTTCTTTCACAATACAGGTCTCCACCATCTTAGCATCGTGTAAGGCATGCTCTAACAATTTAAATTTACCCGAACAGTCAGCAATGTGATTGACTGCCTCGATAATATCTTTGTCCTACAAACCAAATTTGAAAACTGTTACATAAGATTTTAAAATTCCAACTAAACAATAAGAAAACACTACACTTATTAGGTCTCATTGTGGGAGAGGGATAAATTGGGACATTGGGATTGGCATATACAAACTACTATATATAAAATAGAGAATGAGTAAGAGCCTGCTATAGCACAAGGAACTCTACTCAATACTCTGTAATGACCTATATGGGAAAAGAATCGAAAAACAAAGAGTGGATATATGTATATGTATAACTGATTCACTTTCCTGCGCACCTGAAACTAACACAACATTGTAAGTCAACTATACCCCAAAAAGAATTAAAAAAAAAAAAAGATCTCGTGTACCCGGTTTCATTCCAAGCACTTTCCATGTGTTACCCCATTTAATCCTCACGGTAACTCTCTGAGGTAGGGACTATTGTTACTCCCCACGTGACAGAGGACTCGACAGTAAAGTGGCCACAGTTATACAACTGGTTAGTGATGGAGTTCCGATTTGAACTTAGCCAGCCGCCCCTGAAACCATGCACGCACCACCATAGTTACTGTCTCAGAAAGTTTAGAAGCAAACATTTGATTGCCTATGAAACTGTAATAGCAATAGGAAGGCTGGTGGCCCTTGAGGGGGCTTATTCTCTGCATTACAGATAAATCCCATAGGCCCTCTCTTCCTCCCCTTCTTTTCAGCTTGTTAAAATGACAGACACCAAGACCTTATCCTCAACCTACCCAATTCAGAACCTCTTATTGTTGAGGTGGTTGTTTTAATTACATAAAAGGTATCTATGTGCTTGTTGAAAAGCAATTCAAATAACACCTGAAAGTATAAAAATAATAAGCAAAAGTACTCCCCCACCACTCATGTGGAATAACTATTATTAGCAGGTTTTACCTTTGCTTAAGGACAAAGGTTTCTGCGATAGCATCCTATATGCGTTCCTAAAATACTTCGCAGTCTGCACATCTCACGTTAGGACTTATGGGAAAAATAGGATTTGGGCAGACCATTCAAAAACCGATGGAACTCTGTGATCAGACCAGTAGCAAAGAAACAGTAGTCCTGGGCTTCCCTGGTGGCACAGCGGTTGGGAGTCCGCCTGCCGATGCAGGGGACACGGGTTCATGCCCCAGTCTGGGAAGATCCCACATGCTGCAGAGCGGCTGGGCCCGTGAGCCATGGCTGCTGAGCCTGCGCGTCCGGAGCCTGTGCTCCACAACGGAAGAGGCCACAACAGTGAGAGGCCCACGTACCGCAAAAAAAAAGAAAAAAAAAAAAAGCAACAGTAGTCCTGTTAAGTACAAGAACACAGTTTAGCAAACGCCACTGCAGACACATCAGTCAGGCAATCCTTTTCAGCTTCACCAGGAGTTTGCTATGATGAACACTGTAGGGGTTGCTGAAGCCAGGAAACTGGTCACTACTTGATTAAAGACAATTCTATAGATTTTAATATTTTCTTTTTAACTTTATGAAAGCTTGTCCCTGATCACTCAAAAACATTTATGTGCTGGGAAAAATCACATATGAATTAGCATGAGTGTCCCATTATACCAGAATCACTCCTCTAGTCACCTGCTGTCCAACACATGTGTTACCACATAGAAGAGACTTTATCAATCACTGTTTATGGCATGTTAGTGACTACATCAACTACTTGACTGCTAAGTTTTCTCCTCAATTAAAAACATATTAACGGGCTTCCCTGGTGGCGCAGTGGTTAAGAATCCACCTGCCAATGCAGGGGACAGAGGTTCGAGTCCTGGTCCAGGAAGATCCCACATACTGCAGAGCAACTAAGCCTGTGCACCACAACTACTGAGCCCGCACTCTAGAGCCTGCGAGCCACAACTACTGAGCCCGCATGCTGCAACTACTGAAGCCTGCGCACCTAGAGCCCGTGCTCTGCAACAAGAGAAGCTACTGCAATGAGAAGCCTGTGCACCACAATGAAGAGTAGCCCCCGCTCACCGCAACTAGAGAAAGCCCGTGTGGAGCAACGAAGACCCAATGAAGCCAAAAATAAATTAATTTAAAAAAAAACATATTAACAAGCAATTTGATAGCTAATGACTTTATGAGACCCAGTAATGGATACCTCAGAAGAAACCAGCTGAGTGCAGGCATGCTGGACCATGGAATGGGCCTTGGAGACAGAGACCCACAGTGCAGTCCTGCCTCCTCTCAGGGCCTTGGGGGCATCATTTTAAACTTGTTTCCCTCATTTCTAAAACCAGAATTTAAAAAAAGAGAGCAACATTGATAGCTCAACCTATCTGAGTCGCAGTGGGACTTCAGGAACTTCATGTACATTGCTGTACCCTATCAGCTACAAAGTGCCTGGCAAGTGGACGTATCGTGATTCTGCATTACCTTCAGCTTTATCATGGTGGTGAGAGCCTGTTCTCGAGCTTGCAATTGTCCCACTTGAGCAGAAAGTTCCACTAATGTGTTGCTGAGATTTTCGTTTCTAACCTATCAGGGACAACACAAAATACTAATTGAGTCATTTAAAAGCTTTCATTACTCTCACCAGCCACAATCTGTGCTCATTCTTCTGTTTCGTTTTTTTCTCTGTTTAGCTTTTTTAGTAACAAAGTGGGCTAAGTAAGCAGTCATCAAAAAGGAACACAAATATCTATTTCCCCATTATCCCCAGCATCTTCTCAGTACTTGAGTTTTGCCCTACTGAATTCTATCAGTTACGTTTATAAACATGTCTACTTCCTAATGCTCTTTAATGAATACTTCCAGGTTGGCAAGAATGAAAACTGGATCAGCAAGAGACTTCCTTTGCTGAAACAAAGTAGCATTAATGAACTTTGGTGCATCTTTACTCTATGTTGAAATAACTTCATATTGGGGTATTCCCACTTTTCAGGTTTTTTTTTTTTTTTTACCCAGAGATCTAGATTTGATATAATTATTGTGTACATAATGTGTTTATTGGTTGGGAAAAAAAAGAATAATCAGGCTTTTTAAAAGAGATCTTCATGGAGGAAACTTAAATGCATGTTACTAAGTGAAAGAAGCCAATCTGAAAAGGCTACATATTGTATGATTCCAACTCTATGACATTCTGGAAAAGGCAAAACTCTGGAGACAGTAAAGAGATCAATGGTTGCCGGGGTTGTGGCAGAGAAGGAGGGAGCAGAGCAGAGAGGGTTTTTAGGGCAGTGAAACTACTTCTGTATGACATTACAATGGTGGATGCAGGTCATTATTTGTCAAAACCCACAGAACGCACAACACCAAGAGTGAACCCTAATGTAAACTATGGACTTTGGGCAGCAATGATGTGTCAGTGTAGATTCACTGATTGCAACAAATGTACTACTGTGATGCAGAATGTCCACAGTGGAGGAGGCTGGCTGGGGGAGAGGGCAGGGTCTATGAGAAATCTCTGTACATTCCACCCAATTTTGCTATGCACCTAAAACTGCTCTAAAAATTAAAGTTTATTAATTAAAAAAAAAATCTTCCTGCTATGGACTGAATTGCACCCCCCCCCCCCGCGCCCAAATGCACATGTTGAAGCCCGATGAAGCCCTAACCTCTAATGTGATGGTGTTTGGGGGTGGAGCCTTTGAGAAGTAATTAGGTTTAGATGAGGTCATGAGAGTGGGGCCCTCATGATGGCATCCGTGTCCTCATAAGAAGAGACACCAGAGAGCTTGCTCATGTACTGTCTCTCTCCCTGCCACATGAGGACACAGTAAGAAGGTGACCATTTACAAGCCAAGAAGACAGCCCTCACCAGAAACTGACCAGGCCGGCACCTTGATCTTGGACTTCTAACCTACAGAACTGTGAGGAAAGAAATTTCTGCGCAGTCTATGGTACTTTGTGATGGCAGCCCAAGCTGACCAACATGCTTCCATTTTTTAATTCAACATATCAAGAGATTCCAGAATAGTTTTCACTTATTTTATAGCTAGAAACTGTCTAGAAGAGTAATCTGGAAAAAATTTTAGACATAAAATCTATACAATTATTATGAGTTATTAAGACTCATTGTATTACCAAGATCTATACTGATATCATTATGAAACAAGAATATGAAGGCTATAAGAACAACAAAAAAGGCTTTCTCACTGCGTCTCTCAAAAAGCATGAGCTCAAAAGATGTCTGATGACTCACCAGCTAGAAATGAAAACTGAAAAATCACTCTTACAGATTTTATTCCCAATATGCCACTAACGTGATATAGATATTTGTTTCATCAGATTACACACAGTTATTCAGAAAGCATAATGTGAAGCTACTTGATGATATGGATCTCAGAATCTGAGAAAGGCTTTCTAAAATAACCCATTGTTGATAAAATGATAGATGCTACCAAACAGAGGGCTTAACAGTCAGAAAAGGGCTGTAATGAAGCTTCATCTCCAAGACAAGATAGCACTGGCAGCTACCCAAAGCCCTACAAGGAACACAAAACTATGATGATGGATGGATGGATATACTTTCATACACACACACATGCATTTTTAATGGAAATATTTAAACCTAATTTTTCAATAACTGAAACACAAACAGAATTTGGGCTAGGGAAGCTTATCTTAAAACCAACCTCAAGGGCTTCCCTGGTGGCACAGTGGTTGAGAGTCCGCCTGCCGATGTGGGGGACACGGGTTCGTGCCCCGGTCTGGGAAGATCCCACATGCCGCGGAGCGGCTGGGCCCATGAGCCATGGCCGCTGAGCCTGCGCGTCCGGATCCTGTGCTCCGCAACGGGAGAGGCCACAACAGTGAGAGGCCCGCATACCGCAAAAAAAAAAAAAAAAAAAAAAAACCCCGAAAAAACCAACCTCAAGGTCTTCAGAGAGGAGAGTGGAATGGGTTGCCTTTTGGGCCATTTCTTGAAGCTGTAGTTGAGTCTTTTGAAGAGTACTCTGGTATTCAATTTGATTCGATTCAAGGGTTTTTACTTTCTTTGTGAGTGACCTGATTATTTCAGTTCTTTTATGTAGTTCACCTGAGGGAGATTTCATCAATAACTTACTTGTGGTCAGATTTGAAGCTGAAAATGCATTATTTTCAAAACACATGGTTAAAGGTTCATACTTCTTTTAAAAGTTTTTATTATGAAATGCACGATATTGTACCTTAGTCAAGAAACAGAACACCAGCAGCAACCCAGAAGGCCCTGTACGTTACTTCCTGAGCACAATCTCTCCCATTTCCCACCTTCCTAACCACCGTCCTGATCTTACTCATTTCCTTGTTTTTCATTATAGTTTTACTATCTATGACCACATCCCTAAGAACAGTTTAATTTGAACCATATGTAAATGGAATTATACTCTATGAATTCTTCTGTTTGCTTTTTTTGCTCAAGATTATCATCCTGGGAATTCCCTGGTGGCCCAGTGGTTAGGACTCCACGATTTCACTGCCAAGGGCCTGGGTTCGATCCCTGGGTGGGGAACTAAGATCCCACAAGCTGCCTGGCACAGACGAAAAAAAAAAAGATTATGATCCTGAGATGTATCCATGTGGCTGCAGGTAACTCCTGTTTGTGCACTGTCATTGCTGTATAATATCATTATATGATCATGCCACAATGTATTTATACATTCTACTACTGGTGGTCATTTGGACTGCTTCCACTTAGCAGCTATGATGTACAATGCTGCTCTAAATATTCTCCTACAAGCATCTTGGTGCTTTTGCAGGAGTTCCTCTAGAGCCTCGCTACTCAAAATGTGGCCCTTGGACCAGCAACAGGGACATCACGGGGACCTTGTTAGATACACAGACCTATCGTATCACAATCTACATATTAACAAGATCCTTAGGTAATTCCTGTGCATATTGAAGGGTGAGTAGATTTCCTAGAAGTGGAAATGCTGGGCCATAGCTATGTATATCTTCAACTTTACCAGAACTGTCAAATGATTTTCCAAAGTAGCTGTACCAGCTGACACGCCCACCAGCAGTGAATGAGCCTTCCCTTGCTCCCCACTTTTACCAATACCTGATATTTTTTGCCAGTCTGGTAAGTATAAAAAGGTCTCAATTTGCATTTCCCTAATTACTAATGAGAATGAGAATTTTTTGTACATTTATTGGCCATTCAGTGTTCCGTGAAATGCCTATTCAGGTGTCTTGCTCATTTTAAATCCAGATATTGGGTTTCCCTGGTGGCGCAGTGGTTGACAGTCTGCCTGCCGATGCAGGGGACACGGGTTCGTGCCCCGGTCCGAGAAGATCCCACATGCCGCGGAGCGGCTGGGCCCATGAGCCATGGCCGCTGAGCCTGCACGTCCGGAGCCTGTGCTCCGCAACGGGAGAGGCCACAACGGTGACAGGCCTGCGTATCGCAAAATAAATAAATAAATAATTACTTATTGCTAAGAAATGCTAACCATCATCTGAGCCTTCAGCGAGTCGTAGTAGTAACATCAAAGATTACTGATCACACGTGACCATAACAAATATAATAAAAAAGTTTGAAATATTATGAGAATTACCAAAATATGACACAGGGACACAAAGTGAGCAAACGGTGTTGGAAAAATGGTGCTCACAGACTTGCTCAGTACAGGGTTGCCACAAACCTTCCATTTCTAAAAATCATAATATCTGCAAAGTGCAATAAAACGAGGTATGCTTGTATATAATGTTATCTTTTGCTTTAATATGTTTATATAAAAGATATTAATTATATAAGACATATTGCATCTAACGTACAATCATATTAAATACTGCATTTATGTGTATCTACATGTGGGTGGGTGTGGTCAGAATAAAATCAGATGGTCATCAACAAAATGGAAAAATTACTCATATTTAGATTGTCGCATTTACAGAATCCTTTGTGTAATATAAGTAAAGAAGAAGGTGATATATTGTCTTTCTATTAAACAGATCTAGTATTTTCCCCTCTAGCACATTCTAGTATTAATGCAGTGTCAATAGAACATTCAGAGTTTAGGGCAGCACGAAAGGGACGATAGTTAAAATATGGTACAAAAGGAAATTTTTGTAAGCCATTTTTGAGATTGCTCTAATTTTAAAAGATGACTATTTTAGGTATTTGAGATCAAGTTCAATACCAAGTTTAAAATCTTTGAGTCAGTTCAAGAGAAATGGCCAGTTCTGTGGCATCTTCATTCATACTTCAGCTCAAAACTAATTTCCTTCAGGTTCACTCTTGACACTCAATGTTGACTGAAGCTGCCCAGCCCTCTTTCTACAGCTAAGTACTTCGCTTGCCCTACTTTAATTCACATTGTGTTTGTTCTGTTGTGAGTGTTCATGATGTCATCCTATCTTCAATTAAAATAAACTCCAGGGACTTCCCTGGTGGCGCAGTGGTTAAGAATCCGCCTGCCAATGCAGGGGACACGGGTTCGAGCCCTGGTCCTGGAAGATCCAACATGCCGAGGATCAACTAAGCCCGTGCACCACAACTACTGAGCCTGCGCTCTAGAGCCCGTGAGCCACAACTCCTGAAGCCCACGCGCCTAGGGCCCGTGCTCCGCAACAAGAGAAGCCACCGCAATGAGAAGACGGCACACGGCAACCAAGAGTAGCCCCCGCTCGCCGCAACTAGAGCAAGCCTGCACGCAGCAACAAAGACCCAACTCAGCCAAAAATAAATAAATAAAAATAAAATAAAATAAACTCCAGTGCAGCAGGGATTGTGTTGAGATGTTCCTATCTTACCCTTGAGCCCTTTTAACGTGTTGGCATGTACAAGTGCATGACAGATGCTGCTGCATATATGTCTGACCTTCTAATTTGCTGCAACGTTCTTCCAAAGTCAACACTTTCTGCCGATCCTCTTCCCATGAAAGAAGTTGTCTTTGATGTACTGCAACCATATCATTGAGCTCTCTATCTCGATCTTTTAATTCTCCAATGAGCAGCTGTAGCTCTCTCCGTTGTTTCTCGATAGTGGAAATCTCAACTTCTGACCCAATGTTCTAAACATAGAAAGTGGCTTCACGTCAGGATAAAACTAATCAACATAAATCGGCCAAAGCATATTTTTCAAACAATTATATCTTCTTTTGCTGCCAATTCAAGGTAGTTAAATTACGTTTTATTCACTGATTATAACATGACGTCAAAATTATGTATATTTAAAGCAAGTTCACACCTACTGTACTCTGCCTCTATCACTTTCTGTCGTACCATTTACACCACTCTTAAAGAGTGGGACCATTTGTAAAACCTCCATTGGTTAATCACAAATAAACCCACTTCTGCATTTTTTTTCTTTGCTGTCAACCCTCTCCTTGTATCAATCAACAATATTATCCCTCAGCTTGCCCCAGAAATTCTACGGCAGTCAAATAAAGGGGAACAGGAAGTAATTACTGTTTAAATGTAACTGATCCAAACTCAACATACCTACTTAAAAACAAATTTTGTAAAGGCAAAATTTCAAATATACACAGAAGACAAGAGAATAGTACAGTAGACTCCCATTTGCTCAGTACCTAGGTCTTTCTTACCACTATCAAGATTCTGCCACATCTGTTTCAATTTTCCTTTTTCTTTTTGTTGTTGATAAAAAATACTTTTTACTCTTAGATACTTTAGTATGCATCTCTAAAAATGAACGTTTTTATATAACCATGATGCCATTTTCATGCCTAACAAAATTATCTACGATAACACCTTTTAAGCATACATCATTTTAAAGTCTACTGCAGTGAAGTTGGTCTGACCTAAATTGGAATCCAGAATTAGCCACTTAGAGGCTCTAAGACCTTGGGTAAGTTACTTAATGTCCTTAAGCCTTAATTTCCTTGTCTGTAAAATGGTAATAGCAGCATTTTAACTTCTAAGAGTTGTGTGGATTAAGCAAGATAATCTCTGTAAAGCACTTCACAGTACTTGGCACCATTGTAAGTGTCATTAAAAATTAATCAATAGTCAAGCTAAGAAAGAAGTGGAAAACTTTATTTGAGCCAAGCTGAAGATTATAACCTGGGAGACAGTCTTTCAGAAAGCTCTGAGAACTGTTCTGCCTGTAAGAGGTCAAAACACAGTTACAAACACTTTCAAGACAAAGGGCTATACATCAAAATAATATGTTGACCTTTACACAATGCAGATCTGCGCATACAAGGCAAGTAGTGGGTCATAGTGACCCCTTACAGGATTGAGAAAGGAATGTTATCTCCTAAGGAGTTCCTTGCTGGCACTGGGAGAAAATAGCTTTTTTTTTTTTTTTGGCAAGCAGGCATTCCTACGTCTTCTAAAAGGATCTAGTTAATGTGTAATGCAGATGCACAATACACACCAAAGGGGAGGAAGCAGTGGCTCAGACGACAGAGAAAACTTTGTTAACTTTTTCTGGTCCTGCCTTAAAATAATTTTGTTCTATCATAAACGACCAACAAACATTAGCTAGTATTATCAATATTTTATTATTAAGATTGTAAGTCACATTCCAAAGTATGGTACTGTCCCCATCTATGAAATAAAGAACTAAAAAACAAAACCCAAAAACCAAATCACTATGCTGTATACCCGTAACTAACGCAATATTGTAAACCAACTATACTTCAATTAAAGAAAAAAAGCAAAACTAAAAGTGTTACTTTAAGAATTCTACCTTAAAGACAGTAGTTTAAAGTTCACCAGAGGCCCATGTACACCCAGTACTCGCGACTCGACACTGTGCCTGGGCTGAACGACCCATTTTCATTAAGGTAAGGAAACTGATGGGACGCTCCGTTTTCCTTCTGCGTCCTGGGTATTGTTTTAAATTTTAAGCAAAAACGATTCCTGAATAACCCCAATGCACGTCGTCCCCGCGGTCTGCTCTCCTCTCTCCCCGGGACGCGACGGCGGAAACGGGAAACGCAGAGCATCAGCCGCTCACCTGGCGCCCGGCCAGGAAGGAGGCCGAAGGGTTCATAGGTGTTTCCTCCGCCCCCGGAGAGAGTCGGTGTGCGCAGCGTCACCCTAGAAACGCCATCGGCGCGCCTACCCGGAGCGGCGGGAGCGAGCCCCGAGCCCCGGAGCCCCGCACCCTCGCTGGCCCAAGCAACCTCGCCCAAACCGCCGGCCCCGCGGAACGCGCCCGGCCCACTCGGCTTACTGCGTAGCCGAGCGGCAGCCCCGGCTCTCGCGACACCTCGGCGGCCGCAAGAGCCCGCAGGAGGCCGGTTCCCACTCGGCCTCGTCGGGCGCGGCCCCCGACCCCCTCCTGGCGTTTTGTTCTTCCATATCCGGGCCTGGGGGCTCTCGAATGATTTACCTGGAGCTGTAAAAGCCATTATCCCGGCCCACAAAGAACCGTTCTTCACCATGACCCTGGGAATGATGGAGCAAATGAAGGGCTGTTTCTGCGCTGTCGCCCTGGCGTGTGACCATGTGCTCGCTTACTTATTTCCCTCTTTCCCTCCTAAACTGTGAGCGCGGTTGCTCTGGCTGCTGTGTACTCCGGGCAAGGAGAACACTTCCTGGCATTCAAACAACAAACAGATGGAGGCAGACGCCACCCCTGGTAGTTAATAGTCAGTTGCTGGCCATCCCAGCAGACAGCTCTAAACTGAGAATCACAGTTGAAAAGAGAGAGAAAAAAATTAAAAAAGGGTTTTTTTGACTCTTGATGTAGCTCTTTTGTTAAATGATGATGACGTACCCCTTGGGGTGGACGTGCACCCATTGGGGTATATCAAATGACGATGATGTACCTTTTGGGGTGGACTGCACCTCTTGGGTGGACGTGCCCCACTTAAGATGGACGTGCACCACCTGGCGTACAGCCGGGGAGGGTGCTGTCCCCCTTGGGGGTGTGCCCGAGCTGATTTAATCAGCCCCTTGGCTCGCGTGATTCCTATTGTTAAATCAGCCCCATACACCAGGTGACTCCCATTAAGTCAATCAGCACCATTTATAACGTGACTCCCACTAATTAAATCAGTCTCCATGAGTCACGTGGTTCTCGTTGATTAAACCGGCTCCCTTAAATATCGTGACCCCCACTAAATCATTCGTTCTTCTTAAATCTCTTGGCGTTCATTAAACCAATCAAACGCCTTAGATTTCCTGGCCCCCATTAAATCAATCTGCCTTCTTACGTCTCAGGGCATCCATTAAGAAGGATGATTGATTTAATTAGGGTCACCATATTTACGAAGGCAGATTGACTCAATGGGAGTGCTGTCCCACGTGGGGGGGTGCTCAGGCGCCCCTTGGGGGACCGTGCACCCCCCGGTGTACATCAAATGATGATGACGTACCCCTTGGGACGCAATGCACCCCTGGTGTACAGCCAAGGAGGGTGCTGTCCCCTTGGGGGGTGGACATGCACCCTGTGGGGCAAGAACCTTGACACTTTATCGTGACAATATTTACCACATTGAGTTGAAGCTAAGCTTTTTTCTCATGCTGTTTCATAGTCACTCCTTCTTCCCCCTTTTACTCTTCGTTATAGAGGGACTATGAAAAAAATAATGCTTATCGTATTTAACCCCTGGTCACTCACCCACTACTGCTTAACCCATAAGATGGCATTTCTGGCAAGACAAATTACTAAAGTCTTAATAGTATGTCAACTTTACTTCTTGGTTGACTGTGAATTAGCAAAACGTGCCCTTGTGTTCATAAAAGACAATCTGAACATGGAAAAACAAATTTAAAATTTCTTACCTTGAAGCTTTACTGATTTGGGTGACACCTCCTTAGGATAGGCTCATGTTCAGGAGAACCAACAAGACAATACCTTAGAATTTAAAAATCAAAAAAGCAGTAACTTCCCTGGTGGCGCAGTGGTTAATAATCCACCTGCCAGTGCAGAGGACATGGGTTCGAGCCCTGGTCTGGGATGATCCTACGTGCCGTGGAGCAACTAAGCCCGTGTGCCACAACTGAGTCTGCGCTCTAGAGCCCACGAGCCACAACTACTGAAGCCCGTGTGCCTAGAGCCCGTGCTCTGCAACAAGAGAAGCCACTGCAATGAGGAGCCGCAGCGAAGAGTAGCCCATGCTCGCCGCAAGTAGAGAAAGCCGGGGCACAGCGACGAAGACGAAGACCCAACGCAGCCAAAAATAAAAAATTTTAAAAAACGCCAAAAAACTAGAAGGTAGAATTCATTTTTTAAAAATTGTAACTTATCAACCTTTAAGAGCGAGAAAGCTACCATGGATTACACCTTAAGTGACAGCTGATTTACTGGGGCTTCTATTTAATAACTAAAAAGGAATTTAAAATCACATGTTGCCAGCATCTATTTTTTTTAATGAATAAAATACTACATATCAAAATGTCATGTTGAAATAATAATATTTGGGGTATACTGTGTTAAATAAAATCTATTGTTAAAATTAAAAAACTTTATTTGTATTTGAAGTTGCCAGCTTAATCTTTGCAAATCTCTTACATATTATAAGGCTGTTTAAAGGTTAGTATTCTTTTGCTAAAAACACAAGATTATAAAAGCATTTACATAATACATACACAGAATGTATGAATTAAACTCAATCCTTGAATATATATATGTATATATATTATATATTTTTTGGCCACGTCATGCAGCTTGTGGGATCCTAGTTCCCCGACAAAGGATTGAACCTGGGCCACAGCAATGAAAGCGCCAAGCCCTAACCACTGGACCACCAGGGAACACCCCCTGAACTACACATTTTAATCAGAGATTAAACTCTTGTATTTTAAATTTCAGGTCAAAGAAAAAGATTCACACATATTATACACAAGGACGATTTTAATCCTGCATTTTCCTGCAGTACCATCCACTGCTGGCTATATATGGACTGAAACTGCATTTGCCAAGAACTGTGAACATTAAGAATCTTTACATGAGTCACACGTGTTGATACAAGCACAAAGACATCTTCCAGCACCAAGAGAATACACACATCACCACATACCAAATGGTTTTGATGGATAAATTTGCTTCATCAGGCAATTTTATTTAGCTAAATTCAGTTAATGCAGAATTTCATTTTCTTAATTTACATCTTTATTATACAGTCTAAGATTTCAATTATTTAAAAACCCACTAATTCATCTGATTGCAATTTGCATGGCAATAAACAATGGGTTCTAACTTTCTTAAAGGTGTCTGTAGCAATTTAAAATACCATGAGTCTTTAGTTTGTAGCACCTGACATAAGACCTTTATAAAAACAGATTTTAAATTCATTTAATGTACTCATTAAGATTCACTGTCACTGTTTCTCTTGTAAGAAAAACATTTTAACTGCTATTTTCCAGACTATATTGAGCAATGGTGTATATTATTTTCAAATGGTTAGGAGAATTTTACATAAACTTATAGCCAGAAAAAGAACTCGGCCTCTCTGGATGCCTATCCACTCAAAACAATGATGAAAATAATGTATAAAATGGATTTGGGGGTCTGACCTCCTACTTAACATTATCAAACACCTTTCCAAGTATTCTTAGAAAATATCTTAAAATATCTGCAAATATTCTACCATATGACAAACCATCATTTCTTTAACCATTTCCCAATTGTTCATCTTTATCATTTGCAATTTTTTTATATTATGAGTAGCACTGTGATGAACACCTTCATCCACAGTTTTAAGCAAGACATTGTATCTTTAGGATAATGTCAAGAAGTGGGTCAAACAGTGCAGATGGGTTTAAGGCTTTTAATATACTTTACCAAATAATCTCCACAACAGCTTGATCAACTATTACCAACAATACGTTAATAGGCCCACAAAGTGAACTTGGTTGGTGACAATGAAGCAAATTCAACCACAGATCCATGAGATGCTCAAGCATCTCAAAACTATCACACCAAAGAAGCAAGGAGAGTTATTACTGGTAATGAAGCCAAATTCAAATTCTTCAAAGTATCACTCAGCTTAACAACCAAAAAAAAAAAAATCATGATTTGATAAAATCATGATTATTTTAAAATAATCAACAGAAAAGCTTTCCACAAAAAGTCTAATTTTTCCAAAAATAAAAACTTAAAAAGAAAGAGAAAAGTCAGTACCAAATGACCAAAATTTTTTATTTGACTAAATTCTATTTCATGCATAAGCATGACAGTCTCTCCTGTTTATCAGACTTTGGCAACAAAAAAAAAAAACAAGCAGCCCTGTACAGAACAGTGAAAATGCCAAGGGTGAGGGTAGGCTACAGTTTTACTGTAGGATAAATATATATATTTATATATATATTTTAAAAGGCCTCTCTCCCTTTGGCCATATCAACAATCAGTTCAGATCTTTAAATACAGACAAATTTTCAAAATCACTTCTTCACTTCTCCAAGATCTTCAATGCTATCATCATCCACCTGTAAAATAAAAATAATTACATTTCATGAGTTGTGGTTATCAACTAACACGGAAGGAACTTGCTTTAATAACTTATTTCTATAGATGCACATGTTCCAAATACTCACTTCTGGCCATTTTTCCTGAATGACATCAATTATGTCATCTGTAAAGTCTCCCTGAATGATGATTTCATCCTCCCCTGTTACTGAGGCACCACAGGAGAATTTCTGAGCAAAAAACCTTTGTGCTTCTTTAAGATCGATTTCTGTTATTTTAAAAAAAGAAATAGCAAGACTATAATTGGAATCATATGTCAAAGATATTTTTCCATCTTGAAATTTAATCTGCATTTTAAATTCATAAAACAGATTTTGTTAATGGATTTCATGTTCCTTTCAGAACAATAATTACAAACTACCCATAAGCAGTCATCTTAACAATTCAACTTATATTTTTAAGGTCAAGTAAAGCCTCAGTACATAAAAATAAGATCATCCACACTATTCTTAACTCATATAGTAAGACCAAAATAAATCCAGGAACACATTAATTCCAATATTACATCTACACTTCCAAGTATATGAAGTTCTTTTGGTTATCCCTTTTTATAGAAGAAAAATTTACAGCAGAGAAACAAGCCTAATATTTATGATGTGGTCTAGTGACTGCTTTTCATTCCATGTTGTCAAATGAAGGAACCTAATCACCGTGGTTTCACTATTCATTCAAGTCTTCCAGGAACTGAAGGGGCTCTGAAGCAGGACATCCTGCCACTAACCACCTTCCCTCACCCTCTACTGTCATCCCAGAAGGGATAGGTCATTTTGCAACCATTTGGCTACCGAGACTGCAGGGAACAAGGAGCAGTGCTGGTAGACTTCACAGGGAAACCTATCCAGCCCTCCTTATTCTACATAAAACGTGCCCAAACAGAAATTCTGGAAAGGAAAAAGTTAAACCAGTCCCCTGTGCAAAAGATTTTTAAGTTGCTTCAAAATTTGATTTTGAACCTATAGTTAGAAATGCAAAATCTCATTTTGTATCTTCTTAGCAAAAAACAGAACTGTAAAATTTTCATGATACTAGATTAAAAAGAGAGAGAATGAAATGAAGGAATGTAGTTCACACATTTTAAACATACTTAAGCTTGGACTCACCGAAAGTCGCAAGGCCACACACTCTTGTTACGTATTTCTTCTTTGCTCTGGGAATTTTGGCTATCGTAACCTTCTGTGGTACAGTCTTCTTTTTTTGTTTTATTTGACCCCTTCCACCTTTATTTATTAAGAAAGAGCTCAGGATTAGTTGTTCTGTTCTTATCATAAATAAAGAATACTGTCTCTAAATTTATTAATTTTCAAAAGGTATGAAATACTAATTTCTAAAGTTTCTTTTTCTAATACAAAATTAATAAACACATGCATGAGTATTCATTCAATCCATAGTTATTAAGTAGTATATGCAATGCACTGCACTAAGGGCTGAGGACACAAAGATGAAGAGAGGAAGAACATAGTCGCTGCCCTCCAGGGACTCTCAGTCTAGTGCAGGGAAACAAAAAGTTAAATAAGTACAGCAACCTGATATATACTGTAATAGGATCCACGAATATGGCACTACCATAAGCTTTGCAGAGAGTGGCTAACTCTGCTTCCAGAGAACAGGACAAGTTTCCTAGAGGAAGAGGCATCTAAGTGCTTGCAGAATAAGAAATGGTCCATTTGAAGGGAGAAGGGCTGGGGAGATATAAAAAGGATATTCCAGGGACAGGAAACAAGTACAGAGACAAGAAAGGGCATTATATTTGAGAACTACACTTGTCTTTGTGTGTGTATGTGACAGGAAAGTAGGATTTACTGGTTGGCGTAAGGAGGGGACAATGGCGCTCAGGAATGCAGGGCCCGCCATCTGTCCAGGGGCCACGATTAGGGATCTATTTGACCCCACAGCCACCCGGGATGGGCCGGTTTTCTGCCACCATGTTTTCAAATTCACCCACATTAAACTTAGTAAATCCCCAATTCTTGGAGATGTGGATCTTCTGGCAGCCAGTGAACTTGAACTTGGCCCTGCATAAGGCCTCAATCACATACTCCTTGTTCTGCAACTTGGTGCGGATGGACATCACTTGGCCAATGTGGCCGAAGTGGACCCTGGTCACTGTGCCCTGGGGCTTTCCAAAGGCACCACGCGTATCTACCTGGAGCCTAGATTGGGGACAGCATGCCAGATGTGAATGTCCACTGGAAAGGGCTGTCTCCAAGATCCCTTAGGGCAACCCATACAGCCAACAGGCTGCATACACTACCAAGGAGGCTACTGGTTGCAACCACTGCATACCTGGCCCCAGCGGGGAAAAGAGCACAGTCAGCTTAATTGGCTGCAAATACACTTGTGTTGATGAAGGAAGCGTATGGATATGTAAGAAAGGAAGCCAGAAAAGCAAAGATTATATACCAGTAATTTAAGGAACAGCACAAGCTCTGTCATTTTATATTGCAAAGAGAAGCCAGTGAACAACTGACTATGCAGGAGTGAAATTACTGATTTATGTTTTGTCAGGATCACCATGCAGTGTGGAGGGTGGGTCTGTGAAGAGCAATGGTAGAGGCCACTGATGAGGCTCCTACATTAGTTCAGGCAGAACTTAATCAACATCTCAACAAAGCAGTGGCAACAGTAATGGCCACTAGGCACAGGATAAACAGAGGAAGGAGAAGAAATGACAGAATTTAGAACTGATTAAGAGGGTCAAAAAGAATGAATCTAAGATGGGTCTCAAGTTTCTGGCTCAGATGACTGGATAAACTGTGCTGTTAATAACCAAAATGAAGAAAACAAAAGATGCAGATTTGGGACTTAGTAAGTTTACTTTGGAAGTGCTGTGTTTGAAGTACCTGTGAGACCATATGCGCATTTCTAGTCTAGAGACATGGGCCAGGACTAGAGATATAAATTTGGGTACTGTAAGCGTAGAGTGATAGCAGAAGGATGTGGAGGAATCATCCAGGGAGGACATGCAGAATGAGAAGGTAAGTGGGCCCAGGACAGAATCCTGGAAAACACCAATTTTTAAGGGACACAAGGGAGAAGAGAAGTCTGCACAGAAGGCTGAGGAGCAGTGAAAGGAGAATGAGGGAGGAAGCACGACACTTCAAGGGAGGGCTCAGATGAGATGCTCTTACCACTTAGCAATCACCTAGCCATTCGTGACCCTTGTTAGAGGAGTTTCAGTGGCATGAAAGTCAGGTTAGGATGGACTGAGGAGCAAAGACTCAATGACCAAACTGAAAAGGGGATAGTAAGTCTAGTCTTATTAAGGACGTCTGGCTAAGAAGGGAAGGGGGAAGAGAATAGGGCAAAGAAAGATATGAGCTCTTGGGGGAATTTTTTTTTTTTAATGCAAAGTCCTAAAATATATGTATAAGCTAATTTTAGTCACAAGGGAGAATTAATTCAGGAAGAAGAAACAGGTGGGGACACGATCCAGGGCACAAGGAATTCATTTTAGAAGGAGGAGAGGTAAACAGGTGTGCCTAACAGCTGTAAAAAGAAAAATTCAACTGAGCTGACAGAAGTAATGAGAGAACAAAATTTTTTTAAGTGTTCTCACTCTAATTAAATAGAATACACAGGTATTTTAATAAGGTAACAAAGTTTTTAAGTCATAAATAAGCTGGCTGGATGCTTTTTATGTATATATATGGCAAATGAAGCATATTTTCTTAGATCCAATTTACTGATAAAGCCCAATTCATACGAAATCCAGTCATCCTGAGAACATGATCCTGTATCCCTCTGTATGGTATTCACACAGAATTACAGTAACAGGTAGATGTTATGCACTTTGGGAATGCTTTCATTTCTTATTTCTTCAAGCAGAGGGAGGGTATGTTTGTGTAAATCAAATCATGGATTCAGGTCTCACCTCTCTTTTGTTTTTTCTTCTCTTCCTCTTCCCCTGCTGTTCCTTGACCCTCATTAATTCCAGCTTCTTGTTTGGGTGAATTTTCTAGATGTAAAAACAAAATCCAAAAGCATTAACATCACTTCATTACGTTAAAAAATTACCCTTGAGGAACCTCAAACACACATAAGGTATTTTACCAACAAATGAGTGTAAGATTTATAAAGCAAGCGATTATACTGCTAGACGCCAACAAGCCTAATTCTGAAGTCATTACGGTAAGTATATAGTGATAGAAGACAAAACAAAGTCTTTGATATGTGAAGATCACAATTTTTTAAGCCACATTAAAGGAGCACAGAACACTTAAGACTCCACAGGAATATTTAGCATCTAAGCGTACTAGTTCTGTTAACAGAAGTCTGGTCCTGAATATGAAGATATGTCCTAGGCAAGTCATGTTCAGGGCCCACCATGTAGACTGTTACATCAGATTTGAGGGTTCTTATCCAATCACGGACAGCGACTAAGTTGTCTCAGGGGCTGTGTCTCATGGAAACTATCTGAAAATCAAAGCAGCAAGTAGTGGGATAACACTGGGTATACGTGACAGGACTTTCCAGCCCAGGATTTCCCTTCTCCCTGCTACTGCCTTCATTTTTAACAATCTTGTAAGAGGGCGTCAATCTTAGCTAACTGAGGAAATCGGTTCCTCTGCAGTTTCCTTACCTCTGGCAACAGCAACTCCATTCTTCTAGTTGCTTCGGTCAAAAATTTAGCTGCCCCTTTTTCTCACATCCCACATTCAACACATCAGGAGACCCTGTCAGCTCTACCTTCAAAACGTATCTAGAATCTGACCACTTTTCACGTCTCCACTGCTGCCATTCTAGTCGTCATCATCCTGACCAGATTTGTGCAGGAGCCACCTATTTGGTCTCCCTGCTTTGCTGCCTAAGCCTCTCTTCAGTCTATTCTTAACATAGCAGCCAGACACACTGCTGAAACAGAAGTCAGACCATATCATCCTTCTGCTCAAACTGCTCCAATAGCTCATCCCACTCAGAGTGAAAGCTGAGACCTGGTGTTTAAGCCACGGTCCTTCACTACTTCTCCGACTTCATCTCCCACCCTTCTTCCCTTCCAGAAACAAAGACCTCCTTCCTGTTTTTTAAATATGCTGTAAGCGGTAAGTGTTTGCCTCAGGGCCTTTGCACTGGCTGCACCATCTGCTTGGAATGTCGTTCTCCCAGATATCCAAAGGACTCTCTCCCTCACTTATTTTAGGTCTTTGTTCAAATGCCATCTTTTCAGCAAAATCTTTCAGGGCTACTACCTAAAATTTCAAATTCCCTCCCCAACAATTCTTATCTCTCCATTCCCTGCTTATCCTAATTTAATGTACTTATTTATTTGTCTTGTTTTACTTATTTTGTCTCTCCCTCTAGAATATAATTTCCAAAGAGTAGGTCTTTTGTTTACTGCTTTATTCTCAGCATCCAATAAGAGTGTATAGCATATAGTATGTTTACAAGAAGTAATTTGTTGGACTTCCCTGGTGGCAGTGGTTAAGAATCCGCCTGCTAATGCAGGGGACATGGCTTCGAGCCCTGGTCCAGGAAGATCCCACATGCTGCGGAGCAGCTAAGCCTGTGTGCCACAACTACTGAGCCTGCGCTCTAGAGCCTGCGAGCCACAACTACTGAAGCCCGCGCGCCTAGAGCCCGTGCTCCGCAATGAGAAGCCACCACAATGAGAAGCCCATGAGCCACAACGAAGAGTAGCCCTGCTCACTACAACTAGAGAAAGCCTGTGTGCAGCAACAAAGACCCAACGCAGCCAAAAAGAAAAAAGAAAAAAAAAAATTTGTTAAATGAATGAAAGAAAATATATGCCCCTAAATCATTTACTCTTCTTTATATAAGAAAGTTAATACTTTGACCTATCCTGTCTCAGAGATAAGACACAAGCAGTCTGTGATTTTTTTTTTAATTTTATTTATTTATTTTTGGTTGTGCTGGGTCTTAGTTGGGGCCGGTGGGCTCCTTAGTTGTGGCCAACAGGCTCCTTGGTTGTGGCATGCGAACTCTTAGTCGCAGCATGCATGTAAGATCTAGTTCCCTGACTAGGGATCAAACCTGAGTCTCCTGCACTGGGAGGTGAATTCTTACCACTGCACCACCAGAGAAGTCCCACAGTCCGTGATTTTATGTAAGGAATTTTAACCCAAGAACTTAAAACAGTTTTAAAGTTAATAGAATAGATAGATATAATTCTGTAATATCCTACTAAACAAATGCATTTGCACGTTGCAAAGCCAAAGGTATATAGCCAAAGGTATATAGAAAGAGGGAAAAAAAATGTTCATACCTACAGTAAGTTTTGCAAACTCATTTGGAAAATTCTTCTCTAACCATTGTCTACATTTAGCGACATCAGGCATATATTCACAGTACTGGAGAGGGAAAAAGAAGAAACTGAGTCACAACAGTACACTTTTAATCATTTTAATTAAAAATCATTCCCTGTGCTTGCTATATATAGAATCATAAAACCAACTACTCCCACCTGACATCTTATCCACAGGAAATCTGTATTCAACCAGGAAATGTCCCATAAGAAATTAAAAATTAAAAGACACCTCCTCACTGTAGCAATTTATTTCCTCGCCAACAAACAGAAAGGCCATTAGAAAAAGGAGGAAACAGACAAAAACGAGGTGTTCTTCTTGCTTTGGACACACAGGTGTCTCATTTTCATGACCTGCCCGCAGAACCTGACTTAGAAGCTTATCAACAGAAAGTCTTACACATAATTTATGCTTTCTCTTCTCTGTTTGGATGTTAAATTTTGGCTTTAAGGTTACTCTTGTTTTATTAGCTGACTATTCATGAGTTCCATGCAAAAATCCAAACTATGTATAGCCAAGTGCAAAAGACGCACACATATAACTCAAAGTCTAAAGAAAAATTTGTAGGACCATAAAAGTATTCTAAACCAAAGTTCTCTATAAAAGGTTGAAACTCAAAAAAAAAAAAGGCTGAAACTCTGCCATCAAATAATAGAAAATGAAAAGTAAGAAGTTCCCAAGCTAGCTCTAAAATCAATGACCTCAAATGCAGAAGTTAAAAAAGAAAAAAAGAATTTTAGAAGGACTTACCTCTGTTGGTAATGAACAGACTGGGGATGGAGAGAAAAAAAGATTTGAAAATGTTAATAAATAAATAAATACACACGTACACACATGGCTCATAACAACTTTTATTTTTAATCTGACAAAATGCTTCATTTGTTTTTTCCTATAACTTTCCTGTACCACTTTTCAAATACTACCCCGTCATGCACTTTTTTTTTTTTTAGGTAAGTGGCACATGATTAATAGAAATATTATCTTAATTTTTTTTTTTTGGATGTAAAGAACAATGTCTCCTTCAGTTGGTAGAACATCAAACTATACTATCTGGCATGTCTTAAGGTTTTACCACAACAACCTCAATGGGTCTGAAACTAAGCTAGGATGGGAACAATTCCCCATACAACAAAGGCTGAATGGAGCTGGTTATTTCTTTTGATAACTTCACCAAAACAGCCGCTACTTTTTATTCATACTAACACATTTACAGACTTCAGTAGCACTTTTGCTACCATTTCTTCGCAATATACTTTTCCTTTTCTTTTTTTTTTTTCCTTTTCTTTTTTCGTATTATGCTACATAAGACCATGACACTGTGAATTTCCTTCCTTAGAAGGAAAGTTGGTTCAATCCTGTCACTGTATAGTCTGCAAAGGCTAAAGGACTAGAAAAACTCAAAGGGTTTCCCAATTTTAACTAAAACTCTATTACTGGGTCAACTGCTTATTTTATTTTTATTTTTAAGGTGAGGAATGGAATAGTTCAGTGTGACAACACCTTGAGATTTGTGAGGGAGAGGAGGGGTGGTACACCGTTAATAATAACAGCACTTACCATATATTGGGCACATGCTAGGCACTTTGCTATGCTTTATATTATTATGTTCAATCGTCACAACCTCATAAGGTAAGAACTACCACATGTGTATTATGAATGAGAAAAATGAGACTTAGAACAAGTAACTCATTTGTATCTGGATAGAACAGGATTTGAACCCTCGTCTCTTTCTGAAGGTCATGCTCTTAACCACTAAATTAGACCACACAACATATAAAAGCAGTGCAGCTGTGTGCCAGCCCATCATCACTCTTTTACAGATGAAGCCGAAAAAGGTTAAATAGCTTATCCAAGGCCAAAGGTGGCATAGGGCAGAAAACTAGAATCTACCATCTCTATTTCAGTTTAGAGTTCTTTCTACTAAAGCTCTCCTGGTTAACCAGAAGCTCTCTAATCCTCACAGTTCACGTTCAAATACTAGTAGGTACAGATATTCAGCCACACTTTCAGGATATAATTATACGTTAAATACCATTACAGCAAATACTAAAACCATAACACTTAGTACACAATTTCAAATAATATTTGGTTCAGCAAAATTCTAATACGATGAAAAAAGTTGGACAAATATTCCAAATTCCACATTATTTGTTTTTACAGTCTATTTCCCTCCACAAATGATTTACTATTTGTAAACTGTCGTTTTTCAAGGAAAAGACTGAGCAGTCACCAGCTTCACATCACTAACAGCGGAACAACCTGACATTGTGTATCTGCTGACATGATGAGATATGATGAACAAAGCCACATCATCCATGAGACCTTCTGCTATGGTCTGAATGTTTGTGTCCCCTCAAAATTCACATGTTGAAATCCTAATGCCCGATGTGATGATATTAGGAGATGGAGCCTTTGGGAGTAATATTTCATTTATTCTTCTCAACAGCCCTCTGAAGTAGGCTGTTATGCATTTTATGGATGAGGAAACTGACCAAGGTCACCAGTGAGTAAATGGCTAAACCAGGATTCAAACTCTGACTGAATTCATATTCTGAAGTCTCAATCCTGCAGACATATATCTCCCCGGAAATGACCCCATCCTACCTACCCTTGTTTCTCACTATACTTCAACCAGCATTCTGCTCCAATCAGCCCCTTCTTTTCCCTCTACCCCCTAACTTTTTCCTCGATCTTTAATATGAAGATACCATATTAAACCATGCCCCCATATTTTTCTTATAAATTCATCCACCTTTCCTTGCAAATTCTGCCCATTACCTAAGGCTTCTCACTTCCTCACTTTGCTTTCCCAGCTTCCCTCTGAACAAAGATCCCTCCCTTTCCTGAAACCCTAGTTCATAGCTATGGTCAGTACCACTGAATTTAGCATTTAATATTCCCTAAGTGCTTCTCCTACAACTAGACCTTAAACTCTTTGAGGAAAAGGTAATCCTGTCTCCAACCTAGTGCCTGGAATATCAATACAAACTAGGGAGGGAAATAAAAATAAAGTTTTCTCGAAAAGGTTAGGTACCTCTGGTACCTCTGATCAACACAAAGTATCACTGGGGTGGACTGCATACTTAGTGCAGTTGTTCAAAGCCATCTTAGGAGCGACATAAGCACTTGAACAGGATGGCTTTCATATACTGTATTTCATTAATTTTTTTCCATTTTTATAGGGATGCATTCCATAATTATGGCATGTCAACCTAACAATTTTTTCTTTCTTAGTGGAACCTAAAATAATGGTGCATCTTATAACATACGGAGTCTTAGATTCGGTGAATTAGGGTACAAAGAACAATAGCTCCTAACTGTATCTGACAAACAAGGAGGAATAAACTAAACTAGTATACTTCCCTAATAATAGTAATAATAGCACTTATTGTATTATGTTCTTATGTTAGTTGCTGAACCAGCTTTATAGGAATCATCTGACTTCAGATGTAATCATCATTTTCTTTCAGACCTTAAGAAACAGACCTCTAACCCTTAGTGAAATCAGGTTAACTTGCCCACGGTCACACAGCTAAAATTAAGCAGGAGCAGCTAAAATTAATGCCCAAGGTAAGGATGCAAACCCTGGCCCATGACTCCAAAGGCAAACAATATAACCAAATAAGACGAACATCATAACACATCTCAATCAACCCTACGAAAAGCTCCCCTGCCTACTCTCTGGGATATTTTACACTCATTTTATTTTATCATCAAAGGTAGTCAATAAATGATGAGTTGATACAATTTTTTAACTCAGTGACATCACCTCTCCTGTAAGTACTTAAATTCCAGAAGAAATCCCTATCACACTCACAGAATGTAAGGTCCCTGAGCACAAAGACCTTTCCTGACTTATTCATTATTCAGTCCCCAGCATCTAAAACTCTGCTAGGCACATAATAAGTGGCCAAAAATATTTACTAAAAAAAATAATATTTACTTGCCCTTTTACTTTACTGTCTTATGTCTTCAGATTTTTCTAAACCTTTCCAAGATACTAGTAAAATTAGAGTATTTCCAGTTCACAAATATTTCTGGATTGAAAATGAGGAAAAACACTCAAAGGGAAAAAAATCTTGATTCACATTTTATTAATCAAACCAAGAACACTTTCCCAAGACTGTCCTACTACCCATCACTCCAACCTCATAATCTTCCACTCGTTATTGACACCATTCCTATACTACACACTATACTAATAAAAAGGTGTTTATTTCTCCACAAAGCTTTTCCTTGCACAGCTGTTCACTTCATCCGGGATGCCTTTCCCCACTCCCTCAACCAGTCCTTCTCATCCCTTAAGATTCAGTATCTTCCAAGAAGCCCACCTTTAATAGCCAGACTAGCAAGTAACATTAGGCTGGAATAATCTATTTACACATCTCTATTCCAACTGGACTGTAAACTTCTCCAGGCCAAGTAACAAGACGCAAGTCACACAGGTTGGGAAAGGTCTGTTAATCCATGCCTCCTCTTCCCCAGCTCCCAATTAAAGATTCACCAAATGACACAAAGATGAAAAATCTACTAGGACCAAATGTGAAACCATTTATCACAATGCATAAAAATACAGTGAGTAAAAGCCATTTTCTGCCTTCCAACACTTGCCTCCGCAGTAAAGGACTCGAAGCGGGTAATCTGCATCTAACTTGGTATTGCTCCTCGGGTCTCCTCTGCAATCATGTCCACCGGATTCAGAAATGTCAGCAGCCATCTCAAAACCTGTAAGCAAGGAAAATAACACATCTTCACTATTTTGGACCAAGACGCCCAGAGAAACAGTGTTCAGGTGTAGTCCGGCCTCCTCCTACTAGAAATCCCGCCACGCCGAATCTGTTTCAATTCTTTGCTGAATGAGAGATACAAGCTGCATTAGGATTCATAAAATATGAGTAATTCTGGGCACACCACTTTCCAGGCCTACAGGGAAGCAAGTGACAACAGTGAGACTCACAGCAAATGGGCCATGACAACTAGGGGGAGGAGGGCACTAGTGGAAGAGAAAGCCATGGGGAAAAAGATGGGGAGGGTGAACTCGGTAGGGACAGGGCAAAAGGTCTGGGGGATGATCTGTAAAGGATGCAACAAACTGCAGCAACAGGGAAAGGCCACAAAGCAGCTGAAGAGGCTGGAAACGCCTACGAAGAAGGGGTGGGTCGCCGGAGGTGCCCGGAGGGCAGGGTGTGGGGTGGGCTAGAGGCCAAGGGAGGGACGCGTTAGAGTCACGGAAGGGAAAGGGAGTGGGAGGGGGCGGGGAGACCAGAGTCTGAGGAGAGAAAATGCGGGCAAAAGAACCAGGAAGGGGCAGAATGTAAGAGCACTGAGGCGACGACTAGGGCGACCAGGTGTGAGGGCGCGACCTGAGGCGAAGGGGCAACCCCGGGGACACCAGAGCGGCCCATGTGGGCGGGGGTGTGGAGACGCCCGGCCCGGCCCCCTTCCGCCGGGGAGCACCTCAGCTTCCCCCACGCTCCCTACGAGCTTCCTGGAAGCGTGAGAGGCACGAGGGGTCATTACCCAGGCGGTCGCACAGCCTCCGCCGCCTCCGCGCCCGCCACTACCGCCAGCTGAAACGACACATGCGACTCCTCTTCCCGGCCAGAGCCGCCCAAGAGCCCGTCTGCCAGCCGCAGTCCCGCGAGATAATAAACCTTTATCGCGAGATTCAGTCTCCGCGGAGCGGCTGTCGCGAGAAGCTCGAAGGCGGGGGCGGAGAAGAATTGGGGAGCATGCGCGTTCCGCTCAGGGGCGGAGCCAAGCAGCCTAGAGGCTGACAGCCAGTAGGCGGTGCTAGTTACCTATGGGAGAGAATGGGTGGTCCGTGGTCGGCGCCCGGAAGGGGACGCTGTTTAGAGAGCGGAGACATGCATGTAAATCAGCGGTGACTCATTATTTTGACTCGGAGAACGCGGCCCCCGGGGTCTGGGGTGCATCCTGGAGACTTGACTAACCTCCAGCTTGTTGGATAAGTCTTTCCTTCACGGGGAGATTGCAGCTGGAAAAGGCGTTTGGTTTCATTTCAACACAGTACCCTACATTGGCGGAATTCTTTTTAAAAAGACAATATCAACGCAATTTTCATTTTTCTCATCGCCCCACAGTCTCACCACCCTAACAACTGTTTTCACAGCTTCCTAGTGTTTATCGATCTTTACATGTGTTGTAAATTGGAATTAATCTCTCCCATGTGAGTGTTGACTGAAAAACTATGCACAACCTAAAAGTTGAGATTTATGTTTTATTCGGCAGGAATTTTTAGGACTTCAAGCCCGGGAGGCATCATCTCAAGTAACCCTGAGAGAACTGCTGCAAGGAGGAAAGGGGGCAAGCCAGCATATATAGGAGTTTTACAACCAAGGGCAGGTAGTCTGAACATCAGAAGATATTGTTAATTAAAGAAAACCATGGGGAGGGTGGGAGGGAGGGAGACGCAAGAGGGAGGACATATGGGAACACGTGTTTATGTATGACTGATTCACTTTGTTATAAAGCAGAAACTAACACACCATTGTAAAGCAATTATACCCCAATAAAGATGTTAAAAAAAAAAAAAAGAAAACCAGATATGTCAAGTTTAGGAATTTAGCGCTTTTCTCTGTATGGGAAGATGCAAGAGTCTGGGCTCACTGAAATCATTCCTTTGATATGCACCTCAGCTATCTGGGGCCAGTATCCTGTGTTTTCACATCCTGAGTTTCCTCAGGGCTCACCTAGGGAGTGGCTGCAGTCTGATGGCCGCTAGACAGCAGGTAGGCAGGTGTTCTTTTGCTTCCTGAGTTCCCTCAGGGTTCACCAGCTCACCGTCTGGTGGTGGCTGCAATCGCTGATGAATGTGACAGCCTTTGTTTAAATATTCCATTTATCAAAGACTAAAGAGAAGAGGCCACAGTCTCCGGTGCAGATTATGCCGGATGGCTTCGTGTGCAGTTTTGAGCAGGAAATTTAAGGGTGGTAGTGGTGGTGGCAGAGAAGTTTGCAAAAGAAGAAGGGGAATGAGGCAGATATGAGTGGAGGATAAAGCAAAATAGAAAAGAACAATCTCCACCATCTACAAAGCTCTTTTTGGTCACCGTTTCCCTAACTCTCATAGCTCTACAAGTGTTGTAGTGTTATTCCCATTTCACAAATGGGACTCAGGCTGAGGATGGATATGAAGGGTTTTTCCCAAAATGAAACAACTAAATGGAAGCAAAACTAAGACACACCATGTGTGAAAACCTGATGATAAATGGAATATTGCCTGTCACATCAGTAAAGAAAGGCTGTCACAGTCATCAGCGATTGCAGCCACCACCAGACGGTGAGCTGGTGAACCCTGAGGGAACTCAGGAAGCAAAAGAACACCTGCCTACCTGCTGTCTAGCGGCCATCAGACTGCAGCCACTCCCTAGGTGAGCCCTGAGGAAACTCAGGATGTGAAAACGCAGGATACTGGCCCCAGATAGCTGAGGTGCATACCAAAGGAATGATTTCAGTGAGCCCAGACTCTTGCATCTTCCCATACAGAGAAAAGCGCTAAATTCCTAAACTTGACATATCTGGTTTTCTTTAATTAACAATAATCTTTTGATGTTCAAACTACCTGCCCTTTGTTACAAAACTTCTGTATAACCTGGCTCCCCCCCTTACCTTCTCGAGCAGTTTCTCAGAGCTATCTGAAACGCTGTCTCTCGGGCTAAAGTCCTCATTTTGTCCCAAATAAAACTTAACTCGCAACTCGCACGTCGTGCATTTTTTTAAGTCAACATCTTTCTTAAGTAAAAGGGGGTTTCCCCCCTCTCACAAAAAAGAGTCAATTCTAAATGACATTCGTGAAAGAAGATCTTCCAGAGCCTATCTGATTCCAGTAATAATATCTTCCATTTATGGATACTCACCTCCCACTATGTGTCAAGAACCTGCTCATTTGGGGATAGAGTCCAGGTGGATTCATTTCACAAAACTTTCTTGGGTTCTTACTATGTGCCACGCACTGTGCTAGGCACTGGGGAGTACAGTGAACAAGAGACAAAACCCCCAATCTCACTGAACTTACCGGTCTTAGTTACAAAATCCCTACAAAGTAAGGATTGTCTGTAATTCCCAGGGGGATGGTAAAATGGAAGCTCAAAGGTGGGATGAATTAAGTTCACCTGTTCGTAAGATCACACAGCTAATAGCATGTTATTGATCTTAAGACACACATTTTTCACATTTTCACATCTCTCATATTGTCACTGAGTCCAAGCTCGCCCCACTCGCCACACGACAGGCCAATAAATCGGAGGTGTTGAGGCAGGGAATACGACTTTGGCAGACCGAGAAGACAGCAGACTACTGTCTCAAAATAACTGTCTTATTGGGGCTTGGATGCCAGTTTATTTTATAGAACAGAGAGGGGGGAGGAGATGAGGAAGTAAAATGAAAAGGACATAAGATTTGCAAATGTCCCCCGCAATGGCCAGCCTGAGAAGGGACAGTGTTCATTTCTTCTTTCTTTGCAGCCATCCACAGGTGGACCTGGGCCGGATATTTCCCTGAACAAAAGCTCTTTGGTTTAACATTCATGCAAAGGGGCAGGGTTTCCTGAGGCAGCCCATTGTGTATAGACAGTATCCTTTTAGTGAACAAAAGCAGCGGAAAGCAAAGGTTAAAGTAAAAGAAACAGGTCCAACACGTAGTCAGATTTGGCTCTTCCCTGTTACAATATGAAGTTGCTTTGCAATGGATGGAGTCTTAGCATCGGGCACAGTTTAATTTGGCAGCATTCTTCTCTCTCAGTGATGCATAAAATAATGCTGCATCTTACAACCAACGGCATCTTAGATGTGATGAAATATGGATGAGTGGCCAGTCCTGTGGAGTAGACCCAGTGTCCTCAGTTCTTTTCCTCACCCTTCTCCTGCCCTGCTTTGTACGGAAGGGGGTGGTGGTCCCTATGAGTGAATGCCCAGGCTTTCCTGTTCCTGAGCTTCCATCTAGGTTAAGCCAATGGGAAACAGCAGTGAGACCACCCCCACCCCTTTGAGCAGCCTCTCTAGCAGTAGCTAGCTGGTTGTCCCCCTGCATTGTTTAGGGATCCCAGTCCCTGGGCTCCTGTAACATAGTGCCCTCCCTGGATCTAGTCTCTAGCCTACCAGTGGTGACTGATGGCTTCTTGCTACTGCTAATCTCCAAGTTGCCTCACCACCTCTGTTTAGCTTTTCAACAGTTCCATTCCCTGTGTTACCAATCCCCTGAATGAAATTCTCCTCTGCTTTAAATACTTAGATGGGGTTCTGATTTCCTCAGTGGACTCTGCCTGACATTGCTGGCATTCAAACCCAGAGCTCCACTTCCAGGTCACGCTAGCACACACGTCACAACCTGTCAGCAATCAGGTACTAAAAGGAGGAACGACCCATTAAATAAACATAACAGTGTTTCTCATCAGGAAGCCACAGACCCCGAGAGGCAGTGGAATTATTGCAAAGAATACAGGAATCCAGTTGAGGACCTAGGACTGTCAGGAAATTGACTAAAGACCTTTCAGGCTTAAGTATTACTATTTTTCTAGAGTAAGTTACAGTTTTGTTCCAATGAAAGTCCAAAAGTTGAATCTGATTGGCTTGTTTCCAATCGTGTCCATTCCTAAATCAATCACCATAACTAGACAAGCCCTGAGTTAAGTGTCCATTTTTGGAGCTGGGTTTGGAGAGTGGAGACGGGGTACATTCCAAAGGAAATTTGAGGCACTATAACCAGAAGAGGGAATGATGCTGAAGTATCAAAACCAACAGATGTTTACTCCAGCCATCCTCATACATGTGCTAAAAATTAGTTTAAAATCTACTGCCCTAGGGACTTCCCTGGTGGCGCAGTGGTTAAGAATCCGCCTGCCAATGCAGGGGACACAGGTTCGAGCCCTGGTCCGGGAAGTTCTCACATGCCGCAGAGCAACTAAGCCAGTGTGCCACAACTACTGAGCCTGTGCTCTAGAGCCCACGTGCCACAACTACTGAAGCCCGCGCGCTTAGAGCCTGCGCTCTGCGACAAGAGAAGCCACCGCGATGAGAAGCCCGCGCACTGCAACAAAGAGTAGCACCCGCTCGCCGTAACTAGAGAAAGCTTGCGCACAGCAAGAAAAACCCAACGCAGCCAAAAAAACTAGCGCCCTTAACACATCAAGTGGGTGTATAGGTGAGGCAGACTTCCTTACTAACAGAATCCTGTTTTGCTTGAGATAGCAGTGTGTCCAGCTAAAGATACTTGATTTCCCAACCTCGCATACAGTGAAGGAGGCTATGTGATGCAGTTCTGATCAATGAGATGCAGGTGGATGCTGAGATAGGGCATCCCTTCTCTAGGGAAACATTGTGAAAGATTTTTAAATGGACAAAAAAGAATATTGGGTGTCCTATTTATCATTCTGTTTAGTGTTATCTTTCATTGTCTTTGAGCTATTTTACAATTTTGTAAGTTGTAGAAAACCGATAGTAATGCAGTTTGCTCTTGTCCATAGAGATGCAAATAACTTGTGTCTGGTGGAGCTGTAACTGATTATTTCTCTGTTGACTAGTTTTCCATCTATTTGTAAATTCATTTCAGCATTTCTTTTTTTCTTTTTTAAAATTTATTTATTTGTGGCTGTGTTGGGTCTTCGTTGTGATGCGCAGGCTTCTTCTCATTGTGGTGGCTTCTCTTGTTGCAGAGCACGGGCTCTAGGCTCACGGCCTCTAGAGCGCTCAGTAGTTGTGGTGCACGGTCTTAGTTACTCCACTGCATATGGGATCTTCCCGGACCAGGACTATGAACCCATGTCCCCTGCATTGGCAGGTGGATTCTTAACCACTGCACCACCAGGGAAGTCCCCATTTCAACATTTCTGATTGCTTATGTATGTGTATATGACTGCCTATGTGTGTGGGGTTTTTTTTTGTTTTTTGTTTTTTTTGCGGTACGCGGACCTCTCACTGTTGTGGCCTCTCCCGTTGCGGAGCACAGGCTCCGGATGCGCAGGCTCAGCGGCCATGGCTCACGGGCCCAGCCGCTCCGCGGCATGTGGGATCTTCCCGGACCGGGGCACGAACCCATGTCCCCTGCATCTGCAGGCGGACTCTCAACCACTGCGCCACCAGGGAAGGCCCTGTGTGTATGCTTTTTAAAATTCTCCTTTGAATTGGTTTTCACATCTACTAATTCCCTTATTAATTAAGAAGTGAAATAAAGCCTTTGACACATGTTTATTTATAATTGGATTAGAGTCATGCTTTTTTTTTTTTCCACACCACGCAGCTTACAGGATCTTAGCTCCCCAAGCAGGGATTGTACCCAGGCCCCCAATGAAAGTGCAAGTCCTGACCGCTGGACTGCCAGGAAATTCCCTATTTAAAAAAAAAAAAAATCACTTAACACTTCTCAAATAAAAAAGCAAGGCCTCATTTTAAAACAAAAGGAAAAAAAACAAAAAAATCCTTGACTTTTCTGTCTTCTTTCCAACTGAAACATGAACATAAGCCATCTTGCAAGCCTGAGAATGCAGGTGCATATGCTAAGAACCTTGGACTAGAAACATATATAGCCTGTGTTCTGGAGAGCATTGTTGACTGACCATATCAGCTCTTGACTGTCCTCCTTCCAGAGCTTCCTATTGTGAAAGACAAACACTCCCCATCCCTACCCCTGCCCCCCCCACCCCCAGACTGTTTAAACTAATACACTAGGGTTTTCTATTATATCAATACTACACAATGCATTCCTAAATGATACTATCAGGAAGCCAGGTATTTCGGAGACAGGCCTGGGACCTGGGACTCTTTGCTGCAGTGCTGCAGTGCTTGCACCTGGACAAACCTCTCCTCCAGCAACAAAATACGGAAGAAACTATAAGGGAGGGACTTCCCTGGTGGTGCAGTGGTTAAGAATCCACCTGCCAATGCAGGGGACATGGGCTCGAGCCCTGGTCTGGGAAGATCCCACATGCCGTGGAGCAACTAGAGCCCGTGCTCCACGACAAGAGAAGCCACCGCAATGAGAAGCCCACGCACCGCAACAAAGAGTAGCCCCCGCTCGCCACAACTAGAGAAAGTATGCACACAGCAACTTAGACCCAATGCAGCCAAATAAATAAATAATAAATTTTTTTAAATAAAACAAGCTCTCTAAAAAAATGTGCTCATTAAAAAAAAGAAACTATAAGGGACTAAAAAATAACTGCATGTATGCACAGTTGGGGCAAATTCTGGACAAAAGATACAAAAAGACCCCAAAAAATCCCAACTGCCACTTCTGAAGAGCTGGGAGCAGAAACAGCGTGTCCGGGAGCCAAAGCAGGGCACTGCACATGCCCCCTGCCCTCAGCACCACCTAAGGGGTGGGCAAAAAACCTCAGCCACCCCTCCAGCCAGACCCCTGGACACACACCTACCCTCACCCCATATAAGAAACAAGCTCATCTCCCACTCGGGGAGTGAGCAAACAAGGGAAACTGTTCATTGTTCCCGCTTCCCCCTGCTGCAGGAGCCCCAGTAAAAACTTGGCTGAATTTCTTGTGTGGCCTCTGATCAATTTCTATTGATTGGGGAAAGCCAAGAACCCTGGTTGGTATCATTTCCTTTAACACAAGGGGGGAACCCATTGTCAAGCAAAGCATGTGTGAAGGAAGGAGACAAAGGTTGAGACCCGGCTGAGAGACAATGGGGAAGTGATGTGAGACCTGTCATTCAGATGAAGCATAGAGGAAGGAGCATGTTGTCACTCACTTTCTGAGAATGATTTTGGGCGCACACAGCAGTAAGTAGCAGCTTGCGTCAAGCAACAGCGAGCAGTAGCTGGAAGCAAGATCTTAGTTCCTGGGCCGGGGGTCCTAACCACTAGACCACAGGGGCCAGCAGCTAGCACCTGGATCCCTAGTTCTTGCCTGCCTTGTCAAGAATGAATTCAGGCAAGGAGGCAGAAGGTAAAGAGAAAAGAAGTTTATTGGAAAAGCAAAGTACACACGGAAAGACAGATGTACAGGCGAACTCGGAGAGAGATGTGCCCTTTGGGGAAGTTTAAATCCTTTATAAAGGGGCAGTTTTACAGGGTCTTTTGTCTTCCTTCTCACCAATCATCATGTGTTGTCCCCCCTGGCTAAATTGTCTCAGAAAATGCAAACGGAAGTCTAGTTGTAAGTATCCGGCGTGAAGCCCACTTTTTTCTGCCTCATGAAAAGTAAGCAGGAGGCCAGTTGTAAATATCTAACCTGGGGCCCATCTATCTCCTGCCTCAAGAATACTTCTGTCAAAGAGAATGAAAGCGTTTGCCCTGGGCTCCCTGAATGCGAAGTGACTTCTTACCACACCTGATGCTTTGTCATAACATCATCTATTTTCTCAGGAAATCATGGGTTTTATTTTTCCACGCTTGGGGCTGGCTTGGACCTTAGCCAGACATTTTCTTTCATCTGGTTCTTTCTGGGCATCTTCAAGATGGGCACTTGGGGCAGAGCGGGTATTTGTTGACTGTCTTTCCAGCATCTCCTCTCTGTAAAAGGTCCATCCTGGTTTGGAAGTGTTCATCTCCTCCCCACACTCGACCCATGTGGTCAGTCGAACCGTCACAACCCCCCCATTCAGAGTTGGAGCCTGTGACCCAGGTCTAAGGCAATCAGCACATGGTGCCCTGCTGGTAACAGCGATTAATTGATTCAAGGGTAGATCGATCAGAGTGAATCCCAGCACACTTTTGAAGGAGCTTCTAGAAAAGAGGCTCTCTCTTTCCCACTGGGACTTGAGTCTCAGAGGATTCACGCTAGAGCTGCCGGAAGCGATCTTGCCACCATGTGGGGTTTTTTGTTTGTTTGTTTTTTGTTTGTTTACTTATTTTTTTATTTGGCTGCATCGGGTCTTAGTTCCCTGGTCATGGATCGAACCCAGGCCCCCTGCGTTGGGAGCACAGCGTCTTAACCACTGGACCACCAGGGAAGTCTCACCCCACTGTGGTTTGGGAATAAAGTCAATATGGAGAGCAGATTTGAGAGATAGAGAATGTTTGACCCCTGATTCCAGCCACATCTGAGGTCAGCCTTAACCCTCAACTTTTCTGGATAAAAGTCAACACATTCCCATTTTTGCTCAGGCCGGTTTGAACTGGAATGTCATTTTCAAATTAGTTCTGATGGACACATAGGGTTAGGGCTAGTGCAGCCCTTACAGGGGTTTGTTAAGACCTATTCTACCCAATGTTTCCTAACATTTCCCCCCCACTGTGATATACCCAATGGATTTTATGCCCTTGCAGAGCACAATCTCATAAACAAATCTACATTTTGATGACATTTCCAAATGACTGCAAGGATGTAAATCATTATAATAATTTGTGATTTTCGCAACTAATTACAATACCCACATAAGGTAGGTGGCCATGGACTATGGTAGATTAAATGGGTTGTTGTTTGATTCCTTTCTTTCCCCCTCAAGAAGGCATTTTGGTGCTCTTAGAACAAGGCCCAGTCCAAAGAGAAACATAGGACTAACCTTCAATCTGTCTCATCTGCTTAAGTAAATAAAACTTTAAACTCTAATACTTCCATATTAGCAATAAATGACCAGACACATGCCATACAGGAAACTGAATTCAGGGAATTCCCTGGTGGTCCAGTGGTTAGGACTCCCCGCGTTCTCTGCAGGGGGCACGGGTTCAATCCCTGGTCGGGGAACTAAGATCCCACAACTCGTGTGGTGTGGCCAAAAAAAGTAAATAAATAAGAAATAGAAAATGATTTCAACATACCAGTGGATCGAGACACACATGGACGAGAACTGACCAGTGAACCGGGCTCAGTTTATGCCCAAGCTACATGAACTATCTTCAAAACTAATACATTTTTCATCTGTTAGCTCTGGTCTAAATTGAAAACATTTATTCTTTTCTGAAAAGAGAGCTTGTATTTGTCACCTTTCTCTCTTGAAGGATGGATAGCCTTTGAGAATTATTTTCTCAAGGGCAAGATGGTAACTTTTGCTTGGATCTTTGATGTTTAAACTGGTTTAGAAAAAACCATATTTTTAAATTAATACAGTATTTGTCTTTTCTCTGTGTTCTCTATTTGTCTGTCAAACCCTGAGCCAACCAATCTCCCTAGGCTGCCTGGGGAGGTATAGGAAAAGGAACATACAGGGCAGAGAAACACAGGAGAAAGAACTATAAGAGGTGGAGACAGCTCCTTCACAAGGTAAAGAGGATGAGAAAGGCCACCATCAGGCAAAAGGTCCCCATCGCCTCTGAGAGGGCAAAGGCCAGAATGGTGTAGAAGAGCTGTTGCTTCTGAGAAGAGTTCCTGGCATAACCAATGATGAGGCTCCCAAACACAGTCCTGATTCCAGCCCCAGAGCCAGCCACCTACTGTGACAGCCTCAGGTCCAACGAACTTGGCTGCTGTGTTGATGTCCCTTGAAATGGCACCGCAATGTATATGGATAACTGAATCGGGGATTTCCCTGGCGGTCCAGTGGTTAAGACTCTGTGCTTCCACTGTAGGGGCCACGGGTTCAATCCCTGGTCAGGGAATTTAGATCCCACGTGCCATGCTGTGCAGCCAAAAATCAAAATAAATAAAAGAGTAAATGGGGATTCTTGTACCATCTTTGCCAAAAAAAAAAAACAATAACAGAATCACTTTGCCATACACCTGAAACTAACACAACATTGTTAATCAACTATGCTCCAACATAAAATAAAAAGCTAAAAAAGAAAGCTGGGGGGCACTGTTTTGGAAGCTGCTGCTAAGAGTAAGCAACGTCAGGGGACATGGGGCTGCCAAGCTGCTGAGGCTCTCATCTGTCAGCGTCTCTGTTCATTTCAGCACCACTGCAGACAGCGACGGGCTCAGTAGCTTAGAGGTTCTCCTGACCTAGAAGGAGGTGGAGGCAAACGTGCAAATGTACATTTTCAGGGGATGAAGAGCTGTGGCAGGAGAGCTGCTCCCAGTGCAGAGAGACAGAGAGCTAGAGGAAAAAAAAATTTTTTTTAATGAAAAAATTTTAAGAATCCAGGATTGGATTCCAGTTTCAGGGATAGCTGGATTCTAGAGATAAAATAACATACTCAAGAATCTACCTCTCTCAGGGGCTTCCCTGGTGGCGCAGTGGTTAAGAATCCGCCAGCCAATGCAGGGGACACGGGTTCGAGCCCTGGCCCAAGAAGATCCCACATGCCTCAGAGTAGCTACTGAGCCTGCGCTTTAGAGCCCGCGAGCCACAACTACTGAGCCCACGTGCCACAACTACTGAAGCCTGCGCGCCTAGAGCCCATGCTCCGCAACAAGAGAATCCACCACAATGAGAAGCCCAGGCACCGCAACGAAGAGTAGCCCCCGCTCACCGCAACTAGAGAAAAGCCTGCATGCAGCAACGAACACCCAACACAGCCATAAATAAATAAATAAATATATTAAAAAAAAAAAAAAGAATCTATATCTCTCAAAGGATTGGGAGCCTGGGATTAGCAGATGCAAACTAGCATATACAGGATGGATAAACAACAAGGTCCTACTCTATAGCACAGGGAACAATACTCAATATCCTGTGATAAACCAGAATGGAAAATAATATGAAAAATAATATATGTATGTATAACTGAGTCACTTTGCTGTACAGCAGAAATGAACATGACATTGTAAATCAACTATACTTCAATACAATTTTTTTTTAAATCTACTTCTCTCAGAATATTATAAAGCAAAAGTGAAAAGTGCTTATGCTTGATAATTCTGGGTACACATAGGGGAGTTACTTTGTACTATTCTTGTAGCTTTTCTGTAAGTTTGAAATTATTTCAGATTTAAAAGTTTTTTAGGGGACTTCCCTGGCAGTCCAGTGATTAGGACTCTGCACTTCCAATTCAGGGGGCACAGGTTCGAACCCTGGTCGGGAAACTATGACCCCACATGCTGGGCAGCGGGGCCAAAAATTTAAAAAAAAAAAAAGTCTTTAAAAAAGAAACTATCTCGGGGCTTCCCTGGTGGCGCAGTGGCTGAGAGTCTGCCTGCCGATGCGGGGGACACAGGTTCGTGCCCCGGTCCGGGAAGATCCCACATGCCGCGGAGCGGCTGGGCCCGTGAGCCATGGCCGCTGAGCCTGCGCGTCCGGCAACAAAAAAAAAAAAAAAAAAGAAACTATCTCTTTTCATGTTTTGTCTTCTTCCCTAAGCTTTTGTCATACTCTCCAAATACTTCCCAAATTTACTACTAGTTTAGCAATCCCAGAAGAAAGACTATCTTTTCCAGTGGTTCTAGCAAACAACTCAGGTTGGTATCTGCCATAGATCAAATGTTTGTGTCCCCCCCAAAACTGTACGTTGAAATCCTAACTCCCAATATGATAGTATTAAGAGGTGGGGCCCTTGGAAGCTGATTAGGTCATGAACGTGGTGCCTTCATGATGGGATTAGTGCCCTTATAAAAGAGACCCCGACAAGGGCCTGCTTCACCTACAGCCTACTCACATGACTGACCTTCCTCGGTACTTGCCCCAGGTCCCAGATAGTGACAGCTTATCAAAGGGGCAGTGAAGGGCGTACCCCTCCACTGGTTTCCCTGGTAGCAAATGAGCCCACCTGACGTCAATTCCCCTATAATTTGTCATCTCCCCTTCCCCTTGAGAGTGAAGACTGCCACCAAGTCCTGCCTGCCGTGTGCTGCACGTGGTGGGGCATCGCTCCAGGAACTTGCTTCAGACATGTAAGCTCCCCCATCCATTAAACCACTGATGCCTCAGATAAAATAAAACAAAAGAGGCTCCGGAGAGCTCCCTTCCCTTCTGCCAGGTGAGGACGCAGAGAGCAGACGACAGGAAGTGGCCACTCACTAGTGATTCTGCTGGCACCTTGATCTTGGATGTCCCAGCCTCCAGAACTGTGAGAAATAATCACAGAAATAACCTGTTGTTTATAAGCCACCCAGTCCATGGTATTTTGTTAGAGCAACCCAAATGGAGTCATCAGTCCCTTGAGTCCTGTGCCCACCTGACCCAGTCACAGTGGCCACAGGGATGAAACGATCTGATCTGCCAGATGTCCATTCCTAGAGCCAGATCCTCCCAAACCTCAGAGATGGTCAAACCTCGGGGATGGATCAGTCAGCAAAGGAAATCCAGGTGCCAATGCCAAAAGGAGGGCACGTAGATGCTGGGAAGACCCAAACAGCATAGAACTACCCCATCATCCAAGCTCTTGATCCCAGAAGCCCTGCTCAAAGGAAGAAGGATGGGGGGACTGAGATGATAGGGAAGGAGCAGACATGACAGAGGTTAATGAAAAGCAACCTGTTCTGCTTCTCCAAAAATTTGATGTTTCATAAGGTCATTGGCCCTTCCTGCCCTTCCTGCAACACAGGACTAACAAGGGACACAAGTTCTGCCAAAAGAGGCCCATAAATATTCAATATAGAGGAGGATTAATTTACAAAGATGATACAATTTGATCATGATGGGGCAGGAACTTGGTCAGGTTTACAGTGAAACCCGTCTTTGTCTAGCCCTCGTATAAGGGGCGCAAAGACCCCTGACATTCTTTTTTTTTTTTTAATATTTATTTATTTGGTTGCACCGGGTCTTATTTGCAGCAGGCAGGCTCCTTAGTTGCAGCATGCATGTAGGATCTAGTTCCCTGACCAGGGATCGAACCTGGGCCCCCTGCATTGGGAACTTGGAGTCTTAACCATTGTACCACCAGGGAAGTCCCAGCCCCCTGACATTCTGAGAGCTATATTACAATACATTTAAGTGTACCTCTCTTTTATTACAAAAATATTACAAAACATTCATAGTGTGTACAGTAAAAAAACCAAATTTTCCCCATCTCCAGAGTGCTATTAACAATTTGGTACATATAATGATATTAATAGGAATATTAACTAAGACATATATAGCATTTACTCTATGTTGTATACTGCTCTAAGCACTTTACATAGATTAACTCATTTTTTTTTCTTTTTAATTTTATTTGTTTATTTATTTATTTAGTTTTGGCTGCGTTCGGTCTTCAGTGCTGCGCGCGGGCTTTCCCTAGTTGCGGCGCGCGGGCTTCTCACTGCGGTGGCTTCTCTTGTTGCGGAGCACGGGCTCTAGGCACGCAGGCTCAGTAGCTGTGGCTCGTGGGCTCTAGAGCGCAGGCTCAGTAGTTGTGGCGCACGGGCTTAGTTGCTCCGTGGCACGCGGGATCTTCCCGGACCAGGGCTCGAACCCGTGTCCCCTGCATTGGCAGGCGACTCTCAACCACTGCGCCACGAGGGAAGTCCGATTAACTCATTTTTGTTACTCAGTTCAAGCTCGTACTGCTCACTGCACAACAGGCCAATAAATTGAGAGATGAATTGTTGGGGCAGAGAATAGCGACTTTATTTGGAAAGCCAGCAGACCGAGAAGATGGTGGACTAAAGTCCCAAGGAACCATCTTCCCTGAGTTAGAATTCATGCTTCTTTTATACTAAAAGCGGAGGGAGTAAAGTCCTGGTTCCGGTCAGACTTGGGAGGGGATGTGTTAATTTCTTTCTTCCTGCAGCCATTCATAGGTGAGCCTGGTCAGGAGGTTTCCTGTGAGCTAAACCAATGTGTTTTATTTTATTTTATTTTTTTCTTATTAGTTAACCATTTTATACATATTAACAGATATATGTCAATCCCAATCTCCCAGTTCATACCACCACCACAACCACCACCACCCCGCGCTCCCCCCCCCCGCACCCCACCAATTTCCCCCCTTGGCGTCCATACCTTTGTTCTCTACATCTTAAACCAATGTATTTTAGCTTAATGCTCGTTGCATAGGAGGCAGGGTTCCCAGAGATGGGCCATTATGCATAATTTAAATTTATAGGCAAAATCCCTTTAGTGATTAACTTGTAATAAAATGCAGAAGTTCTTCCCTATTACAATTTTGCCTTCATATTAGAATAACATGGGTAATATCATTTCCATTTGACACGTGAGGAAATTGAAACTTAAAGAGGAAAGTAGCTTGCCTAAAGATCTTGCAGCCAATAAGTGAAAGAATTAACTTTAAACCCAGGCAGCCTAACTCCACAGCACATATTCTTATCTTCCAGATTTCTAAAATGCATATACATGTTTTTTACTGAGTTGCAGTTCACATAAAGTAACCATTTAAAGTGTACAATTCAGGGATTCCATGGCGGTCCAGTGGTGAAGACTCCACACTTCCACTGCAAGGGGCACAGGTTCAATACCTGGTCAGGGAACTAAGATCCCCCATACCACACAGCGTGGCCAAAAAAAAAGTACAATTCAGTGGCATAATACATTGTTGTTCAAACACCACTTCTATCTAGTTCCAACATTTTTTCACCCCCAAAACAAACCCTGTACCCATTAAGCAGTCATTGCCTATTCTCCCCTATCTCCAGTCTTTGGAAAATACTAATCCACTTTCTGTCTCTATGATTTATATATTCTGAATGTTTCATATAAATGGAATAATACATTACCTCTTATGTCTGGCTTCTTTCACTTAGAATGTTTTTGAGGTTCATGGACTCTGTAACATGAATCAGAACTTCATTCCTTTTTATGATGGAATAATAATACTTCACTGTGTGTTGATACCACAATTTGTTTATCTGTTCATGTGTTGATGAACACTTGAATTGTTTCTACCTGTATTATTCAGGGTTCTTCAGAGAAACAGAGCCAATAGGGTGTATATATATATATATACAGAGAGAGATTAATTTTAAGGAATTGGCTTATGCAACCATGAAGACTGGTAAGTCGGCACGGTAGACTGGCAGGCTGGAGACCCAGGGAAGAGCCAATGTTGAGGTCAAGTCCAAAAGTCATCTGCAGGCAGAATTCCTTCTTGCTTGGGGGAGGTCAGTCTTCGTTCTAGTAAAGCTTTCAGCTTACAGGAAGAGGCCCACCCACATTATAGAGGGCACTCTGCTTTACTCAAAGTCCACCAATTTAAATGTTAATCTCAGTGTAAACTAGCTAGCTAGTGGGAAGCAGCCGCACAGCACAGGGAGATCAGCTCAGTGCTCTGTGACCACCTGGAGGGGTGGGAGGGAGACGCAAGAGGAAGGAGATATGGGGATATATGTATATGTATAGCTGATTCACTTTGTTATAAAGCAAAAAACTAACACCCCATTGTAAAGCAATTATACTCCAATAAAGATGTTAAAAAAATGTTAACCTCTTCCAATAGACACCTTCAGAAAAACATCCAGCATAATGTTTGACCACATATATCTGGGCACCGTGGCCCAGCCGTGATGACACATAAAATAAACAATCACACCACCTTTGCTATGGTGACTAGTGCTGCTCTGAGCATTTGTGTACAAGTATTTGCTTGAGTCCTATCTTCAATTCTTTTGGGTATATACCTGGGAGTGGAATTGCTGGGTCCTATGGCAATTCTATGTTTAACTTTTTGAGGAGCTGCCAAACTGTTTTCCACAGCGGCTGAGCCATTTTACGTTTCCACCTAGCGATGCACAACAGTGTATACACTATTTTTTTAGCTTCCAAAAATGGGATTATTCAACACAAACTCCAGTGCATTTTTTGTGTTTTGGTGGGGGCCTGATCCAAAGGTAGTGTTGTACAAGTGAATGCTACTATTCTTTTTAATAACTACACAGAATTTTATTGAATGGAGACACCATAATTTATCTCATTCCCCACCAATAAAGATTTAAGTTGCTTTCAACTTTATTTAACTTTTTATAATGGAAAATATATACAAACACAGGGAGAATAGGACAATGAATATCCCTGTTCCCATAATCCAGCCACAACAATCAAAAACTCATAACCTCTGTTTTTCTATTTCTCTTCCCCTCTCTTGTTGGACTCCTTTTTTTTTTTTTGCGGTACGCGGGCTTCTCACCGTTGTGCCCTCTCCCAGTGCAGAGCACAGGCTCCGGACACGCAGGCTCAGCGGCCATGGCTCACTGGCCTAGCCACTCCGCAGCATGTGGGATCTTCCCGGACCGGGACACGAACCCATGTCCCTTGCATTGGCAGGCAGACTCTCAATCACTGCGCCACCAGGGAAGCCCCTGTTGGACTCCTTTGAATCACATCCCAAATACCATGTAATTTCATCTACACATATTTCAGTATTTATTTCCAAAAGATAAGGACTCTTTCTTTAAGCATAACAAAAATACCCCGTTATCACACCTACGATAATTAGCAAGAATCCCTTACTATCTATCCTTAATTAGCCAGTCCTTGTTCAGATTTCCCCTAATGTCTCATACTTTTTAACAGTTAGAGTTGAGAGTACAAACAATTGGTTAATATATCTAGTTTTTTTTTTTGGCCATGCTGCACGGCATGCTGGGTCTTAGTTCCCTGACCAGGGATCGAACCCGGGGCCACAGCAGTGAAAGCACAGAATTCTAACCACTGGACCACTAGGGAACACCCTATATCTCTTAAATCTCTTTGAATCTATAGTTCCCCCCTCTCTTTTTAATTTTTCTTACACTTTATACCTAGGGGGGAAAAATACATTGTTTGCAATTTTTAAGACTCATTTTGAAATGGTGAGGAACTTCCTTGTCAGCTTGTGTCAGGTCAGGGTAACTTCTCTCCTGATCACCCTCTGAAGCAATCCCCAGCTCTCTCCTTAACGTTCAGGCCCCTAGCTTTCTCCTGGGCTGTAGCAGGAAACAAAACGAAAAATGTGATAAATCATTTACACCATAAATTCAGTCAGTAGTTCCTCCTCCCTTCCAGAGAGGAAATTTTGAAATAGTTTGGTAGAGAAAGGAACTCTGAGACTCAAACAGTGACGTTGAAGAGGTCACTGTAGGGACTTCCTGGTGGTCCAGTGGTTAGGACTCCGTGCTTCCACTGCCGAAGGCCTGGGTTCAATCCCTGGTTGGGGAACTAAGATCCCACAGGCTGCTCAGTGTAAGTAAGTAAGTAAGTAAGTAAGTAAATAAATAAATAAAGGACTCTGTCAAAAAAAAAAAAGAAAAAGAGAAGGTCACTGTAATGCATGGAGTGGTTACCCCTCAAAAAAAAAGATATGTCCACATCCTAACCCCCCAAAACTGTGAATATGACCTTATTTGGAAAAAGAGTCTTTGCAGTATTTAAGTTAGTGATCCTGAGACCATTCTGGATTATCTGGGCCCTAAATCCAATGACAAGTGTCCATAGAAGAGGTACACAGAGGAGAAGGCTATGTGACCATGGAAACAGAGATTGGAGTGATGTAGCCACAAGCCGAGGACCGCCAACAGTCCCCAGAAGCTGGAAGAGGCAAGGAACAAACTCTTCCCTAGAGCTTCTGGAGAGAGCACAGCGCTACTGACACCTTCATTTCAGAGTTCTAGTTTCCAGAACTGTGAGAGAATACAGTTCTGTTGCTTTAAGCCACCAAGCTTGTGCTAATTTGTTCTAGCAGCCTCGGGAAGATAACACAGTCACATACCAGGTCTCTGATCGGGAAAGGCGTTTTGGAGAAGCAGAGGCCCTGGATTTCTACCTATGACATAATAAGAAATATACATGTTGGTCTCTGCCCCTGGTTCCCGACACAGAACTCCTAAATCCCTTGGAATTTCCGGGGTGATAGGATTGTCTCGTGTTCTAATGAGGTGACTTTTTTTTTTTGCCATGCCTCGAAGCATGTGGTGGGATCTAGTTCCCCGACCAGGGATCGAACCCAAGCCCCCAGCAGTGGAAGCTCAGAGTCCTGACCACTGGACCGTCAGGGAAGTCCCATCCAATGAGGTGACTCTTAATGGACTGTTGGATGGGGGCTGGTTACCAGGAAGACCGAGCCATGATTAGAGGCTTGGAATTTTAGCCCTAGCCCCCGTTCTCCAGAGAAAGGAGAGGGGCTGGAAATGGAGTTAATGAGCGACCGTGCTTACATGACGAAGCCTCCACAAAAAGCCCAGTTCTATGAGGTTTGGGGAGCTTCTGGGTTGGTGAACACATTCATGAACCAGGAGGTCCCCAGCCCCATGGGGACAAAAGCTCCTGCACTCAAAACCCTTCCAAACCTCACCCTACATACCTTTCACCTGGCTGTTCTGTCTCTTTATCACATCCTTCATTATATAATAAACTGGTAAACATAACTGTTTCCCTGAGTTCTGTGAGCTGTTCTAGCATATGCTCGAATCTGAGGAGGGGTGTCATGGGAACCTCGAATTGCAGCCATGTCGGACATAAGTTGTAGGTATCTAGGAGACCCACAACTTGCAATTAGCATCCAAAGTCGGGGGCAGTCTCATGGGACCGAACCTTTAACCTGTGAGGTCTGGGCTAACTCTGGTTAGTGTCAGAATTGAATCAAACTGTAGGACACCCAGTTGGTGTCACAGAGAATCATGTGGCGTGGGGGAAAAAAAAAATCCCACACACCTGACATTGGAAGTGTTATGATTGTGGCCGAGGTGCAGGAGTGAAAGAGACACACCGGGAGGAGTGTGCGTTCCTAACACACCGTCACACAGACACTCCCCCCGCTTGCCACCTGCCGGGCGGTCCCGCAGGGAATGTCCACTGCCTGCCCCTGTCACGTACGGTGTCATGTTATCTCACAAAGCATCGGGGGAGGTGGCCCGGCGGGGTCCAAGAGCTCCAAGCTCATACCAGATCAGCCTGGCAGGTGTGGTCGCAGGTCCTTTCAACCTGCCCTTCCTGTGTCTCCTCAGAGCCAGGAGAATAAGTAAACTACAGAGGTCTGTTGGGAGTCATTCGTCCACTAGTTCATACGTTTACTCAAGACATACTTCTTGTGCATCCCTTTGGTGCCAGGCTACCATCTGGGCTTGCAGAGCTGAATCAGACCCAGCACTAGGCTTCGTGGAGACAAGGGGCTGGGGGAAGACACACAGGTAAACTGTTACAGTCCTGCGTGGTCAGCGTGTGAGTGGCAGATAGGGGCAGAGAAAAGGTTTAACCCAGACTAGAGAGGGAGAAGCACAGGAGGCTTGGGGGCTGGAGGAAGAGGTATCCCCTGGGCTCCCTGTATGGTAGCCACAAACCACATGTAGCTTTTATAATTTAAACTAATTAAAATTAAATAATATTGAAAATTCAGTGCCCATTAGCCCCAATTTCAAGTGCTCAAGAGCTACACGTATATTACAGAACATTTCCATCATTATATTTAGAAAATTCTAGTGGAAGTTGCTGAAGCCGACAAAAGGGGAGGTATCTAGCACTAGGAAGGAAGGGAAATGTGTCCCCAGCGGCCCCTATAAGACAGCCTTCGGACACTAAACACTGCTACGTCTCCTGTTGGACATTGAGGCCAGTTCCTATGGTGTCTTGAATTCCCTGCTAAGGAAAACAGGGAAGCATGGGAGCATTCAGCTGGGTTGGTGGGTGGCAGGTGACATCATCAGGTTTGAGTTCTAGGAGATGGGTTGGAGGAGGAACACGACAGGAGGCAGGAGGACCAATCAGGAGGTGGTTGTTTCCTCTAGAAACTTGGACCAGCCGAAGTGGTAGCAGTGTGGGGACTTTCCCAGTGGCCCAGTGGGTAAGCCTCTGGGCTCCCAATGCAGCGGGCCCGGGGTTCGATCCCTGGTCGGGGAACGAGATCCCGCATGCATGCCGCAACTAAGAGTCCACATGCTGCAACAGCCTAAATAAATAAATAAATATTTGAAAAAGTGGTAGTAGTGTGTGTGGAGAGAGATTTAGGGCGTACGATCTGTAGATGGGGATGTGGCCAGCAAGGAAGAGGGAACCAAGCTACGGCTTCAGCTACTTGATGGGTGGTGCTAACAGTTCCCTTTGTCTGATGTGAGCTTTATTTTCAAAGTGTTGGTTCTCAAGGGCTTCAGTTATCTGGGACACCACACTCCTTGATAACATTGCCCCTATGGCTCACCATGGAACACACTAGGAAGAGAAGTCATGGGCTCTGACCCTGCAGAATTCCCAGGTGACAGCAGTGGGCAGTACTGGGGCTCCAGGGTAGGCAGAAGAAGCGGAGGGGGACACATATTAAAAGCCTGTTGCTTTTCCATCTCCTGCCTCCGATCCTCTACAACGTCACTCACTCAAAAATGGTTCCTCCAGGGCGTCCCTGGTGGCGCAGTGGTTAAGAGTCCGCCTGCTAATGCAGGGGACACGGGTTTGAGCCCTGGTCCGGGAAGATCCCACATGCCAAGGAGCAACTAAGCCCGTGTGCCACAACTACTGAGCCTGCGTGACACAACTACTGAAGCTCACGTGCCTAGAGCCTGTGCTCTGCAACGAGAGAAGCCACCGCAATGAGAAGCCCGCACACCACAAGGAAGAGTAGCCCCTGCTCGCCGCAACTAGAGAAAAGCCCGCACGCAACAACAAAGAGCCAACACAGCCAAAAATAAATAAATTAAATAAGTTAAAAAAAAAAAAGTTTCCTCCATGAGAACCTGCTGTATAAAAAGAAGAAGAAAAAAAAGGTTCCCCCTGCCACTGAATTCAAGGTCCTCTGCAAAACAGCCCCACTCAACGTGACCTGTTTTATTCCTTATGATTCTGCAACATAGACTCCAAATTCCAGACTCCTCGAATGTTCCTCAGATGCCCCCTCCACCTTACTTTTTCCATGCTGCTCATTTTCCGGAATGTCTGTTCCTTCTATTTCTGCCCCTAGAAATTTTAACAACTCTCCCTCATCCCCCCCACTCACAAAACTCCAATAAACCAGCTGTATTTTTTTCGAACACATATTAAAATAAAGTCATAGCTATAAAGTCAAAGTCCATATGGATATTACTCTCCATCATCTAAAATCATCTCACGTATCATCTATGGCGTGTCTACCACATTGTGGAAAATATTGCCTTAAACCGCTTATTCAATTTGCTTTTCCTTTTTTGTTATTTATGCACTTGTCTTATTTCTCCTAGTAAACACTCAGCCCCAGACAGCAGATAACATCTTCCTCATTTTGGGGATCCTGAAGCATCTAGATAACGTACCTCAGAGGTTCATTGAGTAAGCATTTTTTTTAATCAATAAAGCCTCTATTTTAAATTAATTAATTAATTTATTTATGGCCGTGCTGCATGGCATGTGGGATATTAGTTCCCCAACCAGGGATCGAACCCGCGTCCCCTGCAGTGGAAGCGTGGAGTCTTTACCACTGGACCGCCAGGGAAGTCCCAAGCCTCTATTTTATATCAGGCATTGTAATTGATAGCTAGAAGTAAAAATAAGAACAGTAATGAAATTTGGCTTAAAGAAAATTTAAGACTTTTTTTTAGAGCAGTTTTAAGTTCACAGCTAAATTGAGGGGAAGACACAGAGATTTCCCACAAACCCTCCACATTCACAGCCTCCCCTATTATCAGCAGTAGACTTTCAGAGAGAGAGAAACCTATCTTTTCTTCCTCAATTCCCTGCTAACTCTAGAGGGAGGAAGAGAGAGGGAGTGGAAGGTGATTCGACAAAACAGAAAGGATGTGGAAAAAAAAGGCAAGTGTTAGTCATTCGGGAAAAGGGAAACCCTTGTGTTAGTGTTTACAAGAATCTCGATGGTATCTGCTGACCCAGAAGGAAGAATCTTTTCCATTTGTTGAAAAATCCAGCCTGACCATATTGAGGTAGTACTCAGGGTCACCCACCCAGCTTCATTTTGGGGCATTCCAGCCTACGGTAGTTTCCCCTCCATCAGTTAGCATCTTCTTATACAATCACAAAGGTCCACAGAGTGAAAGTGGAGGATATGTGCTCTCAGTAAAAGTAGGAGTTAATCATCAGATCCTTCTTCTAGGCCCCTACTGTCAAGAACATGGACTTCATCTCCAAGGACCTCTTGGATTGGTGAGGGAGCTAAATGTAGCTGTTTGGTGGATACATTTATTTGTAACAAGTTCGGAGACTCACAGGTAGGGTGTGAGGAGGAAAGTGACAGGAGAATGACACTGGAAAATTAGTTTGGGAACCATCTGTGAAGGGCCTTGTAGACCAACCCAAGGAACTTGACCTTTAACCTGGAGCAGAGGTGACAAACTTAAAATCCCACAGAGACAAGGCATGTCGATGAGTGAAGCTGACCAGGTAACAGGGAGGGGTGAGGACTGTGGCAAAATGGGGATTCTTGCCTTGTCTCAAGGGTGCAGCTACTCTCAGCTTCAGCAAACTGTTACCAGGCAGGAATGGTTGGCCCAGTGTGACCAGATCTTCCAGTTTCCAAGAGAGGCTGGAAATCCCGGTGTGTTTTTGTTTTGTTTTGTTTTGTTTAATTAAAAAATATATTTTTTTATTTTTCTGCCATGCTGTGTGGCACATGAGATCTTAGTTACCCGACCAGGGATCGAACCCAGGCGCCTTGCAGCAGAACCGCAGTCTTAACCCCTGGACCTCCAGGGAAGTCCCTGGAAATCCAGGTTTTTATATGACAGTCCTAGGTTTTTAAAACATATGGGTCAAGTCAAACTGGTTCTCAAACCAGATACGGCTCACAGGCCACACAGCTATCACCTTGGCAGACTGAAGGGTTTTAAGGGAAAAAAAAAAAGATATGATCATATCTGTGCTTTAGAAAAAAATCACACTGTAGAGTGAGAGAGGAATTACAGAAAATAGACTAGAAGCAAGGAGACTCAACTGTTTCAACAGGAGGGAGGTGACAATGATCCGTGCTAGGGTGGGGACAGAGGGGAAGGTTGTTGGGATGACTTGGAGTCCAGGATTCAGGGGGAAGAATTTAGCTTTCACCAGCATCTGGAAGAAGGCACATTCCTCCTCTCAGTGCACGCCCTCCCCTCACCCTTTCCTAAACTGAAAGCTGAAAGGACAGACAGATCATCTCTAAAGCCAAAGGACAGGGAAGTTTAGCAAAGACTCTGGTCTTGGGAGCAGACTAATTTTACTAATGATCGTTTTTGAGATAAACTCCTTGACCAACTGCCCCAACTCTCATTCTCCCCCACCAATGGGCTCAGCACGTAATTAAAATTTAAAACTTATAGGGACTTCCCTGGCCGTCCAGTGGTTAATACTCAGCGCTTCCAACGCAGGGGGCACGGGTTTGATCCCTGGCTGGGGAGCTGAGATCCCACATGCCGTGCAGCCAAAAAAGAAAACAAACAAAAAAACCATACAGATCATGGCACTCTGCTCTTTGGAGCGGTGGAATTTGGGAAGCTCAGAGCCAAATCTTCTTTTGCTGACAGCAGAGGGAGGACCTGGCTCCCAAAGAGGCTGTTTCGTGAACACGGACGTGAGAGGTGGCTTCAGACCCATTTCATGGTCTTGGTGGTGGTACAACTGGTCACTTGGCTCCAAGGAAGAATGCAAAGGGTAGGAAGGTGCAAGTGGGAGAGAGGAATGGCGACTCACTTCAGAGAATTTTTCTAACAGCCAGCAAGAGCTATATTAAGGATTTTTTTCCTCCGCAGATCCTTCTGATTTTGAAGTCTGGCATAGGAAGTGGCCCTGAGGAGATGCAGAGCTAAGCCTCCCCTCCCTGGCACGGCCCGGGAGCGCCCCACAGGATAAGGGAGAGGACGGCAGTCAGGCAAAGGTTAGGGAGGAAAGCGCAGGCAGAGACCCAGGACGGCTCCAGGAAATGTTTGTGTTTCTCCACCGGGAGGGAGGACAAATAAGCTGTTTTTTCACTCCTCCTGGGCAGCTTTGCTTATTCTCCAGCTAAGAGAGAGGCTGAAAATAAAAATCATTCTGGGACAGGACTCAACGACTCCTCTCCAGCACGAATCTCCTCGGACCTGCCAGCTGCTTCCCAGAAACGACAACTGCGTGAAGTGACCCGCGTTTCCAAGCCCTGGGGTGCTACATGCTTCAGCTCTCAGGGAGACAGGCAGCTTGTGACCCGGGCTCCAGAGAAAGGAACCCCTACCTCGAGTCTCCCATTTCCTGGCCGAAGTTTCTGTTCTCCGTGGAGTGGCTGCATCCATGCCCACGTGTGGTACCTGTGTCCCAGGGTGAAGAAGTTGGAAACGCAGCAGCTGGAGCATTCAGGTAAGCATCTGTGTTTTGGGGGGAACTCCACAGCCCAACACACAGAACACTGGTCCTCTGTCCACCATGGAAAACAGGTCGTGCTGCCTCATCCAGTGGGACCCCATCTCCCAGGTGATGCCGCCGCTGCTGATCCTGGCCTTTGTGCTGGGCGCCCTGGGCAACGGCATCGCCCTGTGTGGTTTCTGCTTTCACATGAAGACCTGGAAGCCGAGTACTATTTACCTTTTCAACTTGGCTGTGGCCGACTTCCTTCTCATGATCTGCCTGCCCTTTCGGACTGACTACTACCGCAGACACAGGCAATGGGTCTTTAAGGACATCCCTTGTCGGGTGGCACTCTTCATGCTGGCCACGAACAGGGCTGGGAGCATCGTCTTCCTCACGGTGGTGGCTGTGGACAGGTATTTTAAAGTGGTCCACCCCCACCATACGGTGAATGCCATCTCCAACCAGACTGCAGTTGGCATCATCTGTGCCCTGTGGACCATGGTCATCTTGGGGACTCTGTATCTTTTGACGGAGAACCATCTGTGTGTGCAAGAGGAGATCACAACTTGTGAAAGCTTCATCATGGAGTCGGCCAACGGCTGGCACGACGTCATGTTCCAGCTGGAATTCTTCCTGCCCCTCAGCATCATCTTGTTCTGCTCCTTCAAGATCATTTGGAGTCTGAAGCGGAGGCAGCACCTGGCCAGGCAGACTCGGATGAAGAAGGCTACCCGGTTCATCATGGTGGTGGCGGTTGTGTTCATCACCTGCTACCTGCCCAGCGTGTCAGCCAGACTGTATTTCCTCTGGACAGTGCCTACCAGCGCCTGCGATCCCTCTGTCCACGTAGCCCTCCACGTCACCCTCAGCTTCACCTACGTGAACAGCATGCTGGACCCCCTGGTGTACTATTTTTCAAGTCCCTCGTTCCCCAAATTCTACTCCAAGCTCAAAATCCACAGTTTGAGACCTAAGCGTCTAGGACACTCCCAGAGGCCAGAAGAGATGTCCATTTCAAACCTTTGTCGCAAGAGTTGCATTGGTGTGGCAAATAGCTTCCAAAGCCAATCCGACGTGCAGTGAGATCTCCAAATGTGATGGATGGTACCAGAACAGACAGATGGACAAAATCAAGGAAGACCCATGGGCGACTTAGAAATAATTCATGCTGAGAGGTGGAGAGCTTTGAAAATGCCATTCTTTCTTAGCTGTATCCTCCTCACTCTGTTAGATACGAAATTCAGATCACTATGTCTTTTTGGAAGGTTCCAGTTGAGAAGTGAGTCGGTTGCATTTATATGATTTGATTCCAGTGACAGGGGCGTGTGTGTGTGTGTGTGTGTTTGTGTGTGTGTGTGTGTGTGTGTGTGTGTTGGGTGGTGGGTTGGGAAGAGTTTGGCTCCTGTGTATTTTTAAATGGCTGAGTTAATAGGTACTAATGTTTAAACCCATCATGTTCTCTCTCTGGGGGAGTTAGTGAATTTAATAGCCTATCCTCTGACCTTAAATTCTTACTTGTCTTGGAAAATAGAAACTAGTGTAAGTCAATATTTTTATTTCAGGCAGAGTGAGGCCCTTTAGACTGGGAAGTCTCGACCCCAATGATTTTCATCTTCCTGGGGCTCCTCTGTACTTTTCTGACTTCTCAGGAACCCAAGAAAAATGACAGCCAAACAATCTGTTCCCACCTTCTTGGAGCTCCACGTTTATCTGCAAGTCTTTGCATTTCAAAGAAAGTACTGAAGGATATGTTTACCTGCCCTGAATTTTCCAGTGGGAGCTGAGTGCTTGAAAAAATCCCGTTAGCCTTTGGGAAGTGCTGAATGTGGCGTAATTGCTTTGGCTGCTTGTTATGTGACTATGAGTTTGAATTATTCAATCACTCATTTTCCACGTATTTCCTGAATTAATATTCTGTGCCAGGTACTGTGTTAATGTCCCTTTTACCTGGACGGTCCTTAGTCAACTTGTGTGTGGCGGGGTGGGAGGCGTGTGTGTAGCAAGCAGACAGAAGTTAACGAAGTTCACCCTTTCAATGATTATAGTTTCTAGACCTGTTCTCTGCAAACACCAGTGTTTTCCTCTTATTGTAGGATTCCATACAAACATGAAAGGGAGGAAAGGGTAGTATCCCTTACACACATGAATTTCCCAAATATGTCCATGGGACCCTCAAAAGTAGGTGATTGTATGAGTGACATGCTGCCCCTGCCCTAGATTAGGGGGAAAGATTCCAAGCCAACCTTAGCTCCGTTCTCAAGCCACAAAGTGGTGAAAGTGTTCCCGGCTCCTTTATTTACACTTTCTCCAATTCCCAGGGGACTCTGCAGTTAAGGCCCTTACCAGTTTTTCATCCTTTAGCTTTGAAACATCCCACTAGGCTGTTCCTATTAATTCCTTCTTCAGGGGCACTGCACAGCCCAGGGATGGGCTGTACAAAGCTTAAATCACAGCTCAACTGCTTACAATGTGTGACCTCGGGACAGATTTTTTTTCCTTTGGCCGCACCACCGCGGCATGCGGAATCTTAGTTCTCTGACCGGAGATCAAACCCGTGCCCCCTGCAGTGGAAGCTCGGAGACCTAACCACGGGACCACTAGGGAATTCCCTGGGGGAAGATTTTTACCTAACCACGTTTAGTTTCAATTTCCTTATCTGTCAAATAGGGGTAACAATAACGTTGACATCAGGTCATTGGGTGGATTCACTGAATGTAGGATCCTGAAGCACAGGGACTTTGTTTACTATCATATACCCAGAGCCTAGAGGCATGCCTGCACACAGTAGGTGCTCAGTAAATATTTGAATGAATGAATAAGTGCATGTAAAACGTTAAGCGCAGTGTCTGGCAGTAAGTGCATAATATTATGATGTATTATGTTAACGCACTCTACATATAAAGAAACTGAGGCACAGAAGCAATTTCCCCCGGGGTTCAGAGCCCTGTAGGTAGCTGCTCTGTTGTGACTACTTGAGTTCTCTGGCTCCCTAGCTTCCAGGGGAGAAGTGAAAGCAAGGATTCTTATCAGCATCAAAGAACCATATATCCTCTTGATAGAAATCTGTGAAAACCCCACACTTCTGCTTTAAATTCCATTCTTAGTTCATTCTTTCCTGGGCTGCCACCTTGTTGCTTCATCTTAATAAAAACAGATTCCAAAAGAAAGTCCGCGTCCTGTGTGTGATCCTGTGTTAAAAGATTCATGAGGGGCTAAAGACGCAGATGTAAAGAATGAACTTGAGGACGTGGGGAGGGGGAAGGGTAAGCTGGGACAAAGTGAGAGAGTGGCATGTACTTACATATACTACCAAATGTAAAATCGATAGCTAGTGGGAAGCAGCCACATAGCACAGGGAGATCAGCTCGGTGCTTTGTGACCACCCAGAGGGGTGGGATAGGGAGGGCGGGAGGGAGACTGCAAGAGGGAGGAGATACGGGGATATATGTATATGTATAGCTGATTCACTATGTTATAAAGCAGAAACTAATACACCATTGTAAAGCAATTATACTCCAATAAAGATGTTAATTAAAAAAAAAAAAAAACATTCATGAGACTTTACCCGCCAAGGAAAGAAATCCAAAAAAATCCAGAAGCACACAGTAGGCTGAGGTTCTCACTAAAAAACAGCAAAAATAAACGAAAACAAAAATCAAATCCCCAACTGAAACAAGAGGGAAGTGGGCAGGGCACAACCTTTGAAAGAATGACATAGCCCAAGGACATGACATAAACTGATTAGAACCAAATGGGTCCAAGATGGCGGGCAAGTCAACTTCCGCTAGACCTTGAGCCTCAGGACACGCTCACTGTAACACATCAGCCAGCTAAATGACACACCAACAGGTGCCACGACAGTTCCAGGACCACCAGAAGAATCAAAAAGTGGGCGGTGGCCCAATTCCTGGAAATCCCTGCCCCTTCCCAAAATAGCTGGAATACTCCTCCCCTCATTAACCTATGAAATTACCCACCCCTATAAAAACTGACAACCCCATACTCCGTTGACTTTCTCACCTTCTGAGATGGCCCACACTCTGTCTGCGGAGTGTGTTTCTCTCTAAATAAATCCACTTCCTACCCATCACTTTGTCTCTCACTGAATTCTTTCTGTGATGAGACATCATCAAGAACCTGAACTTCATTAAGTCCTGAAGCCAGGTGTGTGATCTCAGTTGGAAGACTGTGGGTTTTGGCCAGGTTTGGATCCCGGCACAGGGGTTCATGTCCCAATCTGAGGTGCACCGTTTCACAACCACAGTCTTGACTCTGGTTTTGCTTCTCTTTTTTAAAATGCATAGAATGTGATGAAACAAATGTTATCAAGAAGTGTTCGGAATTGTAAGGAACAGTCATATAGCTTTGTTGACAAAGCTTTGTTTAAACTACCTGGAATAGGAAAATGTCATCGATTTAAAAGAAATATTGTGTCCTCTGACTTATAGGGTCTTTCAGGAAAGTCACATAAAAGCGAGAAGGGATAGTAGACCATTATTGTTCAGGAACTGTATGGAGAAAATAAGAGGTACCTTTTATTGGTGCTGACAACATAAACATTTAGGTTCTGGTCTATTCTCAGAATGGGCTTCCTTACCCTTTCCGACAACCGACATGGTTAAGATGGTGTCTGAGGTCACCAGTGTGCAGGGGCTGCTTGGATGGGACTGGAACTCTGGGCACAAGGGGTTGAGCCATTTATTCCCTAGCAAGGTGGGGAAGTGGCCACACTGCAATGCACAGTCTCAGCCTGCTGCCTTCTGGGCCTTTGAATCCACAGAGGTTTCCAATATTACTCAAGGCTCCATCATCCCAGTGAGTGCATAAATGGCTTCAGGATCAGCTAATATTGATAATTTGCAGGGCCCAGTTCAAAGTGAAAATGCAAGGTCCCTCATTCAGAAAGAATTGAGAATTTCAAGATGGCGACAGCAGGGCGTTAAACTAAACACAGGACCCTTTGAACTCATCCATGAAGCTGGGGCCATACATTTTATGTGTAGAGAGGTTGAGATAGAGCAAAATGAATAGATGGGCTCACATGTGGGCTTACTCTATACTCAGCTTCCAGTGATGATAGAGTTGCAGTGAGAAGGGGGTCAATATTTTCTTCCTTGTAAAGATTCATTCATTCATTCATTCCCTCTTTCAAGGAACATTTATTAGGCACCAGCTCTGTACCAGGCACAGTAAAAACACAAAAAACATAGCCTCTCACCCCATGGGTTCCATTTCAGAAACCAAGGAAAAAGTAAATTTACCATTCAGGGCAACTGCAGTGAAAGTGATAAACTTAGGGTTTACAGGAGAACCCGGGGCCCTTAATCCTGGCTTCGGGGCTGAGGGAAGGCTTCTCACAGGAAGTGCCTTGTGAACTTAGCCCTGAAGGATGGAGAAGAGGCAACCAGATTGAAACCTAACGGGACCCTATAGGGCTCCCAGGTGTGGAGGCCTTTTTGTCCCCCATTTCTTATAGGCAAGACTCCAGCCTCCATGACCTTCCCTGAGTTCCAAAGGGCAGATTAGAACACTTGCTAATCAAGCGGGGAGCTGCCAGGAAACCACTTGAGGCAAGATTAAAGGGACTAGAAAAACTCATCAAGATTAGGAGACCAAGGGCTTCCCTGGTGGCGCAGTGGTTAAGAATCCTGCTACCAGTGCAGTGGACATGGGTTAGAGCCCTGGTCTGGGAAGATCCCACATGCCACGGAGCAGCTAAGCCCGTGCACCACCACTACTGAGCCTGTGCTCTAGAGCCTGCGAGCCACAACTGTTGAGCCTGAGTGCCACAACTACTGAAGCCCGCGCACCTAGAGCCCGTGCTCTGCAACAAGAGAAGCCACCCAATGAGAAGCCAGCGAACCGCAACTAAGAGTAGCCCCCGCTTGCGCAACTAGAGAAAAGCCTGTGCACAGCAACAAAGACCCAAGACAGCCAAAAATAAAAATAAAAATAAATAAAAAGATTAGGAGACCACCTGACATCCTGCACACACCCTAATCTTGTCAGCAACCCCACCCTTTTGAAACTTTGCAGAATAAAGCAGAATGCAAGACTGTTACTGTCTTGATCCTTATCACATACCCCGACTATAAGACCCCTCCCTATTCCCCAGGGAAGGGGGGCAGTTCTTGAGGCGCTAGCCTACTGTGTTCCCTCTTTGCCTGGCAAAGAAATAAAGCCACTCTTTCTTTCTCCTCCATAACTCTGTCTCTGTATTTCTGTTCGGCATCGGTGCACAGAGAGTCAAGATTTCGGCATCAAGATGACTCAGTGGGGAAAGGTGTTCCAGTTAGAGAGGAGAGAGAATGAGAACACAGATTGTTTGGGAACCGCAGGAAGATCAATGGGACAGGAACGAAAAGTCCAGGCTGGGCTACAACAACCTGGTAAGAGGTGAAGCCCTGAGATCCACCCAGGTGAGAAGGGTCTGCTCACAATCTTTCTTGATAGAAGATTTGTGAATAGTCTTGCAGACCCCTTTCTTTTTAAACAGGAATTACATTTATTTAATCACAGAGGCATACATGTTTTTGTTCAAAACTCAAGGAACACACAAGTATGTAAAGTAAGCAGTTAGTCTTCCTTTCATTCCTCCATCTCATTTTCTAGAGGTGATGACTTTTTTTTTTTTCGGCCATGCCCATGTGGCACGCAGGGAGGGATCTTTGTTCCCAGACCAGGGATTGAACCCCTGCACCCTGCAGTGGAAGTGCGGAGTCTTAACCACTGGACCACCAGGGAAGTCCCGAGGTGATAACTTTTAACATTTGGGCTATATACACTCTTGCACAAAACTAATGAATCTTTAGTTTTGCTAAAGCAACATAGATAGATAGATAGACAGATAGATAGATAATTTTGCAAGGTGCTCTTATCAGGAATATCTTCCTATATCAGAACAGAGATTAAGCTCCTTGTTTTTAATTATATTTCATTGTATAAATGGACCACATGTAGTTTATTTAACCAATGGCCTTTTAACAGACATTTAAAGTTATTTCCAATTTTCCTCTATTGCTGCCATCCTATGGTGAACATCCTATTCTGAATGATATATCTTTGGGTAAATGTGCCAGAGGTTTCAGAAGATAGATTCTTAGACATGGAATTGTTGAGTCAAAGGACAGGCATATTGAGTGAGGTAGTGTGCAGAGCGGCTGAGAGAATAGCCCCTGGAGCCACACCGTGTGGGTTCAAATCCTATCTCCTTTCCTTACTAGCTGTGTGACCTCGCGCAAGTTACTTAACCTCTCACTGCTTTGTTTTTCTTGTCTGTAAAAGAATAATACCTATCCCTTAAGGATGTTCTAAGCACTAAACAAGTTTAGCTTATAAAGCACCTACACTAGTGCCCAAATGGAGTAGCTCTATTTCTATTAACCCTTATTATTATCTTGTATTAGTTCTTATTATATTAGCTTTTATTATAACCTTGATCGATACCACCAAATCACCCAACAAAAAGGCTGAACCAACTTAGACTCCCACCGACAGTGTATGAGAAATACTTCTTCCGTGCCCTTGCCAGCAGGCCCTTGTTCGGTTGCTTTGTTTCATAAGCGTTTTTCTCCTTCTTTTTCAAAAACGAAACAAAAACAAAAGCCTTTACTCCTTTAAAGTGGTGAAGTCCAATTTATCGGGTTTTTTGCTTGTTTGTGTGTTTGGGGTTGTACGTAGGAAGGCTTTGCCTAAGCCAGGGTCATGACGACTTACTCTCAGGTTTTCTTCTAAGAATTTTATGTCTTACATTTAGGTCTGTAATCCATTCTGAGTTCATTTTTGTGTACAGTTCAAGGAAAGGATCCCACTTCATTCTTATGCCTATTCAGTCATCTAGCAGCATTTATTAAAAAGATGATTCTTTCTCCCATGGATGTGTTTTGGCACCCTTGTTATAAAATCAGCTGACCATAAACGCAAGAGTTTGTTTCTGGACTCTCAGTCCTGCTCTATTGATCTATGTATCTATCCTTATGCCAGAACCACACTGTCTTGATTACTGTAGTTTTTTTTTTTTTAATTTATTTATTATTTATTTATTTTTGGTTGCATTGGGTCTATGTTGCTGTGCACAGGCTTTCTCTACTTGTGACTAGCGGGGGCTACTCTTCGTTGCGGTGCGTGGGCTTCTCATGGCGGTGGCTTCTCTTGTTGTGGAGCACGGGTTCTAGGAGCCCGGGCTTCAGTAGTTGTAGCACGTGGGTTCAGTAGTTGTGGTGCGCGGGCTCAGTAGTTGTGTCACACGGTCTCTGGAGCGCAGGCTAAGTAGTTGTGGCGCACGGGCTTAGCTGCTCCACGGCATGTGGGATCTTCCCGGACCAGGGCTCGAACCCATATCCCCTGCACTGGCAGGCCGGTTCTTCACCACTGCGCCACCAGGGAAGCCCCTTGATTACTGTAGTTTTGCAGTAAGTTTTTAAATTGCGAAATGTGAATTCTCCAACTTTGTTCTTCTTTTTCAAGATTATTTGGTTATTCTGGTTTTGCCCTTAGGTTTTTTGCAATAAATTTAACACCACGTTTCAAAACCCTGAAATACCTTTCTCCTTTCTTTTAATGTCTTTGTTAGTCAGTATCACCAGCTTCCTCTGCCCCCTTACTTCCCAATTTCTCCTACTTCTTCTTCTTCACTAGTGGTCCAAAGGTCTCTCATTTCCCAAATGTCCCAACTCAATGTCATTTACTACCTGCAGAGGCAAGTCTCCCCAAATACCACCAATGAACTGTGCCTCCTGAACCCACACCCTTATGTGGCCCTCCCCGTGGAAGATGGGCTGGCGTGGTGACTTGCCTTAGCCAGTAGAATGTGGTGGAGGTGATGTTCTGGGATTTCCAAGCCTAGGCGTTCAGAAGGTCTCCCTGTGTGCTTTCGGAAGTGTTGAGTAGCCTTGTAAGAAGTTCAGCGCGCTCAGTGGAAAGAATATGTGAAGAGGCTGTGTGCAGATGGCATATAGAGAGACACAGACCATATGAAGAGGGAGAGAAGCCCAGGCATCCCACATGGCCTGCGTGAGCCTACCTGCCATCTAAGAGACCCCAAACAAGGACCAGCCAGCTGAGCCCAGTCAACCCACAGAACCATGAGAGATAATGCAATGGTGATTGTTTTAAGCCACTAAATCTTGTGGTGGTTTGTGACACAGCACTAGATAACTAAAACAGAGACCCCAGCTACGTTCAAAGACAAACAGTGAGAGTGCCAAATTCTAACCACTAGACCACCAGGGATGGATGGATAAACAAGGTCCTACTGTATAACACAGGGAACTATATTCAATATCCTGTGATAAACCATAATGGAAAAGAACGTGAAAAAGAATATGTATATGTGTATAACTGAGTCATTTTGCTATACAGCAGAAACTAAACACAACATTGTAAATCAACTATACTTCAATTAAAAAAAAAAGTCTCTGGGGTTTCTGATCTGTAAAATGGAGATGGTGATCATAATAGGACATCTCACAGGGTTTTTGAGAGGATTAAATGAGATCACGTAGGCACATCTCTTAGCCTCATGCCTGGCACAAAGCAAGCATTTGATAAAGGACAGCTATTGTTATTAGTATTTTTTTAAAATAAATTTATTTTATTTCTTTATTTTTGGCTGAGTTGGGTCTTTGTTGCTGCGCGCGGGCTTTCTCTAGTTGCGGTGAGCGTGGGCTACTCTTCGTTGCGGTGCCTGGGCTTCTCATTGCGGTAGCCTCTCTTGTTGTGGAGCATGGGCTCTAGGCACGCAGGCTTCAGTAGTTGCGGCACACAGGCTCAGTAGTTGTGGCTCATGGACTCTAGAGTGCAGGCTCCATAGTTGTGGCGCACGGGCTTAGCCTCTCTGCGGCATGTGGGATCCTCCTGGACCAGGGATTGAACCCATATCCCTGCACTGGCAGGTGGAATCCCAACCACTGCGCCACCAGGGAAGCCCTGCTATTGTTATTTTTAATTTTAAAAAGTAGTTCCGTCCCGTTCAGGGGCACATTCCAGTTGTAATAAGAGAACTAGGCATGGAGATTCGAGTTAATTGTGAAAGTCACAAATGTTAAGCGGAATTTCCCCCAAACTTGGTAGAATCACTGCCTGAGCTGTTGAAATGATTCACTGGAACAAGTTTCTGTACAACTCATGCACTAGTAAGAAAAAAAAAAATACATAAAAGGACAGGAGCAAGACAAAACATGCCCACAGCACAATCGGAAGACAGGAAATTCCATAGCAGGGCCAGAATCCAGGGAGGCTGGGATTGACATTCTGTCTGAGTAGCTGTGGACCTGGATTTAGAATCCTAGGGTGTGAGAACTGGAAAGAAGCTGGAAGATGGTCTCATCCCCCACTTTATACATGAGGAAGCTCATGGGTTAAGAGGTTTCACGGCTAATGATGGAGTGAGAAAAAGGCATCCAGGGCCTCCAATTTCTCTCTTTTTTTCAAACGTAACAGTATCTATTGTTGTTCTTTCCTAATTTTATCCGTGGTATTGGGTTTTTTTTGTTTTCATTTTTTAAGATTTTTTTGATGTGGACCATTTTTAAAGTCTCTATTGAATTTGTTATAATATTGCTTCTGTTTTATGTTTTGGTTTTTTGGCCGCGAGGCACGTGGAACCTTAGCTCCCCGACCAGGGATGGAACCCGCACCCCCTGCATTGGAAGGCGAAGTCTTAACCGCTGGACTGCCAGGGAAGTCCCCTATGACTTTTTATTTCTTTTTAAAAAGCAAATATTGGGCTTCTCTTGTGGTGCAGTGGTTAAGAATCCGCCTGCCAATGCAGGGGACACAGGTTCAAGCCCTGGTCCGGAAAGATCACACATGTCACAGAGCAACGAAACCCGTGGGTCACAACTACTGAGCCTGCGAGCCACAACTATCGAAGCCCATGCGCCTAGAGCCTGTGCTCCGCAACAAGAGGCGCCACCGCAATAAGTCCACACACTGCAACGAAGAGTAGCCCTGCTCGCCACAACTAGAGAAAGCCCACGCCCAGCAACGAAGACCCAACGCAGTCAAAAAAAAAAAGAAAAAAAGGAAATATTATGAAATTGTAAAACTTAGAAACGGAGGATCCCTTGCAAATTCCAGTTCCCCAAAATAACTATCGTGAATGGTCAGGTTTTCTGACTCTTAGTTAATAAAGGCACTTAGGGTTTACTTTAGGGTTACTTAGGGTTACTTTATGAATGTCATTGACAAGTCCACATGCATCCAAGAAGGGAGCAGGATATTCACAGGCAGCAAGGATGGGAAGCAAATACTAGTCATTTCACTAGAGTCTAACTACAGCAACATAATGTGACCTCAACCCAGTAAGGCCTTCTAGAAGGGGCAATAATATAATAAGAGGCAGTGTAGTGTAATGGTTAGGGACACAGGCCTTGAAGCCAGGGCCAGATTCAAATCTTATTAGCTGTGCAGCCTTGGATAGATGACCAACCTCTCTGAGCTTCCTCATTTTGAAATTGGAATCAGTAACAGTCCCTACCTCATGGACTGCAGTCAGGGGAAAACAGGATAATGTATTTCAGATAATGATGGGACTTCCCTGGCGGTCCAGTGGTTAAGACTCCGCGCTTCCACTGCGGGGGGCACAGGTTCAATCCCTGGTGGGGGAACTAAGATCCTGCATGCCGAGCAGCACGACCAAATAAATAAAGAAATAAAAATAAAGCGCTGAGTGTGGCGTCTGGCACAAAGGAAGCTCCCCCTACCGGGGGTGCCAACACCATCTTCATCATCGTCAAGTGCCACTGCCTCCTGTGTGAGTCTAACATTAGATCATCCTGACTGCCGTTTCCTGGGAGGAGTCTACAAATCCCTATCGTGGAACCTGGGTGTGAAACTAAAGAAGCAGATGTCCTACTTCTCACTCAAAGTAGAAGCAACACAACTCAGAACCTCTTGCACGGCAAGAATTCATCAGACCAAAATACTACAGGGTGGAAATGTTCTGTAGTGTTATACCCAATTATATCGAAAAGCAAAGAAATGATGTGTGCAACGATGACCTGCTGCAAGGCAGAGGTCAAAGTCTTTTTACATTCTCTAAGTTTAATTTTCCAAAAATGGGGGCTTTTCAAATATTACGTGCATCGTGGGGGAGGTTGTGTGCGTGTGGGGACAGCTGGCATACCGCTGGTATATATACGCTCTGTACTTTCCACTCAGTTTTGCTGGGAACCTAAAACTGCTCTAAAAAATAAAGCTTATTAATTTTAGTAAGTCACGTGCTCAACAATAAATTACTTACTTGAGCAAGAAGCCATCTCAAAATCTAACACAAACAAAGAAAAAAACCTAACTTATTGTAACACACCACTGGCAACCCAACTGGGTTCAAGTTTTCAAGCATCTTATGAAATGGCATGCTGCTCTCAGATAGCTTTTTTTTCCCCTTAGCTGGGGATTAATTGCAGGGTTCTGGTGTAGAAAAGCAACCCCATGTTTTACAAAGAAGATGGCATGGAAACATCAAATGCAACACATCTGTCCTCATAAAATACTAGACAATTACTGTCCTCTCGACCTTTCCAAAAAAAAAAAAACCATACACATGCTACCGTTTCCTAAAACATAAGCCTGTTAATATTCCATGCAATTCTTCATGTTTCTGTTGAGAAACATGAAGTAAATTATTATTGCTGTTGTTGTTTTGTTTATTATGCAAGGCAACCACATGACAGTGAATTAATTCTCCCATGTTAAGTATTCAATATACAGGCACACAGCCTTCCACATTTCAGTCTGCTTGAATTATGTCACGTCATAATTCACAATGACAGTCTGCTTGCCCAAACGTATTCTTTACATTTAGAAAATTCTGTGGGTTCTTATATGCCCGGGGATTTTTTTTTGTTATTTGCTTATGCAAACAGCAGGTTGCATAAGAGCCTCGCTGGCTTTTTTTTTTTTTTAAAGCGATTTCGTAGTTTCCTGGTAACCATTCAGTCATCTATTTCAACACCCTGACATAACATAAAGGCGAGTGCTGAACCACAGGTTCGCCACTCAGACCCACACCTTGTTCCCTGAGCGTTCGCTAGGTGAGGCGCTCCCTAAGACCAACGCGATTCACTCATGAACCTGTCCCACCCGCATTTTCTGGAAATAGGCAAGAAGAACTGCTGTGTGTTCCGGGATGATTTCATTGCCAAGGTGCTGCCGCCGGTGGTGGGGCTGGAGTTTGTGTTCGGGCTCCTGGGCAATGGCCTTGCCCTGTGGATTTTCTGCTTCCACCTCAAGTCCTGGAAAGCCAGCCGGGTGTTTCTGTTCAACTTGGCTGTGGCTGACTTCCTCCTGATCATCTGCCTGCCTTTCCTGACGGACAACTATGTGAGGAAGTGGGACTGGAGGTTTGGGGAAGTCCCCTGCCGGCTGATGCTCTTCATGTTGGCCATGAACCGCCAGGGCAGCATCATCTTCCTCACGGTGGTGGCCGTGGACAGGTACTTCCGAGTGGTCCATCCCCATCACGCTCTGAACAAGATCTCCAATCGGACGGCGGCGCTCATCTCCTGCCTCTTGTGGGGCATCACTATCGGCCTGACGATGCACCTCCTGTACAAAAAGATGCTGATCAGGAGTCACAATTCGAATCTGTGCAGCAGCTTCAACATCTGCGACACTTTCCGCTGGCACGACGCCATGTTCCTCCTGGAGTTCTTCCTGCCCCTGGGCATCATCCTGTTCTGCTCGGCCAGAATCATCTGGAGCCTGCGGCAGCGACAGATGAACAAGCATGTCAAGATCAAGAGGGCCATCAACTTCATCATGGTGGTGGCTGTCGTCTTCACCATCTGCTTCCTGCCCAGTGTGGCCGCGCGCATACGCATTTTCTGGCTCCTGCGCACCGCTGGTACGCGGAACTGTGACACCTATCGCTCAGTTGACCTGGCGTTTTACATCACCCTCAGCTTCACCTACATGAACAGCATGCTGGACCCTTTGGTGTATTACTTCTCCAGCCCATCTTTCCCCAACTTCTTCTCCACCTTGGTCAACCGCTGCCTATGGAGGAAGGTGCCGGATGAGACCGAGAATAACCGCAGCACAAGTGTCGAGCTCACGGGGGATCTGAGTACTACCAAGAATGTTCCCGACACTTTTAATGGCCAATCCCAGTGAGCCTCAGAGCCCCTCTTATCTGATGCTGGCCTCTCCTTAAAATAACCAAGCCAAGAAGGGAGAGGATCATCAAGGACCAAGATCTCTGGAGAAGCAGCTGGGCTGGTACACAGAGTAACATCACGAGCCTTGGCCTGTGGTTTCCCAGAACTTCCAGATCCAGAGAATCAGATTTAGAGAATCGGTCTGGCAGCATAGGCTGCTTGGTTGCAGCGTGTCTCCACCGGGATCTCGGGGGAATGGAGGAAGAAGCTTCTAGGCGTCTGAAACTTCTGTTCAATCTCGGACACTCGCAGAGCTGAAGATGGCAAAACTGTCCACATTTCTGCTGCTGGAGAGTTGGAGCCACAGAGACGCCCACTGGCACCTGTGACTCACCAGCCTCTTTCCTTCACCTGCCTGAGACTTTGATGGTTCTCGGCTCCTGGGGAAACGCCTAGCCTGTTTGTGGGCTCCCACTGGGATAAGGAAAGCTAAGTGATTGGAGGGGAATTATTGCTCCTGGAGGGAGCCCAGGCATCATGAAACAAGCCAGGAGGTCACCTGGGTTCCGTGGGACCAATCCATCTTTCAGCTACGCTTTAGCAGAAATGGACCAGACAGAAACTCATAAGCTCTGGTTAATATCTGAGTTTCCAGTGCTGGTAAAGAGGGGATTTGCCCCAGCAGGGACTGAGCAAAACAGTGTTACTAAGGGAAAGGAAATGGCATTTATGTTACAACCTGCAAGGAATCCATTCCTCTCTTGTTTACACAAATTTGAAGGTTGAACTGTTAAAAAGACTTCAGGGAGAGAGCTGCTTGCCACCTCTGTTTGCTTTTATCACTAAAAGGGAAATGCTTCCCAATGGTTAGAGGGGGGAAGCTTCCTCCTGGTTCATTTGCTTGTGTTTCTATAAGAAATCTACCACTTCAATAAATTTTGCTATGAGACACACAATCTGGTGTTGCATGTGTCTGGGTGATGGTTCACAGACATGGACTTCTTACTTATGTGGAGAATTTTATGTGTTGTTAACCCATAAAATTTTCAACCAGGTTGCCCTGGTAGAAAAATACCACATACTGTAAAGTAAGAAAAGGACATGACTCTAACCTGCAACATGAGATAGTTAAGTAAAACTTACATATGCATTCGAACAAAGATGGGAGAGAGCTGGGAGAAGTAAAAGCAATTTAATTCAGAAGGGTAGTACAGACAGGACTGCAAGGGCACTTTGCTTTATTTAGGGTTTGGTGAATGTTGCTATGAGTATTTGTGTATTAAAAAAGGCATCCAGCCAGACTGGGGGAGGAGAGAACTTCCTGTGGAATGGTTTCAGTTCCCAGTTCTGGGATGGAAAGGAGACGTACTGGTTTGAGTCTGTGATCGGTCCAGGTTTCTGTTACGCTTTCACTTCCACTCAGTTCTTTAGCAAGATGAGGCTTGCTTTGGCATTGTGGCTCGGATGCCAATAAGAAATGCAGATACTCAGCCTCCCAGCCATGGCTGAATGGCAGTAAAGGAAGAACGATGAACCTTCTTGAGGTTCTGAAGTGTTTTTTGATCAGTGTGCTTGTCTGTTTTTTCAATTAACTCCTAGAGACAGAAAGTTAAAAGCAGAGATCACCTTCTTAAAGAGGAACAGATGAGCAGAGCTGAGCTCAGAGGAAAGCAGGGATTCCCCCAGCCCCAGATGCATGAGTCAGCAGGGAACCCAGTTGTGAAACTCTAACCTGTTCAGAACTAACAACCCATATCCGTCCTTTCGTTCATTCATCCCATCAGCTTTTATGTATTAAGCACCAGCTGTGTGCTGTTGTGTTCTGAGTGGTTGATGGAAATAGAGCAAGGAACAAGGTCCCCAGGACCCTCTTCTCATAGAACTCACATTCAAGGTGGGGAGGCAGACAGAAAAGAAGTAGACAAATAAATGGAAAGGGAGCTTGGGATGTCTATGAGGACTCTAAAGCCAACAAAGCAGGGTGACAGGCTAAAAAGGGGGTGGGACTGGGATGACTGGGAAGTGACCTGGAGCTGAGCAATGAATAACAAGACAGAGCAAACAGTGCAAAAATCTGGAGGAAGGGCATTCTAGGCAGAGGGGATGGTAAGTGCAAAGGCCCTGAGGTGTGTGAGTGTATTAGTCTCCTAGGGCTGCATAGCAAAGTACCACAAATTTGGTGGCTTAAAAAAACAAAAATTTAGGGTTTTCCTGGCAGCGCAGTGGTTAAGAATCTGCCTGCCAATTCAGGGGACACGGGTTCGAGCCCTGGTCCGGGAAGATCCCACACGCCGCGGAGCAGCTAAGCCTGTGCGCCACAACTACTGAGCCTGCTCTCTAGAGCCCACGAGCCACAACTACTGAGCCTGTGTGCCACAACTACTAAAGCCCGCGCGCCTAGAGCCTGTGCTCTGCAACAAGAGAAGCCACTGCAATGAGAAGCCCTTGCACTGCAACGAAGAGTAGCCCCCGCTCATCGCCACTAGAGAAAGCCCACGCACAGCAACGAAGACCCAACGCATCCAAAAATAAATAAATAAATAAATAATTTAAAAAGAAAAGAATGAAATAATGCCATTTGCAACAACATGGATGGACCTAGAGATTATCATATTAAATGAAGTATGTCAGACAAAGACAAATACTGTATGATATCATTTATATGTGGAATCTAAAATATGACACAAATGAACTTATTTATGAAACAGGAACAGACACAGACATCGAAAACAAACATATAGTTACCAAAGGGGAGAGGGGGTGGGGGAGGGATAAATTAGGAGTTTGGGTTTAGCAGATACAAACTATATATAAAATAGATAAACAAGGTCCTACTGTATAGCACAGGGAAGTGTATTCAATATCCTATAATAAATCATAATGGAAAAGAATATGTATAACTGAATCACTTTGCTGTATATCTGAAATGAACACAACATTGTAATCAACTACTTCAATTAAAAAAAAAAGAGAGAGAGAGCAGTCTCCTAAATACTTCTGTTTCCCTGTCCAGGGGAATGCCAACATTAATTTTAATAAACTTATTTATTTTTGGCTGCGTTGGGTCTTCGTTGCTGCATGCAGGCTTTCTCCAGTTGCAGTGAGCGGGGTTTACTCTTCGTCGCGATGCAAGGGCTTCTCATTGTGGTGGCTTCTCTTGTTGTGGAGCATGGGCTCTAGGTACACAGGCTTCAGTAGTTGTGGATCGCGGGTTCTAGAGCGCAGCCTCAGTAGTTGCAGCGCATGGGCTTAGTTGCTCCGCGGCACGTGGGATCTTCCCGGACCAGGGCTCGAACCCGTGTCCCCTGCATTGGCAGGCAGATTCTTAACCACTGCGCCACCAGAGAAGCCCGCCAACATTAATTTTAAAAGGGAGCAAGCAATGACATTCTGGGCTAAACCAATGGCATATTCTACTCAGTCTCAAACTGTGTGTGGTACAACGTGTGAGTGTGTGTGTGTGTGGGGGGGTGTAACTATACGTATGCATGTCTGTGTGTCTATATACATATTGGAAGGGGCAGTTATCATCATTTACACATCTCTTTTTCATTACTTCCTCTATATTTTGGAGGGTACCAGTTCTTGGGGTCATGAGTTCCATGAGTTTACTCTCTGCAATGTAAAAAAGTAGGACTTCCTTTTAGCTGCTCCCAAAGAAATGCCCTGGGACTTCCCTGGCGGTCCAGTGGTTAAGACTCCTCGCTTCTACTGCAGGGGGTGCGGGTTCAGTCCCTGGTCGAGGAACTAAGATCCCGCATGGTGTAGGTTAAAAAAAAAAAAAGGGGGGATTACCCCTAAGTCCAGAACCATAAAATCAGGTGTACAAAATTGTCTTTGTTTCTGATTTTATGAACTCTCTTACCTTTCCAAGTTTATTAGCCTATCTGCCCCAGGGCACCTTGCCTGACGGGAGGGGATTTAAACTGCACCTAGTGTTCTGGTCCTTAACATGCCTTTTGGTTTAATAGTCAATCTGCTGATTATGGTCTGATTATGGTCTGTCAATCCTGATTATGGTCTGTCAATCCGCTGACCTTCCTGCTTACAACAAGCAGTTGGATTCACAGACGGTCCATCAAGCCCAGCTCGCCTCTCTCTTCCCCCACTTTGCTTCTACAATCAGAATTTAGCTGAGGGATTCGGTTAACCACAGTGCCTTGGTGAAGCCACTAGGTACTGGAAATTGACCAATTACCAACCAACGGAAATATGGATCATCGCCTGCTCCCCCATCCTTTGGATCAAATTGGCGACTTCTTCAAATTGGAAAGGAAATTTTGATGAAATCCTTCAGTCGTTGAGGCCGGGTTGTTTGTGTTACTGGAAATTCCTCTTTTTTTATTTTTGTCCTTTCTCATGGTAGGGAGAAGATGCCTTACTATAACTGTTTAACTCCAAGTGCTTATGGATGAAGTAACTGAAACACACGTAAATTAACTTAAGCAAAAAAATTAAAGAGAGAAGAAATATAGCGGTGTTTCTAAACTAAGAGAGAATTCAACCAGGTGTGGGCAGACCCAGGACACCAGCGCACAGCTCTTCACCCGCCTCTTAACCATGAACATGATTCAACCCTTAATACCTGTGTCTCTCAGGTCAGATTCTCATAAGAAATAATCTGATTGGTCCCAAACCACATTTTATAAAAGGGTCATTAGGACAACAATCACATGGCTGCTGTGTAAAGGGTTTTTTTTTTTCTTCCAGTTTTCTGGAGATATAATTGACATACAGCACTGCAGAAGTTTAAGGTGTAAGCATAATGATTTGACTTACATACAACATGAAATAATGATCATGATAAGTTTAGTAAATATCTATCATCACATATAGATACAAAATTAAAGAAACAGAAAAAAATTTTCCTGTGATGAGAACTCTTAGGATTTACTTTCTTAACAACTTTCATCTATAACATACAGCAGAGTTAATTATATCTGTCGTGTTATACATCACATCCCTAAGAATTATTTATCTTATAACTGGTAGTTTGTACCTTTGACTATCTTCATCCAATTCCCCCTCCCCCACCGCCTTCCTCTAGTAACTACTAAAGGGTATTTTAATTTTTTAATATTAATTAATTTATTTATTTCATTTTGGCTGCATTGGGTCTTCATTGCCGCGCGTGGGCTTTTCTCTGGTTGCGGCGAGCAGGGGCTACTCTTCGTTGCGGCGCGCCGGCTTCTCATTGCGGTGGCTTCTCTTGTTGCAGAGCATGGGCTCCAGGCGCGCGGGCCTCAGTAGCTGTGGCACGTGAGCTCAGTAGTTGTGGTTCGAGGGCTCTAGAGCACAGGCTCAGTAGCTGTGGCGCATGGACTTAGTTGCTCCGCGGCATGTGGGATCTTCCCGGACCAGGGCTCGAACCCGTGTCCCCTGCATTGGCAGGCGGATTCTTAACCACTGTACCACCAGGGAAGTCCCTAAAGGGTATTTTTAAACTACTGTTTATATGAACTCATGCTGACTGCCAGGCGTTCCTCAGATAACATTTCAGACCACCGCCCACATCACTCGCTTAAAAACCACGTTTGCGCTTTCAGCAGACTTGATCTCAATTCTCTTGCTTCCAAAATTTCTGCCACGTTACAAAACTCTGGAGAACAGACAGGTAATCAGCCAACCTTGAGGAAGAAATGCAGTTCACACTGCCCCAAACCCAAACAGACGTGGACCTCCAGATGTTGACTGCTAGAGCCCTTCCGAAGGCCTTCCTAGAGAATTAAAATCTTTGCAATTTTATATATTACTTAATAAACTCGAGTCCAAGACATACTCTTTGGCGGGCTTAGCTGTGGTGAGTACCTAGCCATGACATTCTGTTCACTGAGTTCTGCGTCTGCTATGACACAGGAAACATGGCTATTTTTACAGCCCGGTGCTGGGTTCTCTTGGGGCTCAAGTTTAAGATTTGGTCACCCTCTGTCTCTTCAGGGAGAAGGGATTTGCATGTGGCATTACAAACATCAGGCCTGATCACAGTCGCATGGCCCTGTCTTATGAAAGGCAAGCACTTCTAGGCTCTTAACAAATACTGATATACTGGGCAGTGGCCAGTATAGAGAGAGATTTACGGGCATCAATAGGTATTGGGAACAGTACATGACATTTCCAATGCAACTGAAAAGAACAGAAAACTGCCTACTGATGTCATCAGGTTGAAAGACAGTGGGTTTCTTTTCATTGTGCTTACAAAATATCCCTCCTTTGGAATACAATGCTTCAGTAGGAAAATGGTATTGATTCATTTTTTATTTCAGTAAAACAACATGAGGCAAAGATTGGCTCATAATTAGAGAGATGCTTCATTTAGCATCATTTGATCGCTATCAATTATTGTATGGAAGATTTCCTCCACGCCGTCGGCCAGACACTATGCCTAGTGTTTTCCATAGGTGATCTCGTTTCATCCTTTCAGTAACTTCATAGGGTAAGTGCTATTCCATTTCACAGATACGGGAACTGAGGTCCAGAGAGTTTGAATAATTTGCCAAAGGTCATAGGACCTGTAAGTGATGAACCGAGGGAACAAGTATAGGCAGTCTGACTCCAGAGTCTTTGCCTTTAAAGTTCCGAAACAACGCAAAGTGAGAGATGAGCAACGTGAACTGAAAAAAGTAGGGTGAGTGCCTTGACCCATTAGGGGTCAATAAATCCAGAACTTTTCAGGCTGCCCGACCACTAGGGATCTCCCAGGTCCAGGCTGAGCTCATGTACTTAAGCTGCCAGGCACCGTGCTTGGCACTGAGTGGATCAATAAATGTTAGTTTCCCTTCTTCCAAAGCTCACTGGTGACTGAGCTCTTTCTCCCTTGTTGAATATTCTTCTCGTCTTTCTAATGAAGCTACCATCTCACGAGGAGGCAGGTAAACGATGTTCAGTGCAACAGTGTTTGTAATAGTGAAAACCAGGAAACAACCTAAGTGTCCATTAGAAGGGGAATAGATAAACAGCAATACAGGCACCCAGTGGAATACTATCAATACATAGCAGGGAAGAAAAAAAGGAACCAGAGTTACCTGTATCAATAGAACTGAACCTTGAGCATAACATCTAGAGCAAAGAGCAAGTTGCCAAAAGATACATGTAATATGATAACATTTTTTAAAATGTTTAAAATATGCTAAACGAAATAACATGGATTTTGGAAGCATCCGTATGTAACAAAACAAAAATCATGGAAGAGAAGGAGGCATAGCAGCTGCAAGATACAGATGACCCCTGTGGAGGAAGGAGGAGCACTTGATTGAGGGAGGCCTCAACTGTCTCTGTAACGTTTTTACTTTATTTTAGAAGAAGGATCTGCAGATGTCCTTCAAAGGGGGAATGGTTAAACAGCCTGGGACACGTGCATGCCATGGAATACTACTTAGCAATGAAAAGAAATAGACTATTTGACACATGTAACAATTTGGGTGGATTTTAATGGCATTATGCTAAGTGGGAAAAAAAAAGACCAATCTTAAAGAGTTTCATACTGTATGATCCCATTTATGTAACATGCTTGAAATGACAAAATTATAAAGAAAACAAATAGGGAATTCCCTGGCAGTCCAGTGGTTAGGACTTTATGCTCTCACTGCCGAGGGCCCAGGTTCAATCCCTGGTCAGGGAACTAAGATCCTGCAAGCTGAGTGGTGCAACCAAAATAAAATAAAATAAAAATTAAGAAGATGAATAGATCAGTGGTTCCTAAGGGTTAAAGAGGAGGGAGTGGGCATTGTACAGTATGAGGGTGTTCCCTCATGGTGGCAGAATCATCTGTATCTTTTTTTTTTTTTTTAGCGGTACATGGGCCTCTCACCATTGCGGCCTCTCCCGCTGCGGAGCACAGGCTCGGGAGGCGCAGGCTCAGCGGCCATGGCTCATGGGCCGAGCCACTCTGTGGCATGTGGGATCTTCCCGGACCGGGGCACGAACCCGTGTCCCCTGCATCGGCAGGCGGACTCTTAACCACTGTGCCACCAGGGAAGCCCCCATCTGTATCTTAAATGTGGTGGTGGTTATACAAATCTCCATATGTAGTAAAATGTCATAGAATTAAAACAAAGACATACAAGAAGAAGAGGGATTGTTAAGTCTGGGTGGTAGGAACACAAATTGTGTTATTGGTTTTTGATCTTTGTGAGTAGGAGGTTGTATACACACATGATCAGGTAACCTGACGGGACTATGGGGCAGATGCTACAATTCAGGCCCTCTCTCTCCATGTTCAGTTTTTCCTCCACCTTCTTTTGCATCCCTCAAAATACCCACAAATGTCCTTTATGTTTTAAAGATTTTATGGCTGGCAACTTGGGAAACTCATAAAGGGTAGCCCAAAATTAGCTTGTTTATGAAACCATAAGGTTAAAAACTCTTACAAAATGAAATAAGGGACTTCCCTGATGGTCCAGTGGGTAAGATTCCACACTCCAAATGCAGGGGACCCAGGTTTGATCCCTGGTCAGGGGAACTAGATCCCGCATGCATGTCCCAACTAAGAGTCCACATGCAGCGACTAAGACTCGGCTCAGGGCTTCCCTGGTGGCACAGTGGTTAAGAATCCACCTGCCAATGTAGGGGACACAAGTTCAAGACCTGGTCCGGGAAGATCCCACATGCCGTGGAGCAACTAAGCCCGTGCACCACAACTACTGAGCCTGCACTCTAGGGCCTGCGAGCCACAACTACCGATCCTGCATGCCACAACTACTGAAGCCCATGCTCCTAGAGCCCATGCTCCGCAACAAGAGAAGCCACCACGATGAGAAGCCTGCACACCACAACGAAGAGTAGCCCCCGCTCGCCACAAATAGAGAAAGCCTGCATGCAGCAATGAAGACCCAATGCAGCCCAAAATAAATAAATTTAAAAAAACAAGGAAAAAGACTTGGCGCAGCCTAAGTAAATAATAAATAAATAGACAAATAAATATTTTTAAAAAATGAACCTGGAAAACATAATGTGAGAGTCAGATACAAAGGGCCACATACTGTATAATCCCATTTGTATGAAATGTCCAGAAGAAGCAAATCCATAGAGACAGAAGGCAGACTGTGGTTGCCAGGGGCTGGGGGAGGGGAGATGGGGTGTGACTGCTAAAGGGCAGGGGGTTTCTTTTTTGGGTGAAGAAAATGTTTTGGAACTAGATAGAGGTGATGGCTGTACAACACTGAGAATGTACTAAATGCCACTAAACTGTTCACTTTAAAGTGGTTCATTTTGGGCTTCCCTGGTGGCGCCGTGGTTAAGAATCTGCCTGCCAACTTAGGGGACATGGGTTCGAGCCCTGGTCCGGGAAGATCTCACATGCTGCGGAGCAACAAAGCCCTTGCGCCACAACCACTGAGCCTGCGCTCTAGAGCCCATAAACCACAGCTACTGAGCCCGTGCGCCACAACTACTGAAGCCCGCATGCCTAGAGCCCATGCTCCGCAACAAGAGAAGCCAACGCAATGAGAAGCCCTTACACTGCAACAAAGAGTAGCCCCTGCTCACCACAACTAGAGAAAGCCCGCACACAGCAATGAAGACCCAACATGGCCAAAAATAAATAAATAAAATAAATTAAAATAAATAAATAAATAAAATAAAATGGTTCGTTTTATGTTATGTTAATTTCACGTGATTTAAAAAAGAAAACTGTTACAACTCTATAGAGTAGCTGCCCCTCTTCTCTAGCTCATCCTCTCTCCCATCCCCCACTCTCCGTCCCCAGTCCTCTCCTGGGTCAGGCAAGATCCCTGCCCCAGAGAGGGTGGTCTGAGGATGGACTTAGGGTGGAATACTAGGTATGAGCCAGTGTCTTGTGACTTCTGGTCGTTTCTAGCCTGGGTAGTTCTCGTATAAACATGTTCCTCAGTTTCACTGAATACAACTCCTTAGAGCAAGATATAAACCAGGGTGTCTGTTATGAGCTGATTTGTGTCCCCCTCCACCCAAATTGCTATGTTGAAGCCCTAACCTCCAGTACTCTTTTTTTTTCTTTTTTAATATTTATTTATTTGGTTGGGTCAGGTCTTAGTTGTGGCAGGTGGGCTCCTTTGTTGAGGCTTGCCAGCTCCTCAGTTGTGGCATGTGAACTCTTAGTTGCGGCATGCATGTGGGATCTATTTCCCAGACCAGGGATCAAACCCGGGCCCCCTGCATTGGGAGCACAGAGTCTTAACCACTGTACCACCAGGGAAGTCCCTCCAGTACCTCTTAATGTGACTGTATTTGAACAAGGGGTGTTAAAGAGGTAATTAAATGAAAATGAGGTCATTAGGGGTGGGGCCCTAATTCAATAGGACTGGTGCCTTTATAAAAAGAGGACACAGAGATTAGGACACAGATGTGCACAGAGGGAAGACCATGTGAGGACAGGGGGAAGACGGCTGTCTACAAAGTGAGGGGAGAGGTCTCAGAACAAGTAACTCTACCCACTCCTTGATCTTGGACTTCTGGCCTTCAGAACTGTGAGAAAATAAAATTTCTGTTGTTTAAGCCACCCAGACTGTAAAATTTTGATAAGGTGGCCCGAGCAAACTCGCACAGCGTCTGATCGTCTTTGTCCTATGCCACGTCAGCCAGTGGTTTCAGAGCTCAGCTGGAATGCCATATGTGTTTATTTAAAACCACTTATCACCTATAAATTAGAATAGAATTTCACATAAGGCCTCTTGTGCTACACAGCAGAGAAATTCAACTTAAAAAAAGTAGAAGAATAACATTAAAGACAGGTTGACTTTTCACAGGCAAACATTGCCCAACTGCCTCTTCTCTCTCTCCAGCTATCTTTTGTTTAATGATGGAAACCAATCTCAAAAGTCATTAAAATGCATATTTTTTAAAAACTGAGAGAAAAAAAAAATCACACTTCTCTCTGAGGTTCCCATAGAAGCTGACATTTCAGTCATGATTTCAAAAAAAAATTTTTTTAAACGAAACAACTAAAATTATTATAGTCCATCCAGAAAAAAATTGCTGAATAGTCTTATCTACTGTTAACATTTCTAACAAAGAATATTCACATAAAGCTCCTAAAAATTATCCTTCTAAAACAAAAATTGAACCATGCCTCTTTTCCTAACCTCAAAAACCTTCAATTATCCAAAGAATAGAGTTCCAACTCAGCACAATCTTTGCTGCCAGGCTACCTGGTATCAACGTGGGGTGGAGGTGAAAGGGAATGGCTTTTGGAATTAGATGTTTCTGGGTTGAAATTCCAGCTTTCCCACTCCTTGGCCAGGTGCTGGGGGTGCAGAGAGGATGACAGAGGTCCTGGGCTTAGGATCCTTACAGCTACAGATATTTTATACTGAAATATAATTCACATGCTATAAAATTCATCTTTTTTTTTAGGTCATTTACTTTATTGAATATCTTGTGTACTTTCTTATAGTCTTAATTCAAGAGACTTTCTTTCAGATACATGCCTAAAAAGCCTGAGAACAGCAGGACAGCCAGGGCACAAAATTCAAACTCCTGCCCGGGCCCTTCCTATGTCTTTCCCATTGAGGACTAAGCCAGCACTTCCCCTCTATCTCAACAGCCCAGTGATCCCTCCTTTATAGCTGACAGAGTGAAATAAAATGGAATCTGGGAGAACCAACCAGTTGACAGAGGGAAGCCAGAGAAACTCTCAAGAGAGATGGTCCAGCTGATTCTGGAAGCCGCAGCAGGTCCCTGGGTATGGCTGCATGCTGGCAGAGGTGACCAGGATGTCCTGGGTCATAGCCTGGCTCCAGACACAGACTGGATTCCCAGCCACCCAATCCACGCAACCAAGACACCATGCAACTCCCTGAGGATGCTGTCCTCCAGCCCTCAACCAAAGTTCACTGACTAAAAACATGAACTAAAAACAGATACTGATGCTTGATCTTAGACAAAAGGCTGAGAAATGATAAATTCATCCTTTTAAAGTACAGTTCAGCCATTTTTATTATTGTATATTCACAAACTTGTGCAAACATCACCACTGTCTAATTCCACAACTTTTTCATCATCCCGCCCCCAAAAAACCCCCATGCCCATTGTCAGTCATGCCCCATAGAGCTGCCCCAGCTCCTGGCAAATACCAATCTACTTTCTATCTCTATATCATCATTATTATTATTGTTATTATTGTTGTTGTTGTTATTATTATTATTTTGTGGCCATGCACCACTCAGCTTGAGGGATCTTAGTTCCCTGACTGGGGATTGAACCCGGGCCCTCAGCAGTGAAATCGCAGAGTCCTAACCACTGGACTGCCAGGGAGTACCCATGATGTATTTTTAAATGAAGAAATGCCATTACAATGTTGGAAAAATTGAGGTAGGGCGATTTGGGCAGGGGGCCTTAAACAGGCTTTCTTCCCCATCTGGTTTTTGACTGTTTGTTCTTCTGAAGTTGAGTCCAACAGTCTTGTGGGACTGAGCCCTTCACCTGTGGGATCTGATGCTAATGAAACAGAGTAGGACCCTGTGGGGACCTCCCGGGTTCAAATCCTTTCTGTGTCCCCTGTTTCTTGTTTGTAGGAAATAGGCTTTATTCAGCCTTCTTGACCTTCCGAGTTCGGAAAGGGCAGATTTGAACAGTTGCTTATCAGGGAAGGGAGGGGATGCAGAAACAAAGGAGGAGCAGTGAAGAAACAATAGTGCAGCCTTGGGGCAGGGTCCTGGTTCCTCCTCAAGGGATACACAGAACAATATCTTTGAGTTCTTCTGTAGGAACTAAGACCCCCACCCAGGTGGAGGATGGTAACTTCAGGCCAAGCACAAGATTCCTGGGACACTGTCCTGTTACCTCACCACCAACCAATCAGAAGAAAGTCTGCACACAGTGGGAGGTGATGAAGACTCTGACCCCATCCCCAAATGATTTCCCTTTAAAAACTTTCCTGGTCAAGCAGAACATTTGGAGGTGGCTTTTGGACACAAGTCCGCCTTCTCCCCAGGTTGCCAGCCTCCTGAATAAAGCAAGTTTTCCTTTCCAACCAACACTTGTCTCTTGAGGATTGGCTTTTGAGTGGCGAGCAGCCAAACCCACGTTTGGTAACAGAAGGTGAGTAGAATCTCTACTGAGAGCCAAATGAACAGTCTGGGAGACCAAGTGCAAGAAATGTCTCCAAACATAGAGCAAAATGATAAGGAAATAGAAATCTGTGGGGAAAGATAAGCGAGTTGGAGGATAGCTCCTGAAGAATGAATGAACACACAATAGGAGTTCCAAAACAAGAATAAGCAACAGATCAACAAATAATAGGAGAAAATGTCCCTGAAATTACTAAAGATCAGCAACTGCAGATTGACAGGGTTCACTGAGTTCCAGACTGGTCTGATAAGAGTCATATGTGGGCATATTCTGGTAAAATCACCAAACCTGGAAGATAACCATCTTACAAGCGTCAAGCAGAAAGCAGAAGATATGCACAAAGGAAAAAAAGTCAGACTGGCATTAGATTTTCATCTACGCTATGGAAAGATGACAGTGGACCAGTATCTACAGAAGAGAGAAAGGACTCCGACCCAAGAATCCTCTATCCAGTTTTCAAAATACTTTCCATCTATTGAGGCAAAAGGAGAAGAGTCAAGGATACCCCCAAGGATTCAGAGAATATAACTCCCAGGTCTTCATCTGAGGAAATGACTTGAGAAAAGACTTACCAGACTACAACTACACCTGAAAAGAAAACTGAAAGAAGAAGAAAACAAAAGAGAAAACAGTGTTAAGAACACAGGCATAGGATGTCTTACATCTAAGTGGATCCAGAGAGGGATTTGTGTAACAGAGAAGGACTCTTGAAACCAAATGGACCTCCTCTAAGGGAGTTCTAACAAACACTAAATTATTTCAGCCAAACCTCAGAGACTGGTGAGTGGAGGTGGGGAGGTAAAGGGTCTCATGGGTCTCATTGGGGAAGATGGAAAAGGAAAGGAGGAGAGGGAGGAAGTGAAAGTGTTCTAAAGGTCTCATCTCGGAGGGATGAGGGAGAAGGGGAGGAAACAGATCTAGGAGCTGGCAGGACAGTGCACCTCCGTGTGGGACATGGTGAGTTACAGGCTTCCCATGATCAGGACAAGGAAATTTGCTTTTGCCTAGTTGAAGCCAAGAAAGCAACATGGGTCACCAGCAGCTCTACTGGAGTCATCCAAAAAAAATTGGCCAGCGTTCTAGCTCTTGCTGCGTCTGCTCAAACCGGCCCAAACCGGTACAACCTGATCCAGAAATACAGCCTCAATATGTGCCGCCAGTGTTTCCGCCAGTACGGGAAGGACATCGGCTTCATTAAGTTGGACTAAGTGTGAACTTCTTGAATGGGTCATCCAGCATATCTACCATCCTCAGAAACAATACTAACTCTTTGTATATAAAATAAAAAATTTTAAACTTACCCAAAAGACAAGGAAATTCATCATGAAGGAAATGGAGAGATCTTCTTAACCAAGCCTGGGAACTCAGAAGCTATGAAAGAAAAGATGGGTATTTGACTATGTCAACATTAAAATGTTTTATGTGACAAGGGGTACCAAAAATAAAGCCAGTGCAAGTGATGGAGCTGGAAAACTATTTGTAATACAAATAATAGTCACCAACTGTGGTTGACTAACTTACTGTGTGCCATGCACCATCCTATTGACTTGTATTAACTCACTGGTGTCTAGAACAACAGTATGAGGTAGGAATTATGATGTTGATCATGACTGCTACTTCCCAGATGAGTAAACTGGGGCAAAGTTGAATGACTTGTCGAGGTCACATAGCCAGTCAGGGGCTAAGTTCTGAGGCGACCCTTGGCAGCCCGCCCCAGAAGACGATGCTCTTAATCACTTCTCTGCAATTAAGCCAAAGTTCAGATGGATGCTATCTCAAGAGCTTTTACAAATTGACCTGAACAAGACAAACAACCGAGACAGAAATGGGCTTAGATTATGAACAGGTTATTTACAGAGGAGCAAAACCAAATGGCCAACAAAAGAATGTAAAGATCTTCCAATTCAACAGTGGTCAGAAAAACGCTAATTAAAGAAGCAATAAGACATTGCATCCACTAGACTGACTGACATAACTAAAACGAGCAGTGCTCTCAAGTGTTGGCAGGAATATGGAGAAAAGGCCACTCTGGTACATGTGAAGTTTTGCAGCCATTTGGGGAAGCAATCTGGCAACATCTGTTAAAATGGAAACGAAACCCTTTGACCCGTTTATCCAACTCCTGGGAATCCGTCCCAGAAAAATAAAAGTACCAATACTTAAGGACAAGGATGTTGACGGGAACATTGTTTTTTTGTATGTGTGGTAGGAAGCTGGTCACAAAATGAATGCCCATCAAAAGGAAAAGGGGAATGATGGAATAAATGATGCTCCATCCACCCTATACATGTTTTAATAAAATAAAATCAATCCGTGTCTGCAGCCTGGCGGCCTGCTGGCCCTAAGGGCTGGCAGATGTGTTTTTGGTGAGCCAGCAGTGTTTTTATAAATTCCTGCAGGCTTCTGAGTCTATGATCCCCTGCAAATATTTCCATTAGACACAAAGTCTGCCGTCAAAAGGGCTACAGTACACAAACACACGTGGTATATGTGTGCTATTAACCTTTCATGGGGGGGCAGGGGGAGGTGTGGGTGATGATGTGGAGAAATTGGAACCCTCATACATCGCTGGTGGGAATGCAAAATGGTGCTGCCACTGTGGAGAACAGTTTGGTGGGTCTTTGATAAGGTAAACACAGAGTTACCATAGGATCCCAGCAATTCCACTCCTATGAATATATCCAGAAGAACTGAAAAAGATGTTCAAACAAACACTTGAACACAAATGGTCATAGCAATACTATTCACGATAGCCAAAAGGTGGAAACAACCCAAATGTTTATCTACTAAATGAATGGTTAAACAAATGTGGTCCATCCATCCATCCATACAATGGAATATTATTCAGCCATAGAAAGGAATAAAGTACTGATACATATACAACGTGATGCGGAGTGAAAGAAGCCAGAACTAAAAGGCCACGTGTTTTATGATTCCGTTTATAGGAAATGTCCAAAAGAGGCAAATCCATAGAGACAGGAAGCAGATTAATGGTCTCCGGGACCTGGGGGGATGGGAGAATGGGATGTGACTGCATAATAATGGGTTTGGAGTTTTTGTTTGGGGTGATGAAAAAGTTCTGGAACCAGACAGTGGTATTTGTTGCACAGCACTGTGAATGTATCAATAGTTAATGCCACTTTAAAGTAGTTAAAATGGTGAATTTTATGTTATGTATATTTTATCACAATAAGAAAAGATTCATGGAGCGGGACAATTAGAAAAAGAGAGTCTGAAAAGGTAACTGGGGGAGGGGCAATAAAGGAAAAGGGGTTGAGAAACACTCTGGGATAAAGACTAGTCTGTGCTTCAATATATCAAAGATCGTCAGCCTTAAAGCAAATACCTAAATAATTCATCTTTTTTTTTTTTTTTTAAACAGTGAGGGGGAATTCCCTGGCGGTCCGGTGGTCAGGACTTGGGGCTTTCACTGCCATGGCCCGGTTCAATCCCTGGTGGGGCAACTAAGATCCCACAAGCCGTGCAGTGTGGCCAAATAAATAAATAAAACAGTAAGACAGGAATAAAGCCACAGACCTACTGGAGAAGGGACTCGAGGCTACGGGGAGGGGGGAGGGCGAGCTGGGACAGAGCGAGACAGAGGCGTGGACATGTATACACTACCAAACGCAAGGTAGACAGCTAGTGGGAAGCAGCCGCACAGCACAGGGAGATCAGCTCGGTGCTTTGTGACCGCCTGGAGGGGTGGGATAGGGAGGGTGGGAGGGAGGGAGACGCAAGAGGCAAGAGATATGGGAACATATGTATATGCATAGCTGATTCACTTTGTTATAAAGCAGAAACTAACACACCATTGTAAAGCAATTATACTCCAATAAAGATGTAAAAAAAAAAAACAAAAAAAACAGTGAGGGATCTTGTAGGCCCTTGAGGCAAATCACCCTCCTTTTCTGCTTCTAACCCAGGATTTGGGGTGTGTTCTTTCACAGCCCACAAGGATTTGAGCTTGATCACTCTTTCTTGCCCAACTTTTGTCCGACTCTGTGTTACTTGGGACCTTCTGGGTTACCTGGGGTAACGCACGTTATATAAGCAACCGAAGTTAGTTTGCTCAGGAAACTGTCAAGCCTTGTGCTGGCCTGGACCATACTGCTTAAGCCAAGTCCAAATACCATCTGACAGAAGATGCGTCGTTACTTTATACGCTACGAAGACAGGAAAAGAACGTGCACCCACGATGGCAAACTTCTTATCACTTGAAAATTTCAATGGATACTTGTCACTCTTGTGCATATATTAAAAGGAAAATGGAAATAAGTTGACTAAGGTATTCCTACAATGTCTTCCTGCTTAGAATCTGACTCTTCTCATAACTTTTCGAAGCAGTCACACTGAGGTCTGTGTTTTTCACTCACCATCGTCCTCCGTGCCTTGAGAATGATGGTGATACTGCATTTCTCTCTCTTTTTTTAAAAATGTATTTATTTTTATTTTTGGCTGCGTTGGGTCTTTGCTGCTGCGCGCAGGCTTTCTCTAGTTGCGGCGAGCAGGGACTACTCTTCCTTGTGGTGTGAGGGCTTCTCATTGCGGTAGCTTCTCTGCAGGGGCTCTAGGCACCCGGGCTTCAGTAGTTGTGGCACGTGGGCTCAGTAGTTGTGGCTCGTGGGCTCTAGAGAGCAGGATCAGTAGTTGTGGCGCACGGGCTTAGTTGCTCTGTGGCATGTGGGATCTTCCCGGACCAGGGCTCGAACCCGCGTCTCCTGCATTGGCAGGAGGATTCTTAACCACTGCGCCACCCGGAGAGCCCGATGTTGCATTTCTTAAAAGACTGAAAAGCCGCTGGCATTGGGTTCTTGTGCCGGCTCAGGAATCATGCAGGGGAGCCTCCTTTTGACTCCTCCAATGGCAATGTTGCTATACATGTCTGATCCTCTTCTTGCCTCATCCCTCCTCCAACTCCTGTGTTCTTAGGAGTGAAAAAAGTGCTCCACTGTTTCCTGGAGCCATCGACACCCATCCTGGAGCTTTGGACCCCTGTGCTTTTGGCGCTCACCTTCCTGCAGGCAAAGTCGTCACTCCAGAATTGCTGCCCCCGCAGCAGCAAGAATTAAGACACCAGCTATTGTTAGACACAGTCCAAGACATTAAACGTCATGAAAAACAAAGGATACATTTAATTTAATTTAATTTTTTTTCAACTTTATTTTATATTGGAGTATAGTTGATTAACAATGTTGTGTTAGGGACTTCCCTGGTGGCACAGGGGTTAAGAATCCGCTTGCCAATGCAGGGGACACGGGTTTGAGCCCCGGTCCGGGAAGATCCCACATGCCGCGGAGCAACAAAACCCATGCGCCACAACTACCGAGCTTGCGTTCTAGAGCCCGTGAGCCACAACTACTGAGCCCATGAGCCACAACTACTGAGCCCACGAGCGACAACTACTGCAGCCCACGCACCTAGAGCCCGTGCTCTGCAGTGAGAAGCCACCGCAATGAGAAGCCCGTGTACGGCAACGAAGAGGAGCCCCCGCTCACTGCAACTGGAGAAAGCCCGCGTGCGGCAGCGAAGACCCAACGCAGCCAAAAATAAATAAATAAATTTAAAAAACAAAAAACAAAAAAACAATGTTGTGTTAGTTTCAGGTGTACAGCAAAGTGGTTCAGTTATACATATACCTGTATCTATTCTTTTTCAAATTCTTTTCCCATTTAGGTTGTTACACAATATTGAGCAGGGTTCAAAAGATGCATTTTTGCTTACATCGATGAAAATGGTATGCCAGGAAAGAGAAGCTCTAGAATTGTCCCCATTCTCACGATGTGGCCTCAGTTGGTCGTTGCTCTGACTTCTGACTGTCTTCTTTGGGGGTCTCTTGGCTTCTGCCCAACTCCAATGGAGGGGTTTATTTCTTGCATATCTTGCTTGGGTCCAGACTTCCATAAAAAGAGGACCTGACTGGATCGTTGTCACTGTCCAGCATCTTCCCTGACATGACTGGGTCTAATAGTCATTATACAATGGGAGTGGGTTGAATGGTGATCCTCAAAAAGATATGTTCACAGGCTTCCCTGGTGGCGCAGTGGTTGAGAGTCCGCCTGCCGATGCAGGGGACACGGGTTCGTGCTCCAGTCTGGGAGGATCCCACGTGCCGCGGAGCGGCTGGGCCTGTGAGCCATGGCCGCTGAGCCTGTGCGTCCGGAGCCTGTGCTCCGCAACGGGAAAGGCCACAACAGTGGGAGGCCCGCGTGCCGCAAAAAAAAAAAAAAAAAAAAAAAAAGATATGTTCATGGATTAATCCCAGAACCTTAACTTGTGAATCTTACCTTATTTGGAAAAAGGGTCTTTGCAAATACAATTAAATTTAGGATCCCAAGATAAGATCATCCTGGATAAGCCCTAAATCCAATGACAAGCATCCTTATAAGAGACACACAGAGAGGAGAAGGCCATGTGAAGACAGAGGAAGAGACTGGAGTGATGCAGCCACAAGTCAAGAAACAGCTATAGGGCCACCAGAGCTACAAGAGGCAAGGAAGGGTCCTCCCCTAGAGCCTTCAGAGGGAGTGTGGCCCTGCCAACATCTCAATTTTAGATTTTGGCTTCCAGAACTGTCAGAGAATAAATTTCTGTTGTTTTTTTTGTTTGTATTTTTTTTCCACCCAGACCGGGGCACGAACCCATGTCCCCTGCATCGGCAGGGGGACTCTCAACCACTGCGCCACCAGGGAAGCCCCAATTTCTGTTGTTTTAAAGCACCAAGTGTAGGGTCTTCCCTGATGATCCAGTGGCTAAGACTCCATGCTCCCAATGTAGGGGGCCCGGCTTTGATCCCTGGTCAGGGAACTAGATCCCACATGCCGCCTCAACTAAAAGATCCCGCGTGCCGCAACAAAGACGTGGAGCAGTCAAACAAATAAATAAATATTAAAAAAAAAAAAAAAAGTGAAGCACCAAGCCTGTGGTAATTTGTTATAGCAGCCTCGCCCCAGGAAACCAATATGCAGTGCGGAGTGCCTTTGTGAGCAAAGCGTATGTACCAGGCCAGCTGACAGCTGTCAATCAACCAGTGGATGGCTCCCCTGGGCTGGTCTAGTCAACTGAAGCTCAAACGGTGACATGACACGGTCCTCGAGCCATGGGCTTCTCTCTCAGCACAGCACAGAGTGACACAAGGACTGCAATTCCATTTTTAAAAACTTCCCCACTCTGGCCTTTATGGGTCTAAAACAATCCTTTGTTTTCAAACCTAGTATTATTTTTCTCATACACATTCAGTTGAAAACAAATTAATCCCCATAATGCTCTAGGTGGTGTCCCTGGAGCCTGCACTTGGCCTTGCTGGCTAATTGAGGGACTTCAGTGACACTGGCTGATGTCACTGCTTTCCCTTAACCACTCATTGCAGGGAACTGCTGCAGTCTTTCCTTGTGTCTATTGTCATGGAGGATCCAATCAGAACACTTCCTCTCTTCCATACTTTCATTGTACCCTGTGCTTTTTTTTTCTTCATCACATTTATCACAATATTAATTTAAAAATGATCTGCATAACCCCAATGTTCATAAGTGATCATCAACAGATGAATAGATGAAGAAGATATTACATATATATATATATATATATATATACACAGTAGACTACTACTCAGTCATAAAAAGGAAAAAATTTTGCCATAACAAAAAAAGATGCAAACTCACAGAGCACAAACTAGTCGTTACCAGAGGGGAAAGGGAAGGGGGGGAGGGGAAATACAGGGGTAGGGGAGTAAAAGATACAAAATATTAGGTATAAAATAAGCTACAGGGATATATTGTACATCACAGGGAATACTGCCAGTATTTTATAGTAACTATAAATGGAGTATAACCTTTAAAAATTGTGAATCACTACATTATACACTTGTAACTTATAGCAACTATACTTCAATTTAAAAAAAGAAAAAAGTAATTATTGATAGATAAAAATAAATAAATAAAATGAGCTGCAGAATTATTTGTTTAACCTCAATCTCCTCCACCACACTGTTAGCTCCATGAGGACAGGAGCTAAGGCTCTCTGTCTTACCATCATCTCCCGACTGCCTTGCCCAGTGCCTGACACACAGTAGACACACAAGAAATATTTGTGGAATAGACAAAGAAATGAATTCCACACGGCTTGGTGGTGGAGGCAAAGGCAAATCTGGGTACACAGACCAGAATCTAGACAACGTTAAATAAATGGAAGTTCCTTGAAACACATTCCCAGTGTTTCAAAGGTGCCATAAGGGAAGCACACCCTGGATCCACCAGGGTCCTTCCTTTAGTATACTTTAAGAGCTTCCATTTCACACAGGCTTCATCGTCTGACATGCTGTTTGTCATGACCTTAGTTCCCACACTTCCTCCTTAAGACAGATGTTTGCAGAACAAACAATCCCCAAAGGAAAGCTTGCTTGGCAGGTAGAACAGTAAGGTTCACACCCTTGAACAGAATACAAATTAATCTCACAATACGGGGAGGGATGGTTGACAGAGAACTTGCCTACCTGTGTCATGACATTCACACTCAAGGTCACCATCTCCTGAAAATGGCCCTCTTCCACGGGACCATGCCCTTCAGAGGTGATTGGGTTCTCACCCAGCTTCAGGGTGTGACTCTTGATTAGTTTTAGCCAATCGTGGTGGTTTCACTCTCCTTGCCAAGACATTGCTGTAGGCTCAGAGATGTGACACAATTCTGACCTATAGGATGTGAGGGGAAGTCTAGGGATGTGTTTCAGAAAATTTTCTAGTGATTCCATTCCTAAGTATATGTCCCGGAGAACTGAAGATCAGTTACTTAAATAAATACATGTACAGGCACGTTCACAGCAGCACTGTTCGCAAGAGCCAAAAGGTAGGAAGAGCCGAAACATCCATCAGCAGCTGAACGGATAAACTCAATGTGGCATATCCACGCGATGGATTATCAGAAAAGGGAACGAAGTACGGATGCATGCTACAGTGTGGATGGACCTCGAGCACATTGGATGAAGTGAAAAAAGCCACAAAAAAGGCCACGTACTGGGACTTCCCTGGCGGTCCGGTGGTTAGGACTCCGCGCTTCTTCCACTGCAGTGGGACACAGGTTCGACCTCTGGCTGGGGAACTAAGATCCACATGATGCGCAGCCTGGCCAAAATAAAAAAAGGAAAAAAGGCCCCACATTGTATGATTCCAATGTCCAGAAGAGGCAAATCCTTAGAGACAGAAAGATTAGTGGTTTCGCAGGAATCGGAGGGGAGGGAGAGAGGAATGGCTGTTGAGTGGGTATGAGCTCTCCTCTGCAGGGTCATGCAGATGTTTTGGAACTCAATAGAGATGGTGGCTGCAAACACTGTGAAGGTACTAAATGCCACTGAATCGTTTACTTATAAAATGGTTAATTTTATGTCGCGTGAATTTCACCTCAAATGAAAAAAAAAAAAAACCTTTGGAATTCTTGCCTAAGGATTTAAATGTTTGGTGCAGCTGAGGCCTGCCACCTCCGTTCCCCCCGTTTTTTTTTTTTTTTTTTTTGCAGTACGCGGGCCTCTCACTGTTGTGGCCTCTCCTGTTGCGGAGCACAGGCTCCGGACGCGCAGGCTCAGCGGCCATGGCTCACGGGCCCAGCCGCTCCGTGGCATGTAGGGATCTTCCCAGACCAGGGCACGAACCCGTGTCCCCTGCATCGGCAGGCGAACTCTCAACCACTGCGCCACCAGGGAAGCCCCCACCCCCCCTCTTTTTAAAAAAAATTTTTGGTCGCACCACGGCATGCGGGGTCTCCGCCTGCAGTGGAAGCATGGAAGTCCCAGCTGAGTCCTTTTGTGAGGAAACAAGCTAAGGCCAAACCAGTATATTAAAGGATGGCTGAGTGCAAAGATGGAAAGAACCTGGGCTCAATTACATCATTGGCAAGTGCTGGGAACTCAATATCTGAACTTCTGATTATGCAAGATAGTAAATGCCCTCTTTACTTAAAGCCAGCTCTAGTTAGGTTTTTTATTACTGGCAGCCAAAAGACTCCAAAGAAGGTTCTGAAAAATGAAGGCAAAGGTATTGATTTTATCCAAATGGGAGCAACAATCACACGACTAACAGTAGCCATGTTCGTGCGTCTCTCCCTGGAGAGAAAAGATAGCGTAATGAGTTGCTACAGCTAAAGTGAAAGAAACAAACCTTTTCAGCTTGTAGGTAGACAGCTAATGATAAAGAATTCTCAAGTGCAGTTAAATCTCAGGGTTAGGTAAGGAGTATGTGTATGTGCGTGTGTGTGTGTGATCCCCAAGATGAACCCAGGTCTCATACTGTCTCAAGCCAATCTTAGTATTTCAAAAACAGGGAAGGACTAGCTTTAGGTGCAATATGTAAATAATTATAGGATTGTCGGCTCTGTGTACTGCAGGCAAGATGCAATCGCTAGCCACACCACTGAGTTTGTGTGGCTTCTCTCGGGCTTTGAGAGCTTAGCATAGAGCAGTGAAATGTGACCAAACGTTGTGAAAAACTCATGCTTTCTCTGTGTGAAATGTCAATTCTATGCGGTGAAAGTGAGCACTTCCCTTTTCAAAGTCAGGTTGACTTTTCTGAATCACTAGGCTGTGACTGGGAGAAAGCAGAGGAAGATAGAAGTGGATCCCTCTCCACCCCCTTTCCCTCAATTTTCTGTGGTTCTGGAAAGTTCTGGCACCTGTTGGGCTGCACCCCACAGGCCAACAAGCCCTGTGCTTCCCCAGCTTCAAGAGCCTGGAGTCAGCTACAGATATATCAATGGTTCAATGGATGGGGGAGCTTACACATCTGAAGCAAGGTCCTAGAGCGACACCCCACCTGCGCAGCGGTCGGTGGGCAGGTCGGTGGTGGCGGTCTTCGCTCCTGGGGGGCAGGGGAGGTTACCAGTTATAGGAGAATTGACCTCACGTGGGCTCATTAGTTGCCAGGGGAACTAGCAGAGGGGCACGCCCCTCACCGCCCCTTTGATAAGAACAATCACTAGCTGGGGCCTGGGACAAGTACTTAGGAAGGTCAGTCCTGTGCGTAGGGTGTAGGTGAAGCAGGCACTGGTCGGGCAGGGGATGGACAGAGAGAAAGAGAACAGCCGTGGTCAGTGGCCTGATCATACACAGCCTTATCCGTTTCCTGCTCTACTCCACAGACAGAAAGCATTCAGAAAAAGGATAATGCAGCTGGATGGGCTTTTATAAGGGCATTTAAGGGCTAATATTAGAGATTAATAATTGAAGTGTGGTTGGATTTGATCTTGCTCTTACTATATTTCTTGGCACTTAGTCCTAAGTCATTGTGTAATGTGTAAACTATTAAAATAAATGACTTAAGTCGCCTACGGTAAAAACCTGTTTCACAGCTGATGGATTAAGGGAACCCGGTCCTTCACCCATGCTGATTAAGGTGCTATATTTGTCTATAAATGTTGCAGGGCCTTAGCCATGATGGAAATTAATTAGGATGTATTCCTCTGAGAATCTCTAATAGGGACATGGAGTTACCTTCCTCTCTGTCTTCACATCTTGGTTGTTTTTTATTGACTCAGCTGGGATTTCATATATTCAATGGGTCTTCTCTCTAAAGAGGTGAGCTGTTTATTCAAGAAGTCTTGAATTGCCTGGAATGTGAGGTATTTCCAAAACAATGAGTAAGTGCGCTTAAATAAAAGGAAACAAAACAGAATCCTGCCGACTTTCGGAGTGTGGACATTGAGTTAAATCTAAACTACTGCCAAGGTCCTTTGGGCTCTGCTTATGAGCCAGCTGCAAAGAAAGGGAAAGGAAAGAGGAATAAAAAATCGGCTTTTGAGACTTGCCCTGCTGGTTACTTGTATCCACTTTTGAAAGCTGTTGATTCTTCAGCTTTTCTGTAGATTTAATGGGATAGTTACAGGAGATGGATGACGGTGAGGGTGGCACACCACTGTGAATGTACTTAGTGTCACTGAACTGTACAGTTAAATATGGTTAAAACAGTATGTTTTATATCATGTGACTTTTATCTCTCTCTCTCACACACACACACACACACACACACACACACACACAAAAATGGGATCGTTAAAATGCACATGAGATTGGGTAACACGGCCAAAACCACAGGATCCAGAGCGGAGGGCTAGGTTCTGGTTTAAAAACCTGAAAAACTGAACTCTGTAATCACCAAGGAGGAAAACATTAGTGAAACATACATTGTTTACTAATTAGAATCAGGGATGAAAATAAGTAAACACTTAGCCATAAAAATCAGAAGGAAGTTGTCATCACCTTTCAAAAGAATATGGTTTCGGGCTTCCCTGGTGGCGCAGTGGTTGAGAGTCCACCTGCTGATGCAGGGGACACAGGTTCATGCCCTGGTCCGGGAAGATCCCACATGCCACGGAGCGGCTGGGCCCGTGAGCCATGGCTGCTGAGCCTGTGCGTCCGGAGCCTGTGCTCCGCAACGGGAGAGGCCACAACAGTGAGAGGCCCGCATACCGCAAAAAAAAAAAAAAAAAAGAATATGGTTCCTATATTATTCAGCCCTACAAAGGAAGGAAATTCTAACATGTGTTACAACATGGATGCAGCCAGAGACATTACGCTGAGTGAACTAAGCCAGTCACAAAAGGACAAATACTGTATGAGTCCATTTAACTGGAGTTCCCTAGAGTAGTTAAATTCATAGACACACGAGTAGAATTGTGGTTACCAGGGGCTGGGGAAATGGGGAGTTAGTGCTTAACGGGGACAGAGTTTTAGTTTTGCAAGATAGAAAATTCTGGAGCAGGATGGTGGGGATGGTTGCCGAACAGTGTGAAAGTATTTAATGCCACTGAACCGCACACTTTAAAATGGGTAAGATGGTAAATTTTATGTGTATTTTACCACAAATAAAATTTTTTCTTTAATGGAAAAAGAAGAAAGAACATAGTTCCTAATCTATACTGGGAATGTTCTGTGTCTTGATTTGGGTGTTTATTACATAGACACGTTGTCTTTGTGAAAATCCATGACGATTTCCGTACTTTTCTGTACTTTAGTTTACTTCAGTTAAATTTATAAGATGAGGGCTTCCCTCGTGGTGCAGTGGTTAAGAATCCACCTGCCAAAGCAGGGGACATGGGTTCGAGCCCTGGTCCAGGAAGATCCCACATGCCGCGGAGCAACTAAGCCCATGCTCCACAACTACTGAGCCTGCGCTCTAGAGCCCACGTGCCACAACTACTGAGACTACGTGCCACAACTACTGAAGCTGGCGCACCTAGAGCCCGTGCTCCGCAGCAAGAGAAGCCACCGCGGTAAGAAGCCCACGCACCGCAACGAAGAGTAGCCCCGCTTGCCGCAACTAGAGAAGCAGCAATGAAGACCCAGTGCAGTCAAAAAAATTAAAAAAAAAAAAATTTGTAGGATGATTGTGGGACTTCTCTGGCAGTCCAGTTGGTCAGGACTCTACGCTGTCACTGTTGAGGGCCCGGGTTTGATCCCTGGTCAGGGAACTAGGATCCCACAAGCTGTGAGGCGCGGCCAAAAAAAAAAAAAGTATAAAATGATTGTTTCTTATCAGTGGCAAAGTAGAGAGCTCACTCTCACTTAAAGGAGTACACGCTTTATCCAAAGGCAGAAGCAGTAGAATTTCAGGAGGCTGGAGTGGTTTGAAGTGTCCCCCTTACTCCCCAACCACAATATTCATGTCCACCTGGAACCTCAGAATGTGACCTTACTGGGGAAGACTGTCTTTGCAGATGTAATTAAGGTAAGGATTAAAATGAGATCCTACAGGATTAGGGTGGGCCCTAAATCCAATGACAAGTGTCCTTATAAGAGACAGAAAAGGGGAATTCCCTGGCGGTCCAGTGGTTAGGACTCGGTGCTTTCACTGCCAGGCCCAGTTGGAGAAGTAAGATCCCACAAGCCGCACAGAGTTGCTATAAATAAATAAATAAATAAAAGACAGAAAAGGACAGAGAGACACACGGAGCGGGCCATGTGTTGATGGAGATAGAGACTGGAGTGATGCTGTCACAAGCCAAGGAACACCTGGCACCACCAAAAGCTGGAAGAGGTAAGGAAGGATTTTCCATTAGAGACTTTGGAGGGAATGTGGTCCTGCTGACACCTTAATTTTGGACTTCTGGCCTCCAGAACAGTGGGAGAATAAGTTTCCGATGTTTTAAAGCACCCAGTTAGTGGTCATTTGTTATGGCAGCCCTAGAAAATGAATACAGAGATATTTGGGGCAAATAGAAGAGAAACTTGAGTTTTCTCCCACTGCCTTTCAAGAGACCTAACCAAGGAGGTTGGATGAAGATGATGTGATAGCATAACTTCGTCACTGGCTTTCCTTCCGGTTCTTTCTTCCTTTCCCTCTTAAGATCTCCTCTTTCACTCTTCCATACAACCCTCACCACTTACATTTTCTTTTCACTCTCGCTAAGCCCAGAAGTAAAAATGAAAATATAGAAAAATCCCACCAGTAAACTTGTTTGAACCAAAAGCATGGAACTTTCTGAGAAAAGGTCACCCACTAATATATCAGCATGCAGAATGCAGAATTCTTTTCTTCTTTTTTCTTTTTGGCCACGCTGCACGGCTTGTGGGATTTTAGTTCCCTGACCAGGGATTGAACCCAGGCCCTTGTCAGTGAGAGTGTGGAGTCTTAACCACTGGACCGCCAGGGAATTCCTCAGAATTCTTCTTCTTCTTCTTATTTTTTAATTTTGGTGAAGTGCAATTTATCAACTGTTTCATTTATGTCTACATTAACATTTTTAAAAACTAATTAATTAATTAATTAATTTTTGGCTGTGTTGAGTCTTCATTTCTGTGCAAGGGCTTTCTCTAGTTGCGGCGAGCGGGGGCGACTCTTCATCATGGTGCGCGGGCCTCTCACTGTCATGGCCTCTCTCATTGCGGAGCACAGGCTCCAGACGCGCAGGCTCAGTAGTTGTGGCTCACAGGCCCAGTTGCTCCGTGGCATGTGGGATCTTCCCAGACCAGGGCTCGAACCCGTGTGCCCTGCATTGGCAGGCGGATTCTCAACCACTGCGCCACCAGGGAAGCCCCAGAATTCTTATTTTTACATGGCAAACTTATGAATGATTCAACTATTACAATCAGTGTTGTATACTGTGGTTGGTGAAGAGTCATCTTAGAAAGAGAGATTGAAACACCAGCATATGCATTCATATCATTTGATGACAAAAGTTTTCCTAGATATTCTGGCTCCATGTGACCAAAAACATCATCAACTACAGGGCATGTGATATTATGGGGTGGGAAGAAGAGGAAGAAAGTTTGTAAATTACCACTTCTTCTTTTGAGGTATGAAATATAGTATGGGTTATGAGTAACATCCTTTCAGACTTAAAAAATCAAGTCTATATAAAGAACACTGGAAAAAATAAGTTGACAAGAATCCTGGTTTTGAGATCATGCCATTTCTCCTGATTCATCATATTATTTCTTTGAATGAAAGGACTATCTTAACACTTCATATGTAGATGCATAGTCATATAAATAAGATATTCTCTTAAGTAATTCAAGGAACTTGGATACTGAGTAAATGTCATGTAATAAAGAATGAGTGGGAGTTAACTAGGCAAAGAGAGAATGGGAGCAAAGACTTGAAACAGCATATGGTGTGTGCAGAGAATCGCTCCCAGAGACAAGACAGGGAGTGGAAAAAAATCTGATCATAGAGTCTTAACTGATATCTTAAGAATGAGTAAGCCAATATGTATACATATAGAAAATAATAAAACCCCCTCAAAGTATCAAGGTGGTTAAAAAGCTATACGACAGGGCTTCCCTGGTGGCGCAGTGCATTGAGAGTCCGCCTGCCGATGTAGGGGACACGGGTTCGTGCCCCGGTCCGGGAAGATTCCACGTGCCGCGGAGTGACTGGGCCCGTGAGCCATGGCCGCTGAGCCTGCGCGTCCGGAGCCTGTGCTCCGCAACGGGAGAGGCCACAACAGTGAGAGGCCCGCGTACCACACACACACACACACACACACACACACACACACACACACAAAAGCTATAGGACATAACAATATTATTTATAATAGCCAAAAGGTGGAAACAGCACAAATTTCCATCAATGGATAAGCAAAATGTGTTCTATCTATGCCATGGAATATTATTCCACCATGAAAAGGAATGAAGTACTGATACATACTACAACATGGATGAACCTCGTGGCCACTAAAGACCACATACTGTATGATTCCATTTACAGGAAATGTCCAGAATAGGCAATTCCATAGAGACAGAGAGTATATTAGTGGTTGCTTGTGGGTGGGTGGGGTTTGGGAGGGGGAATAGGGGGATGATAGCTAAAAGGTATGGGGTTCCTTTTAGAGGTGATAGAAATGTTCTAAAATTGACTGTGGGGACTTCCATGGTGGTGCAGTAGTTAAGAATCCACCTGCCAGTGCAGGGGACACAGGCTCGAGCCCTAGTCTGGGAAGATCCCACATGCCGCAGAGCAATTAAGCCCGTGCGCCACAACTACTGAGCCTGCACTCTAGAGCCCACGTGCCACAACTACTGAAGCCTGCGCGCTAGAGCCCCTGCTCTGCAACAAGAGAAGCCACTGCAATGAGAAGCCCGCGCACTGCAACAATGAGTAAACCCCACTCGCCACAACTAGAGAAAGCCCGCGCGCAGCAACAAAGACCCAAGGCAGCCAAAAATAAATAAATAAATAAATTTATATTTGTGAATATTCTCAAAACTATTGAATAGTATACTTTAAATATGTGAATTTTATGGTATGTGAACTATATCTCAATAAAACCTTTTTTTGTTTAAGCTGTAGGATTACTTACCAAGGGAAAGTCAGTTTAGAGGTTGTATTCTTCGGTCTTATGGATGTTGGAAGGAGAGTTCAAAAAGAGAAATTGCTCTAGAAATTTCTTTATTTCCTTTAAAAAAACATTCAGCCTTGGTTGTTCTAGAAGCACAGGTTCTTGTTTTCTGGTTGCTTTTGAATATGTAAAGAGTGCCAGAAAGAAAAAAAAACCCACTTTGTAGCTCTCTAATCGTTTGTAAAGTTTATGGTAAGACTTAGCTGTTGTGAGTTAAGATTTAGAATCTTGCTGTGCATCCTGGTTAAAATCATATAGTGTGATGGCCACTCGACTCTGAGATATGCAGATATACTGTGGATTTAACTCATCCACAAATCTCAAGTGGAAAAGGGAGGGGAGATAAGCCAGAATGGAAGACAAGATGTTTGTCCTGGCATTTTTTCCCCTTCATCAAGAGTATTGTAAGGTCTCCCACTAGGATGGCTAAAATTAAAAGGACTGATATACATGCACCCCAGTGTTCATTGCAGCACTATTTACAACAGCCAACACATGGAAGCAACCTAAATGTCCATCTACAGAGGAATGGATAAAGAAGATGTGGTGCATATATACCATGGAATATTACTCAGCCATAAAAAAGAATGGAATAATGCCATTTGCAGTAACATGGATGGACCTAGTGATTATCATACTAAATGAAGTGTCAGACAAAGACAAATATATGGTATCACTCATATGTGGAATCTAATTTTTTTTTTTTTGCGGTACGCGGGCCTCTCACTGTTGTGGCCTCTCCTGTTGCGGAGCAAAGGCTCCGGACGCGCAGGCTCAGCGGCCATGGCTCACGGGCCCAGCTGCTCCACTGCATGTGGGATCTTCCCGGACCAGGGCACGAACCCGTGTCCCCTGCATTGGCAGGCAGACCCTCAACCACTGCGCCACCAGGGAAGCCCCTAATCTAATTTTTTAAACAATGATACAAATGAGCTTATTTACAAAACAGAAACAGACTTACAGATATCAAAAGAAAACTTGTGATTACCAAAGGGGAAACGTGGATGGGAGGGATAAATCAGGAGCTTGAGATTAACATATGTACACTATTATATATGATAGATAACCAATAAGGACCTCCTGTATAGCTCAGGGAATTATCTCAATATTCTGTGATAACCTATATGAGAAAAGATCTGAAAAAGAATCAATATATGTATAATTGAATCACTTTGCTGTACACCTGAAACTAACACAACATTGTAAATCAACTATACTCCAATAAACATTTTAAAAAATAAAAATAAATTTTAAAAATAATAAAATTAAAATGACTGATGATTCAAGTGTTGTCAAGGATGTGGAGCAATCTCTCTCTCGCTGGTGGGAGTGTAGACGGTACAACCACTGTGGCAAGACTGTTTGGCAATATATATATATATATATATTTTTTTTAAAAATAAATTTATTTATTTTTGGCTGTGTTGGGTCTTCATTGCTGTGCCCGGGCTTTCTCTAGTTGTGGTGAGAGGGGGCTACTCTTGGTTGCGGTGCACGGGCTTCTCATTGTGGTGGCTTCTCTTGTTGCGGAGCACAGGCTCTAGGCATGTGGGCTTCAGTAGTTGTGGCGCACAGGCTTAGTTGCTCCACGGCATGTGGGATCTTCCCGGACCAGGGCTCGAACCCGTGTGCCCTGCATTGGCAGGCAGGTTCTTAACCCCTGAGCCACCAGGGAAGCCCCTGAACTTAAGATTTATGTGCTTTATTGGATGTAAGTTATACCTCAGTATTAAGAGTATTGCATAGTAGGGACTTCCTGGGTGGTCCAGTGGGTAAGACTCCACGCTCCCAACGCAGGCGGCCCAGGTTCAATCCCTGGTCAGGGAACTTGATCCCAAATGCCACAACTAGGATCCTGCGTGCTGCAACTGGGACCCTGCACAACCTAAATCAATCAATCAAAAAGAGTATTGCAAAGTAAAGTCGTCTGTCCCAGTAGTTTCCACAATGGTGTGCACAGGACAATCCATTGGATATAGGAAGAAAGTATTAGCATCTCCATTTTTTATTTCCTCTTTTTAAAAACTTAACTATATTTGATTTATAATACTGTGTTAATTTCAGGTGTACAGCTTCAGGTTCTTTTCCATTGTAGGTTATGACAAGATATTGAATATAGTTCCTATTTCTTCTTTTCAAAATCTCTACTAAAAGAATACACATTGGGAGTATATATTCAGAATTTTTTACTGAAGGACATGCAGTAAAAGACTTTGGTGGGGGAGCAGTAGTCTGTTATACCTAGGGCACCAACATTCAACAAAAAAGGAACACGTTGGTTATCTTAAGCACCTATGTATGCTTGCTTAGCTACTCCCCCCTGGATGGATGTGATCACCAAAACTATTTAGTCTTATTCTCTTACTTAAAGAAAACTTGTCAAAAACTACCCAAGGGAGGGATCCAATGTGTTTACATAAGCACAGCAAGTAGATTCCAAATTTCTGGGCCCCAGAAGAAACAGAAGAAAGAAGACTGAATATCCTACCTGTTGTCAGACCACCTTTTCCATCCTCGGGAAGGGCAAGCAGCGCCTCACTAATTAAATTCTCTACTCCAACTAGTCAAAGGAATAGCTATTGAGCCACCTCATGGAAAGTCAGAGATGATGAAAGACTGTGCGTGAGTCATGAAAATTAAATGTAATGTCTTTACTTATTTAATTGTTGCTAAATTCCTCCCTTTTTTTTTTTTTTTGGTTATGTGTAATGAGGTTCCTTCATTTGTTCATGTGACCATGAAACATTCGAGGAAGGAAATTTACCCTGAAAAATGGGTAGCCAAAATTCATTTATCTCATACATATATATTAAGAGCCTACTACATGAGGCATCGCTCTAAGGTATGGGGACAAAATAATGAATGGTGAGACAATCAATAAAGAAGGCGACAAAGATAATTTTGAACAGTTTTGTGAAGGAAGTACATACGTTCATGCCCTAGCAAGTGACTGGGATGGGGAGACATTGGCCAGAGAAAAGGGGAGAGTGGTAGGAACTGAGGCCAGAAAGGTAGGTGGGCTGGATCCAATTTTAAGCCATGGTATGGATGGGCAGGTAGCACTGAGCTATAACAGATCCACCTTTTAAATCCTGTGCTTTAAAAAATGTGACCCTTGGGCTTCCCTGGTGGCGCAGTGGTTGAGAGTCTGCCTGCCGATGCAGGGGACACGGGTTCGTGCCCTGGTCCGGGAAGATCCCACATGCCGGGGAGAGGCTGGGCCCATGAGCCATGGCCGCTGAGCCTGCGTGCCCGGAGCCTGTGTTCCGCAACGGGAGAGGCCACAACAGTGAGAAGCCCACGTATCGGAAAAAAAAAAAAAAGTGACCCTCCACAGGGGTTGCCTTTTTTGGGTAGATGTACCGAGAGGAGAACATTTTTATAGAAAATCTTCCTAGAGAGTGCTGAGCAAAAAAATTAATCAATAGTCAATCTAAAAAAGAAATGAAAAATTTTACTTGAGCCAACCTGAGGATTATAAGTCGGGAGAGTGTCTCAGAGAGCTCTGAGGACTGCTCCCAAGAGGTAAGGGGGGAGGTGAGTATAGATGTGATTTTGGTGAAGGGTGCGTGTAGTCAAGCACACATCTTGATAGAAGGTTGCTGCTACTCACCAGGGAGAGACATCTTAGTGATTTTAGTGCTTTTCTAAGTATGGGAAGAGGCAAGAAACTGGGTTCACAAAATCCTCTCCTGAAAATATTTGGGGACCAGTTCTGCCAGTTTTCCCAGAGCACAAAGTGACTCATCCCCATCCTTTCAGGAGGTGTTGTAGGTCAGTGACTACAGCAACCAATGACTAGATTCCTGTAGAACCGGATGGTGGGCAACATTCTTTATTTTACAACCCCTTCCTTTCAGTCTTAATTGCAACCAAGGTTTGGGAGGCATTTCGTGACCAATTTGTCTCATGGCACTAGGAATGTGCATTCCCAGGTCAGGTGGGGATTTTGTTGATGGGCCACTCAGTGTGCTATTACTGGCCTAGGCTCTGTTAACTGTAACCAAAGGCCTCTGGACCACCTGTCTTACTGGTCTGTTATGGTCCAGGAAATGGTTCCTTCTTGTTGCTTCTTCCCATATCTAGAGCTACACTATTACAATCATTGATCTTATAGAACTATAATTTTTGATCATTTCAAGTCATCTAGTCATCATTAATTTAAAAAAAATTATTTATTTTTTATTTATTTTTGGCACATTGGGTCTTCGTTGCTGCGTGTAGGCTTTCTCTAGTTGCAGCAAACGGGGGCTGCTCTTCGTTGCAGTGCGTGGGCTTCTCATTGTGGTGGCTTCTCTTGTTGCAGAACACGGGCTCTAGGCGTGTGAGCTTCAGTAGTTGTGGCACGTGGGTTTCAGTATTTGTGGCTCTTGGGCTCTAGAGCACAAGCTCAGTAGTTGTGGCGTACGGGCTCAGTTGCTCCGTGGCATGTGGGGTCTTCCCGGACCAGGGCTCGAACCCGTGTCCCCTGCATTGGAAGGCAGATTCTTAACCACTGTGCCACAAGGGAGGCCCTGGTAATCATTTTTTTTTTTTTTTGCAGTACGCGGGCCTCTCACTGCCGTGGCCTCTCCCGTTGAGGAGCACTGGCTCCGTACGCGCAGGCTCAGCGGCCATGGCTCACGGGCCCAGCCGCTCCGCGGCATGTGGAATCCTCCCAGATCGGGGCACGAACCCGTGTCCCCTGCATCGGCAGGCGGACTGTCAACCACTGCACCACCAGGGAAGCCCGGTAATCATTAATTTTATCTGAGGTCCAGTCACACATTTGGTAATGCAAGAAACAATAATCTTGTAAAATAGGCAGAATACAAGAAATATAGCTAGGGCTTCCCTGGTGGCGCAGTGGTTAAGAACCCGTTTGCCAATGCAGGGGACACGGGTTCGAGCCCTGGTCTGGAAAGATCCCACATGCCACGGAGCAACTAAGCCCGTGTGCCACAACTACTGAGCCTGCACTCTAGAGTCCGTGAGCCACAACTACTGAGCCCACGTGCTGCAACTACTGTGCCCACGTGCCGCAACTACTGAAGCCTGTGCGCCTAGAGCCCGTGCTCCGCAACAAGAGAAGCCACCGCAGTGAAAAGCCCACGCATCGCAGTGAAGAGTAGCCCCCGCTCGCCACAACTAGAGAAAGGCCGTGTGCAGCAATGAAGACCCAGCACAGCCAATAAATAAATAAATAAATAAGTAAGTAAATAAAAGATTAAGGGAAAAAAAGAGAAAGAAATATAGCTAGTAACATTAGTAATCATAAGTATTTTAGCTAAGAACTTTCATTATGTGCAGCCCAGTATCTCCCCAGGTTGTCTGACCAGTCTGTTCTGCACCAACCTTCTTTTTTCTTTCTTTCTTTCTTTTTTTTTTTTTTGTGGTTTGCGGGCCTCTCACTGTTGTGGCCTCTCCCGTTGAGGAGCACAGACTCCGGACGCGCAGGCTCAGCGTCCACGGCTCATGGGCCCAGCCGCTCGGCGGCATGTGGGATCTTCCCGGACCGGGGCACGAACCCATGTCCCCTGCATCGGCAGGCGGATTCTCAACCACTGTGCCACCAGGGAAGCCCTTCTTTTTTCTTTTTTAAAAATATTTATTTATTTGGCTGCATCGGGTCTTAGTTGCAGCACAAGGGATCTCTAGTTGCAGCACACAAGCCCTGAGGCATGTGGAATTTTAGTTCCCCTACCAGGGATCGAACCTGCGTTCCCTGCATCGGAAGGCAGATTGTTAACTGGACCACCAGGGAAGTTCCTGCACCAATCTTTATAAGGGAACCAATATATTGGTAAGGCGAGTGGTAGCTCATTGTGACCCGTTATAGAATTGCAAAAGGAATGGCATCTTATAAGGCAGTGGTCCCCAACCTTTGTGACACCAAGGACTGGTTTTGTGGAAGACAATTTTTCTACGGATGGGAGGGGATGGTTCAGGAGGTAATGTGAGCGATGGGGAGAGGCAGATGAAGCTTCACTCGCTCGTCTGCCACTCACCTCCTGCCGTGCAGCCCTGTTCCTAACAGGCTGTGTGGGCCGCTATCGGTCCACGGCCCAGGGCTTGGGGACCCCTGTTCTAAGGAGTTACATGGCTGGTGCTAGAAGAAGAGAAATTGAGCTTTATGGTTGTGCAGGTATTTCTGCTACAGGGGAGGTCTGGTTGTGCATAATGCAGACGCACAATGCACACTAAAGAGGCCAAAACAAGCAGAGAAAAAGTTTTAAGTTTTTCTTGTCTTAAAATGCAAAATTTTCTTTTTTTTGGCCATGCCGCGCTGCACGCGGGATCTTAGTTCCCCGACCGGGAATCGAACCTGCGCCCCATGCAGTGGAAGCGCGGAGTCTTAAGCACTGGACTGCCAGGGAAGTCCTATAATGTGAACTTTTATTTCATCAAGATCTTTGTTTCTAATTTGAGCAAAGGTGCCAGTGTGCCTCAGTTGGCGACTTGGATTTTATGTTAAGTGACAATGGTGAGCCAGTAAAAAGTGTGACGCAGGACAAGATGAGATCGGGCTTATGTTTTAAGAATATACTTAGGGAAGGGGACGGAGAATGGCTGTATGGAGACAAGAGTGGAAAGATAAAAACGATCATGGCTAATAAAAATATAATAAATATAACAACAAAAAGTATCCTGGCTAATTATGTATCTGAACTTAAATATATTTATATTCCATAAAGCTACTTCTTTGGCATATCAAAAGCTAACCCGTTACCCTATCAGAACTGTGCACGTCTGTTAATCTTCCATCAATTTATTTGATAAATTTTCCTAATCTAGAATTATTTTGAGGGATAATTGACATATAACATTAGTTTCAGGTGTACAACATAATGAGTCAATATTTGTATATACAATGAAATGGTCACCACAGTAAATCTAGTTAACATCCAGAGCTTTATTCTGAACAATGAAACCAGTTAAGACTGGGAAAGAACTCCTTTTTTAGCGCAGCTTGAGTCCATGAAGCCGGAACGTTCATTTCCATTTGTTACGTTCTAGTGCCACCACTTGACCCTTTCATTCCTTGCACATTTATGCCCAAGAATACCATCACAGGCTCTACTCGTGATCTCAGGCTTATAATTACAGTTTTCTTAAGGTTCAATCACATAGATATTAAAGAAATACAAATGTAAATACTGAGACACTATTTTCACCTATCAAATTAGCAAAAAGTTTAAAAAAGTATGATTGCCAGGACTTCCCTGGTGATGCAGTGGTTAAGAATCCACCTGCCAATGCAGGGGACACGGGTTCGATCCCTGGTCCGGGAAGACCCCACATGCCGCAGAGCAACTAAGCCCATGTGCCACAACTGCTGAAGCCCATGCGCCTAGAGCCTGTGCTCTGCAAGAAGAGAAATCACCACACTGAGAAGCCCATGCACTGCAACGAAGAGTAGACCCTGCTCGCCGCAACTAGAGAAAGCCTGTGTGCAGCGACGAAGACCCAACGCAGCCAAAAGTAAATAAATGAAAAAAAAAAAAAAAAAAAAGAGTATGATCACCCAACGTTGGGGAGGATACAGTAAAGCAGACATTCATGTTTCTGGTAGGAATAGGCTTTTGTGAATAAGACCTTTTGAAATGCATGCAGTTTGGCAATTTGCATCTAGTCTTTAAAATGTCCTTCTGAGAGTTCCCTGGCAGTCCAGTGGTTAGGGCTCTGAGCTTCCACTGCAAGGGGCACGGGTTCAATCACAGGTTAGGGAACTAAGAGCCCGCAAGCCACTCAGCATGGTCAAAAAAAAAAAAATCCTTTATTCCCTTTGATCTGGTGAATCTGTTCCTGGGAATGTATCTTAAGGAAATAACTCCAAATAAGGAAAAAGGTTTGTGGAAAATATTGATGTAAATTTCCAGAAGAGAGCAAGTGGATGACCATCTAAACCTACTGCAAGTAGCAGGTTTACAAACGAGGCGATTAAGGCTTTGAGACGTTATATAACTTGTCCAGGATCACACAGCTCGTAGGTGATAGAGCCAGAGGTCAAACCCAGACTTGTTTTTTATCCAAAACCCATGTTTTTAGTCATAGCACGTTGTTTCCTGTATAGAAATAACATTTTTCTCAACAGGCAAAGGCAAACAAATTCTAGTATTATCAAATTCAGTTTATTCACAAGTAGAGAAAAAGACCACACAGGCAGGATAGAGGTGTGGGTGACGTTTCTGTGTCCTGGGTCCCGGCTGCAGGCTCTCAACTCCATGCCGCCCTTGCAGGCCAGCTTCCATCCTGCCCTGTCCTGCCGGGGGCTTACAGCCTGCAGCCTGCATCTCCCAGACCCCTTGCCAGATGGCTTCTGTTCATTCCTGCTATTTCTTGGCACTGGCACGAGAATCAGGAGGCTGGAGAAAGCAAAACCCTGCCTCTTTTCCCTTCTGGAGGCGGCAGCACTATAGCCAAGGGTGACCAAGCGCTGCGTGGGCAGCAGTGCCGGCGGGAGGAGGCTCAGCCTCCGGAACAGCAGCGCCCGAGCTCCGAGGCAAAGCAGCTTCCTTTTCTCTTTTTTTAATTAATTAATTGTTTATTTAATTTAATTTTTATTTTTGGCCGCGTCGGGTCTTAGTTGCGGCACACAGGATCTTCGTTGAGGCGTGCAGGAACTTTTCGTTGCGGTGCGCTGGCTCTTTGCTGCAGCTCGCAGGCTTCTAATTGTGGCGTGCGGGTTTTCTCTTCTCTAGTTTTGGCACACAGGCTCCAGAGCACATGGGCTCTGTAGTTGTGGCACTCAGGCTCTGTAGTTGCGGCACACAGCCTTAGTTGCCCTGCGGCATGTGGGATCTTAGTCCCCTGACCAGGGATTGAACCTGCATCCCCTGCATTGGAAGACGGATTCTTTACCACTGGACCACCAGGGAAGTCTCAAAGCAGCTTCTGATGTTAGGCGAACAGCCCCTTCCCTTTAGTTTCTCCAGCACCCCCTCTTCATCTCCCTTTTGCCTTTCAGTCCTCTTGACAGCTTTGTAACCAATTCCTGACACTCAGTCCTTCTCTGCTTCAACTAGCTAGAGTGGTTTCTGTATTTCTGGCTGGCCACTGACGGACACGCTCTGCAGCAAAGATTATATACATATTTACTAGAATGACGTTAAAAAGACTGACATTCTTATTTATATAGATGGAAGAAACAGAATATAAGTAGTTGCTTTTCTTATGGGGGGAGCAAAAAACTTTCCTTCATATAGAGTGCAAAAAACTAATAGTCTTTACAAGTTATACACGTAACTGGCAAAGAAGATATTTATTAATTTGTGACATGAGTTCTTTACGAGACAGTTATGCTATTATTAAGCATCTTAGTTATTACTTCTCGAGGAACATCTGACAATAGCTACTGTACACAGATTGCGCAATTTAAAAACTGTAATAAATAGGGTCATTTGATAACAGATTCCAAACTTCCTCTTATTCTTCTTGAAAAAAGTTTTGATGATCTACTATGATCCATTAAGAAACACCTAAATGGGAAGAAACACAGAAGCATTTTTATGAGTGTCACTTAGTTTTTTAAATAGAAAATGGTTTGATAAACTATAGAACTTAAACCCTTGACTATATTGCTAAAAATCTACGTATGAGATTATTTTGCATTTTAGACAGATATGATTGGAGAAAAACAGATACATTTTAAGGGCCACAAATCTGTCTCCTGAATCAATATTCTCCCTTTTTGAAAAAAGTAATCTTATGTCATTGAGCACAACAGACTGGAAGTGGAGAAGGGAAGTTATTAATGGATGTTAACAAAATGCAGGCTTATTTTAATGTGATTGATCTGGACCAAGGGAAGAAAAAAACCGCTAATAACTTAATTATGTCCATAAAACTACCAAAACATGATCAAAATTAAAATTTTTACCTTATATTTAAGTTCAGAACAGGAATAAAAGTGATTTACGTGCATATTTTATACACAAAAACATTTGGAAGCACATACACCAAATTGTTAACAATGATCTTATCTCTGGTTTCTGAGATTTCAAGTTACCAGTTTTCTTGTTATTATTATTTTTGCTCTTCCAGATTTCTTTTTTTAAAAAAACTATCTATCTATCTAACTATTTATTTATTTGACTGCATTGGGCCTTAGTTGTGGCATGCAGGATCTTTCGTCATGGCGCACAGGCTTCTCTGTAGTTGTGGCATGCAACCTGCAGAGCGCACAGGCTCCATAGCTGTGGTGTGGCCTTAGTTGCCCCGTGGTATGTGGGATCTTAGTTCCCCAACCAGGGATCCAACTGGCATCCTCTGCATTGGAAGGCGGATTCTCAACCGCTGGACCACCAGGGAAGTTCCGCTCTTCCAGATTTCCTTGTTTTTCTATAGTGAATGTATATGTCTTAGCTAATTAAAGAAGAAGTAATAAAAGCAATGGATACTCCAGCACAACATTAATCAATGCCCTTTAAAATTTAGTTTGTCGGGGAGTTCCCTGGCAGTCCAGTGGTTAGGACTCTGCCCTTTCACTGCCGTGGGCCAGGGTTCAATCCCTGGTTGGGGAACTAAGATCCCTCAAGCCGCACGGTGCGGCCAAAAAATTAAATAAATAAACCCGAGAGTGGAACCTAGGCCTCTTGATTCCCGGTCTGGGACTCTCTCATACAAAAAGTGAAATATAAAAATACATGCAGTCACGCATAAAAAATCCATTTATCTCCAGAACAGGTTGGCTCAATTTTAAGACCCTAGAAGTAAAAATCGTGTCAGGTTAGAACCCAGTAACTCTGGGCCAGATTTACCTTCAGAGTTTCACAGGGAGTGGCTCCTGGTGGCACAGGTTTCCCACAGTGCTTGTAATATTCAGTTATAAAGATGGAAGCTTCATCTAAACTATGGAATCAACAAGAAGAGGGGCATGAGGAAAATGTGGGAGTGATAAATACGTTTGCCCTGTCCACTGTGGTGATGGCTTCACAGGTGTATACAAATATCAAAATTTATCAAGTGGCATACTTGAAGTATGTGCAGTTGATTATATATATCAATTTTACCTCAAAAAATACTACTTGTTCATCAATGACAACCTGTAATTATGGTTGGATCACAAGTGGTAAACAAGCAGAAAGAAATCCATGGCATGGCACTGAGAACGTGACACCTCCAGGGATCAGCAAAGTTAGACCAAATGTAGGGATGGACCCAGAAACATTTCAATCCTGACTAAGCTTTCCCTTTCTTCTGTGCCAGCCCATTTCTCCCTTCTTTTTACTTTCCAAATCCCCTCCGAACCCTATGCCAAGAAGCTTACTATTTCTAAACTTGTGGGTGCTGGAAAATTAGATAACCAAGCTTAGCAAAAATTATGTTACATATAGCTACTGATTCTTTGGTCAAGTGTCTAAGGAGTAAAGTTGTCATGTAGGGTTTTAGAGCAGGACTATTTTGGGAGGTCAGGCAGCTTGATTAATTGTCTGATTCCAAGTTCATGTTCCAAGAGATTGGATTACAAGACAACTAACCTCTTAGTATGTGTTAGTAGCAAGGTAGGTGTAACGTAGTGATGCTACAGCTTAATTATTTGGATTACAATCAATCAATTACAATCAAATAGCTTTACGATTATTTGATATTTTCCTCCAAAATAAAGATAAATTTTAAGGAAATTCTACATTAAGTTGTTTTTTAAAAAATTTTATTAACTTACCTTAGCTCATTTGCCAAATAGTTTACTAGTTCAGTGACGTTGTTGGTATTCATCATGTGTGATTTCAACACTGGGAAGTATTTTGTCTTTGCCAAAATCCCAAACTCCTTCTTATCTATGATATTATTCAGGACCAGACTTCTAACCTGTAGAATGACAGGTATCATCACACGCAAAATGTGTTAGATGCCATGTCATCTTATTCAATACCAAAACATTTCTGACAATTAGGAGTTAAATTATCATCGCATCGTGACTAAGCCTCCTCTTTGAGGGTGGGCAGGGGGGACTGCTTTGGTCCATTTCAATATACAGTGAATAAATAAAAAGTTGTTGTTAAGCACTTTGGGACTTTTTGCAAGGAAAACTGTTCACAATGACAAATACTGAAGGCTACAGATTTTCCACTGAGAGGAGCACTAAACAAACCAGACAGCCAGGGTCGCTGCCTCGTAAAAATTTAACGAGGCTTTAATGAAAGCCAAATAATTGTATATATTAACAAACAGATCGAGATGGGAGGTTTTCAGCTTAATCTTGGTTTGGGGAAAATTTATTACCTTCTAATATCAAGTTTTTCATAACAAAAGGGAGAGGAAATTGCCTCTTACTTGATGTGAAAACCCTGCCAGCTGGCCAGTATTCATATGTTCCTCTAACTGCTGTAAAATGATCTGAGGGTCACAGGAGCCCAGAAAATTCTAGAGAAAAAAAATCAAAACATAATTAATGGAAAAGTATAATTACTACTAATTTCTGTCAAACCTGGAAGGTTTTCATTTTTAAATTTGAAATATCATAAAGCATATCTACTACAGGAAAAAAACCACCTCTATCAACAACAACAAAATTATTGAAATAAGGAAAAAAAGCATTTTACAAATAACTATTCCAACAGCAAAGAGTTGCTTAATAAGCATTTTGTCATTCTAAGTGCCAAAAGGAATCTATTTAAATACTAAAACTCTGAAAAGCATCAATGGATGAGTTTAAGAAGTCAAAAAGGAACAAAGTCAAAGACAGGCACAGATGGCTCTGAAGAAATGCAACGAATAGAGCAAGTGAGAAATAAAAATTATGCTCACTTATATAGATCTCTACCTACTGGCTTCTCTACCCGTGGGGAAATAATTGTAAAACGTTTCCAAATGCTTTGTTCTATTTATTCTATAGTATAAAGGGGATGGGAGTTATTTTTAAAAGTTCTATCCTCAGAATGCTCGTGGTGCCTTTGTTAGACACCCACACACAACCTGACTCTTCTCTCCTTTATCTCCCACATCTAATCACCAAGTAAAGCTGTATCTTTCCCACCTAGCTCATTTTCGTTGCCACCACCCTACTTTGGGTACTTATCCCCTCAGGCTTCCCCTGCCTAGCCACAAGATTGTTGGATAATTCCTATTCAAATGCAATGATTCCCAAGAGTTTCACTTCTCGCCCCCTCTCTCCTCTGATCAGGCCCACGTGGATTATTCCTTCAAAAATACTGCCTGATCATTTCACTTTATTCTGGCAGGAAAATTCACTGTTCCCCACTGATAAAGAATAAGGTGCAAACTCCTCTTCGGGCATCCGTCAGACAAACCTTCATCTGTCTCTCAGTCTTGCCTCCCACCAGACCCCCACACAAACCTTCCACCCCACTCATGCTTTACAGGTTTAGTGAAAAGAAAGTGGAACCTTTTGCAGGGGACATGCAGCATGAGACCTTCCACACCCTTGGCAGCCCCGGAGGAACATTTTGCAAAATACCTTTATTTCCTGGTGCCTTTTTTCCGAGTGGGGCATGAGCATTAGACAGGCTAATGCAAAAGCTGGAAGCTCTAACTGGACATACTGCCTGGCCACTCTGATCAGGTCAAGATCATCTGAAACTGGACATCTTCAAGAGAGCACGGTAATTAGTTAATAACCTGTCATATTCACTAGATTATACTGGCCTTCCTAGTTTTCCACAGTGGTTACCTGTTTACGGTTTCAGTAATTTTAAACATTAAAATGCTGGTGCATAACGTATGCCTAGTAATGAGTAGTTTGAGCCTTTTATGACATCCTTCGTGGAATAAAAGACTTGATCTACAGGAACACAGACTCCTGACTGCAGCTATAATTGTGGCTGAAAGTCTATACGTGGCTAAAGACGAATACTTAGAAGACTCAAAATCCATGAGACAACACTGTATGATTTACGGTAGTCACAAAAGGTGCTCTATACTCACATTAAAACTGGGTACAAAGTTTAGGGAATGCAGGTTGAATATAAGTTCACTAGTTGCACTGCATGTGGAAAGTAGACATTGTAAAAATAATAGAGATATTTTATTTTCAAATCAAGTGGTATGCTTAACTTCCCCCCAAAAAGGAATTACTCACAGGAACGTTTATTAGAAATGAATTTTATAAGCAACAAATCTGATTTTGGGGGGTAGGAAAACAAATATTTTACTTACTCTAGGACAGCGATGAGACTCTCACAACAATCTGACAGCTGACTGGGGCTTAAAGGACAAGAGGCTGAAAATTAAAAGCAACAATAATGTGTCTATATGCATAACTATAAAAGGCTACTGTCAGTGTGTCGGGGAGAGGGGAGAGAAAGATACCTGAAAGTAGCGGTATCTGAACCACGTGCTGCCAGGCTCTGCTGAAGTAGGGAACCTGCGGAAACAAGTTTATTAAAGAATTCATGTCTGGGATCTTATGAACCTCTCTTTATTTTGCAGTCACAGAACTATATACACTTAGAGCTTATATTCTTGATGTTAAGACCAAAATTATAAGTTGATATCTCCCAGTTTTAGATCATTAAGATTCTAGGAGAATTTTCTTCATAACTGTATATTTCAGGATATTAACATATAATCCTGGCTGATTCATTATTATTAATTTTGCTCTGCAAAATACCTTATTTATTTATATTTGAAAAAATTGAACTGTAGTTGATTTACAATATTATATGCAAGTGATTCAGTATTTTTACAGATTATACCCCACTAAAAGTTATTATAAGATAATGGCTATAATTCCTTGTGCTATATACTATATCCTTGTTGCTTATCTGTTTCATATGTAGTAGTTTGTATCTCTTCATCCCATATCCCTAATTTGCCACTCCCCGCTTCCCTTTGGTAACCACTTGTTTGTTTTCTCTGAGTCTGTTTCTGTTTTACATACACACTCATTTGTATTATTTGTTTAGATTCCGTATATAAGTGATATCTTACAGTATTTGTCTTTCTCTATCTGATTTACTTCATTGAGTATGTTACTGCAAATGGCAAAATTGTATTCTTTTTTTATGGCTGGGTAGTATGCCATTGTATCTATCTATCTACACCACAGCTTCTTTATCCACTCATCTGTTGATGGGCATTTAGATTGCTTCTGTATCTTTGCTACTGTAAATATATAGTGTTGCTATGAACATTGGGGTCCATGTATCTTTCCACGATTCATTATTGTTGCATTTGGGAAAAAAGTGTCAGAACTCAATTCAGAAAACAAAATTTATACTAAGTCTATGTATGTGCCAGACATTGTGCTAGGACCATAGGAAAGGCGGAAGGAGAGAAAGAATTTCAAAAAATGAATAAGGCAACACATAAATTTCCATCAACAGGAGGAGTGGTTAAATAACTTATGATACATTTTATTCCACATTTTGGAGAACAATTAAGAGTTAAAAATCATGAAATAGGGCTTCCCTGGTGGCGCAGTGGTTGGGAGTCCGCCTGCCGATGCAGGGGACACGGGTTCATGCCCCGGTCCGGGAAGATCCCACATGCCGTGGAGCGGCTGGGCCCGTGAGCCATGGCTGCTGAGCCTAAGCATCCAGAGCCTGTGCTCCGCAACGGGAGAGGCCACAGCAGTGAGAGGCCCGCGTACCAAAAAAAAAAAAAAAAAAAAGAAATACCTCAAAAGATTAAACATAGTTATTGTAAGACCCAATAATTCCACTCCTAGGTACACACTCAAAAGAAACAAAAACATATGTTCACTTATACACAAATGTTCACAGAGTAGCATTATTCATAATAATCAAAAAGTGGAACCAACCCAAATATCCATCAACTGATGAATGGATAAATAAAATGTGGTCTATCCATATGATGAAACATTATTCAGCAATAAAAAGGAAAGATATGGGATTTCCTTGGTGGCTCAGTGGTTGAGAATCTGCCTGCCAATTCAGGGGACATGGGTTGGAGCCCTGGTCTGGGAAGATCCCACATGCCGCGGAGCACCTAAGCCTGTGCGCCACAATTACTGAGTCCGTGCTCTAGAGCCCGCGAGCCACAACTACTGAGCCAGTGTGCCACAACTACTAAAGCTTGCGTGCCTAGAGCCCGTACTCCGCAGCAAGAGAAGCCACTGCAATGAGAAGCCCATGCACCACAACAAAGAGTAGCCCCCGCTCGTTGCAACTAGAGAAAGCCCGTGTGAAGCAACAAAGACCCAATGAAGCCAAAAATAAATAAATTTATTTTTTTTTAAAAAAAAGGTATGATACATGCGATAATGTAGCTGAACCTTGAAAACATGGTAAGTGAAAGAAGCACAAAGGCCACATATTGTATGACTCCATTGATATGAAATGCCCAGAAGAGATAAATCCATAGAGACAGTAAGTAGACTAGTGGTTACCAGTGGCTAGAGGGAGGGGGGAAGAAGGAATGAATGATCCGTGATGGATATGGGGTATATTTTCAGGGTGAAGAAAATGTTCTAGAATTAGATAGTGGTGTTGGTAACACACTTTGTGAATATACTAAAAGCCACCTAACTGTACACTTTAAAAGGGTAAATTTTATGTGTGAATTATATCAAAAAAAAAAAGATCTATACGTGCTGATGTGAAACAATTTCCAAGATACATTGTTATGTGGAAAGAAACACTTTGTCTAGAATGTGATTGCATTTATATGTGCCAAAATGAATACATACACACACAACACCCACACCCACACATATATGCGCCCACACCCCTGCTTATATATAATAGGAAAGCTCTAGAAGAAAACATAAGAAATTGTCAACAGTAGTCACTTCGGGGGAGATAATTATGAAGGGAAATGGTAAAGAAAAATTTTCATGTTTTACTCAGCATATGTTCTAATTTATTAAACTAAGAATAAATTATACATTTCTATTATATATATATATATAATGTGTGTGAACAACACATGAAATTTAGAAAAGATGAATAAGACATGGTCTTTGACTTTAAGGGTCCTCAAAGTCCAAGAGGGGCAGTCGAATGTGTGATTTAAATAAATTATACCGTGACCAATGTTACAGTTGAGCCAAAGTGTTTTGAAAGCATAAAGGAAGATGTGATTCCTGAGGCCTGAAGAACTGGGAGAAGTGATGTCATGGATGAGACAATGTCCAAGCTGAGTTTTCTGGGTCCAGGCACCACTTTAATGGAACAGCATCCTGCAGCTTCACTGAGGAGCTGACTACTTAATCCAGTGTATCCAGCACTAGCCGGTGAGTATAAAGATTAAATTCTGTAAAATTTACTTTAGAAAACTACATACCTGCCATAAAGAATAGATGCTAGAAATGGCTGTTAAAACCTTCCTTAGATAAGGAATCTGAAAAAATAAAACACAAAAGTTCTGAAGACCACCCAAACAGAAAATTCCAATGTGAAAACTAAACTTTCACAAGAATATCAGTAAAATTTATCTTCCATGAGGACCACCAGAGAAGGTCACTTACAAATTCACAAACATCAAAAGAGGCCAGGGAAACTTCCATTTGTTTCCAATGAAATTTATGTCAGTTTTGAGTTTGCACTTTCTCTGGCCTAACGCCAAGTTCTTTAAGTTGGGCATGAAGCCAGTGAGAGTGAATGTTTTCAGCATCCATCTGTTCAATAACAAGTATCAGTGCAAAATGTTTAGGAGATGCTGTGCAAAATCTTTAAAATATACTGCAGTCTAGGGCACTGAGTCTTACTTACCATTCTGAAGCCAAGAAGCTTTTGCAAGAGTCCATTCCAAAGCTGCAGGTCATAGATTTTGTATTCTAAACAAAGCTCAGTCACCAACCTTACGGCCTGAAGCAGACAAAAAAAAAAAATTCATACTGTTTCAAGACACCAGTAAATCAAACCACCTTTGGAAAAGGTAGGGCAGCTAAAGACAAAACATGCTTATAGTCTAAGTGTGTCTATTGCCTAATTTCAGTGAAGGCCCTCATCTCTCTAGGGAAAGAAAAAAAAATTATTCTTTTTCTTTTTTGCCGTTATGGACTCACAGCATCTCAGACTCCCCTTCCTCCCCGCTTTGTTTCATCTGTCCTAGAACAGTTTGCCTGTTGGCCTTATACCCTTCCCGCCCTGGGCTCCAACTGCCTCAGAGACTACATTCCCACCAGTAACTAGAAAGAAGAGAAACAATACTCCCTACACAGGGAAGTCTGTCTAGATGAGGACAGACAGGACTTGGGGAGGGATTATAAGTGTTCCCTTGGGTAGGTGGGATGGCTTCAGGCCTTAGGCTTTCAGGGAGAGAGGTAAGGGGACTTCCAAGTTGCCTTGTCACCTGCCAGGATAGGAAAGTCAGGAAGCCCTCAGAGCAGTAGACCTGTTCAGGAACCAAGAGTTTCTCTGGTTCTGTCTTTCAGAACTCTGAGTGGTGGCAGGCAGCTGAGTGAACACAAGAGCATCTGAGAAGACGGAGGCCCCACTGCCGATGACTCTGTGTACATACCATGGATTCGTGGCTGTGGTTTTTCCATAGACCTTTAATCATTCCTTCTTTAGGACTGTTGCAAAATAATTCATATGTGATGGGGATATTCAGAGCCTCAAATGATGCCAAAAAAGTTATACATTTCAAATAAGATCTGGAAAACAGAGGCATGTATGGGAATCATCCTCACTGACCATATTTACATTTAAAATAATTTCCCTTGGAAATATCGGACAGTTTGTTGTTAAATGTCTATTTTAAGCTTCTAAATATAGTCATGGAATATTAGAAAGAAATCAATTTGAGGGGCTTCCCTGGTGGCGCAGTGGTTAAGAATCTGCCTGCCGCGGAGCAACAAAGCCTATGTGCCACAACTACTGAGCCTGTGAGCCATAACTACTGAAGTCCACGCACCTAGAGCCCATGCTCCACAATAAGAGAAGCCACTGCAATGAGAAGCCTGCACACTGCAACGAAGAGTAGCCTTCGCTCGCTGCAACTAGAGAAAGCCCGTGCACAGCAACAAAGACCCAACGCAGCCAAAAATAAATAAATAAAATCAATTTATATATATATAAAAAGAAATCAATCTGAGCAAGATGAAGAAAACACTCAGTTTCTAAATGTCTCAAGGACTCAAGGGAAACAAGATGTTCTTAAAGGCCTGTTTCCCCTTTGCCAGAACGTCAAGGACACCCGAGGCAACAGAACCACGTTGACACGGCCCCTCTAACGCGCTCTTCTGAACTATGGGGCTTAAAAGTTATGTTTCCAAAGAATCTGTTTTCTATTAATACGATTTTTAAACTTCCACTTACTTCACTTCTTCAATGGGTTTTTTGAAGAGAGATTCTACAGTTTCCTTGTCAGCCAAATAGAGGAGACACTGCAGGGCTCGCGTTCTGTGGGCGAAAGTCAGCTGGTGCACGCCTAACGTCTGTAAGACCAAAAGAGGTTTGTAGAGCTGTGCCGCGTGTTGTAGTTGGATAACTGAGTTTCCATCTAGGTAACATGAGCCACATCAGTTTTTAAAACATTAAAGTCTATGTCTGCCCTTAGGGAGTCAGTGGTTCTTAAAGTGTGTTCCATGGACCCCTGCATGGGGGTTGGAGGGTTTCTTACATTCTTTGAGAAGGAAAATAGTTAGAACCATTTTTGTAATAATACTATAATGGTATACCTGCCTTTTACACTGTGTTAATATTTGCACTGATGGTGCAAAAGCACTGGTGGGTGAACGGTAGGAACACCCAACTGCTGTGGCAGCCACCACATTCTTCACATTTGCAGCATTGCAAACAAGAGACGTCCACTTAAGAAGGTTCTTGAAGCAATAAGAATTAATTTTATTAAACCTCAACTCCTGAATATACTACTATGAGTTCACACTTGAATACGTGTTACTATTAATTAATCAAAACATATTCATTAATGTTCTACATGACTGAACAGGAGGTACTCGTAAAGCACACCGCGAGGCAATGGGTTTTTTCAGGGAAAAGCCCTTGTATGACTGAGCTGTGAGCTGAACCAGGCACTTTTCATGGAACACCATTTTTACTTGAAAGAATGACTATCAGATAAACTAATATGCAAGAAGGGATTTTTCCCCCCTTGCGGTCAAAGACACACAATCAGCATCTCAGCCTTTTTCCCATTCTTCCTTCTATCTACACCTTTACTCTCCCTCTGCTCCAACTGCCTCAGAGAACATTTCTATATGTAAAAGCCTGAAGGCCAGAGATCGAGTTGCCTTTAGGGATAAGGGAAAGTTATCCCTAGAGTTTAGTGGGGAGGGGGTGTGACAGCTCAGGCAGGGCCTGGAGACCAGGGTGGAGACTTCTCTCAGGCTGGCTCGTTGGGGCCTCTGGTATTAGGGATGCAGCTGGACCAGGGCGTTAAAACATTGAATGTGGATAACCCATGGGAATTGTCAACAGCTGCACCACTCAGTTTGCCAAGCAGGATGTTTCAGAAGCCAGCACTAAACGGAGCTCGGCAGATACTACAATCCTCATCTGTAGAGTAAGACGTATTTTGAGTAAGTACAGAAGTGAGCATTATCTTAATCATTTGTAAATGGTAAATATGCAGAAAAAATGTTAAGCTTAGATGTAAAGATGAGCTTTGACTAAGTTTGTAGAGCTTACAGTTGTAGCTGATGTTGCAAAAATGAACAGCATTCTTGAACTATAATCAACCGGACGAGACAGAAGGAGATACAGGACTCTGAAAAAAAATTGTTAATTACATTTAGACTTTAACTTAGTGAGAGATTAGCAAAACAAGAGACCTGTTTTACTCTCCATAGAAAAAGTCATTAGACATCCCAAACACAGCCCTGAAGGGCTATCTCCTTTAAAGGGTGCTTAATTTTTTCTTGAGTTCCTTCACAGCTAAAGAAGATAATAAAGACAATAAATGTCAAGCGTCAGTCCTCTCATCTATGAAATGGCTAGTCAACCTCCCCAAACGTATATTCTTTCTAGTTAAGGAATTAATACAAATCATACTAACCACAGCTGCAAAGTACATTGAACACTACACATGGAAACTCCAGGTTTAGTTCACAGGACCTTGTTAGTGGCACGTTTTAACCTCTGGACTCAGGGCTGACTGGCCCCCTCCAGAGAAGGGCAAGACAGTCAGGTGTACTGGAAGGGGAGGGGGGTGGAGATTCCAGTGGGAAAAGGCAGGAAGTTATGAAATTGGCATGAAGTACCCTTTGGGATCTCCTTCTTGGGGTTCTCTCTCTCGCTCTCTCTCTCCCTCTCTCTCTCTCTCTGAACCGTTTCCCTCTAAGCCTGTCCAGGTGGCTGGTTCAATCAGATGCTCCAGGAGCTACCTCTTGCTTAGACAAAGGTGTCCCTGCCCTTAAAGGACTAAGCAAGGACGAAGGGGTGACCAAAGGAAAGAAGGGCATGGAGGGGATACTAGGCCAGTTCTCCCCAGACCAGGAAGAATTCTTTTCCAGTGTTTATCTTTCCACATCCTCTCTCACCATCAGATCTCCAGGGCCAATGTAGGGTGTAGGGCTTCATGAGTGAGCTGAGCTACTTGGGTCCAGACCAGAATGGCAAAAAGCTGGGATGCATGCTACCACTCCCTTTCCCATGCCTATGCCAAACATCATTAATAGATTACCACATTTTCTGATTTGAGCACAGATATAGTCTTCTCAAGAGGGCAAGCCATGACTAGTCAGACTTAGCACAGTACGTAACACCAATGTGCCTTTCTAGGTCTCAGTCTTAGGTTAGAAGGGAAAAAGAAATCCTGGTGGCCTATATCTGAACCAGCCTAGCTCCCCAGGGAGAGAGAATACACAGGGGTCTGGGGCAGAGTCCTAGCTACAGAAGAGTTTTCCTTTGCTCAATGTACATTCTCTGCTAAAGGTGTTCTAGTAGGAACTCACTGAGGGTTCAGAAACTCTGGATCTTGGTTGTTTTTTATTTATTCCACTGGAGATACTTAACACACTCACAGCCATATATCAATCAACTGATTCTTCTCAGAGGTTCTGATCCAAGTTATACCAAGAAAGTCCAATGTCTAACACATTCATTGGTAAGATCCCTACTAGGCAACAGGATGTAGACAAACATAAGTACAGGAAGAATACCTTCGTAGTGCTTCATCTTCCTGAAGTTCAAATAATTCTGATGGTGTCTTTGAAAAAGTGAAAGAAAAAAAGTTAAAAATTGAAGAAAGTTGGTTGACTGTATAAGCTTATGAAAGTCTATTAGATGAAAAAACCCAATATACAAAATTATATTTAGAGGAGGAGGTGTGGCTCAGTGGTAGAGTGCACGCTGAGCATACATGAGGCCCTGGGTTCAACTCCCAGCACCTCCATGTTTGATGACAGCAAAAAAAAAAAAGATTTATAAAAAAATTTTTATTTACAGACAGGGAATTACAGTGTAATTCATTACTTTATGAGAAGATTCTTGCTTTAAATAATGGGATTACTCACATTCATTCAGTCAACAAATATGTACTGAGCACTTACCATGCACCAGGCATTTGCCTGAGTGAATAAAACAAATATTCCTGTCCTCCTGGAGCTTACATTCATTGGGTAATTTTTAAAAAGAAAGGACTCCATGAATTTTATGAGTTATCCCTTAATTCAGTATATATTTATGGGGACTTACAAAGAAATGTATTAGGTGCTATATGTATAAACACAGTTCCTGGTCTCAAGGGGCTTTCAGTTTAGTGCTCCAGGTTTATGCGTAAGTTAAAACATGTGGGTTTGAGTCAAACACAGATTCTACGTGGCCTGGATATGCTTCTAAGTCCTCTGTTTCCACTGATACACAGTCCTTGCTCTTGGTAAATACTCAAAAAATACTTGTTAAAGTGAACGCCAAGGAATATAAAAACCACTAGTTGAAAATCTAATGTCATGTTAGTTATACTATTTGTTTAAAAATGGATTTTTTTCCCCAAGGATATCTGCCTAGGTGGATAGAGGAATTATAGAAACTCCCTCATTAAATTCTGCCTGAAAACTCAGAAGAAACAATTCCGAAGATTCTGCATTTGGATTGCCGAATCCCATAATGAATTCAGATGTTAATATTATTTCTAAAAAACTGATGCTATGTGTTCTCCTATCTGAAGAGAACACATCCCCTATAGAGTACACTGCTAAGACTCCATAACCTGAATCTAATCATGAGAAACATCAGTAAACCCAGAACGAGACATTTTATAAACCAAATGGCCTGCACCCTTCAAAAATGTCCAGGTCCCGCCACAGATAAAACAGATTCAGGTAAGAATCATCAGTAGAGTCCAAATCAAGGCACGTGTGTGGTGCAGGGGGGAATCTGAAGCACAGAATATTTCACTGTCTCAAAACATCTCCCCTAATAATTATAAAAGGAAACGTAGTAATTATGTGGTACAGAAATGGACAACAGCATAACCAAATTAGCTAAATTAACATCCCTATTAGGGCAAAGAGACATCGTGTGCCCCCAGATGCCAGACCCTGGGCAAGATACACAATCACTCAGGTAATGCTCTATCCAAAATGCGTAACTCCAATCTTATCATGAGGACACAGCCAAGCCCAAGTTGAGGGGCAAAATAACGGGCCTAAACTGTTCAAAAATGTCAGTGTCATGAAAGACAGAAAAGTTATGGAGCTGTTCTAGAGTAAAAGAGATTAGCGACATGACAAATAAATGCAACACATAATCCTGGATTAGATTCTGGTCCCAGAGGAGAAAACTGCTGTAAGGAACATTATTTGCACAACTGGTTAAACTGTAACATGGACCATAAATTCAGGTGTACATAATATATATATGTATTTTACCAATATTGTATCAAAATTGTATCAATACTAAATTATCTGATTTTGATAATTATACTGTGGTTAAGAGAAAATCCTTGTTCTTCGAACTACAAACTTAATTCTTAAGGGGTAAAGGGGCATGACACATGTAATTTACTCTCAAATGGTTCAGAAAAATGTTATGTGTAAATATATTATAGGGAGAGTGATGAAGCAGATGTGGCAAAATGTTAAAAACTGATAGATCTGGGCGAAGGGTATACAGGGAATTCTTTTATACTATTCTTGCAACTTTTCTGTACCTTTAGAATTATTTCAAAATAAAAAAATAAAATAATCACATGAATCTGAGTCTAAGAATAGGCCACTTCTTTTATACAAGAATTCAGCTGAAATTCATCTGAAATTAATTTAATTCATCAATTAAAAGGTAGAATGTATCAACTATACTTCAATTAAAAAAACATTGGCAAGTTAAAAAAAAGGTAGAATAGCAGCAAAACAACATTTAAAGGAAAAGAAAATGTAAACAACCCCACTGAAACTCATCGGACAACAGAAGACATTAAAATGCTCCAATGCTCCTTCTAACATTCCGTGCTCCTAATTAGAAGTCGTATCATTGCAAGACAAATAATTAGCCTTTGAGAAGAAGCCATCAGCCCATACTCAACAACAGACATGCTCAGAACAAACACTTACTTCACCAGGTTTCGCAGACGGGCACAGCCATTTTTCCAACAACATGTCCCAGACTTTCTCCAAATTAATTTCATTGACTTCAGCTATTTCTTTGGCAGCCGCGTGAATATCTAAGATATTAAAGGCAAAGAATTAAAGAAAGAAAACCTCAGGTTTTCAATGCAAGATACCTGGGAATCAAAAGGATAGGTCTCCTTGGACAAAAAGATAAAAAGGGTTTTGCCCTCACCAGGATAATCTTTGCCAGATGAATTCTGAATTCTTTGATTTATGCTGGGATGTTCGTACAGACTGACAATGAGATGTGCTGGTTTCCCGATCATTCTTAAATACTCTGCAGTGTTCAGCTTGTGGGCTATGAGCACAGCCTCCGTGCCTGATCGCCGGTACTGAATATGAAGCTTCTTCAACAGAGCTTCAGCTTTTTCACGTGTTTCATCCTTTTAAAAAAATTCCAAGCAAAAAGAAACTCTTATTTTCTAAATCGCAAGTGAGCCTAAGAATCCAGCTTTATCAGTCAAGGTCCCTCTCTGCCTTAGTTACACCTTTAAGTGTCTACACCAAGCCTCATCTTCTTTTTCCAGTTTAGGCATCCAACCCTTGAAAACACCTATCACCGGGGCAGGATGAGAAGGGATGCTAGGGGAGCACAATTTAAATTAAAAAGAGGGCTTCCCTGGTGGCGCAGTGGTTCAGAGTTCGCCTGCCTATGCAGGGGACGTGGGTTCATGCCCCGGTCCGAGAAGATCCCACATGCCACAGAGCGGCTGGGCCCGTGAGCCATGGCCACTGAGCCTGCGCTCCGCAACAGGAGAGGCCACAATAGTGAGAGGCCCGCGTACTGCAAAAAAAAAAAAAAAAAAAAAAGAAAGCAGAGCCTGTACCCCAATGTTCATAGCTGTACTACTTACAGTAGCCAAGATATGGAAGCAACTTAAGTGTCCATCGACAGATGAATGGAAAAAGAAGATACGGTATATACATATATATAAAGGAATATTACTCAGTCACGAGAAAGAATGAAATTTTGCCATTTGCAACAACATGGATAGACCTGTAGGGTATGTATTATGCTTAGTGAAATAAGTCAGACAGAGAAAGACAAACACTGTATGTTACCACTTACATGTGGAATCTAAAAAATAAAACAAACAGATGCATATAACAAAACAGACCCACAGATAGAGAAGAAACTAGTGGTTACCAGTGGGGAGAGGGAAGGAGAGAGGGGCAATATAGGGGTAGGGGAATAAGTACAAACTACTATGTATAAAATAAACAAGCTGCAGGGATATATTTTACAGCACACGGAGTATAGCCAATATTTTATAATAACTATAAATGAAGTATAACCTATAAATATTTTGAATCACTATGTTGTACACCTGAAACTAATATAATATTGTAAATCAGCTACCCTTTCATTTAAAAAAAAAAAAGAGGAGCCTTCAATCTTACAGTTCAGACACACCTGAGATGGGATATTCTGAAGCCACCTCTCAGCTAAATACAGGCAGAATTTCAAACTGGACATCTTGAAGGAACCTAGAGAGATAAAAGATTTCTAAGCAAATCGTAGTCCTTTCAAGACAATGTATTTCAGTCAAATTAGCCAGTTTTTTAAAACAATGACAGGAAGCATACTCATAGTAAAAAAACAATTTAAACAGGCCAGAGGATACAAAGTAGGAAGTGCAAGTCCACAGAGGCCTTCAGTTTCTATTCCTATCCCCTAGATCCTTACATTCCTCCAGAAGTTTTCTGTGTATGTTTGTGTATGCACACACGTGCTCAAGCACGTTAAAATGGGATAAGATCATACATGTAGTACAGTTTGCTGTTCTCACTTAATATATATCTTGGATATATTTCCAAATCAACTACATAGAATTCCATTCTATGAATACACTATTTTTTTAACCAGTTCCTGACAAATGAGCATTTAAAAAAATCAGTTATTTTCTTTTTTTTTCGCGATACGCGGGCCTCGCACTGTCGTGGCCTCTCCCGTTGCGGAGCACAGGTTCCGGATGCGCAGGCTCAGCGGCCATGGCTCTCGGGCGCAGCCGCTCTGCGGCATGTGGGATCTTCCCGGACCGGGGCACGAACCCGTGTACCCTGCATCGGCAGGCGGACTCTCAACCACTGTGCCACCAGGGAAGCCCAGTTATTTTCAACTTTTGTTACAACCAAAAACATGGTAATAAGTGCCTGTGTTTGTGTATTTTTTTGATCATGCAACAATGTCTAAGGATTCATTACTGAAAGTATGTATGATTGGATATGAGGAAGTATTAATCTATATTCAAGCTGGGCAATGCCTATGTCTCTGCGCCCTGGGCAAGCAGCATGGTGTCTTGCTTGGTTCCTCTTTAATGTACAGCAGTGCCGTAAGTGAGGAGAGGGGGCACATACATTTCTAAGCTATCATACTGTTTCTCCTTAAAGATGAGAAAGGAGTACATTTTTTTACAAGTTCCAAAAACAACACAGCCGACCATTTTAAGCCCAATTAAAGGAAGAATCCATACCTTCTGGGACATCCTGGGCTAGACTGATGGCAATGGCTACAGCCCACTCCGGGTTAACGATAGATAACAAGTAGGATTCGATGGTTTGAGTGATCTTAGTTATCTCCTTGTTAATCAGTGTCGAGGATTTAGCTTGTGTTAACTGCAGGAGCTTAGGCTTCAGTTTTTTTTCAAAAACGTGTTTGGCTGTAGACACGTACAGAGTGTCCAAAGAGAACTTCAAAGACAGGAAAAATTAAGGCTGACTTACGTGCTCACCTTTAAATGCTGAAAACAGCATAAAATCTTTCTACACAGGGTCTGAATGAATTACAGAATAAAGATAAGACTTTTATGAGTTTTAACCCATTACCTTCATTAACTTAGAAATTAAGAGCAATGTTGGGAAGGATTCTTCACTGAGTTCCGTAGCTAGAAAGGAAACAAAGATAGTATGATTTACCTAAGAAAAGGGTTTTGGCTATTCGGTACAATTCATAAGAAGTTAATGAACATACAGAGAATTTTCCAGAAGCTCTGTGCTGTGCCGAAGAATATTAGGTGAAAAGGCAGTCTAGTTTGGGCAGCTGATGGCAAAGTTATTACATGCTCCAACATATACTGATATTCTAGGTCCACTGGAGGAGAAATTCTTCTGTATGACTTCAAATGTTTCAGAAGACTCAATGCCTACATTAAATTAAAAAAGTATTTTCCTGTGAGGTTAAACCCATCATTAAGTGTTTTAAAATCATCTAATTCTATACTATCATAGGGTTCCATTCCTGGGACAGTCTCATATTCATAAAGATGATCAAAACCTTTCGTAGTTTTACCTTCAAAACTATTATGCTATTCTTCTAAACCATAACTTTTGTGATCATTAAAGAAATTATACTAGGAGAAACCGGCGGAACCCTGTTGTTGGTGGGATGTTTTATAAACCAGAGTTTGGAAGTTCTCTACTCTCTTCAAATAGTTTTAGATATACCTCAAAAATACTTGATTTCACTTTAAATACATAGGCAGTAGATCTAAAATTAATCCTCTATATTCTCTCTTAAGTTTACATCTTATATTCTGGGGGCTTGTACAACTTTTTTTTTTTTGGCCGTGCCACACGACTTGCATGTGGGCAATCTTAATTCCCTGATCAGGGATTGAACCCAGGCCCTCGGCAATGAAATAGACACATCCTAACCACTGGACCGCCAGGGAAGTCCCTGGGGCTTATATAACTTTTTGAATCAACCCATTTTCTTTTAATTTTTAAAATCCAATTTAAAAATATATGTAAGCTCCTATGACCATATTTGTAAAACACTAGGAAGTTACTGAGTACTAAAATAGAATTTAGTCCAGGACCTACCTACTAATATAGAAAGCTAAATTTGACTCCGGGTCTTACATGCTTTGATTTTTTTTTTTTTTTTTGGCCAGATGACAAATATTTTTGCCTTAATTCTTCTAAATCAGTCTTTTCGTGACTTTGTACTCTTGGCCAGATTTAAATTGCCTCAGTAGAGCAAAAACTGGATTAAGATAAAACATGGAGAGCACAAAAACTCTTTCTACTTCTGTATCCCTTTTAAAGAAAAGGAAATAGAGTAAAAACTACAGTTTAAAGGGAGCTCAGAGGACAGTCCAGAAAGACACTAGATAACAGTAATTTTTTTAAATGGTCCAAATAAAAACATAAGTTTAAAATCTATAATATATTTGTTATACCTGATTAATATTAATGTTGGTTATCTTTTCATCAGCTCTTTCTATGACTTTCAGGATGACTTCAATCATCTCATAGTCATAGGGATCCAACTGTATAAAAACAAAAATATGTCAAAACTGGAGAAGACGTTGCCAGGCTCGTTGATGGTTTTATGCAGTTATGTTCATCAGCAGAGATTACAAATATAACAGCTCAGTGCACTACAATATTATTAAGTTAGATTATTCTTTAAAAAATGAACATTTTCTCATCTCTAAAATTAACTATTAGAATAAACATACATCTTTAGAATGTCTCAAAAGCTGTTTTTTAAGAAACCTGTATGAGGCAATGTCATTTCAATACAGAGAAATGTTCTTAAGGTACTAAAAACCTAGAAAGATAAACATATTAAAATTTTATAAGACTTTAAAAAATTTTATTTATTTATTTATTTTTGGCTGTGTTGGGTCTTCGTTGCTGTGCATGGGCTTTCTCTAGTTGTGGCGAGCAGGGGCTACTCTTTGTTGCAGTGCGGGGGCTTCTCATCGTGGTGGTTTCGCTTGTTGCAGAGCATGGGCTCTAGGCGTGCAGGCTTCAGTAGTTGTGGCACGTGGGCTCAGAAGTTGTGGCTCGTGGGCTCTAGAGCACAGACTCAGTAGTTGTGGTGCACGGGCTTAGCTGCTCTGCGGCATGTGGGATCTTCCCAGACCAGGGTTCGAATCTGTGTCTCCAGCATTGGCAGGCAGATTCTTAACCACTGCGCCACCAGGGAAGCCCGAATAATTTTATAAGGTTTTTAAATTAAAATTCTTTCTTCCATTTATGATGGGAAAATTAGAACAGGAGAAATTTGACCTTTTCTTGGAAATGACATAACTAAAAGTGTGGGCCTCCAAGCAAAACCTTTTCAAAGGATTTCATTCCAGCTATAACCATATATTAAGATACAAGAAATAGCTGGGTGGCATCTATATATGTTTATAAAAAGAAAGGAAATATTCTCTTTGTTCTGTTTCTGCCCACACACCATTACTTTTAAAAAAAAATTTTAAATGCCAACTAAATTCACGTGAATAATAACATCGAACAAAGTGGGAAGATGATCTCTTTAGTACCTAGAAATTTTGAGCAAGTCTATATAATTTTTGGCTGAATTACAAGCAAAACATAAAACTGAAGTATTATAATTTTAGTCTTATAATTTTATTTCCCCTTCTATCCACCTTCACTCCCCCATCAAACTACCCCTTGACCTAAAAGTTCCAATTCTCAGAAGATCTCCTAAAAAATAATCAAAGAGGGCAAATGTGTGTATGAAGATATTCATTTTAACAACTTATAATAATGAAATTTACAAAAAATTTAAATGTCCTTTCATAAAGGCCTGGTTAAATACAGGATGTTTCATCCACATAGTGGAATAATAAATACGTATCTGTCAAAAATGAGAGAGACGTCTATGCATTGACATGTAACGACAATATGTTAAATGAAAAAAGAGAGTGACAGGATAGTATATCTAGTCTAAGATATTTACCAAATTATTAACATTTTAATCTGTGGGAGTGGGGTTGTAGGGAAATTTCACTTTTTGATTTATACCTTTCTCTCTAGTTTGATCTTTTTCAAAGAATGTGTGCTATTTTTAAAAATCTGGGGAAAAGGGCTATTTTTATTTTGGAGGAAAAAAAGACAGGAAACGTGCTGTATTAAAGTATAATAAAAATACAGAAATCTAAAATTTTTTGAAAATTAATAGTTTACAAAAAATATAGGACTTACATTTTCAATTTGTTACTATAGATATCTGATTAATTAAGGGTAGGAGGGATGCTTGAAACGACCCAATGCATTCATTTCACCATTCATCTACCTTATGCAGTATTCCACTAAGACTGATGACCAAATCTTTTGTGCTTGTCAGTAAAGGAACCATTTCGATGGCTTTGGCCAGGAGTTTGGAACGCTGCTCCTTTGTGGATTCCGTGCTTGTGTCTCCCTGGCTCTGGCTGGCATTAGTGTTGTGGAGGAGTGTTTCAATGAACAGCTGAAGAGCTGCATCCGAGTCCAACTGAAATGTGCTGAAATAAATATTCAATTACACATGAATGTCCCAAAATGCATGCATTTCTACAGTTTCTCACAGAAAACTTAGGTATGAGCTCCCACCACTGAAATCTAACCCTTCCATTGTCAAGTGTCATAACCAGACCATCTACTTGTTTTCAAAGTTAATTCTTGCTTTTAAAAATATCAGATATTCTTGGTGGGCATATGAACTGGCACAATCTTGGAGGGAAATTTGTAATAAAGTTGAAAATATATATTTATGTCCTTTAATAGAGAAATTCCACTTTCATACACTTCACAAAAGTAGCAAAGATACACATATAGGATGTCCTGTAACAACTGCTTGTAATATTTAAAAATTGGAAACAAATACTCATCAATAGGAGGCTGGTTAAATAACTTATTCAAAGGAATACCATAGGATTCAACAGATATGAGGAAGAGCTATATGTCCTAATCTGAGAAGACATTATTTTGTTAAGTGAAGGATACATGCTATAAGATAATGTACAATTCTATTTTTCATAAACTTTTAAAAATGCATGTTAGTAAATGCATAAGGAAAAAAAAAAAAAGAACAATATAGGCCAAACTCTTAACAGTGATTATCCCTGATGGATGGAATTATGTGGGACTTTGATTTTAATATGTTCCGTCTGAATTGGAAAAAGTAGTACATTTAAAAATTAAGAATCAGGTTAGTATAGACAAATTGACAACTGAAATGCCTTCTAAGCCCTATTAATAAGATAGGGATAGTTTAATCTGTTATACAGAATAGCTGAAATCTCAAGAAGAGCTTTACATCCAATAATTTTAAAGTCATTCCCTGAAATTGTAAAGGTCACCTAAATTTATTCAGTGGGACTGCCTGAGGCAAGACGGTCACTATCACACAAGTAAAAATCAGCAATGCCATATGTAAGCACAACGACTGTGAAATGAGCCTGACATAATTATAGCTATTTCAATTTCAGAAAAGAGGTCACGCCATAAAACAACAGACAAAAATCTACCAGGAGTTCAAATTAATAAAGAAGACGGAGTGTGCGTACCTCATTCTGGATTTGTAGCACTCCAAACTGAAGAATGGCATAGTTTTGTTGTACCAGAGTGCAGGTAGGTCACAGCTAGTTAGAGCTATGAGCAGCCTATGGTCCCTGACTTGCAGGTTCAGGATGGTGACAGCCAGGGACATTACTCCCCACCATCCACAAGGACAAAGAACTAGATCCCTGTCTGGTGAGGAAATGCACTAAGCAGCCTCATTATCGAGAACTGAGATTCCACCCATCTGTCACAAACTGGATAAGGATTACAGCACCCTTGGTATTTTAGGAGCAGTACTTATTATCTGACCTTGAGTAGGGCACCTAATATGGGTTTGTTTTCTCATACATAAATTGGTTATAATATACAATAAAAAGTAAACGTGATGATGTGTGGGAAACCACTTTGAAACTAATAATGGGCCAGCAAATTTAATATCTAAATTTATCAGATAAAAACAACTGAGATATAAATTGTAAATCATTTGATCCTCCTCATCACAGTAAGCTGTATCTATAAATAACATTTGGTCTCAGTTTTTTAAAGTTATTAAAAAAAAAATCTCCCTAAATCATACTTTTCAGCAATTTTTAATTTAAGATCAACTTGCCCCTAACTTGACCTGATTTAGAAGTTTACTTGCTCAGAATATTCCCAAACTTCCCTTATCATGTGAATCGTCTGGAGCTTCTATTAAGACCAGTTTCCTGGGCCTCAGCCCAGACCTGCCGAGTCAGAACCAATATAGAGGGACCCAGGAATCTGTATTTTTAATCAAGTGCCCCACGTGATGCTTATCATGAGGCAAGTTGAGGAAACACCAAAGAGTAAATTATCATAAGAGAATTTAATCTGGTTCGGACTTATGCAGTTTGAGGTTGAGCAAAAGAAAACATCAGAGGTCATGGGCCACATGTAATAATCACTGTTATCACTGTGTTCTCACATTAGCATTACCGGTTTGTTAAGCTAACAGCAAAAATACCAATGAAATTTAAAGAATTACCTGCAATATTCCAGAATGAGGCTTGTATCCATATCTATATTCTCCACAAGAGCTTTAATGAGGTCTTTCTTGGTGAGAAAATGTTGCCTAAAAACTGGCTGGAAAGAAATCTAGAAATAAAAAGAGCAAAACAAAAACCCTGCTAAACTGAAATGTATCAGACTAAGGGCACGGTTGTGACCTGCCCTTTTACTATCCATGTTTTTAGAGAAACATTTTTCTATAGCTTCTTCAACTTTTATTTTTATCATACTACCCAACTCGAACATCACTCTGAAATTTCAGGTATTTTTGGCTAGAGGTCCAAAATCTCTCTTAGTCACACTAACCCCTGGCTCTTCAGTAAAGTTTGGTAGTTAGCAACAAACAGTCCCATTACTGCATAGGAACGAGGCGTCAAAACATATACCATTTCTACAATGGTTACATTCCTGATATGTCAACTATTTGCAAATAAAATAAAATGTTTTACATTCATAGTAAAGAAAACAGGATTTTGTTGGTTTGTTTTTGCAAAGTGAAAAATAAGGGCCACTTACTTCTCCCTGGTAGGAGTTGCTGAAGCTTAGTACAACGTATATACATTTTAATATTATCTTTAAACAGATAGCACACAAAAAAGTATGAGGCTAAAGGCTAGGCCTGGAATACCTTAAATGTTAATTAATACTAGATACATTCCTATAAGGAGAAGGCTAAGCAGATGAAATGTCAAGCCTCTTCTAATTTCTTTAAAAATATAGCAAAAAGAAAATGAGGCAAAAGGTCCTTATTTCTTTGAAAGCACCAATGCGTGTAATAACTAACTAAAACTTACAAGTCAGTTTATATATAACCTCTCCAAAAGTAAAGGATAATGAGTTCTTTTTTTTAAATTTTCCAACTGGAAATAGATGAAACTTCATGGCACTTGAAGAATACTCACACCAAGTTTACTAAGACGAATGCCCCACCGGGAATCAGTACTGAGTTCACAGAACTTAAGCTCCATTTCTATTTCCTGATAGAGACTGGCCAGCTGAGAGCCCACCAGAGATATTGCCTAAAAAATTAAAATTGAATTAAAATTGAATTGCAAATAGAAAATGTTCTAATACCCTTTATATGAAACCCAACAATAAAAACCATAATCTTTCTTTATGATAACAGCTGGAATGTTACATGTTGCTTCATACACCGTCATTACTTGTATTAATATAATACTTAGGTAATTCGGCTTTTAGTGTGATGCTGTAAATTTAGTCTGGATTTCTTTCATAAGAAAAGGTCAAATTTGAGCTATCCTGCACGTAAAATGCCCACAAAGGGCAAATTTTGAAACAAACAATATCAAAGACAAGTTTTGCATCCGTTAAACTTGTCCTACAAAGAAGAACTGGCTCATGGGTCTAAGATTTCCAGTACACTAGAGTAAGCATAAGCAGTGAGGTTCTCTGGCTGAATACAGATTTAAGAAATAAAAAATGTAATCTTCTGGGTTGAGCAATGCTTAGGACCTGCATATACATTCCCTGGTGTGTTGCCAGTTAAGGAAAAGCTGGTAGAAACCATGTGTGTTAGCTTGACGTTTCTTTTGCTAAATCTTTAAGATCTGGTGGCAAAGCCAATTTTACGTCTTCCCCTAAATCTTCAATATTTCAAGAACTGAAGGTGTGCTTCCTTAGGTCATACCAATATTTTGTCGTAATTCTGCCATGCTTTATCTATGAGCTTCCATATATTTTCAAAGACTTCTTTTTGTGGTAAGAGAGTGCAGTACCCCAATGCCAAGTTGAGGTCCACCAGGCGACAATTAAATACCTGTGGGAAGAAAGCATCCAGAGAAGCAAATTCCTCACAGTCAAAACAGAATTCAGTCTCTAAAGGCTGATTTGTCACTAAATTTAGTTTTAGGCCCTATGAAAGAACAAGCATTTCATGAAAAGTTATTTATAGTAAAATAGTTCCAACTTGTTTGCTTAGTTTTAATGTCTTTTATCACTATTATACATTTAAGGAAAGAAACTCTAACAAGTTCTATATGACACAGAACCCTTACCTTCTCTGTATTACTTCAAGTCCCCAACATCCCCTCCCCCTCCCCACTCTTATCCTCACTGAAAAATCAGAAGCAGGAGAGAGGAGGGAGAGAGAGAGAGAGAGAGAGAGAGAGAGAGAAGAGCTTACCACAAACTAATACTCACTTTGTACAAAAGTGTTGCGGCGTTTCCCCTGATAAACATAATGGCTTTCTCTTTCAATTCCATAACAACATGCTTGGATTTAACTAATGTGGCCTCTCCACACAACTTTTAGAAAAGAACAAAAGAATTCTCAGGTCCACATCTATGCATAGTTTTGAAAACTTTTCTTAAATATTAAGGAACTTTGAAAATTCAGCATTATATGCGAAAAGTATTGTCATTTAATCTATAATGACAGAAAGCTGGGGCTTGCAGGGGAATTGACTGGGAAAGGGCAAAAAGGAACCTTATAAAATACCCTGTACCTTGATTATGGGGTTGGTGACAAGGTGAATACATTGGTTGATATACTTAAAATACATGCATTTTAATTTTGAAAGCTATACTTCAATAAAGCTGATTTTTTTAAAATATTGGCATTTAGTAAATATGAATAGAGTAGTAGAAATGAATACAAGACCAGCTTCATCAGCAAGTTATCAACAGATAGTTTGTCTTCTAGAATCTTTTTAATGACGCCGTCGGGTAATAATTATAATTTGGGCCACAGTAAAACAAATAGCAGATCGATAGCAGATTGAACCAATGTGGTCACTGGGCTTGGAGTAAGAGGACTTAACACTGCAACCAAAAGCCTCAGATTATTTACTTTACCTCCCTGAATCTGAGTTTCTTCGTTTGCAAAGTGGAGTCTCTCAGGTTTGTCGTAAAGATTAGGTATGAAAATGTGTGCAAGGGCTTCCCTGGTGGCGCAGTGGTTAAGAATCCGCCTGCCAATGCAGGGGACACGGGTTCGAGCCCTGGTCCGGAAAGATCCCACATGCCACGGAGCAACTAAGCCCGTGCGCCACAACTACTGAGCCTGCCCTCTAGAGCTCGCGTGCCACAACTACTGAGCCCGCGTGCCACAACTACTGAAGACCGCGCACCCAGAGCCTATGTTCCACAACAAGAGAAGCCACCACAATGAGAAGCCCACTCACCGCAACGAAGAGTAGCCCCCCCTCACCGCAACCAGAGAAAGCCCACACGCAGCAACGAAGACCCAACACAGCCAAAAATAAAGAAATACAATAAAATAAAATAAAATACTAATTTTTTTTAAAAAAGATAATGTGTGCAAGCACCTTCAACTATACCTGACTTTGTAGATGTTCAACAGACGTTTCCTAAATCTGACAAACTATCAATTTCCTTACAACAAAGCCAAATAGGAAAATGTGGGTTCCAAATTCCTTTGTTTGGCAGTGCTTTTTTTTTTTTTGCGGTTCGTGGGCCTCTCACTGTTGTGGCCTCTTCCGTTGCGGAGCACAGGCTCCGGATGCGCAGGCTCAGCGGCCATGGCTCACAGCCCCAGCCGCTCCGCGGCATGTGGGATCTTCCCAGACCGGGGCACGAACCCGTGTCCCCTGCATCGGCAGGCGGACTCTCAACCACTGCACCACCAGGGAAGCCCTGGCAGTGCTTTTGTATCTGTATTTGCGCAAAGTGAAAGTAGTTGTTCTCGAAACTGTACCTTGTCACTCAAACTGGCATTCATGAAGTTTGACACAGAGTGCTGAAGACAGGTACCAAATGAACCAACTACAAATTTTAGGGCCAGCTCCCATTGGCTAGATTCCTGAAGGTTCTGAAGCAAGGCAGAGATGGAATTGATAATAGGTAACATAAGGCCGTCTCCTGTGAAATGATAAAAGTATTTTACTCGAGTACAAGTATTTTAATATTTAGATTTTTTTTTAAACAAAGAAATACCATATTTGGAAATTGTTTTCCGGGACGGTCTACTTCTTCAATGCAGGTAATGGTCATAGAATTTATTCTCAAAGTTAGTAAATAAAAGAGTTAACATGAGGCTTGATCTAAACCAGAAAATAGCTAGGTACATGGATACTGAGGTACTTTGATTGTAACTTGCCTATTTTGAGATGCTTAAATCATTAGCTGAAGAAAACCATTTCTCTACTTGGAAGACCAAATTTATGAACAGATTCATAAAAGTTAACACTATAAGCCAAATGACCCATTTTCCTGACACTTTGGAAGAGTAACAATGTAACAGTAATAATTAAGAAACTATATTAAGGACATTACATCAGATTCATATTCAGGATTTCAAGAAATTTCTACGTTGGCCTATTTACAAAATTGTAATTCAATGATTATACGTTTCTGATGTCAAATACCTTCACTGATGGAGCAGTACGGTAAACTTGTAGAATCGAAGGGATATCTTTTGCTTTCTACAAAAGAGAATAAATTCAATAACAATAAGTAAAATAACTCTCTTTTAGGGCACATAGTCCCAGAGATACTTTAATATTGTGCTCGTATCAAATAATGTTCTAAAGCAACCTGTTACTTAAAAAAAAACAAAACCTTTACAGGTCTGGATGTATAGATAAGTGTACATCCAGACCAAGACGCAGAACACTACTAGCATCCAGAAACCGTCCCCTTGCCCACTTCCAGTCTACCCTCCAAGGGTAAACACTACCTTGACTTCCAATAGCATGGCCTCCTTATAGTCCGTCCTTGTACTTTACATAAATGAAATCATACAATACATATCCTTTTGTTCCTCACTTCATTTGTTCAGCATTATGCCTACAAGATTCATCCACGTTACTATGTGTAGTTTCAGTTCCAAACCTCTACCATTTAAACTTGCATGAAGCAGAAGTACACAGAAAAAAGATGACACAAATGAGATTTACCAGACAGAGGCACAAGTGATGAAATCAATTCATAGATGACAGGGAGCACCATCTGGGACTCGAGAACTATCCCATCTTCACTGAAGAAGTCACAGTAAGACCACTCCTCATATGGATCTTTATGAGTTCCAAAGGAAGTCTAAATATCAAGTCATACAGAAAAGACACAGATAAGGACACTCCAGGACACAGATTCCTTCTTCACCAAGCAGAATCCAGAATCAGATCTATCAGAGCCAAACACAATGTTGATGGTCAAATACAACCATGTAGTCTGTTTCTTCTGGTCTATGGCTTAAAATAATGCTGCTTTAAGTTAAATTGTTACTCAGGGAACTCCCCAGTGGTCCACTGGTTAGGATTTGGCACTTTCACTGCGGGGGCCAGGTTTGATCCCTGGCAGGGGAAGATCCTGCAAGCCACATGGCCAAAAAACAAAAAAAAAAACCAAACTGTTACTCTGGACAATGTCCAGAGATGCCTTGTTTGAGGCCCAATGTTTCAAAAGATAGTGCAAATTAAAGCCAATAAATATTACTAGAAAAGAGAAGTGGTCTCATGCCCTTAAGTAGTTCTCTGGTCTAGAGTAAGAAAATATGAGAGGTAGATTCAGTATTTTTATAAACTATGCAAGTGATTTAAAAGTGGTGTGTAATGGATTGGGTAGGGCTTTTGTTTAAGGAAAAGAAATTCAAAGCAATTTACTTTCATGAGAATTCCGCAGTCATCCATTTGGCACTGTCTGGAAAGCTCTACTGCCATTAAAGTATATTTACAGAGTTCTAAGGCATCTAGCAAAAAATCTGAAAGAAAATGGAGAAAAAAATCATTAAGCTAGTATTTCATGTGTTTAGAACAACATAAACAACCTTTAAATAATTACCATTCAAAATTCTAAGGTAGGCCACAAAGCAGAGAGAAAGGTTTCCACATAGCTTTGACTACCCTAAATAATACAGGTCAACATTCTTTTTAAGCTTGACTTGAAAGTAAGATCAGATATGGGGAGGCAAGGAATTTCACAATCTTCTGAAGCGAATATTGTCAATAGTCAGAAATGACATTGTTAATTTTGGAAATACTTTAAAATAGTAATCCCCATAGAGATTCAATTATAAGTGTCCCCTTTGTGAAAGAGGGATAATGATCGCTTCTCTACCTCAGTGTCCAACTGTAATGAGACAGCATTAGACAAGTACGAAATGAAGCAGAGAATATAAAACCACGTAGATTATAAATCTTGTCACCTGGACTGCAGATGGTGGCAGCCTGGCATGCTAGATCATGTATCTCAGAAGGAAGATTTAGTCCCTCAGGGATTGCCATTGGAAAGCCATTAGCCAACATCTGACAAAGCTTCTGACACGTCAGGAACAGCAATTTTCCAGTGTTGGTGTTGCAGTGATACTTAAACAAGTCTCTTTGGAAGAAAGGAAGTGTCGGAAGTTAGAGCACTCATATGGAAAGCAGATGGATTTGCCTTTCTTGGATTAATATATAACCACTGGGGCTTCCCTGGTGGCGCAGTAGTTGAGAGTCCACCTGTCGATGCGGGGGACACGGGTTCGTACCCCGGTTCGGGAAGATCCCACACGCCACGGAGTGGCTGGGCCGGTGAGCCATGACCGCTGAGCCTGCGCGTCCGGAGCCTGTGCTCCGCAACAGGAGAGGCCACAATCGTGAGAGGCCCGTGTACCGCAAAAAAAAAAGAAAAAAAAAAAAGTATATATATATAACCACTAACAACATTTACAATGCCTTTAAATGTTTTCAGTGTGCTTCGTTTTTCAACTTGCTTGGGATACCACTAACTATTGCACTGCAAGGTGACCTAAACTCAATGGTTTGGTTACCTAACTACACACGGTTAGTCACACCTCTTGTATGCCATCACTTTCTTTCTTTAAATAAATTTATTTATTTATTTTTGGCTGTGTTGGGTCTTCGTTGCTGCGTGCGGGCTTTCTCTAGTTGCAGCGTGTGGGGGCTCCTCTTTGTTGCGGTGCACGAGGTTCTCATCACGGTGGCTTCTCTTGTTGTCAAGCACGGGCTCTAGGTGCGCAGGCTTCAGTAGTTGTGGCACGTGGGCTCTAGAGCACAGGCTCAGTAGTCGTGGCGCACGGGCTTAGTCACTCCATGGCATGTGGGATCCTCCCGGACCAGGGCTTGAACCTGTGTCCCCTACGTTGGCAGGCAGATTCTTAACCACAAGTCCCTACGCCACCACTTTCTGACCCAGGCATCCAAAACTGGCTTTCAGGGCGAGAAACCAAGAATCACGTCTGTGGAAGTGAAAGGGTCACCATCCCTATCCTCGTCACCGAAGAAGTAAATAAAGGGCTTCCCTGGTGGCACAGTGGTTGAGAGTCTGCTTGCCAATGCAGGGGACACGGGTTCGTGTCCCGGTCCGGGAAGATCCCACATGCCGCGGAGCGGCTGGGCCTGTGAGCCATGGCTGCTGAGCCTGCATGTCCGGAGCCTGTGCTCCGCAACAGGAGAGGCCACAGCAGTGAGAGGCCCACGTACAGCAAAAAAAAAAAGAAGTAAATGAAACCAGGGTTCCTTTCTGATGAGCTGCGTGATTTGGGGACCCAGAACTCACCTGCATTTTCTCAGTGCCCCTTCCACGTTCCAGTCGTTCAAGGCCCTCAAAATCATCTTGGCCTCCAGCTCTTGCCGGGACACCTGCAGGGCCAGCACCTGTCGGTGCAGCTTGGACTCGGCGCTCAGCCTGTCCTCCTCGGCAGCCGCAGGCTCTGCTGGCCTCCAGGGTTTGTGTTTAGCCTGTGCGACTTGCTGAGCTTTAATGTGCTGTTCTCGGAGCTCTACCAGGGAACTACTGCTGTAATCTTCAAATGAAAGAAAGACCTCAAAGTTCTCCTGTAGCAAGGCAAGCAAGACAAAGCTCCACGTCTGTCCAGTTCATCTGCGGTTGAAAACCATTGGAGTGTCTCGAAACTCTATTTTACCTCTCTCTCTCTCCCTTGTAAATCAAGAATTTAAGACTCTATATTTCAAAAGTAACTTATTATATAAAGGTTGGAAAAGGGGAAAATATCACTTAACCCAGGGCTTTCTCAACTTTGGCACTGCTGACGTCTTTGGGTCTGGTAATTCTGTTGTGGTAATTCTGCCCTAATCCTAACCCTAACCCTAACCCTAACCCTAACCCTGAACAGAAGGAGGGAGGGATTAAGTATTAGGTTTGTGCGATTCTACCCCGGTGGCTTGAAGAAGCTAGTTTTGCTCTTTTCTGTAATAACTTCTGGTTAGCTGCTAACACCAGACCTAGAATTAATTTTTCCAACCCAATAAAAGGATCCTGCTGAAGCCCAGGGAAGGACACCAAGAGGTAGTGGGAGTGAATGAGACCTCCTTCTTTGACGCCACACTTCAGAACAGGGTTTCTCAATCTGCCAGATGATTCTGTGCCGCAGGGGCTGCCTTTGCACAGGAGGATGTTTAGCAGCATCCCTGGCCTCTCCCACTAGACCCGGCACAAGGATTGTTCCATAAATGGTAGCACCATAACTAAACATGACTTTGCTTAGATCTAAACCATTGCTTTAAAGTACCTGTAATTTTCAAATTTAAGAAGACCGCGGAGAAGTTAACTTATGCTGACTCCTGGGTGCTTCACACGAAGACATCTATTGTTTAACACAGAAGATCGCAAACTTTTGTGTTGTAGCACCTCTTTACACTCTTAAAAATTATAGAGGACACCAAAAAACTTTTTAAGGAGATATCTATCAATATTTACCATATCAGAAATTAAACAGAAAAGTTTAAAATACAAGAGCATATAAAAGTGCACATACCATCAGCCTTTAGAGCGATGATGTTACCACATCATGAAGCCTCTGAAAACCCAGTATACTCTCATGCGAGAATATGGATGGAAAGAACAATCTCTTATTTTTGCTATAAATAGAGTTTTAATCTCATGGACTCCCTGATAGGGTCTCAAGAGACCCTTGGGAGTCCATGGGCCATACTTTGAGAAACAGCAGTACAATAAACTGTGATAAATTATTTCTTCTTTACACACTTTGAGATAATACAGTTGCGAGTTAAATCTGCCGGTGTGTTAATTTCAAGTTTTCACAAAGAGATCCTCACATCTACCCAATATCCTATTTGATGAAACTTATCAGTTAGCCCTGACAGCCCTTCTATTTATAAAATCTTTTCACGTTAGGAAGGCCCTAGAGCCAAAATAAAATAATTTCAAATTTCAAATCTGAAGACAATGAGTTCAAAGTTAACAGAAATTAATTTTCAAGAAAAAGTGAACGGCCTAGAATGAAACTATATAGAAAAAAAAAATTAAGACATGATGAAGTAGACAGTAATCTTCTGGGCCAGTTTCTATAGACAATTTGCTGTCTATTGCAATATTTTGAGACACTGTGGTGCCTCAGTTTCCTCATCTGTAAAGGAGAATTATAACAGTACCCTCCCTGGGGATCTACTGTGACAAATAACATATGCAAAGCCCCATGTCTAGTACATAGTAAGTACTGAGTAAATGACAGCTACTGTTAGCCATCATTCCGGGCCACTAGAGTTAAATAAATAATCTATAAAGATACCGTAAACCAAAATGGTTTTTTAAAAAGGCATAAACTAGAATACAATTAAAAAACAGAGAACAGTTCCTTAAAAAGTTAAACACAGAATTACCATATAACTCAGCAATTCCTCTCCTGGGTATATACCCAAAGGAATTGAAAGCAGGAAGTTAACAGATATTTGTACATCCATGTTCAATGTAGCATTATTCACAGTAGCCCCAAAGTGGAAACAACCCAAGTGTCCATCAAGAGATAAATAAACAAAAATGTGGTAGAGCCATACAGTGGAATATTATTCAGCCAGAGACAGGAAGGAAGTTCTATACATCCTACAACATGGATGAACATCATACTAAGTAAAAAAAGCTAGACACAAAAGGACAAATGTTTTTATGATTCCACTTTATATGAAATTTATGAAATAGGAAAATTCATAGAGATAAAAAGTAGATTAGAGGTTACGAGTGGCTGCGGGGAGAGAGGAATGGGGAGTTATTGCTTAACAGGTGCCAAGTTTCTGCCTGAAGGGATGAAAAGTAGATACTGGTGATGGTGATGGTTGTACTGCACTGTGAATGGAGTCAATACCACTGAATTGTAAATAGAAAAATGGTTAAAATGGCAAATTTTACATTGTATGTACTTTACCACGATTTAAACAATCAATAATGCAATACACCCAAAACCATTGAATTATACACTTCAAATAGATGAAATGTATGATATGTGAATTATATTACATTAAAGCTGCTTTTAAAAAGAGAGACAGAAAGAGGAAAAAACAGTATATCTGAAGTCTCTGAAGACTAGTGCAGAAGGTTTTAAGGAGGAACTGATCTATGTCAAATGCACTGATGAGTCAAGTAATAATGTTCAACATGGCTTAACATCTTTACCTGTAAGCTAGCAACAGTTTTAAATTGTTTCAAGGTTTCTTCCCATTCATCCTTCTTCTGCAGATTGTCTGTAATTAAATTTTTAAAAGTTATAGCATACATCCAAATTCTGATATTATCAGAATTTTTAAAAGCTAAAATTTTAATTCGCTTTGTTTTTCCCAAGTCTTCAGTAGTTCTTTTCAGATTCTGATAGAAGACAATTTAAGTACAAAAAGAAATCTAATTATTCTTTCTGAAGGTAGAAAAGAGAAGTTTGTTGGTTACAAAACAAATGGCAATTTTTTTGAAATAAATTCCAGATTTTTTTTCCCCCAAGAGAATTACTTTGTTAATTGTTTTAAATTCAAGGTTAAATGGGTTTTTTCCCAATCATAACCAAGTGATAAGTGAGCAATGTGAGTAAAAAGTGCAAGGCACCAAAGAAATCTAGTCCAGCATTAAACAGTCACTGAAGCATATGCACAAATGATGAGTTGATCTTACATGCTTCTGCTCTTACACTACTAATCAAAAGAATAAGGCAAGAAAGCCTTTTCATGAAGTAAAGTGTGTGAGATCAAAAAAGACAATCAGAGGCAGGAAAACTGTGGGTCAGGATGGGAGGTGTCACTGATGCCCTCTTCTGAAAAGGATCAGCTTTAGAACTAAACCAAGAGGAGCGAACAGAGATGGAAACTACCTTTCTGAATGTCACACAGTAATTTAAGAATGTCTACTGATGTCTTCGCTACAGACAGTCTCCAGGCCTTGTCCTAAAAAGAAAAATGCAAAATGAAGTCCCTTTCTTGTATTTGCCATTGTATATGTAGTGCATATATAGACAAATAAATAAAAAGCACAGAATCAGAATAAACAATAGATATGGCTTAAGAGTTGAGAGGTCTGTGTTACAGGGAGTTGGGCAGCCAAAGAATGGATCATAATTGAATAATATATAAGCTAAACATGAAAAATACCCATATGGACTCTTGGATATATGATTTAGAAATACTATAGAATATGCAAATCTCCCAAATCACCTTTCAGATACACTATAATTATCTTTTTTTTTTTTTGCGGTACGCGGGCCTCTCACTGTTGTGGCCTCTCCCGTCATGGAGCACAGGCTCCGGACACGCAGGCTCAGCGGCCATGGCTCACGGGCCCAGCCGCTCCGTGGCATGTGGGATCTTCCCGGACCGGGGCACGAACCCGTGTCCCCTGCATCGGCAGGCGGACTCCCAACCACTGCGCCACCAGGGAAGCCCCAGATACACTATAATTAACAGGCATTTGGGTTTTGTTTTTTTTTTTAAACAGCTTTTACTTATTATTTGAGAAAAAATCTGGAAAGGATCTCTGGAAAAGTTAAAGAGAACTGAACTCGTTTAGTATAGAAATCAGAAGTCTAAGAAAGAATCATCCTTAAGACTAAAAAAAAAAAAAAAAAAATTTTTTTTTTTTTTTAAAGATAAGAAAAAACAAAGAGGGAAAAGCTTTAATTGAAAGACATGGTATGTGTAAAATGCTTAGCAAGGGCCGAGTCCGTACAAAGTACTCAAACATTTTGACTACGGGCTGCAGTTGAAGCTGGTGGTTGAGAACACAGACAGTTTGAAATGAGACACTGCCACTTTCCAAATACCCTTTGGAAAGCCACTAATTTTAAAATTTTAGTTTCTAAACGCAATCAAAAGGAGCTAACAATAGGGTCTCCTTCACAATTTTGTTCACAGTTTTATTGTGAGGAAGAAATGGACAATCTATGTGAAGTATTTAACCTAATGCCTAGTGGACAATAAGAGGATAATAAATTTTAGGTGTTAAAAAAAAAAATCATTTCCCTAAAGGTAAAAAATGATTGAAGTGCACCACTGAGAGAGGCTGGGAGGTAAGTATCTTCAAAGGTTTAAAAAACTCAACTACCCTGGATAAACTAGGTTTTCGGTCCCTTATCTCTCTACCGTGAATTGGCTCTCTGGAAACCGTTTCTAAGTTTCAACGTTCTGTTCTCAGATTAGATTTACTTTGGTTCTGTGGCTGACATTACTCGAGAGTAATGACTATGTCCCATATAATGCAAAACACTGTTTATACTTCAAGGCATTACGGAAAATTCTTTATGTATAACAGATACTTCAGTTAATCCTTTTGATCTGCAGATCCTAGATTATTCAGTGTGGGCTCAAAGCCACTGCTCCAAAGCAGCTGTATTTGTTTGTTTTTCTATATGGTAAATTTTCTATATAGTAAATGGGAATTTTAATGTTAGGCCATTCTATGGGCTTCCCTGGTGGCGCAGTGGTTGAGAGTCCGCCTGCAGATGCAGGGGACACGGGTTCGTGCCCCAGTTTGGGAAGATCCCACATGCCGCGGAGCGGCTGGGCCGGTGAGCCATGGCCGCTGAGCCTGCGCGTCCGGAGCCTGTGCTCCGCAACGGGAGAGGCCACAACAGTGAGAGGCCCATGTACTGAAAAATAAAAAAAATAAAAAAAAATTAGGCCATTCTAGCAGTGAGAAGAGCAAATCCTCATATTTGTAAGTCTGTCTTTTCTATCCTGTTGATAAATATCCATAAAAATTGGATTTATCTGCATTTTATTTAGTGAAAATCTCACCTCATTAGAATTATCTGGTTCTTCCTGTAATGCCAGCCGTGCCCATATGATTACTCTTCCTGCAGTTTTCTGAGCTTCAGCAGGAGGCAAAGACCTCAACAGAAGGATACAGTCTTCACCCTGTAAACAGAGTTTGAAAGGAAGAAAAAACAGCTGCTACCTGCAAAGGATGATTTGGCTTTCCCTTTTACTTTTCTATTTAAAGATGAAAAGACATCATTTTGAAAAAGACATTATGGTTCCATGGTTTAAAAATCTGAAAATTCTGTTTTGGATGACAGCAAACAGAAAAAGTAAATTAAAATACTACCCTTTGTATTTTGTAATTCTTAGGTATGCCTGTAGTTTTGGAATTATATAAAAATAAAGACACTTAAAAACACAAAAAGAAAACCCACCTCCTATTCTGGAAACAAAGGGTCCTACACATATGTAAAACATGAGTCTGAGTTTTGTCAACTACCAAAGACTATGAAAGCTCATTAGGTATTCACAAAATACTTAAAACAAAACTATACATATAGGCCAATCTAACGTCTAATGTTGGTATAACTTTATTTTGTGCTTGTTTGTTTGGATAATTTGATAGTTAAATCTTTAAAAACTCAAAACAAACCAACCATATAAAAGTATGATGTAAAACTTTCACACCTTTTCTCTATCAATCAGGTCAATAATCCTTAGACTGTAGATTTCGTCTTTAGGCAACATATATGCTTCGGCCACCTTTAAAGCATCTTCTAAAGAAGATGGGACATCTTGTTTGAGAATGTATCTTACCACCCTCTGAAATAGAGACAATACACATTTCTTTGTTATGAAATCTCACAGAGAGCCCAGAAATCACTTGTTCATATAATTAAAACAATGCAGCAAACTCTAAACTGTATGAAAAATTAAAACATGATTTGCATTCTGAATTTAATGACAGTCCTTTCACCCTTCTTTTTTTCCCCTTAGCTTTACTGAGGTTTAATTGACAAATAAAAATTACATATATTTAAGGCGTACAACATGATGGTATAATATATTCCTTCAGCTTCTTAATTTACTGTCTGTTGTCTTTACTACTCTAACAACCAATCAAACACTCTCTTAACATTCTATCTAACAAAAGGGAAGCGGTGAAGAATCTAGCTCTATTAATCTTAAAGAATATAAAATCTGGTTAAATTTCTCATGTTGCTCTGGAAGTGGAGCAAAGGCGTTAAAAGATTCAATTATTGTACTTACCATTATTTCCTTGCTTAAGAGATTCACCTCCCTTATTCCATAGCCTCGTAAAAGTTTCTTCATCTCCATTAGTTTGTAACTTTCCTGTAATAACTTGACTCTAAAAGTAAATTTATTGATATTAACATAGACTGTCTTTTTTTTATGAAATACTAAGGGACACAGTAAAGGATAGAAAAACATATATGAATTTCAACTCAAAACATGAAGTCTATCCAACAGCAAAAAAGCTGTTTGGGACACTGTAATCTTACTTGGGATGGTCCATCTCCAAGTGCTGTTTCACCAGCTGCTCCACAGCTGCACTCCAGGGGACCACTGCTGCATACATTATCTTGAGCACAGCATCAAATATGAGCTATAAAGACACACACACTGACAGTGAAGAGCCCTCGGATTTACTTTTCATGCAAATTAATGACACAGCCTGATCTACAGCAGGGATCTTGCATCTATTGGATAGAAGCTTGAGAATATTTCATCTTCTGACTGCAAAAGCATATGTCTTCCAATATTCACACATAAAGGGCAATTTTATTATTTAGAAAAATTCAGAAGAGTATTTTCTCTGCTGAAAGTTAAATCATATAGCTCTATTAGCTTTCTATAGACTCTGTGTTTAAAAATATTCTCCATGGTTTTATTCACATTTTACAATGGTGACTAATAACAGTGTGAAGTCAAAATAAAGGCATATGATAAACATATTTTAAAATGTCTCTATGTTTGTAAGACCATAGAAATGCCTGAAAATATATGCATCCAACTGTCCATGTGGGTTTTTCTGGGGGTGGGAATGAGAAGACTTTTTATTTTCATAAGAAAAAAGGATTGAGTGGTTTTTATTTTCTTTTTATTCTTTTTCCTATTACACAAATTCTCCCTAACAAATATATATTGCTTTTGTGACCAGACGAAAAGTTTTAAGAAAGGATGCACTGCTCAAAAGGAAAATCTATATGATCACTATTGACTTACATCGGTGTCAGATAAACACCCTATTACCGCCATAGCTTTCGCTTCCCATGCTGTATCGAAGAGTGAGGTGAACTTTGAGCTACATCTCTTCAATAAATCCTAAAATGGGATAAACATTTTTTTAAGTTTAAAACTCTCACTAAAACATCCCCACACACATATATAAACATAGATAAATAGCTTTTATGGATGCGTAAAAAACCAAAAACTTCTACTTAGCCATGAATGCTGAACAATGGTCAACAAGTGCAAAATTGCCAAAACCTTGGCCTTCAGTTTTATTTACATGGTACAGAAAACTTTGTTCACGCTCCTATTATTTCACAACAACCATTTGGAGAAAGTCCTAACATTATCTCACTGTGCTCAAGGCGACCAGTCAGTTAGTAGCAGAGTTAACCCACATTCTTAACCAATACAATATGCTGCGTCAATCCTGATGGTAAAGCATGACATTCCGTAAAGAGTTAAACATTTAATACAATGATGCACTGCACAGATCCAGAAAAAAAGACTAGAGCTAAAGAAGAAGTTACCTCTATGTACAGAAGGAGAAGTTCCTCCTCCTGTAAGTCATGTTCCCTCACATAAACTCTTATAAACTTCTCGAAGACGGAAGGGATAAGCTCGGGGGCCAGTACTTTATCAAACATTCGGAATACAATGGTGGTTGTATCCTCCTGGATGTTGAAATAAAGATGGCATAAATGCAAACTCTAGCTGTGCTGGCTATGATAAAATAGTAACAATTCTGATAAATCTAGACTTCTACCTTCTCAAAATCAGAGAGGGCCAATTTGCAGTTGTATTTCCTATGCAGTGTGATTAACTCTCGTAGGTTATTTACCAAAGTCCTTAACTGACAAACTTCCTCCGTGTTTTGATGATCCTTATAAAACAAAAGTGTTGAAGTTGTTAAGGATATGAAATAAAAGTGTGAGAGGGAAATACAAACAAGAGGAAACTGCAACTTATGCCTTTAAGTTTTGTAGACGTTTAAGCAAAATTAACTAGTACAAATTAACAGATCAGAATCCAATAGAAATCTAAAAGAAATTTTCTTTCTTAAAAAAATAGAAAAAACTATTAATATTAGTGTAATATTTTTTCAGAACCCCAATATACTTAGGTACACAAACATCATTTAGATAATCCTCAGTGTTCCATCCATATAGATCATGACCAGATACAAAGTGATGACATTTCCTAAAGTTATATACAAGGAACAGAATTTTCAATTGATAAAAGGCAATTAGGGAAAAGACGAAGTGGTGTTTTATAGCAAGAGGAAAAGCTCTTCTGTGGAAAAACATATAAAATGATCAATATACATTGTACATTATAACATGTATTGATTATATAACATCAATATACTGCTTGAAACTTACAGAAAAAATTCCCATCTTATTCTTAACAGCACATAATCAGTAAGTATAATTAATAACAAGAATCTGCTATATCAGAAAGTAGGAGGAAATTTATTATTTATTTTTGGGCTCCAGAAACTTAAGGAATAAATGTAATTTCATAATGTATGTATGATGTTACAAAAGGTCATACCTTCCAGTCCTTAAGTACTTTAAACTTCAGAGTTGAGGTTATACTGAGATGTCTCAACATGTTAGTTTATAAACTAAATTATGGTACCCCAACAAACTTTTTCAAAATATAAGAATGCATTTTTTTCCAATATAATGAATGCTTTCTGGTTTTAGAAATATGAAGGGAAAAATAAATGAACTTAAGAAATTTAGAAGCCAAATAATAAATTCAGTTCATTAACCTCAAATTAACGTCATATGTAACATCAATATTCCTGATCTTAGTTCTCTTTCTAGCATTGCTATTTTATTCAGTCAGTCAGAAAGTCCCAGATTTTTTTCAATTTGATCTTTTAAAAAATTCTTTGGTACTTAAGCCATTATGACTATTGGAATGCCAGAGAAATGCAATCAAAACTAGAAGTAGTTTACTACTTTAAATAAAAGAAGTAAACCTGATTGATACAGCCTTTGAAAACTAATCTTAATATGTTATTAAGTTTTGCCCTTTTAAAGGACTGTGAAATGTTACTAATGCATAAAATCCCAATTAGACTACTTAGGAGTATGTTTATATATTGTTTCCCTTTTGGTTGGCTCAATAGAGAAAAACAGTGCATTAAGACAGGTTCAAGTTGTAACAGAAACGTAAGGAAGAAAAAAACCTAATTTTCCTTTTTGTGGATTTTAAAAGTACACAACAGAAGAACATACAAAAAGAATATTTAAGAAGTGAATATGTGTCTAAATACACATAGACAAACCCTTCAATATAAATTAAATGTTTTATTACTAAAAATTTGTTTTTCATATCATACCAAGGAACTCCAATGCCAAGAGGACGCCAATCCTAACTCATCTGGTTTTTCTGCTGTAAAAAATACCTCTGCCAGTTGAAGCCCATTTTCTGGCCAGTTTGCCTTTAAAAAAATATTAGAGACCATTAAAAATAATGTTTTATGCCACGGGGAGTACTGGAAATGCCTTTTCAGTGCTAATTATACTGGTATTACCTTATCAGTTAGTTCAAGGTTCCTGGCTGCTTGTTCCAACCATTTTGCAAGAACTTTCTGAAATAGATATATCATAAAATGTATTGATATGAATAAATAATCACTGAAATAATTTAAAACCTCCATCGTAGTCTTTCAAGAGACACTAAAGTGAACTAACTGGTGTTAGCACGACTTAATCTTCAACGATATAATGTAAAAAATAGAATCATCAAGAGTGAAAACACTGAAGGCAACTTACCTGTCCTTCAGGTACAGTCCTTCTCACAAATGGGATCACATCATTTTTAAGCCATGGACAAAGCTTTTGCAAAGAGACTGGTGTAGAAACTGAGTTGAGCAAGTTCTCAAGCATTTTCACATCAAATCTGCTTTCAAAGTTTGCCTAAATCGTACAGAGTGAGAAACTAAGATTTATCTAACAAATTTAAACCGATAGCCTCCCAAGAGGTAAAGACCTATTAGAAAGTCATTTCAAGAAATATTTTACTGTGTTTCCCTGGTGGTGCAGTGGTTAAGAATCCGCCTGCCAATGCAGGAGACAGGGGTTCGAGCCCTGGTCCGGGAAGATCCCACGTGCCTTGGAGCAACTAAGCCCGTGTGCCACAACTACTGAGCCTGCACTCTAGAGCCCACGAACCACAACTACTGAGCCTACGCACCACATCTACTGAAGCCCGTGCGCTCCAGAGCCCGTGCTCTGCAACAAGAGAAGCCCGTGCACCGCGACGAAGAGTAGCCCCGGCTCGCTGCAACTAGAGAAAGCCTGTGTGCAGTGACGAAGACCCAACATAGCCAAAAATAATAAATAAATAAAAATAAAATAAATTTATTAAAAAAAAATTTTACTGATGTAACGACCCTTAAAGGTGATTTACTCTGTGCAAATGATTCAAGTTGGTAGCCACAAATTCCGTGAAACCTCATGGCAGTGAGTACTAGCTAATAAATTAGAGGCAGAGGAACAGGCAGAGATGGCATTCTAAGGAAAACTTAACTGGAGGTGATAGTACAAACCCTAACAAGCATGTGTCTTTAATAGCATCACACCCAGATACTGAGCTTTGGACCTAATGTTCTATATCAACATTAAGGAGATCCGGAGCAGCAATTATAATGGCAATCCTTTTCCACAATCTGAGCTGCAACAGGACTACCCTCTCCACCATTCCTACCTAAGAAAGCCCATCAATAAACCACTTAATAAAATGTTACCTCTTGACCTAAGTTTAGGAGCTAACTAGACTCTGAATGATGAGATAACATAAGTTTATATTTTATGTATAATATTTCCTCTAAGTTAACATCATCAGAGGATAGTTTTCTCTGGGACAGGTCATATTTTATCAAACTGTCTGAAAACACACCATTGCCCAGTCACTCCTGCCACCCTATTAGTTTCCAACACTGATTCAATCACCTCTCACAGGAGCTATAAAGCCATTAAGAAAAAAATGCAAAACAAATTACCCGATGTCTCAGCCAAAGGTACTGTGCACAAACGAGGTTTCCTTCTCTTAGCTGTAAAAAAATATCCTTAAGGTCATCTTCATTATTCAGAAATTCAATCCAAGAACTACCCCTGCAAAGTCAAAGAGAGGAAATAAGTTAGTAGTCAAAAATATATATTAAAGTTATATGTTACAAGTAGATATCATTATGCATTTTAATTAGGTTTTTTTCCCCTCAGAGTTAAAAAAAGAATCAAAAGATTATACAGTGAAAAGTTTCCTTCTTATCCCAGACCTATAGAACTCCTGTATCTTCCCCAGAAGTTATAGCTCTCCTTGTAGGTCCTTCCTGAGATAATCATTACATATACAAGCAACCATTTTTAACTTTAAAATGAATGAGAATTTTTTATGTATACTATTTGTACTTAAAAAAATTCATTTTATATTATCTTGGCAGCTTGTACCAACGAGCACATATAGATATTATTCTTTTTAAGGACTACATATTATTCCATGGCATGGATTTACTATAATTTTTTTTTTTTTTTTTTTTTTTTTTGCGGTACGCGGGCCTCTCACTGTTGTGGCCTCTCCCGTTGCGGAGCACAGGCTCCGGACACGCAGGCTCAGCGGCCATGGCTCGCGGGCCCAGCCGCTCCACGGCATGTGGGATCTTCCCGGACCGGGGCACGAACCCATGTCCCCTGCATCAGCAGGTGGACTCTCAACCACTGCGCCACCAGGGAAGCCCGGATTTACTATAATTTAACTAGACACCCACAGTTGAACATTAGGGTTACTTCCAGTCTTTTGCTATAACCAACAAAGCTATAGTGACTACCCAGTCCTAGTTAAAGCTCAGAAATAGATGATGAATACTTCCTTAAAATGATAAAAAGACAAAACCCTATAAGCCTGTATCATGCTTAAATGATAAAATAAGCACTTTCACTAATATCAGGAACGAGAGAAAGATGTCTATTTACCACCATTATTTAATAATGTTCTACATGGGACTTCCCTGGCGGTCCAGTGGTTAAGACTTCACCTTCCAATGCATGGGGTGTGGGTTCGATCCCTGGTTTGGGAGCTAAGATCCCACATGCCTCATGGGCAAAAAACCAAAACATAAAACAGAAGCAATATTGTAACAAATTCAATAAAGACTTAAGAAAAAAAGGTCTACATCAAAACAAAACAAAACAAAAATGTTCTACAAGTACCAGTCAATGAAATTAGGCAAGGAAAAAAAAATGAGGAAAAAAATGAAGCAAAATTATAATTATTTGCATATATAATTATATACTTGGAAAAAACAAGACCAATTGAAATATTACTACAAGTGAAAAAGGAATTCAATAAGGTAGCTGGTTTAAAAGTAATTTAAAAAAATCAATAGCTTCTATATCCTTTTGAAAATACAACGGAGAAAAGTCCCATTTATAAAAGTAGCAAGAAAGACAAAATTAACAAAAAAATGTAAAAAATCTATATGAAGACAACTGAGTAGATACCACTCAGGAATATAAAAAAAAGGATAGAATGAGTAGGAAGACACATACTGCCCTTAAATAGTGATATGAAGACTTGATATTGTAAAGATACTGATTCTCCCCAAACTGATTTTAGGTTCAGCACATTCCCAATAAAAATAAATAATAAAAAATCCAATATAAATAAGATTTTTAAAAAAACTGGATAAGCTGATTCTGACTCCAAGTGTCATACAGAAAAGAGTAGCTGCCCAAATTCTGAAAAATAAGAAAAGTACAGTAGAACTAGTCTACCAGTTAATAGGACACTTTAAAGCTACATTAATTAAAACTATTTGATACTGGTGAATGAATAGAGAGATGAGATCAAGCGAATACAATTATATTGCAGAAACTTAAATACACGTGAGAATTTTAACATGTGATTAAGGTAACATTTCAATGAGCAGTGAAAAGATAGAATGTTTAATGATAGTATCAGGATAACTGAATAGCTATAAGGAGAAAAAATAAAGCTTCCTTCATTGTTAGTTTATCATGATAAATAAATTTGTCTTAGCTTTAAGGTAACTAGATCTCATATTTGTCAATAACAATATTCTTGGTGCACATGTTAGTATATCTAACAGGATTAATTTCCAGAAGTGGATTGTTAGGGCAAAAGGTATGTTTATTTAAATCTGCCTTCCAAATGTATCAGTTCCAATGGATGATGTAGGAAGTGCCTAAAGCTTAGCAGGAAAGATAACATTGTCTATCACTGAACCCCCCAGAAACACAAATTCACTCAAAGCAATGCTATATCTTTTATAACATTCCAAACTTAAATCTAATTCATAATCCAGAATTCAAAATGGGGAATGCACATACCTGAATTTTTCTGGTCCAAATGCTCCATAAAAAGTAGTCAACTTTGCATGAGCCCTTAGTACCTAAAAAGAAATAACTTGACAGTCTGAATGTTGTGTGCAATAACATTAAAATAAAAAACACCAAAAATTAGGCTTTCTGTTTCAGAAGTCTTGTACATATTCTCATTTTATCCCATACGACAAGTCAATTCCCATAAATATGACTGCCTTTACTTAGCACAAAACAAAAAAACTTGAAATAACGGAAATATTTCCAATCACACTCAATGCAATAAACCTGCAAAGAAGAGGAAGGTATTTGCACATTAATTGTAGGTGCCTTTCGAAATCAATTAGTTTTCCCACTGATTTATAAATATGCCCTTATGGTAAAACCTAGCTGGATTATACTAAACATTTACTTTGAGATAAGAGTTAAAAAATATATAGATGGTCCCTGACATGCAACGGTTCAACTTAAGATTTTTCGACTTTAAGTATGGTAGAAACCATACTTAGAATTTTGATCTTTTCCTGGGTTAGCAATAATATATAGGATGATTCTCCCTCGTGATACTGGTGGCAGCAAGGAGCCGCAGCTCCCAGTCAGCTACATAATCACAAACAACCGATATACTTACAACCATTTTGTTTTTTCACTTTCAGTACAGTATTCAATACATTACATGAGCTATTTGACAGTTTATTATAAAACAGGCTTTGAGTCAGATGACTTTGCCCAACTCTAGGCTAATATAAGTGCTCTGAGCACATTTAAAGTAGGTGAGGCCAAGCTATCATGTTCAGTAGGTTAGGTGTATTAAGTGCATTTTTCTTTTTAAAACATTTTTTATTGATGTATAGTTGATGTACAATATAGTGATTCAGCAATTTTTAGAGGTTATACTCCAATTATGGTTACTATAAGATATTGGCTATATTCCCTGTGTTGTACAATATATCCTTGTAGCTTATTTTTTTATTTTATTTTTTAAATTTATTTTTTATACAGCAGGTTCTTATTAGTTATCTAGTTTATACATATTAGTGTATACATGTCAATCCCAGTCTCCCAATTCATCCCACCACCACCACCCCACCTTGAGTGAATTTTTGACTTGCGGTATTTTCAACTTAACAATGGGTTGGTCAGGATGTAACCCCATCATAAGCTGAGGAAGATCTGTATGTACATGTGCACACACATATATCTTTGGCACCATCATAGCTATCATCAGTTTACAATTATTTGAAATAGCAGGCACTACGCAAAATGATTTATAGGAAATATTTCATTTGACCTCAAAATAACCCATAAGTACTACTATTATTCCCATTTTGCAATAAGGAAAAAATGTATTAAAATAATTTGCTCTTGAAAAAATACAGACCTATCTTGAATTCAAAAGTATATTGTAACAGTATATTCACTCCCAAATTGACCTATAAACCCAATGTAATTACCTCTTTTAAGCCATCAGAATAGATAGGAACAGCTTTATCTTCTTTCTTCAAAAGCTAAGATGAATAAGAAACACGGTTAGAATATCAGCTATACTAGGTTTTTCATGAAAGATGGATTTCCTGTGAATTAAAGGAAAAAATCATCTTTAAAAATTAAATTGCACTCAACTCTGAGATGAACAATGAACAATAAAGAAGTTACATATCTTAAAAATAATGCATTTTATGAAAACAGCTCACATTTTGCCCATCTGTTACACCTTGATTTTAAGGAATATAACTAGCAATGGTATTCATTTACAGGTGAGTGAGGGGAACAACCTATAGCAAAAATGGCATCATTTGGAAGAGCAAAAAAAAAATGCACTTTAAAAAAGGTCTATGGGAAAAATCATTCAGTTTTTTGCAAAATACTTCTTTTGCATAAGACAAACTAACATGCACAAAGGTCAGAAACACTTACCCTGGTTTTGGCATAATTTAGCATTTCCTGGGTTGTTTCATAGGTTATCCATTGAGCCTCCAAGCAGTAATTCACCACAAATTCATCGTCCTGTTTCATAAATGCCAGACATGGTAAGGCAACATAATACTGATCAATCCATTGACCTGGATATTCTAGTATACAACAGGGAAAACATACCTGGATTTTATGCAGATTTTCCTTAGCTTCATCTACAAGTTTTTGCCATTCAGTCTGCTCACTGGTGTTCAGAGAACTCAAAGCTAGTTTCTCCAATATATCATTTGATTTTACTTTGTAAACAAGCTGTAATATAAACATGCAACATCAAGAAACTTGAAGCAAAATAATGCCTGTGGATGAAATCTTACACTGTATGCTAAATAAAAAATGTGAATATTCATGTGGTTCAAGAATAAGCATTAAAGAAGGTAACACTTAGGTAACAGAAAGGTAACCCAGATTACAAAGTGTTATGGAAACCATTTCTACCGAGTCCTCACTAAATGTGACCAGCAGTGTACTAAGAGCTTTATGTGAATTATCTCAGTTAACTCTCATAAAAACCTAAGTAAGCATTTGCACCTCCTCAAAACCCTATGGGGTAAATACTAAGATTCCTATTTTACAATCAAGAAAACTGAAGCTCAAGAGAGGGTAAGTAATGTGTCTGAAATTTTGCTGTTCAGAAGTGAATGGAGGGCTTCCCTGGTGGCGCAGTGGTTAAGAATCCGCTTGCCAATGCAGGGGACATGGATTTGATCCCTGGCCGGGGAAGATCCCACATGCCGCAGAGCAACGAAGTCCATGCGCCACAACTACTGAGCCTGCACTCTACAGCCCATGAGCCACAACTACTGAGCCTGCGTGCCACAACTACTGAAGCCCGTGCGCCTAGAGCCCGTGCTCCGCAACAAGAGAAGCCACCGCAATGAGAAGCCCACGCACCGCATCGAAGAGTAGCCCCCGCTCACCGCAACTAGAGAAAGCCCGTGCGCAGCAACGAAGACCCAATGCAGCCAAAAATAAAAATAAATAAATTTTTTAAAAAAACAGGAAATTAATACTGATATATTAAGAAAAAGTGAATGGAGCTGGTTTTTAGAATACCACACAATTATGTTTCACGTCTACTTTTCTAAGTTTATCAAAGGTTCTTTTTTCTAAATTTTATTTAATTAATTAATTTATTCAAGGTTCTCACTACTTCTTTGCTAAGTGATTTGCTAAACTGATATAGTTTAACTCAGGTTAGTGAGGCATACCATTTTATTTTATTTTTATTTATTTATTTATTAAACATCTTTATTGGAGTATAATTGCTCCACGATGGTGTGTTTCTGCTTTATAACAAAGTGAATCAGCCATACATATACATATATCCCCATATCCCCTCCCTCTTGCGTCTCCCTCCCCCCCTCCCTTATCCCACCCCTCCAAGTGGTCACAAAGCACCGAGCTGATCTCCCTGAGGCACACAGATTCTTAACCACTGTGCCACCAGGGAATTCCCAGTCTATCAAAGGCTCTTTAGCAGCTGGAAACAGCTTGAGTTAGACAAAGTCAAAATTTCAGGTTCCTTTTTTATAAACAAAATACCAACTTTAACATGGGCTCTCTGGCTCCGAAAGCTAAAAGTGATACGAAAGAGCAGTTTCTCTAGTTCTGTGTCTCCACTCCCTGAAAACATCTTTCACTGGTTTTGATTTTTTTGCTTCATTTGCTCTGTTTAAAAATTAGTTATTATGAAACTTTCAGATATTCAAAAAGGTAATAATATAACAAATACTCATGTACTTATCACCTAAATTAAAATTTTTTAATAATATAGTTTATATTAATATCTATAATAAATAATTTTATATTATATAAATTTATAATAAATAATATATTTAATAACATAATTTACATATTTAATGTAAATATAATTTATAATATTTATATTATAGTTTAATATTACTTTCTCTTCTTCCAAATAAATCATCCTCCTTCCCTGAACCAGAAGTATCCATTATGCTGATTTTGGTGCTTGTTATGCCATTAATTCATATACTGCTTTACTCATATACACTTCTAAATATACAAAATTGTTTTGCATGTTTTAAAATGCTACTTTCTTTAAACTTTTTATTTTATATTGGAGTATAGTTGATTAACAATGCTGTGTTACCTTCAGGTGTATAGCAAAGTGATTCAGTTATGCATATACAGGTACCTATTCTCTTTCAAATTCTTTTCCCATTTAGATTGTTACATAATATAAAATGCTACCTTTTTAAAACAACAAACACATGGGTACCCACCACCCACTTAGCAAATGTTAGTTCTTCACTACCATCAGGCTTCATCCTTCATTACTTCCCAGGACGTTTCAAGGGATATCAATGAATTCCTAATCACCAAATCCAACAGACAACTTTCAGTTTTTATACCTGATTTTATTGGTAGTATTTGCAACTGCTGATCACTCCCCACTAAACTGTTTGTTTGTTTTTTGGTCACACCTCACGCCTTGTGGGATCTTAGTTCCCCAACCAGGGATTGAACCCGTGCCCTCAGCAGTGAAAGCAAGGAGTCCTAACCACTGGACTGCCAGGGAAGTCTCCCTTGGCTTCTTTAATCATACATTTGTGTGGTTTTCTTCCCAAATATGTTTATAGCCCTTCTTTCTCTATCCCCCGTGTGCTGGTGCCCCTGTAGCTCATCCTCAGATCTCTTCTTACTCCACACATTCTCCTTGAGTGGTCTGAGCCATTCCTCCGGTGTTACCTATGTCTAGATTCAGCTCAGATCACTCTCCAACTTCCTATCAGACAGCCTCATTTTATAAGATCCCTTACATGCAATTTTTATAAAGCAGAATCCTTCATATTTTACCCCTAATCTGTTCTTCCACACATATTCCTCATTTTAAGTAATGCCATCACATTCCAACTACAGTAAGTCCCCTACATACGAATCTTCAAGTTGCGAACTTTCCAACACGTGAACGTGCGTTCACATGTCCAATCACGTAAGTTAGTTCACGTGTCTGGTGTACATTGTCACATGCGTGCATCCTCTACAAGTGGTTGTGCTTTTGTGTACTTTACTGTACAGTACTGTATAGAGTACAGTAGTACAGTACCTTTATTTCAAGCCCAGGATGTCCAGAAGCAAGCGTAAAAGCAGCGGTGATGTACCTGGTATTGCTAAGAAGCACCAGCTCTTGTACTGTACTGCTGTATTTTTCAAGGTATGGTACTGTAAGATTAAAAATGTTTTATTTCTTGTGCATGTTTGTTTTTTATGTATTATTTGTGTGAAAAGTATTATAAACCTATTACAGTAGAGTACTATGTAGCTGACTGTGTTAGTTGGGTACCTAGGCTAACTTTGTTGGACTTCTGAACAAACTGGATTTATGAATGTGCTCTTGGAATGGAACTCGTTTATATGTAAGGGACTTACTTGCAGTACGCTGAGCCAGAGTCCTGCTAGTCCGCTCCTGACATTTGTACCCCCCACTATGTTTGATCGCTGAGCCCCACTGCTTCTACCTCCTATACACCTCTCTCATCAGACCTTCCCTCCTGTGTGTCTCCACCTCACTGCATTGGGTCAGTTTTTCAACTGGTCTTTGCATCTCTAGATTTACCCTTTTCCAAACAATTTCCCATGTTTACAAAATGACAACCTAATCAAGACATTCTCCAGCTTAAAAATCTCAGTAGCTCCCCATCACCTGCAGAATAAGATCTAAATCCTTTGCAGTACATACAAAGCCCTCCAGGCTCTGACCCTCTCATTTCCCACCATCTCCTTTCCCTTCTATGTACATATAACCTACAACCTAGTCCTATCTAATTACTAGGAGTTCCTGGAAGCACCATAAGCCTCCCTCACTTTCTTCATGTGTCTTAACACCTAGAATTCTCTTCCTCTCCCAGGACTATCTGGAACATTTTCAAGATCTGACATAAAATCACCTCCTCCACGAAGTCTTCCCACCCTACTTTAAGGGTCAATATCTCCTTTGAATCCCTACTTTACTTTGGTCGTATCTTAATTATAGGCCTGATCACACTAAATTCCCATTATGTCTTACATATTTGTCTCCACAGCCTCTAGCACACGAAGAAATGCTTTCAATGAATGAATGAATACATGAATAATTACCTCAACATCTAGTCCAAACTGAATGGCAAAGCTCTCGGCTTCAGCAAATCTGTGTTTGTGAAGTAACCGACTCAATCTGATAAATTGAAAGAAATTTCAGTAAGATTTTTATTAATCAGGGAATTCAAGCTTTTCATCAAGGAGTAAGGCTTAGAAGAACACAAGAGGGCTTCCCTCGTGGCACAGTGGTCAAGAATCCGCCTGCCAATGCAGGGGACACAGGTTCGAGCCCTGGTCCAGGAAGATCCCACATGCCACAGAGCAACTAAGCCCGTGCGCCACAACTACTGAGCCTGCGCTCTACAGCCCGTGCTCCACAATAAGAGAAGCCACCGCAGTGAGAAGCCCGCACACCTCAGTGAAGAGTAGCCCCCGCTCTCCGCAACTAGAGAAAGCCCGCGCACAGCAACGAAAACCCAGTACAGCCAAAAATAGATAAATAAATTATAAAAAGAAAAAAACAAAACACAAGTAGTTACCTGTTTTCTGGCAAAGCTTCTGTAAGACATCTGAGTACTAAAACAGAAACTGAGTCTTCAGATAGTCTGAGAAAAGTTTTAATATTGACATTTGTCATTTAACATCAGTAAGTAAATTTTAACTTTGCTATTATTTAACAACTTATCTGATAAACAAAACAGGACTTACTTTGGATCATTTTTGCAAATTCCTTCCAGAAGGTATATGGTATCCTACAATAGCAAAAAACATGTTTAAAATTGAAATACAGAATTAATTCACTTTATAGAGTAACAACTGGTTTAGGCAGAAATTATCCATCAATGGATTCTAAAATTACTGGGAAAAACTGGTGAGGAAAAGGATATTCCCATAGTCTCAAAATAACACCACGGAAATTACTTACTAATTATACAGGGGAAAATGTACCTTTACAATGGAGAAATATGGCAGAACTGCTTTAACTAAGTGATCAAATTTAACAGCACCAATAACAGGACAAGTGGACATAAGTCCTTTAATGTGATGCAGTTAGGACACAGTATCACTTATGCAGGATGCTTGCCAAAAATCTTAGCACGAATCTAATCATGACGAGACACAGATCCAAATAGAGGGACATTCTACCACACAACCGGCTAGGACTCGAAAAATGTCAATGTCCGAAAAGACAAAAACAGACTAGGGAAGTTTTAGAGATTAAAGTAGACTACCATGTGACCACGACAACAAAATTCAATTCATGATGTTTGATTGAATCCTGGGTCAGGAACAAAAAAAGTTCTCAAGTAATTGGCACAATTGGTAAAATTTGAATTTGGATGGCATATTTCATAATAGTATTGCATTAATGTTAAATTTTGTGGGCCTCATTCTTAGGAGATACCCGCTGAAATTAGGAGTGAGAGGTCATGATGTCTGCAAGTAATTTCCAAATGGTTTGGAAAAATACAATGTGTGTATATAAAAAGAGATAAAACAGGGGCTTCCCTGGTGGTGCAGTGGTTGAGAATCCACCTACAAATGCAGGGGACACGGGTTCAAGCCCTGGTCCAGGAAGATCCCACATGCTGCGGAGCAACTAAGCCTGTGTGCCACAACTACTGAGCCTGCGCTCTAGAGCCCGTGCGCCACAACTACTGAAGCCCACGCGCCTAGAGCGCGAGCTCTAAACAAGAGAAGCCACCGCAAGGAGAAGTCCATGCATCGCAGCAAGGAGTAGCCCCCGCTCACCACAAATGGAGAAAGCCCGCGCGCAGCAACGGAGACCCAATGCAGCCGAAAATAAATTAAAAAAAAAAAAAAATCCGCCTGCCAATGCAGGGGACAGGGGTTCGATACCTAGTCTGGAACGATCTTACATGCCGCGAAGCAACTTAGCCCGTGCGCCACAACTATTGAGCCTGTGCTCTAGAGCCCACGAGCCACAACTACTGAAGCCTGTGTGCCCTAGAGCCCACACTGCAACTACTGAAGCCTGCGCGCTCTAGGGCCTGTGTGCTGCAACTACTGAGCCTGAGTGCTGCAACTACCGAAGCCCATGTGTCTAGAGCCTGTGCTCTGCGACAAGAGAAGCCACCGCAACGAGAATCCCGCGCACTGCAACGAAGAGTAGCCCCCTCTTGCAGCAACTAGAGAAAGCCCGCGCGCAGCAACGAAGACCCAAAGCGGCCAAAAAAAACCCAAAAAAGCAAGGAATAACCTCCCCCAAATTAACAATCATCTGTATTTCCTGTGGAGACAAGAAAATTGAATGTGCAGTTGACTGATGTTTTATTTGATTAATTTCCTTCTTTTTAAATGAAGACTGACCTCCTGTAAATATATTCGAGGACCTCTGATAACAATAAATATGGTTTACCTGAGATCTATCCAGGTATTCCACTAGGCTCCACTCATGCTTAGCTTAGTTATTCTTTTTTTTTTTCAATTATAAAAAAATACATTAGTTCAAAATACACATCAACTTACTGAGCTAATTCCTGTTTGGACCAGAGAAGAAACACCAGATACTTCCAAAGAATATAGTATTTCCATCATAGGTAATGAATAGACCATGAGGTTTCTCATCTAAGAAAAACAGGACAGCAATTAATGTCTTAGGTCAATATAAACCTATGAGCACAAGACAGCACTTCACAATCCAGGGCATAGATTAAAACACCTGATACGAAGTTAAGTGCAAAAAATAAGTAAATCTGTTACTGTATTATTTAAATGTTACATAGAAAATTATGTTCTATCCTACCTTTTAAATCTGTTAAATGAAAATCCACGTACCTGGAGTCCATTCTGCAATTTGTTTTTAAGGCAAATGTAATTCCTCAGTGCCAGAACTACATTAAGTATCACTATAATAAACATTTTCTTATAGACATTTTTATTCCTGAAATGCTCCAATTACAATGTGGAGCTGAGATTTATACCTTTTTTTTTTTAATGAGAAAAAAGAGCTCTGCAGGGTTATTTCTGATCTGTCAAGTACCTGTGTGAACTAAGAGCTAATACACTGTGAGTACTACTTAACAACTAGTACTCCTATGTTAATGCTATTTCTAACACATAATATGGACGAATGTGATATAAATTTTCCAATACCTTCTTATTAGTAGCAGTTGTCAGAGCTACTAACTTGAGATTTGTAATCCCTTGCCTGAAAGAGAAAAGAAGGTTTAAGTGAATCAAAGAAGCCAACTGCTAGACATAAGCTAAGTCAAAGTGATATCCTTGTATAAAAGTTAAAATTAATTCACACAGAAGATACTGAACTTGACTTCTGAATGTTTATGGCCCAGACTCACACTCTTTCTAACACATTCACATGGAGGTTTTTGTGTTGCCTATTTGTTCTCAATGAATTTGGCTAACAATGAAATGGTCTTTACCCTGTCAGTCTGTTCACAGTGTTATCTAGAATGTAACACATAAGAAATGATCTGAACAGAACCAGGCAAGAAACCTGGTTCTAACAGAAGGGAAATCAATATGAGCATCATAATGTACCACGTGACTGATGAAGGTGAATCTGCTTCTGTGGTGAGAAGAAAGTCTTCTATGTGAAGGGAGGGCCAGTTCCATATGGGAGTTAGGGTGTAAATATCCCATAAGCTCAGCACGTTCTGCAAAAGAGACATTTCATTGATACGTCCTCTTAACGACTAAAAATTTACATTTTGGAATCTATCTTTTGATACGTAACTGAAATAAAGCACATTACACAAGGTAGTAATCTACCCTGGCTAAAGTCCTTGTCTTTGTTAAGTTCGACAAAATTTCTGTTGTTAAACTTAACACCAAGTGAAAATACTTAAGGGGAAGTATCAGAAACATACATTGGTATCAAGAACAAAAAGTAGATTGTCTATCAGCTGGAACTTCTTTGCACCTACAAAAGAGAAAACAAGGTGTGTAAGGACTATGTTTCTGGGTTACATATAGCCATATTTAAAATAGTAAACTAACATATTTATGGAAAGGCAGAACTACCCTTAAAAAAGAAGTTCCCATTCCCATTTATTCCTGTTTCTCTACTTTTTTGTAGGATCACTAAAACGTAAAACCTCCCAAAATGAAGGGTAACAATTGCAACATGTTAAGAAGCCAAATACACGGACAATCATCAGACTAAGCTGGCTTGTTTCCAAGGTTTGGTAAAACGGCTCATATGCCAGACTTAGTGTACTGGCATGAAAACGACAACTCACAAGTACCAAAAGTAGTTTCATTAACTGATTTTACCTTCAATAATCTCTGCATCAATAACACTCTTAACGGTCATCCCTTTCCTAGAAGAATCTGGTTCCCATTTTGAGAATGCACAATTACCAGTTCCCTACAGAAGTGAAAATAGTATGTCAATTACAAACTTGGGTCTAGATCTGAATTCTCCTCCAAGTAGAAACATCTAAATTGTACATGTGACTAATTTCAAAATATATTTATATATTCAAGCCCAGCTAGCTCTTATCATCTAGTTCCTCTCTTAGTTTGTTTTCAACAGAACAGAATGGAAAAAACAGCAAAGTCCTGCTGTACACTGTTACCACATGAACATTTAATAAGGAGGAGGCATATTCAGCAACTCACTCTAGAGACATCAGGTAAGCTTCAAGACCTCCTCCAGCATTACAAGATAAAGATAACCTTTGATGAAGTATTTTCATGAAAATAACTACTAATATTTGAAAACAATTCATAAGTATTCGTTTCAAATTATTTGAAACCCTCATGAAATACTGAACTAGATACACAAAACGGGGAAAAGTGACTGCTTCTTAACATATTATATAAATTTGGCAAGTAAAAATGTTGTAAATGCTGTAATAATATAATTCAATATAGAATTTCTGCCTACTCCTTGAATATAATATTAGATGTTTTGTTTGCTGCTGTTGTTTTTGCCTACACTCATAATTGAAAGACATGCTAAATGTCAGGTAGAGATTAGTGAAAATAAAGATGCAATATTTTTTCCAACACAGAGACTTAGTTATACTTGTTGAGTTAATTTTATGACCTTCATTTTATAATTTCCCTGTTTCTGTTATACAGTACAAATTAATACGTAACTTTACCAAAACTATGTTTTAATGAAGAAACATTTCAGAAAAAAAGCCCAAAATTTTATTAAAAAAAGAGAATTACCCCAATTATCACAGGGATTTCGCTTGCTAAATCACCAGCCACAAGATTGAGACAACCAAGGGTATGACAATTTTCAGTAGAAATAAAACTGGACTTGATTTGTCCTTGTAACTGCAAGATTTAAAAAATAAGAATGTTATATATATGCTCCATAGTCCAAATTCCTTGGAAAGACTGATAAAAAATCAGTTTAAATCAACAGCTATAAATGTATTTTTTAAAATAGGAATGTTATTAAAATGCTTTATCATGCTAATTCCCAAAATATCAACCATTAGATAATTATGCAGAAACACTTCCCTAAACTGACATTAAATCTAAGTTTCAAGAAGACAATGTGGTTTTGTCTTCTTACCTTTTTTGCCGTATGGAAGTCTACCTTTTCAATCGCTGCATGAAAAAGAGAAAGTAGGCTAAATTTACACTATAACCTATAAAATACGTATGAATCTTCCCTTTTATGTCAAGGTTAAATTACATATAATCTAGTAAGAGGAACACTGGTCAGAAATTCATAAGGTGCTGGTGACGTTTCAGTTTTGCCCTTGACCAATGAAATAAACTGTGATGACATGTCATACTCAGGGCACCAGCCAGGCTGCCTTACGGTCCCTACAGTGTCTGTCCACTCCTTCCCTTAAAAGGTTCTTCCTACTAAGATGGTCTTCTCCCTGCTCCAACTCTCCTATTCAAGCTCTGAAGTCCTACCTGTGAAGTCTTCATCACTTTGCACTCCCTTTTGTAACAGTTGTTTCACTTGTCTGGCTCCTTCATTAAACTACAGAGAACGTTATATCTTAAATCTCATTGTATCCCCAGAACTTGGCACATTCTTAGCACAGAGTAGATCTTTAAAAAGTATTTGTTGGGGCTTCCCTGGTGGCACAGTGGTTGAGAGTCCGCCTGCCGATGCAGGGGACACGGGTTCGTGCCCCGGTCCGGGAAGATCCCACTTGCCGCGGAGCGGCTGGGCCTGTGAGCCATGGCCGCTGAGCCTGCGCATCTGGAGCCTGTGCTCCGCAACAGGAGAGGCCACAACAGCGAGAGGCCCGCGTATCGCAAAAAAAAAAAAAAAATTTGTTGAATACGTGCCCGGAATCAATTCCTCAATCTCTGCCGGCTCAGAGGGATGTATGGTCCACACCACTCACTTAGCACACACTCTAGATTATTGCCTTGTATTGTTAACACTTACAAAATCATTTCAGTTTCCAGGTTCATTCATTCCATCAAAAAGTATTTATTACTATGCTAGCGTAACTCCTGTCTCCCCAACTAAGTTGTAAAGTCCTTGAAGACTATAAATAAATATGTCTTCAGATTCTGTTGTAGCCCTAACTGTGGAGAATAAGTATATTATGAATACTTTAAAGTATACCCAATATCATAGAATGTAGTTAAACTAAAATATTCTTAAAGAGTCTATTTTAAAATTTACCTGGAAAACTAATAAGAAATATTGCTGCAAATCAGTAATAAGAAAATAATACATTACTTACCTTGTTGAATTTTTACAAGCTGAAGGTTTGTAATACAAAAAAATCCATTGTTTGTAAGAAGCAGCATATAATAGGTACCTATTAAAATAAAATCAAGCCGGCTTCTTTAAAAGGCACATGATATAAAATTTAAACCAGGGTCCGGATCTAGCTTAAAAGTATGTCCATTTGCTCATTTAAAGTCTAATAATAAAATAACACAGTAACAATACAAAGCTTATTTACAAAGAATTGGTAAGTTATTTGCAAAAACAATGTTAACTTCTTTGAAACTTCTATAAACCAAATTTCATTTGCCAGAAAAAAAGAAACTCAGATATATCAAAATAAATTAAGGACCAGTTAACATTTGTTAAAAAGAAATATGATAAATACACTGAAACCCATAAGAACATATTAAAAGAATATTAGGTCTCCCTGATAATCTATAGAACTCTCAAAACTGTAAAAAGTTTAGGATATTATACTTAAGAAGAGTACATTTAAGCCTCTGAAAAGAGCTAAAATCGAAAACTTGTTTTTGAAAATAATATTAATTGCATCCCTAGAAAGTTTAACATTGTGTAGGTAACACCAATTAATTTACATAATATATTAACTCTAAATCTGATTTTTTGACTGGGTATTAATAAGAAGACATTAAAAAAAGAAATTAAAATCACTTACCTTCATTTGAACTATCTTTCTCAATAACAAGATTCCGGTAAGTACACTGATTTTCATCATTAGCTTTCTGAACAAAAGCCTAATTGCAAATTAATTTCAAATGATAAGATTAAACCCAGAAAATTACAGTCAAGGATTATATTCTTTAAACTCTAGGGATATCAATTATCATTAGCAATAATTCTGCCTATATTCCAAACATTTTAGTTTTCAAATGGAAAACTATTTACAAGCTTCCTGCAAAAATGTTTATTTTCAATACAAAACTGTTTTGGGCAAGTATACTATCTTCAAATCATACTTTTTCAATTTTGCATTTATTTCATATGTTTTGTGGATGAAAAATGTTGCCTGCCATATTAGCAAACAAAGGATGCTGCGACCATCAAGCCAAGAGGGAACTCAGGATGGAGATAAACAGGCTGCCCACTGTCAAGCCATCAGCCATTGCAGCAACTCCCAACTGTGCATCCTGAGGGGACTCAGGATGGAAAAGCACAGGATACTGGCCCTAAGACAGCAAAGGTGTATATCAAAGGAATAATTTCAATGAGCCCAGACTCTTGCATCTTCCATACATAGAAAACGCTAAATTTGTTAACCCGATATACCTGCTTTTCTTTAACAGTAATCTTTTGATGTTCTGACTACCTGGTCTCCCTTGCAAAACTCCTATGTATCCTGGCTCCTCCCTCACCTCTTCAGAGCTGTCCCTCAGAGCATCTGAGAGGCTGCCTCCTGGGCTTGAAGTTCTCAGAAAGTCCGCCCAATAAAACATAATTCTCAACTTTTAGGTTGTGCACTTTTTTTTCAGACAGTTTCTAAGGTATGATTCTTAAATTCAATGTAAAGAAACATTATTATTTTAATTTAGGCCACAAATCAAGTAATGCTTTGCTAGAGCTTTAGCTTTCTAAAAGATAATTTAGAATTTAGATAATGAAGATGAAAAACATAACAGGGTCTTACATTGGTGAGTAATGTTTGCTTTGATGTTACATGAATAAGATGTAAGTTGCCACTTCTCTCCCCAACCAGAAGAAACTTTCCTTCTTGACATAGGCCAACAACATCCACTTCAGTATCTGAAAATTTCAAGTCAAAGTTACAAGCTTCCTCTGAAAATGTTTATTTTCAACACAAAATATTGCAAGTTTTGTTATTAAAAGTCAACTCTTTTAAGCTTCTTTTAAATATTTCATGAAAGTAGTGACTAATGTAAAAATGAATGCTACTGACTCTTTGTCAACAAATATTTGCTGAGCACTTAGTATACGCTAAGCACTGTTCTAGGTCTTTGGCATATATCTGAGAATAATAACAAGAGTCCCACCTTCATAGAGCTCAAATTCTAAGGCAGAAATAGATGATAAACAGTCAGCATAGTAATCAAATTGTATGACATACACAAAGGTGATACATTCTCTGGAAAAAAGAAAAAGTAGAGCAGCGAAAGAGAACTCAGAAGAGCCATGCAGTATCAGGTGGAGTGCTCAGGAGAACCCCCTTTGATAAGGTGAGATTTGAACAAAGACTTGAAGGAGGTAAGGAAGTTATTGCTTGCACACAGCAAGAAGGCCAGGGAGAATGACATGGAGATCGGGAGGGAAAGACTAAGAGATAAAAGCAGTAACATATAAATTGCTTATAACTAAAATTATTCAGCAGCAATATCTTTATACAAAAGTATTATATGTAGGGACTTCCCTGGTGGCACAGTAGTTAAGAATCCGCCTGCCAATGCAGGGGACAACAGGTTTGATCCCTGCTCTGGGAAGATCCCACATGCCGTGAAGTAACTAAGCCCATGCGCCACAACTACTGAGCCTGTGCTCTACAGCGCATGAGCCACAACTACTGAAGCCCACGTGCTGCAACTACTGAAGCCCACGTGCCTAGAGCCCATGCTCCGCAACAAGAGAAGCCACTGCAATAAGCCTGCGCACCGCAACGAAGAGTAGCCCCCGCTCGCTGCAACAACAGAAAGCCCATGCACAGCAACAAAGACCCAACGCAGCCAAAAATAAATAAACAAATTTATTTTAAAAAAAGTATTATATGTAAAACACAGCCTCACTTTTAATTGGTGAAACTGTGAATCTTGGGGACCCATCAGGGTAGATGCGTTAAGATTCCACAAAATATCGGTTTCTCTCCTGCAAACTGTGATCAAGATTTTGTTCTTATGTGCATACCTTCTAATTCCTTTTCATCTACGTTCTTTTTAAAAATAATTAATTAATTTTCAGCTGTTCTTACGCAAACACTTCAATAACCATCTGTCTCTCAAAATTTCAGAAAAAAATTCATAATACTATCACCTATTTTCCAGCATAATCACTGACTGTCTGTCCCTTAATTTACTCTGAAGCCCATACTTGCATATACACACTTAAAGCCCTTTAACTCAATAAAGAATTAATTCATGAGTACTTTTAAAAAACTTTTTATAGTGCTAAAAGTATTCAAATTATCTGTTGATGGTATTGAAATTATGTACAAGATTCAGGAACTTAAACATAATTGGGCTCAACTGTTTTCTACAGTATTCTAACACAAAAACCACGCAAATAAATTGCTGCTTTCCATGTATGTTTTTCCTTAGACTTATTGAGAGAAGGGATCATCTCAGTACCTGTTCCGTCTGGTACTCAGCACAAGGCACTCAAGATTAATTTCTTGAAATTAGTGTAATTTTGAGTCTTATAAATAATGGAGTAAAGAAAAGGCAATACTGTAGAAATTGGTAGCAAGATATAGATGACTTCCAATTTACTTTACTGAATTACATTAGACTTACCAAATATAAGATGCAATTGAAGCAATCTACAAATACTGTCCAACAGTATCACTGATTGGTCCGCTACAATAATAAACCCATCACTTAAGCTGCATGCTTGTAGTTTTGGATTTAATGAGGCCTGTGGGAGGGAAAAGCAGGACTAAAATAAAACATTTTTATACATGTTTAACAATACCTATCAATAGTATCACCACAGTCACAATCACCCAAGTTTAAAACTTCACCTAGGGCTTCCCTGGTGGTGCGGTAGTTGAGAGTCCGCCTGCCAATGCAGGGGACACGGGTTCGTGCCCTGGTCTGGGAGGATCCCACATGCCGCGGAGCGGCTGGGCCCGTGAGCCATGGCCGCTGAGCCTGCGCGTCCGGAGCCTGTGCTCGGCAACGGGAGAGGCCACGGCGGTGAGAGGCCCGCGTACCGCAAAAAAAAAAAAAAAAAAAAAAAACTTCACCTAATAGGCCTTCTTTCTTTAGCCCATATATCTAATTAGTCAAGCTTTTCTTTGTATGATATATATATATCTAATTAGTCAAGCTTTTCTTTGTATGATATATCCTGAATCCATTCAGAGCCTAGAACAGGGAAATAGTCCAGGGTTGCTAGAACAGGGCAAAGGATTCGAAAGTACCAAGTCTTTGTTTCCTAAGGGCCGAGCTTATGCCCGGAGAAGCCAGCAGGCATTAACGTAAATGAATGAACCAATACTGGCATAAAGTCTCAGGGTCTGGGAAACAACAGGGAGCAGGACTGTGAACTGGAGGGCACGAGGCCCCACATAAACTAAAGAGAGCAGAGTCAGCCAGATGAATGCCCTGTGGAAATGCGATCCTGGCATGGCCACAGCTTCCAATTTACCAAGAAAATCTGGATCTTTATGTGAAATATTCTAATTTTTAAATATTGGCAACTAAGTCAACATTTTAAAAAACACAATGCAAGCCAAATATGAGTCTCCTGTTTGTAGCTTCTATTGATTAGAGCTTACCACATATAATCTTTTTTTTAATTAATTAATTAATTAATTTTTAGTTGCACTGTGTCTTTGTTGCTGTGTACGGGCTTTCTCTAGTTGTGGTGAGTGGCGGCTGCTCTTTGTTGCGGTGCAAGGGCTTCTCATTGCAGTGGCTTCTCTTGTGAAGCACAGGCTCTAGGTACATGGGCTTCAGTAGTCGTGGCACACAGGCTCATTAGCTGCAGCTCGCAGGCTCCAGAGCACAGGTTCAGCAGTTGTGGTGCACAGGCTTACTTGATCCATGACATGTGGGATCTTCCTGGACCAGGGCTTGAACCCGTGTCCCCTGCATTGGCAGGTGGGTGCTTAACCACTGCGCCACCAGGGAAGCCCTCCACACATAATCTTGAAGCCGTCAGATAGCTCAGTAGTTGAGAAGGCTGTCACTTACTAGCTGAGTAATCTCAAGCAAATGCCTCAACTGACTCTCTAGTAAAGCTGGAATAATAATAATAATAATAATGCCTACAACGCTGGCTGGTATGGAGATTCAATGAATTAATTCATGTAAAGGGCTTAGAAGGGAACCTTGCCTGTAGCATATGCTGGGATAAACGTTAATTACTCTTAATCTTCTCTGACAAACTAAGCCAATCAACTCATTTTATACCTGTTTCAATGGTCACCTTCTGCAGGTATAACTTTTGAAAACTACATTCTGATCCCTCTTATATATATATTTTTTAATAAATTTTATTTATTTATTTATTTGTTTATGGCTACATTGGGTCTTCGTTGCTGCATGCAGGCTTTCTCTAGTTGCGGCAAGCAGGGGCTACTCTTTGTTGTGGTGCACAGGCTTCTCATTGAGGTGACTTCTCTTGTTGCAGAGCACGGGCTCTAGGTGTGCGGGCTTCCATAGTTGTGGCATGCAGCCTCAGCAGTTATGGCTTGCGGGCTCTAGAGCGCAGGCTCAGTAGTTGTGGCACACGAGCTTAGTTGCTCTGCAGCACGTGGGATCTTCCCAGATCCGGGCTCGAACCCGTATCTCCTGCATTGGCAGGCGGATTCTTAACCACTGCACCACCAGGGAAGCCCCTGATCCCACTTATACTCTTAACTTGCTTCTTCAACTAGTGAAAAGTTACACCAAAGTGTCGCAAAGAAGAAACTGTGCCACACGTCCTAGGGGTCTATCCAGGCTGTATTCTTTGCCTGGACTGCTCTTCCCCCTCTTCTTTTTAAGACTTTTTTTGGCCGTGCCGGGAGGCTTGTGGGATTTTAATTTCCCAACTGAGGATTGAACCCGGGCCCTTGGCAGTGAGAGTGCAGAGTCCTCACCACTGGACCACCAGGCAATTCCCAAGACTTTAATTTTTAAGAGCAGTTTTACGTTCATAGCAAAATTGAAGGGGAACTATAGAGATGTCCCACATAGCCCTGTGTTCCACACATGCATAGCCTCCCACATTGTCAATGTTCCTCGCAATTGATGAACCTACATTGACACATTATAATCACCCAAAGTCCACGGTTTACATTACAGTTCACTCTTGGTGTTGTACATTCTGTGGTACACACATCTAGCATTATGGTCTCATACAGAATATTTTCTCTACCCGAAAATCCTCTGGGCTCTGCCTAGTCAACCTTCCCTCCAACCCCCAAACCCTGGCAACCGCTGATCTTTTTTTCACTGTCTTTTCATTTTCCAGAATGTTACAGAGTTGGAATCAAACAGTATTGTTTGATCAAACAGGTTGTTTACTCCTTGTGTGAGTTTTAGCAGATTGTGTTTTTCAAGGACTTGGTCCAGTTCATTAGGCTATCAAATTTGTGGGCATAGAGATGTTCATAATATTCCTTGATTATCCTTTTAATGTCCACAGAATCTGTGGTGATGCCCCCTCTTTTATTCCTGATATTAGTAATTTATGTCTTCCCTCTTTTTTCTTAGTTATCCTGGCTGGTGGCTTATAGATTTTATTCATGTTTTCAAAGAACCAGCTTTTGGTTTCATTGATTTTCTCCATTGATTTCTTATTTTCAATTTCATTAATTTTTGCTCTCTTGTTATTTCTTTCTTTCTTTTAAAAAAGATTTTATTTATTTATTTATTTGGCTGCAGTGGGTCTTAGTTGCGGCATGTTGGATCTAGTTCCCTGACCAGGGATCGAACCCGTGCCCCCTGAATTGGAAGCATGGAGTCTTAACCACTGGACCACCAGGGAAAGTCCATCTTCTTTTTCAGGTTTCCTAACTTGAAACTTAGATTATTGATTTTAGATTTTTCTTTTTTTCTAATATATGCATTCAATTTCCCTCTAAGCACTTTTGCTGCATTCCACATATTTTGGTAAGCTGTGCTTTCATTTTCCCTGTTTTTTCTTAAGGCCCAAGTCAGGTGCTAGTTTATGAAATGCTCCTTAAATTGTCCCAACCCACAGTGAGCTCTCCATCCTCTGAATTCCTACTGCATTTACTGTCTGTACCATTCATTTGGTAGTTCTCATATACTGACTTGCACATCTAGATAGATATCTTTTATTGCTTGTGTCCTGTCTGCCTAACTTTAAGGAAAGATCCTAAAGAGAAGAGATAATGTTACCTTACCAAGGGCCTAGCATGGGTTGTGAACATAGCATTTGTTACAAGTAATGCCCCAAGCTAATAACAAATGGAATTTTAGTTGTTAACTGAATTCAAAGCTCAATACACACTATTACTTTTCAACAGTAGCCCTCAGAGATCAAGTGGCCTGGGCCACTTCCATCTTTTAAGGCTGCTGGTAATATTAAAAAAATAAAGAAATACCACTTTCTCATTACAGAACTTATGGTATTCTTTACCCTTTTGCCTTAACAAATAAACAATTTAATGCCAAAGAACATAATTTATCTGTATTACTCATAAAAATTATAAATCCTGTGACTTTTAAATGCCACAAAGCAGTAAAGGCTGACAACAGGATACAAGCTGAATAAAGAATGATTTTTTTAAAAATCCCTATTGGCCAGTGTCTCTGAATGCTCATTTGAAGAAAAGTCAAAAGCCTACACTTGAGGCCATTTGTGAATAAGGTTCCCCAGAGGAGGCCCTGCCTTTCTAGCCCTAGAAAATACAAATCTTGTCTGGTCTCTTCTCCTTTCTTTCACACTTTTTTTTCTTAATTAGAGAACTAAACATTACGTTAACTTACTATGGGAAGTAGAGGAATCCTGGGCTATAATACTGTGACAGATCATTTGCACTTTCTCTAAAAGAAACTTTTGTTTATCACGACCATCAAAATTTTAACAAAAGCAAATTACTAAGAAAGCAAATCAAAGATAAAAAACTAAGAGCAGGGCTTCCCTGGTGGCGCAGTGGTTGAGAGTCTGCCTTCCGATGCAGGGGACACGGGTTCGTGCCCCGGTCCGGGAAGATCCCACAAGCCGCAGAGTGGCTGGGCGCGTGAGCCAAGGCTGCTGAGCCTGCATGTCCGGAGCCTGTGCTCCACGACGGGAGAGGCCACAACAGTGAGAGGCCCGCGTACCAGCAAAAAAACAAAAACTAAGAGCAATATTTTCTGTAAAAGGCAGAGAATACGGTTTCAAGCCTGGTGTGAGAATGGTGGAAGAGTTATTAAAAGAAGAAAGTTAAAATATAGAAAGAAATTCATGGAAAGGATAATCTCAACCTCAGTAGAGTGCTTAACTCAGGGGTGGAGTATGAGAAGAGCCCGGGATCAGGAACGGCCTCCAGGGCTTGCTTCGATTCTATTGGTAATGTTTTACTTCCTAAGCTGGTGGTGGATATTCTTTGTATCATTTTATATACATCTGTATGTCTAAAATGTCAAGAGGAGCTATGAAAAATTCAGGTTTGGAATACTGACCATAAGGTGATGCAGGGGGAATTCAGATGGAAATTTCCAGTGATCTGATACTGAACTTTGATTCCCTGAGAAAGGACTATACTCATTTATAAAACATTTACCACGTGGCTACTAGTCTTACTAAACACTCAGTAAAAATTTTGTGAATGAAAACAGTCCGCGTCATAACCATTACCTTTTCGGAGGAGATCTTCGCTAGTAAATCTACTTGATATAAAGCAGTTCCATGTTCTTTTCTTGAACCAACACTTAGGTACCCACTTCCTGTATCATCATTTGTTAGCAGCTCAATATCATTCCACATATTTCTGAAATTGTTTTCCTGAGACAGGAACCACTGCCTTCCCTGTGACAACATGTAAAATTAGGCCAAATTTTATTGTTGCATAGACTCCAGTTCCTTGGGAAATGAAAATGCTTTATCCCCCCCTCAAATATACATATGCACACACACATCAATAAGTAAAGACTTCTCTGTCTTTGTGTTATTTCTGTGGTCACTAGACACTTTGGATCAATAAGATACATGGAACTAGTGCTATGGTTGTCTGTAGAGAAGAACATATTTGTTTAGGGACACAAGGAAACAATTCCAATCTTACCAATCTGTCCTAGAGCTTCTAGTGTTTTGTGTGCCCAGCTGAAATTATAACAAGTTTTCATTTGGAAAAAACCTTTAACCAATATAGCAATAAATAGTGAAGGCTCTGAAGTCAGACTGTCTGGGATATCTTAGAATGGTAAGGTTCCAGATGAACTTAAAAAAAAAAATGACCATTCATGTTTCCAGTATTGTTATTCAATAAATGAAAATGTTAAGGAGAGGAAGAAAAAATTGCACTAGGCTTCTGACTGGACCAAAGAGTATATTTGTAACCTTTCGAGTCACTTAACTATCTCATCAGCAAGGACTTATATAACTCATTTCATTGGATATGGGTAGGCATAGAATACGAAAATGAAAAACAATCCTTGGATCAAGACTAGTGGGGAACAATAACCAAATAATTACAGTTGCTTTGGTAAGTGCTCGCAGAAATATGTTTTTAAATCTTTGGAAGGTACAGTACAGGGAAGAAATGATTTTTGACTTGGTGTTCTTTCACATTTACTAAGCTGCTTCTACGTAGCTGGAAAGGTCACTATGAGTTTCAAACATTCACAAAACAATGCTTCATTCACGGCAAGCACTCAATTTAAGTGTTATCTAATTCACTACTGTTATTCGTGGAAGCAGGTAACATTTTGGTTAGAAACTTAAGGTCACAGGAGCTTTTTTTTTTTAACTTTTTTTTTCCCCCACAGGAGCTTTTTAAATATAGGAAAAGAGTTCTTACTAGGAGTGTAAGCAAGGGCACAAAAACAAAGTATGTTAGAATACACGATTTTAGTGGCTGTGTTTGGGTGGGAGTTGGGAGAAGATTAAGACAGGTTGGAGTGAATACTTTTATGGGGCTCAGAGTCCCATATCTGTAAAAATAGAGAAATATCATCAGCCTCCCAGGTCTGTCACACTCACTCATTTGACAAACGTTTATTGAATGCCTACTACGTGTCAGGCACTGTTCTAGGAGCTGGGAATACAGCTGTGAAGAAGACAGAAAAGGTCTTTGTCATTATGAAATTTATATTCTCGTACGAAGGATAGAGAAAAATAAAATAAAGACGGTATTGAGTAGGCAAGATAGTTTGAATGCATCACTCATTTAATCTGCACAACAACTCATTTTACAGCTGAGAAACATGAGTCAGGGACTAAGTAAACGGCCAAGGCCACCTCAAGCGAGTTAATGATGTAGCTAGACAAGACTCAAATTCAGGCCAGTTATTAACTGTTATACTGCCTCCCTACGAAAAACTAAGTAAACGCAGAATTACAAATAGTGCTCAAATGAATGGGGGGGAGGGGCGCATAAGAAAGACCTGTTTGGTAAGTGAAAGAGATGACATCTGAGCTGAGACCCGAATATCAAGAAGCCGACTATGTAAAGCTCGTGGGGACAAAGATGCAGGCCGAGTACCAAAGGCTCAGAGGGTAGAATGAGTTTGGGGCTGCTGCCCGGACACAGCAAGAATGGAAAAGTGCAGGCGTTAAACGAACAGGTGGAGCCAATGTATCCTTGATTACAAGACTGAATTTCATCCTCAGTGCTAGCGAGGGAAAGATACTAAGCAGACCAGTGACATGATGTGATTAACGATTTGAGATTCCTCTGGGTGCCGGGTGAACAGATTAACGAATTAAACGAAATGAAACAGTTTCAGTTAGGCCTCCACGCGTAAATGCTCTCAGCTGGACACCGGGGCCAGCAAGAACCGACTCCAACCTCTCTCCCGCCAGCGTCTTGAGGGGAAAACACATCGAACTGAGCTGAGGCCTCTGCTCCTTCGACCTGAATCCACCCCCAGCTCCCTACAGCAGCGCGGCTCACCCTCCTCACCTGTAATTGAAGAAACTAAAGAGGAGCACTCAAGTGTATCGTCCCCCCCACCTTCCGAGCTCCAACAGACGTTCCCAGTCTCTTTAGGGTCTATGCCACGAATTTAAATTGGCGGGAGAACACCAAGCCCAACCCCTTTTACGGCGGCCAGCGGAGGCCAAGTTTGCTTTAGAATCGAAATAGGAAGTCGCCCCACCCTAAATTCCACCCATTCCGATATCCAGGCTGCGCATTCTAGGGTGTGTTCTAGGCCCCGCCCCGCTCCCCGACCTCACAACCCCCCTTCCAAAGAACAACCAATCACCGTCGAACCGCGTTGCTACAGAAACTCTTATCACCACCCCTTTTCCTCCCAGCAAGCTGTGCGACGCGCCGGGTCTTAGCCCTTTTGTGCCATCCGGGTCTCTCGCGGGAGCGATTTCAGTCTGTTGCGAGGCGTTTAGGCGGCCGGTACTGTGGAGAGCGGCAAGTGGAGGTGCCGCCGTAGCGGCCAGGACTCTGGACTATGGCGGTAGGTGCCGAATCTGAGTTTAAAGTCAGGCATATTTTTTTGCTGCTCTGCAAAGAAGGGATGAACGGCTCCCAGAGCTGTTGTCGGGGCTAGTGTGTGGACAAGATGGCGCCGCGGCCTTCTTCTGCGCCCGCCATCATGGCTGGCTGCCGTAGGGAGGGGGAAAGAAGGCGGTGTCGATGGGGGTGGGGAGCCGCAGGGAGTGTCTTTTCTTCCAGAACTTTCCTCGTGTCTTTCCCAGTTTTATGTTCCTTTTGTCCCACAGAACTGACTCCAGTTTTGCTTACTCACTCTGGTTGGTGATTAATATTGAGTTTTGTTAGGGCTTGGGCATTTATGTTCGCGATGGGAAAGGGCTGGGGAAGAGAGAAAAGGGATCAGGGGTCGTCTCTGAAAAGTATGGGGTCAAAAGGGAGGTGCCTGTAAGAGGTAGAACGTGAGAAGGGAGCAAGCGGTCTTGTAGCGATTATTTTGCCTACGCTCAGTGAGATGATTCTAGCTGCATAATTTCGGTTAGGGTGAACGTCCGTGTAAACCTTAGTTTATTCCTTAGTAAGCATCTAGGGAACGTGTTTCTCGAAGGGAGTAAAAATTCGACTTAATGAAGAGAAGTCTTTGGAACTACGAATTCTGACTGATGCTCCGTTTCCGAAGTGCCTCCTGATGTAATCATTTTGAAGGTTTCGAGAAACATAATCAAAGCCCTAACATTGGCATTATTACTTTAAATTTAAGAGTCCTTCATAGGCCCGTTTAATTTTAAGTGAAAGCTACAGTTCTTAAATTACGTTTTCTGAGAAATTAACCCTGCTTTGGTTATAAGATGCCCAATCCTGATGGATCGCATTATTGTGTGATTACTTCATTTTACTTATCCGGTTACAAGAAAAATGCAAACATTTTGCATTCTTTTCCATTGACTAAAAAGTTGTGTTTTCTCGTTTTCGAAGATAAATAGGACTAAAATAAATAGGATTGTTAAGAATAACGAAAAACTCGTACTCATCCGATTATTGGGGGTATCTGGAAGTAGAAATCGTCTGCCTCTCCCCCCCGCGCCCCCATACCTAATTGATTTGATTTAGAACCGGGTTTTTGATAACCGATTTAGAATCGTTGTTCAAACAGTTGGGCACATAATCGATTTAAATATTTTTTTGTTTAACTAGTGTTTTGGACCTCTTAATCTACTTGAAAGAACAGTATTATTTTACTTGGGCTCAAATATTCAAAAAAAAATTCAGACATTCGTTTCTGCAGCGCCTTGTTCAATAAAAAGACACGATCCCCTTGAGATGTGGCCTAGTATTAAGTCCAATGTGCCGTCTTTGCACTAGAAAAAATTCTTACACTATGTCTTGAGTGCCATTGGGGTTTTAAAGAAGATGTGAATTTTAAGAAACCGTGGTGTTTTTCTAATAGAGCAAATGGTAGAGTGAAGGGAATTTTTGCAGTTAGCATTTAAGATTTACACATAGGTCTGTACTAAATTGAAATCTTAGATATTTTCAGAGAAGTTTTAATACTCGATTTTATTTGGACATTTTTGTTATTCTACTATAATATATTCTCAAGGAAATAAAAGCTTCGGGTGAGCTAAGTGGCCCCCTATTATTCACATCTGTTTAGTGATACAATGGTTTTTGTTTTTGTCCTGTAGTGTGTTTTACAGATGAAAATGGCTGTTCGGTGTGAGTTATTAGCCCGTTTTACAGAGTGCCTTCCCTTAAGGGCATTTTACTAAGTGTAAGTTTACCAACACAGCACATCACAGACCTGTCAGAAATAATCCTTAAGAATAGTGATGAGGGGATTGACATACATACACTAAGATGTATAAAATGGATAACTAATAATCTGCTGTATAAAAAAATAAAATTAAAAAAAAAAAGAATAGTGATGAGGACTTCCCTGGTGGTCCAGTGGTTAAGACTCCACGCTTCCATTGCAGGGGGCACGGGCTACATCCATGGTCGGGGAACTAAGATCCACGTGCCGCACGGTGAGGCCCCAAAAGAAAAAAGAATAGTGATGAGAACAAGAGTAAAAGAAAATGACCAATGTTAGTTGTGAAAATCAGAATCATCTTTAGTTGTGTGATATAGTGTCATGTATTAATATTAGACAGCAAAGAGAGTACCATCTTACGTGAGTCAGCTAATGTTGCTGGATCTCATCTGTGAAATGAGAAAGTTGAGCTTGATTCTAAGAGATGAGAGCCCTTCTGCACAAAAATTTTATGATTCCAGAAATCACCCATACATAAGGAAGCAAGTGTGCTGGAATGGGCCTCCCCAGTAATTAGGTGTTTCATCCTATTTGTTACTGGGTTTTTTGGTAACATTGTTAGAGGCGTAACACATAATATGTCTTTCATCCTAACTAACCTGTAAATCCTTCCCTTTTAATTTGTTATTTTATTCCTGAAGTCTAACATCGAGTTAGGTGCATTTTTGACCATCAGAAAATAGTTGTTAAAATAATGTGGTATCTCACACTTCATTTGTTAAAGTACTCCCCATTTAGTTTACTTGGTGTTTGTTTTCTGGACTAATCTTCCTAAAGGAAGAAGTTCATTATCATGTGATTATTTCTCCTGCTGAAAATGTATAGTATATTCACTATTTATCCAATCCAGATCTTTTTTCTGTAAAGAGCAAGTTAGTAGGTATTATAGGCATTGTGGACCACGTGCAACATACAGTCTCTGTCACATTCCTTGCTTGCTTGTTTTAACAACCCTTTTAAAAATGTAAAAGTCATTCTTAGCTCAAGGGCGATACTTTGCTAACTCATGTGGTAAGTAATCAACTCCCTGGGCTTATTGACTATTTTCGTATTTCGTCTCTGGTTAGATGGGTCACCAACGTCCACCTTCCACATATTACGGAAACTGTTTTCCCTGCCTTTTATCAGAATCTCACTCAGGAGAACATTTAGGTTCTAGTTTCTCCTTGAAGCTTTTTTTCTATGACTCTTTTTTTTTTTTAATAAACTTATTATTGATTGATTGATGCTTCGGGTCTTTGGTGCTGCGCAAGGGCTTTCTCTAGTTGCGGAGAGTGGGGGCTACTCTTCGTTGCAGTGCGCAGGCTTCTCATTGCGGTGGGTTCTCTTGTTCCGGAGCACCGGATTTAGGCCCGCGGGCTCAGTAGTTGTGACTCACGGGCTGTAGAGCACAGGCTTAGTAGTTGTGGTGCATGGGCTTAGTTGTTCGTTGCATGTTTGATCTTCCTGAACCAGGGCTCGAACCCATGTCCCTGCATTGGCAGGCAGATTCTTAACCACTGCGCCACCAGGTAAGTCCCTCTATGACTCATTTAAATCAATTTAATGAAGGAACCTACTCTCCTAGGTAAATCAGGTCTTTGGGAAAGAGTGTGTACTCTTGACTATTTTAATTTTTTTTAATTTATATTGTGATAACTTATAAAATGCTTTAAAGCAGAAACACCTTAATGTTTCCATAGCCCAGAGCATATGTGAGGAGAGGCAGACCATATTTTGCAGCAGCACTGTGCCAAGGGGCTTTCATTAAAGAGGGTTAATGAAATTAAGATTGGGTTCTCAGATAGGTAAGTTAATTTTCTGTTTTTTTTTTTTTTAATAATATTCTAGAAGCATTCTCTTTGCTTTTTAAGATTTTACAGTCTTCGGTCTTTTTAACCTTTAACAGCTCATTTTTAAATGCCTCTTTATGCTAATTTAAAATACAAGTATTGGTAAAGTCAACTAAATGAATTCATAGATCTAAAATGGACTCTATTTTCTCTGCTTGAATACTTAATGGAGATACTTGGAGCCCTATTTTCCCCTTCCCCCAGTGTTTTGAAAGTTATACAAATAATGATTTAAAAAAATAAAGATATATCCATTCAGTTACATGTGTCTCTGGTATTGGGTTAGTCAGTTTATTTATTGTTATTTCAATTTATTCAGGCCTACTTAGCAAGTACAAAGCATATTTAGCTACTTGAAAATCAGTTCTTCTGATTTCTTGATTTTCTTTATTTTTTAATTTTGTAAAACTCAAGGATAACTATCTTTCCTCCCTTCTCACTCTTTTAAGTTATTGGAAACATTTTAAATGCAGTTAAGAATTTATAACCATTTTTCTTTAAACTTTTAGGCTAGTGATACAGAACGAGATGGACTAGCCCCAGAAAAGACATCCCCAGATAGAGATAAGAAAAAAGAGCAGTCTGATGTATCTGTTTCTCCCAGAGCCTCAAAACATCATTATTCAAGATCACGATCAAGGTCAAGAGAAAGAAAACGAAAGTCAGGTATGTGTAAGACATAAGTTTACTGATGTAATTAATATGTGTTCTTCCCATTGAGAAATGGATAGTGAAAAGTGCATTGGGAATTTTCTGGAGAATTTTTCAATTATGAGGAATACAAATGTCCTAATACAGGAATTTTATAACTTGTCAAAGACAAAATGTATGCTTAAATTTGTGTCACAATAACTTATCCCTCAGATGTTCAAATTTTATCCTTTCAACATAGGCAAAACAATATTTTGAAAGATGTAGTCTGGGCAGTGGTATATTCTGAACTTATTTAACATCTTTGACGTAAGTTACAAGAACTTTTTTTTTTTTTTTTTTTGCACCACGTGGGCCTCTCACTGTTGTGGCCTCTCCCATTGCGGAGCATAGGCTCCGGACGTGCAGGCTCAGCGGCCATGGCTCACGGGCCCAAGCCGCTCCGCGGCATGTGGGATCTTCCCGGACCGGGGCACGAACCCGTGTCCCCCGCATCGGCAGGCGGACTCTCAACCACTGCGCCACCAGGGAAGCCCACAAGAACATTTTTAACCTTGGTTTTCTTTTTAACTTAATGTTAAAATATTTCCGAAAGCAAGAGTTTTTAGTGTTTTGAAATGCTCCTTATTTGGAGCATTTTTTTAACTAGACTGATGTGGTATAGAAAGCATGATGTATTGTTAATGAATCAATACTTAAGTAGTTAAAAGAGAGAGAGAATAGAAATGAGTTTAAAAGTTTCAAGACCTGGGCTCTGGTTATTTATCCTTTGCACCCACAGATAGTCCATCTACAAAGTGGTTCAAGTGTAATTTTTATGTATGTGTTTGAAACTGTACAGTATCAAAACTACTTTTTAATGGGAATTTTTCTAAATTGTAACATCTTTTTGACTATTTAAAAGACACCAAATATAATTCAACCTGTTTGTTTTCTTTTGCATTCTTTGTTCCTTTTGTTCTTAATTGTTTTCCTCTAGTAAGACCCTTTATAAGTTTGCTATGTAATAGGAAGCAAGATGAACTGGACAGAATGTTTTGTAAAATATAGAGAATCTGTGATAGGGGCTTCCCTGGTGGCGCAGTGGTTGAGAGTCTGCCTGCTGATGCAGGGGACACAGGTTCATGCCCTGGTCTAGGAGGATCCCTCGTGCCGTGGAGCGGCTAGGCCCGTGAGTCATGGCCGCTGAGCCTGTGCGTCTGGAGCCTGTGCTCCGCAACGGGAGAGGCCACAACAGTGAGAGGCCCGCGTACCGCAAAAAAAAAAGAATCTGTGACCACCTGAAAGACAAACTCTGTTTGTTATGTGTCATGGAACATGGACTTGTGGGACTTTTTTGCTTGCTTACTTGATTATATTCTGGTTTGCTCAGATTGCTTGATTTATTTCAGATACGTGAAGTATTACTGTAGTAGAATAATCCCACCCCTGCCATAAAAAAATAGTCTTTAGAGTATGACTAGTAAATAGATTAGTTAGGTAAGTGGCCAGAAATGTTCTTTGTATTAGTTTTGGAATTTGTGTTTGAGGTGTTTCTGTACCATTATTTATGGTGAATTTTTGTGTGTTCACAGATAATGAAGGAAGAAAACACAGGAGCCGGAGCAGAAGCAAAGAGGTAATTAACACTTTGTAGTGAATAGGCACTTTAGAATACTTGTAAAGTATCTGGTAGAAATGTTTGTGTGAATATATGATATTGTCAAGGTAAGTACCAAAACTTGAAATTTAAAAGGTTTAATTCAGTTATAAAATAAGCATGATTTGGATTCATCATTTTTCAAGAAGATAGATGTTTATATGAAAAGTTCATTCAAAAACTATTAATGTTATGTTGTGAAAATATTCACAATAAAAATTTCATATGAAGAATATAACTGGTTTTTTAGGCCTGTCACACAGAGCTTCCATTAATCTGAGGTCCCGAGTCTCTTTATGCCTGACAACTGCTCAGGACTTTTAAATAGCAATCATCTTTAAGTAGCAATACTCTTAGATATCTATGGGCTACTTTTTCTTTATGGAAGATAATGAGAGTCCTTTTCATTAGTAAACTAGTTTGATTCCCTAAGAATAGTATTGAATTTTGAAATAAAAGTGTCAGTGAGGGACTGCTGGAAAGATGGCGGTGACACAAAACTTGAGGATAAAGAAAGACAGCAGCTGTATTGCAGAGGAGTTAACTTGCCCACCTGAGAAGACAAGGAATGAGCCAACAAAGGAAGAGCAGAAGTAGAAGCCAAAAAGGGAGGAGAAGAATCTCATGGGGGCTGGGCAAGGGACTCCTTAAACAACTGTGGGCAGGGACTTCACCTCTTCCCCTAATGGAAGCTCTGTTAAATTTTAATTTAGGAGAGTTTTTGTGAAAATGACTATTTTGTTTAGCTCACATGATAACATTTCTATAATAAATCATACTCAGCGTGCTAATGCGCGAAGAGACTGAACTGAAGACGCTGCAGACTCAGATAGCAAAATAATAAGCCTACTTCATGATAAGGTAACTATTAGTCATTCAAACTCCTATTTCCCTTAAGTATATCTTAAATCAGTTAAGGGTTTTAATGGTTTTTTTAAAAAATAATAATAGTAATGTTATGTTTGGAAAACTGGTTTGAAATAAACTGAAACTTTTGCAAGCTTAATAACCACTTAAAGATTTTCCAGTTTGCCACCATATGGCAAAATCAAGGAAATAGTCTTTTTTATAAGCTCATATGGAGAACTGGCATTGAAACTAAAATTTAGCTGTGTCTCCAGGTCTCTTATTTTTCTGCAAAATAATAAATTACAGACTATGATCCTTTTCTGATGTATCACCATGCATGTTCTAAAATGCTTGACTAAGTTTTTTGTTTTTAAGAAAAGTTAATCTTGAGCGGAAGGAAATATGTGCTAAGGTCTCTTCTGGGAAGCATGAGTTAAGTGTCCTGTTGTGGTGGAAAACGGTGCCCTGGGTGTCAGAAGAATATGGGGTCTGGGTTCAACTCTCCTAATATGTAGCTTTGTGACTTTAGATCTTAATTTAGTCATATATAAAGTAAGGGGAATTAGAAGATCTGAGTTTCCTTCCAGCTTTAAAATTGTGATTCTGAAATGTCCAGGATTTTAAGCTTTAGCTACAAGATGGATTTGACAAATATTAATGGGGGGAAATCGAATGTTTAGCACTTCCTAATTCAGTATGTGAGTGTAGGATGGAGACTTGATCATACAATTAATTTAGCTCAGTCTCTGAATGCATATGTTGTGAAAGCAAAAGCCTTGGTTTTTATAATCATTCAGAATATGGGGGAAGTATGTATTATATAATGGTAGAGGGATTAATTGTGTTACACCTAGTTTGATTTCATAAAAATTAAAACAGATATGGTTGCCATTTTCTACCCTAGGTACATGAAGTGTAATAGAACTCCAAGCCTGTTGGGATATTGCAAGATGAAAAGTGATTGCTTCACAGTTTAGGATTGGGAGAAAAATCAAGAGCCGTCTTTAAGAAAGGATGTGGCAGTATAGCTATAAAAAGGACACTTAACTTTGCGTAAAGTAATTTGAAGTTGCTAGAAGATATTAATACTTAGGTTAATTTTACTTAGTTACCTAATTGGAAGTGCATTTTTCTGGTGCATTTCTTTGTGTCCTTATCTTCGTTATTGTTAACTTTTAAAACTTAATACTATGTACTCTGGATTTAGAAGTTGTTGTATATACATGTCTGTTTCTCTAAAAGGTTTGTTGGAAAATTGAAAAAACTTTGATACATGTGTACTTCCCTCTTAGATAAAAGAAACATCAGGGATTCCTCTTTTTCTGAAATAGTGGTTTTTCGATATTATTGACATTGAAAGTTATTGTTTTGATTGTGGTATTGAAAGTATTTGGGGGTGGAAACTGCATTTGGGGGGGTTTATAAAGAAAAAGTAAAATTAGTAATATACATCTGCAACATTTGGGTGATGTGAAACTAGATCTTTTTTTAAATTTGCCACACACTCCTAAGGTTACTAATGTTGCATCACAACATTTTTGCTACTGATACCCATACTAACTTTCTTTGTTGCACTATTTTCCTGAAAGAACCAACTTCTTCTTAAAACAGGCAAGAAGACATGAATCCAAAGATAAATCCTCTAAGAAACACAAGTCTGAGGAACATAATGACAAAGAGCATTCTTCTGATAAAGGAAGAGAGCGGCTAAATTCATCTGAAAATGGTGAGGACAGGCACAAACGCAAAGAAAGAAAGTCATCAAGAGGCAGAAGTCATTCAAGGTCTAGGTCTCGTGAAAGGTAAGTAGTTTCTCCTAAGTTAATGCCTTCTAAAGAACTCCTAAATTACATAAAGGTTTGCATTAATGGAGCAACACCCAAAAAAATCTTAGCTAGAAAATTGGTATTTTTAACTTTCTGAGTTGTCTGTCACAGTGAAAAAATTTTTGCTGAACTATGTTTATATAGTTTGCCAATATCATAATCCTTTTACATTGCTGGTGCAGGATTCATTTGCTGCTGAACTCTAATCTAGGTTTTATTTAGGTATGGGTTAAAAGATTTTTAAGAAGCTGGGTCATGGTTCAAATTTTTGTGGCTTTTTTGTTGTGTTTTAAGAAACCAGTGTCCGCAACATATTTTGCGGATTTCTATGGGGAATATGTGTGTGGTATCAGATTTGGTCAAAATTTTTCAGTAGTAGAATAACTTGATTGTTACTTTTAGAAATAGTTTGGTTCAGCAGTAGACTTCAAGCTATTAAACAGAATCTTAAATTGGGGTAGGAAACATTGCTTTTTTGACATTATCAGTTTATTGTGTTCCATGTAAGTAACTACAAATTTATGTACTTGAATTTCAGGCGTCATCGTAGTAGGAGCAGAGAGCGGAAGAAGTCAAGATCCAGGAGTAGGGAGCGGAAAAAGTCAAGATCCAGAAGCAGAGAGAGGAAGAAATCACGATCCAGAAGCAGGGAGAGAAAACGTCGGATCCGATCTCGTTCCCGCTCAAGATCAAGACACAGACATAGGAGTAGAAGCAGGAGTAGGACAAGGAGTAGAAGTCGGTAGGTATTCATCATCTTGAATAAAATCAAACAGGCCCCTCACAGGGTCTGTTCAGTCAGGCTTAGAAAGGTTAAGTAACTTGCTCAAGAAGCCCAATATCATAGAGTTCTTAAATGGTAAAGCTGGGACCTGGTCCCAAATGCATCTGAAAGCAAAGTCAGTATGTGTGCTTAATCCACCGTACTGGTTATACTCTCTCAGATACTCAGAAGGATGAGCTTATAAATTCACACTTGTCTTGATTGGAAGGAAATTTTAATTTGTTTAGGCAGGAAATACAATAAAGAGCATTTAATTATAAATATTCAGAGAATATGTTTATTCTCTACTAATATTAGTTACTAATAGTGTGTTATATCTGTATTCACAGATACTGGTAATAAAGTTAATGTGAAAGCTTCTTTGTTAATTTATTGTTCATTAAGTCAAATAGTCTAAAAGAATGAAATATGGATAAAAGTGTACTTTGGCTTGTAATAACTTGGTTTGTCACTTGTTTGATCATTTTTTCAGTTTTTAATCAGTGGTTTTAGTATGTAATAGTTGCCTAAATTGAACTTTACCAGTTAGGAGATATAGTCAATCTAAAGTAAATGGTAATTTCACCATTAATTACCATTGTTTTTTTGGTTTTGTTTTTTGGGTTTTTTTGCGGTACGCGGGCCTCTCAGTGTTGTGGCCTCTCCCGTTGCGGAGCACAGGCTTCGGACACACAGGCTCAGCGGCCATGGCTCACGGGCCCAGCCGCTCCACGGCATGTGGGATCTTCCCAGACCGGGGCACGAACCCCGTGTCTCCTGCATCTGCAGGCGGACTCTCAACCACTGCACCACCAGGAAAGCCCTGTTTTTGTTTTTTTAAAATCACCATTTGGGCAATTCAGGTCATTATTTATGGCATTTCTAGTTTTAACCACTGATACCTTTTATTCTAATCAATGACTATTTTTAATTCTAATTTTGTTTTAGTGATTTATATTTTTGAAAACATTTACAAGTTAATTCATTGTACATTAGAATACTAGGACCATTTAACTTATCAATCCCACCTAGTAGGAATTTATCCTACCTATTGACCTACACAAGTGTAAAATGACTAACGTACAAGTCTAGCCTTTGCAACATTGGGTGTAATAGCAAAAGATTGGAAACAACCTAAATGTCCATCTGAAACAGGGATGGTTAAGTGAATTTATAGAAACTAGTCTTATACACAAGGAACTTGATGTGCCTATGGAAGGTGTACAACAGAGGTGGAAAGGAAGGGGTTCAAAATATATTTCCTAGACCAGTTTAATTTTTATTGAACTATGTAACTATAATTTATTTTGATTCAATAAGATAATTATTACTTGGCCATACTGAGACATGTAAAATATGATTTATTAAAGAGATAGAAAGAAGAGAATTGAAAAACCGAGAAGATTTAGCAGAAGTTTAAGCCGAACTCCTAGCCCACCTCCCTTCCGAGGCAGAAACACAGCAATGGATGCACAAGAAGCTTTAGCTAGGAGGTGCGTGTATTTTTTATTCAATACATTTTTTTCTCCTTTTCATCTTGAGGTAGATATTCAATTGTGTGGACCAAATGAATGCTTTCAGAGGATAATTCAAATAATTAAATCTAGCCATGACTACTGTGGCAGTTTTGTGATACAGAATTGTATTAAGTGGTTTGTTAATTCTCATCTTTAATTTGCTTATTTGCACAACTGGAAAGAGTATTTCTTCAACAGTTTCTCTTTTTTCTTCATGATTAACTAATTCATTTTTCTCAAGTCTAGACTCAAATATTTTCAGTTGGCCATTGGAACTTTTAAAAAAATCTTAAATGTGATCTAATAACTGTTAATGTTGCATCTAAAACTGCTTTGTTTTTACCTTCTTTGTTCTTCCTTAAGAAAAGTCTCTGAAACAATAAGTAGAATTCTGTCAGTAGTTTTCCTATTTTGAAGGTGGCGAATAATAAGCCAGTTCATTTGATCTTAAAGTTTTTACTGCTGTGATAGCATAGGAAGATCATTGTATTTTTAAATTTTCTAATGTTTCAAAGATGGGTGATTGTGGGACCACACACAGCAGGGCTGTCTAACCGAAATCTGCAAAACCATTGAAAGAACTGCCTCATAGAGGCAAGAAGTAAAGTAAAATCCAAGCCCTTGTTTGCAGGTTTTCCCATATTCTAAAAAACTAAAATCTTTTGATTTTGATTTTTTTTTCTTTATGAAATTGAGTTTGTATTTTTTTTTTCATTACAAAAATACAGTTATCACAATGTAACCTGATGGGCTGCTGCCCTGTGAACCCAGCCTGGCAGAAACTCCCGCTGAACAGCAGCAGCAGCAAAGGTGTGAGCTCACCCCTTCTTCATTCCATTCACCTTAGTGAATGGTATTGATTCCAGACCTGCAGTGGCCACTTAAAATATACAGCCAGTAGCTGTCAGTTATTTTCTTACTGAAACTAAAATCAACAGAATTAGGAAATAATTTTCTACAATATCTGAACTAATTTATAAAGAATGGTGCATTAACTTTGATCATGAATTTTTTTAAGCCCTAAAGTTTGTTCTTGTTTACTCTTAAGTTTCTTGTATTTAAAATTTTGGATTATACTAAAGTTGAATCTATAACTAGCATCTAAAACTTTAATTTAGTCTACTTAGTGATTTTCAGATGACAATTTTTAAAACTGCTTTGGAAATACTTTTATTTATGAACCTATGTTTTAACATTAATCCTAATCAGAATTCTTTCTGATTAGGACAAATTCAAGGCTGTACTACTTGTCTTTCTTTCATGTGTGCTCAACAGAAGGGAACAAAATTACAGATTGTTATCCTTTTATGTGAATTATGGCAATTGTTAAAGCAAATGTCAATTTTCTACTACTGTATTTTACCTGTAGTGCCCACTGCTCCCCTCCCCCAAGAAACTGTTTCCCCAATCCTTGCCCCTTTATACTATAAAGGAGGGAGAGGGTGGTGTTTAACTTATGATTGGTAAATCAAGGAATCTTTGGAAGAAAAGGGCTTTCTCTTTCAGGAACTCACTGTGAAGATAACATTACTTACCATTTGTGATATACCAGATAGATACCTACTTGACAGCACATTTTGTTTAGTGTGTGTATTCAGTGGTGAATTTAGTGTGAATCAGAATTCGTTTTTGTTTGGGGATGAATTTGTGTTTCACGTTTTCAGTTCCTTTGCTAATAATTTCTTTACCTCCTAAACGTAATTTTCTAATATTTAGGTTTTTTCCCCCGTTTTATTAGATTATAGAGAATGGCAGGGTTTGCTTGCCTTTTTTTAAATTTTATTTTTGGCTTTTTAATTTTCACTGATTTAGAGACTAATAAAGTCTGTTTATGTAAAAATCATTTGCATGCTTTGATTGGCCTTAATCCTGTATCAGCCTCCCTTAAGAAGCATTTAGGTAATTCTATAAATTATTGCATGTACCCTAAGATTTACTCAGCTTTCAATATGTTTTCTCAATGTCTCAATTTGCAAGATTTAATTTTATCCTTCTCCCGTAACCAGCACTGATGAAGATTGAATAACTTTTATCTCATAACCATTTTAATGACTCTGTGGGAATTGTATATAAAAGCTACTAGAGTTGTTGGCTATTCAGTGAAATTAAAAATGTTTAAAACCAGTAGTGAAATATTATTTAATTGTGATTGATACCATCTTAAGAATGATTGCTTTTTTTCCCACATGCAGATATCAATTTGGGGAAGGTATTAAATTTATTTAACATTCTATATAAAGTGTTTTATGCCTACATATGTATACATAAAGAGGTAAATGTTGGCTTTATATTGATATTTTTATTTATTTAAATTGTCTTTGACAGGTTGGAAAGGGCAAAGAAATTACAGGAACAGCGAGAAAAGGAAATGGTTGAAAAACAAAAACAACAGGAAATAGCTGCAGGTAATTTTTGTTTTCTTTATTATGGAAGTATGGCAGTGTTTGTAGAACATTTGAAAAGTTCAGGAAAAGTAATAGGAAGAGAATCACGTGTGATCCCTTCTACCCGTCAGTATGCTGTAGATCAGTATGCTGTAAATTACTAATTGAATTGGGAACATGTTATTTTTAGTGTTACTTTTGTACCTCATAAAACTTTTTTTGCACTGTATTTCTGATTTGGTCAATGTAGATAATTTTGAAAAGTGAATAGTGACTATTCTTGTTCATGTAGCAGTTTAGCCATCACTGCATATGTCTTTTAGTTATGATTTTGGAAATGCAGTTTATTGAAGGTGATGAACTGAACTGGAGTATGTATTATGTCTTACTATTAAAAATCAAGTTTTTAGACAGACACACTGCCTGTGGATGATTTAAAGGTGATCAGAGAGAGCCTGTATGAAATGTAATCTGGAAGGTAGAAGTAACAGACTGGCACTTAACTTTTATAGGACTTGGGCTTAGTATGTTAAGTGTGTATAATACCTGTTTAGTAGTTTTAAATGTTTCTTGTGAGTTTCAAATTAGATGTTGTGAGATTGTTTTGTGAGCTATAAAGAACCATACAAAGAAAAGTCAATTTATTAAAAGTTTAACGACAGTCACTAGTTCATTTCCATTGAAATCATACACTTTTATCCTATTTGTAGGATTCTCTTTATCCTCAGAAGTAAGTGAAGTTTAAGTATATATAAGGGATCATATATAGAAATGTATAGCGATGAATACATTAATGTTTGCTAAAATGTTATTGCTTTATAAGCTTAACACAGTTATTTTCTATTTGGTGAAAATATTCTGCCTTTTTGCAGATTAGTAGCTCTTATATATAAATAATGTATTACTGTAAATTAGGAGGTTTGTTTTGGTTAAAATCCATACTTATTTCCTCTTCAGCAGCTGCAGCTACCGGAGGTTCTGTTCTCAATGTTGCTGCCCTATTGGCATCAGGAACACAAGTAACTCCTCAGATAGCTATGGCAGCTCAGATGGCAGCCTTGCAGGCTAAAGCTTTGGCAGAGACCGGAATAGCTGTACCTAGCTATTACAACCCAGCAGCTGTGAATCCAATGAAATTTGCTGAACAAGAGAAAAAAAGGAAAATGCTTTGGCAAGGCAAGAAAGAAGGAGTAAGTTCTCTTATTCTCCTTTTTTGTCATTGATTCCTCAGCTTAGAAAAACAAACTTGGATTGGAAAAGATTAGTTTGGGTTTATCTTTCTTCTGAGAGCCTGACTGGAATGATTTAATTTGCTACAATTATTAATTCTGGGGGGGAAAATGCACGATCTAAGTCAGGCTTTCAAAGAAAACCAGTATTGCCCTACATTTATTAAGGGGAAAGAGTTGGTTCCTTAGCTTAGATTTTTTTTTCATATTATTAAGGTGATTATAAATTCCATTGGTGGAATGCCATAAATGCTATTGTTTTTCTATTAAGACTATATTATGGAAAGATCTAGTATCATAATACAAGGTATTTAAATTTTACATATGTTAAAAATTCATTGTTTTTTTAACAGGACAAATCCCAGTCTGCTGAAATATGGGAGAAATTGAATTTCGGAAACAAGGACCAAAATGTCAAATTTAGGAAATTAATGGGTATTAAGGTGAGTTATACACTTTGTAATAAAGTTCATGTTATTTTATATTTTAGGGTAACATTGGTTCTCAACTTAAACATTACTTCAGTGATGTGTCATCTCTGGGTACTTTCTAGTGCTCTTTCATTTGTGTTCTCTAGATTAACTTCATAGAATTAACCAATAAATTATCATCACTAGTCAACAATACAAATTGTTAAAAAAATTTTTTTTTTAAGAAGATGTTGGGGGTAGGAGTTTATTTATTTATTTGTTTTTGCTGTGTTGGGTCTTCATTTCTGTGCGAGGGCTTTCTCTAGTTGTGGCAAGCGGGGGCGACTCTTCATCACAGTGCGCGGGCCTCTCACTGTTGCGGCCTCTCGTTGCGGAGCACAGGCTCCAGACACGCAGGCTCAGTAGTTGTGGCTCACGGGCCTAGTTGCTCCGCAGCATGTGGGATCCTCCCAGACCAGGGCTCGAACCCGTGTTCCCTGCATTAGGCAGATTCTCAACCACTGCGCCACCAGGGAAGCCCCAAATTGTTAAATTTGATTAAAACATTTGTTGAGGGACTTCCCTGGAGGTCCAGTGGTTAAGACTCCACACTTCCATTGCAGGGATGTGGATTCAATCCCTGGTCGGGGAACAAAGATCCCACATGCTGTGTGGCATGGCCAAAACATAAGAAATAAAACAGTTGTTGATTGTTACTGCATGTTTATGCCTTAAGCAAACCTTGTTCAAAATCATAAGCTTTTCTTAGTAAATTTAAAAAAAAAATTGTAAAAAGGAATTAATTTGCTTTTAAAAATGCCCGTTTAGGGCTTCCCTGGTAGCACAATGGATAAGAATTTGCCTGCCAATGCAGGGGACAGGGGTTCAATCCCTGGTCCAGGAAGATCCCACATGCCGCAGAGCAACTAAGCCCGTGTGCCACAACTACTGAAGCCCATGCACCGTGCTCCACAACAAGAGAAGCCTGCGCACCACAAGGAAGAGTAGCCCCCGCTCACTGCAACTAGAGAAAGCCTGCATGCAGTAACAGCGACCCAACACGCCCCCCCCAAATTAATTAATTAAATTGCCCATTTAAATGGAATATTAGCCATAAAAGGGAATGAAACAGTTATTTGTAGTGAGGTGGATGGAACTAGAGTCTGTCATACAGAGTGAAGTAAGTCAGAAAAAGAAAAACAAATACCATATGCTAACGCATATATATGAAATCTAAAAATTGGTACTGATGAACCTAGTGGTAGGGCAGGAATAAAGATGTAGACATTGCGAACGGACTTGAGGACACGGGGTGGGTGGGGGGAGGGGAGGCTGGGACATAGTGAGAGAGTGGCATTAACATACATACACTACCAAATGTAAAATGGCTAGTGAGAAGCTGCTGCAAAGCACAGGGAGATAAGCTTGGTGCTTTGTGATGCCCTAGAGGAGTGGGATAGGGAGGGTGGGAGGGAGGCTCAGGAAGGAGGGGATATGGGGATATATGTATGCATATGGATGATTCACTTTGTTATACAGCAGAAACTAACACAACATCGTAAAGCAGTTATACTCCAATAAAGATGTATAAAAAGAAAAAATGCCCATTTAAGGTTAACTATACTTGGTGTGGGGTTGGACTTTCTTAATTTTTTTCAAGGAAGTTTTTTGTTTGTTTGAGTTTTTTTGTGGTTTTTTTTTTTAAATAATTAGTTAATTTGGCTGTGCCAGGTCTTAGTTGCAGCAGGCGGGATCTTCTAGTTGCGGCATGCGAACTCTTAGTTGCAGCATGTGGGATTTAGTTCCCTGACCAGGGGCTGAACCCAGGTCCCCTGCATTGGGAGCACAGAGTCTTAGCCACTGGACTACCAGGGAAGTCCCAAGGAAGGTTTTAGGTTTTACACAACAACCTGGTAAGGTCGACAAATGTTCAGATATTGGTTATTACTAAGGGAGTTGGTTTTTCCTTGAAGGGATATTTGGTTTAAACTCCACCCCCATTTTCTCCTTCACTTTTCCCTAGATGCTTTATTTATTTTTGGCTGCGTTGGGTCTTCATTGCTGCGCGCGGGCTTTCTCTAGTTGCAACGAGTGGGGGCTACTCTTCGTAGCGGTATGCAGGCTTCTCATTGCAGTGGCTTCTCATTGTGGAGCGCGGGCTTCAGTAGTCGTGTCGCACGGGCTCAGTTGCTCCGTGGCACATGGGATCTTCCCGGACCAGGGCTTGAACCCGTGTCCCCTGCATTGGCACGTGGATTCTTAACCACTGCACCACCAGGGAAGTCCCTGGCCTGTTCTACATGTTCTTTCTTGGGCCCACTGAATGATTTTTGTTATGTCCTGCTCTATCCCAGTACCTATAATGAACATTGCCTTGAATTCCATAGGTGCTGAATGAATGAATGGAAGCTAAGTGAGGTCAAATATGTACTGCAAAAATGTGATCTAGTAGTACTTCTTAAGGGAGAGAAGCACTTTTTATTCCTAGGTGAATTCATTTTAATAGTATATTTTGTATCTTATTTAGAGTGAAGATGAAGCTGGATGTAGCTCCGTTGATGAAGAAAGTTACAAGACGTTGAAACAGCAGGAAGAAGTATTCAGAAATCTAGACGCTCAGTATGAAATGGCAAGATCACAAACCCACACACAAAGAGGAATGGGATTGGGTTTTACATCATCGATGCGAGGAATGGACACAGTTTGAAGAAAATCACACTTTGTACTTGGGACTTTTATAGACTTCTGGTTCTGATGTCAGGTCCTTGTTCACCAAACAGCTGGCATTCTAGCTTGCATGGGTGTTGCATTGACTTTAATTTATTGAAAAATATGATTTTTTGTAAATATCAGATCAGTGATACTGGTGTTAGTGTTGTAATCAGGTTAAACCCGCTTCCATTAAACTTGACAGGACTATAGAAGGACAATATTTTTTAGTTAATGAATTCTACTTTTCAAATATATAAAAGCTGCAGATGGGATAAAATCTCATACATGGATTTTTGGTGTCCACTGTCTTGTGTACTTTTGTACTTAACCTTGTACAGTTATTTTCATCTCTTGAAACATGAAAGAAATGTTATGTAGATGTTCTTTAGAAGATCTGGCCATTTGGTACATAATCCAGCACAAATAGGCTGGGTGGTAATGATAATAAAAATGGTTTTCTCAAAACTCGTGTTAATTTAAGTTACCTGGAATTCTTATTTGAATTTGTCTTATGGTTTCTGTAGCATTTTGCAATTTCTAGTGGAAGACACTGGCTAGAAATTCCTTTTTTTTTTTTTAAAGAATTATGCTATAGGCAATACCATGGTGAGCAAAAATGTAAAAGGAAGTTGGGAGGAGTGAAGAAACTTAGTAAAATAATACTGTTTTCCTACTATTATAAGGGACAGAACTGGTGTACAGTATTTGTTAAATATTCCATATGTTATTCAGGAAATAGATTAATACATTAAAGGGATGTAAGCACTTTTATTTTAATAAAGTGCCTTATAACAAGTTCTTTGTATGCCCTTTCCTCATTATCCCTTTTGAATTGTCTAACCTGAAGTACTAAAACAGAAAACAACTTTGTCACTAAATTGATTAAATTTAGGGCATAGTTCTGGTGGAAGGAGGGGACTACAGAACTTGTACTTCATTTGCTTTCATTACAACAAATTCATAATTTTTAGCTTTCACTGGAAAAATCCTTTGAAAAACATCTCCACAATGTAGTAGCACAAGGGAAGACTGCTTAATGTGTTTTGGTAAATGTTTGGTTTTCCCAGAGCACAATTATTTTGGGGAGAGATGGCTCTTCATGCTTCAGTGACAAAGTCAAGTTTCTGGGGAAATAACACCATGGATTTTCACTTTGGAGTGATCCCAAATTCACATTTTCCTGGTGAGCTGTACCTTCTGAAATCTGTTTCATTAAGAGTGTTTGTGGGGGGAAAAAAGAATGATTGGGGGCCTGTAATGCAGTGTGGATATGAAAAGCACACATTGAACTGCTTCTGTGTTTTTCTATGGTATTTTAGGAGCTGGCCATACACGATGAATGATATGGTCCGTCCTGTACTCATTTAGTAATTTAAAGAATTTTTATAGCTAATTTTAAACAGGAAACTAATTTTGATTCATTTAGTATGTCTAAAATAATTGAGTTAGGTAATCAGTATTCTTAGTAGAGATTTTACATTCTTGCATGCTTGTTTTTGAAATCCGGGGGGTATTTTAACATCCCAATTGGGACCAGTCATATTTAAAGTTATTAATAGCTATATACAGCCAGGGGAAACCATCCTGGACAATGCAGATTTAGAGGGAGGCATATAGGTAATTGCAATTTGCATAATTAAATTTTACGAAGCAATTATTGGAATCCTGGGGGTGGGGGACAGTTAACTGCTTGGCTCAATTTGAAATGAGTTTGTAGGGAAGCGTTTATACGCTTAAACTTCTTTTCCCCTTTTTTCTGGCTGTTAACTGTGCTTTCCGTGTCCAAAGCCTGGTACTCCACGATGGATGTTTTGGGCTTTACTCTTGTATGCGACGGGAACATAAGTTGCTGTCCAGGAGATTCTTTCAAGACATGGTAGTAAGACAAGAAGACCACACTATTTGAGGCAAGGTTTTGATGAGCTTTGTGAGAGCAACTGGCTTGGAGGATAAGAAAATTCAAAGATGATGTTTCCAATTTGGGTGATCATTGATTGTGATTAAATTAGAAAACTTAAATACTATAGTAGGTTGGTAGAAGGAGGTAGAAGCAGAAATTAAGTTGTATTATATATCATTCCAAGTTAATTTCATGGCCAAAAGATGATTTAAGTATATACTTAAATATAATTTCGCGGGGGCCCTCTCCTAGTTCTCCCACTGCCTGTGCATCAGTTTCTGTAGTTGTCTCTTCCTAAATCCCAGCCCTCTAGGGCTCAGTCCTAGACTTCCTTCCCACTCTGTTCTTCACTATGCAGTCTCATTCTCTATCATCTTTGTATTTACTTTCCATAAAAATTTGAACCAGCCAAATGCTAATCTTTAGTTCAATCCTCTTTGGAGCTTAGCCAAATGTCTGTGTAATATACACCTCCACTGAGCCCGAAAATTTTACCTTCAATATACTAGTGCTTCAAAAATTTCTTCCACTAGTCTAGTTACTTACCTAACTAGAGTTATATAAGGATAAAATTGTTTATAAGGATAAAATTGCCTCAAGGTACCACATAGCCAAAATGGAACTCACCCTTTACTCCCAAACCTGGTCAACATCAAATGATTTTTTTCTCTATCTCAAATGATCACTTATTTAACCAGTTTCTTAAGTCAGAATCCTGGCAAATAATTCACCACCCTTTTCTCTCATTCCCTATATACAACCCTTCAGTTATCGCTGTTGCTTTAATTTTATCTTTTAAATATTCTCTATTAAATATCAATTCTTCAGCACTATTGCCTCTACCCTAATCCAAGCTAACATTTGTTGATCTTATTACAAAAATCAGTCTACTAGATTTGGAATTCTACGTTTGCTCCATCGCCAGTCCTTTTCCTATCATGCCATCAGGACCATCTTACCAAAATGAAAATTTGTGGGTCATAGACCCACCACTTGTTTAAAATGTTGAAATGACTTGCCAATTTGGGGGTGGAGACAATGTCCCTAATGTGGCGAGTACTTGCCTAATGTTCCAGCCTCATTTTGCTCCACTCTGCCTTTTCGTTCTACACGCCATTTCTTCAGACTAGGACTCTTAATTCCACCCCCCATACTGACCACCAACTTTGCCCTCCTAACACTTCATAATTCAGTTCAAACCTCAGTTCTTCGATCCACTGACTCCCACAGAAATGTCAAATTTTTTACATATCCATTCCTGTTTTTATTTCACATATCTATCTATTAATATGATGAATACCCATCAACATCCACTTTGACCCAAGAGCGGGAACATGTATGTTTATTTTTTGTTTCTTTCTTTTGCTAGCCTGTACCCTTTATGAAAGCAGGAACTTCTCTAGTTTGCTCACTCTTACACCCTCAGCTCCTATGACAGTGCCTGGCACATAGAACTCGGTAAATAAATGTTACTGAATGAGTGATTGAAGGAGAGAAATCACCAAAAGCTGCAACAGACAAGTCAAATAATCTAAGGTCAAGCTAGTTCTTCATGACAAAGTGAAACAAGCCCAGTAAACTGAAGTAGCTTCTCCAAGATCACAACGGTAGTCAGTGGCAAAACTGGAGTTCCTTATTCACCAGGATCTGTGATAAGCCGTACATCGTGCTCTGATTTTTTGCAGCCTTAAATGCGTAAGAGACAACTCATATTGTTGTAACACGTTCTCATGTAGTTTGGCTTTCTTCACGTTAAAAAGGACCAATCCCAGTATGCAATGCAAACAATGAGTTAACAGTCGATTAGAAACCCATATCCAGCATGCCTTGCTCCCGAGCAACCTCAGAAGTGGGTATGAGAGACACCACTGCATTCTGGGAGTTGTAGTCTCACAGGACTGGCCCGCCTATTATGCAGCTTCAGCGGCCTACGTTTGGAGGAAACCGTACTGGGTGGCTTAGGGCGGCCGGAGCCCTAGAGAGCGGTGCCGCCCAACAACCTTTGCCTTCGACCGGGGGGGGGGGGCCAGCTCCGCCTCTTCTCGTATCTTTCCCATAGCCCAAAATGGCGGCGGAGGTGGATTTTGGCGACCTAGAGCTGTTCGAGGCGTTTGACCACCTAGAGGAGTCGACTCCGAAACCAGTTCACACCCTCTTCAAGGACGACGACGGAGACGAGGAGGACGAGAATGGGGTCGGCGACGCAGAGCTGCGGGAGCGGCTTCGGCAGTACGAGGAAACCATCGAGCAGCTCCGCGCCGAGAATATCCTTCCCGCTCGCTGGGCCCTGTCACTGGGGAGTGTGGTGTGTGCCGTCCCCGGGAGGGTGCGGGCGGAAATTCCACGAGGCTGAGTGAGAATCGCGGGTTCGGGTTGCATAAGCCGTCCCCGAGGCCTCGGCGCAGACATCTCCCCTTCTGGGATCCGTATCCTGGACCTTATTCACTCCTCCCGCCCCACAATCTGGGGCAGGTTTTTAGCGTTATTCCGGACTCTTTCAGCTGTTCAGTTGTAGACTCTTCACTTCTCTTCCCCTATTTGGAGTCACTGTCAGATCTCCTTTTTTGGAGCCAAGCTAAAGTTGTTGCAGTCAGGCTGTAGTTATGTTAGGAGATACCGGATGCTTAGACCTAGGCGCAGATGTGTCTTTAGGGCGGGGCAAAAGTTAGTGGTGCTAGGATGGGCAGTTGGGGGCGTTAAGGAGTCGAGGCATGCAGAGAGAAATGGTTAATTGCTTGATTAACTTCGGGGATTCATTTTAAAGTTCTTCCACTTTGAAGTAGCTTCCGTGGTTAAGGGCCATTGCAAACCCCTAGGGAAAACGCTCAACTAAGTTTCCGTTTGCCTTTAGTTACATGTTTACAACCTTTCTAGCAAGAAGTGTTACTATGTTTATTTCCATTCTTAGAGAATTTTTGGTATTTTTTTGTTTGTAATATACATGCAAGTAATTTTGGCTCAGGTAGTTTTTCTAGTGTAAAAACCCCTGAAAGTGGTTGGTAAATCATCTTTTAAGGTTTTCGAAGTCATTTTTTCATAATGCCGTTTTCCTCGACACTTTATTATGAAAAATTTCAAAATACAGAAAAGTTGAAAGGATTTTACAGTGAACATTCATAGATTCCATCCTAGATTCTTCAGGTCTTAACAGTCTGTTACACTGCATAACATTTTTGGTTTAGTCTGTTAGTCTCTTTGAACTACGTGCCCCTGCCTTAGAAATACCGTGTTGGAAGGGATGAAAACTCTATTTTAGTTTTTAGATCCACATACCTAGCCCTGCAACAAAACAGGAGGTCAGTAAGTGTGTCATCCTCAAAATATTTGTCTTTTAACGTTTATAACATATGTTTATAACAGTGACACCAAAAGTGAGGTTAGTAGTTGAATTTTATGATCTTTGTATTTCTATTTAATGAGGGCTTATATTCCTTAACAAGTAATAACATCAAGAACTTAAAAGAAAATTGAACATTCTGACTCGACCAAGGTATGAGATCTTGAATTTGCACCATAATGTCCTTTATTTTTTATCCTGACATTAATATTTAATCACAGGTGTTTTTTTTTTGCAAAAAGGGTGTTTAGAATTTTTGTACCATTTTGTACTCAAGAAATCATAGTAATGATCCTTTATTTTTAATTTGTGAGTGTAAAATTTGAATTCTCACAACTGTATTAAACTTTGAAAACTGACTTATTGGGTGAAAATACGTGTGAAAGACAATTCAGAAGTTTTTGACTTAATGTTCAGAACAGGCAAGTTATCAACCTAGCTGTTGCTATTCAGCGAACATTTCTGGTAAGTTAGAATTCAGATTACGGTATTAATCTAGCTGAAGATTTATTTATACAATTAAAATGTGTTCATAAATAGAAATAATGCAAGATGCAGCATTTTAGAAGAAGAGATGGTAGTTGCTTTTGAAAAAAGTACAGTGAGTAAATTTGCATTCAGGCATCTGATTTTAATAGAAGATTAAATGTTGATATTTTGTAATTAAATTTACTCAGTAGTCACTAAATTAAAATATTTCCTAAAGTACAAATTTATTACACGGAATGGTATGTTAAGGCTTTCAGAATATGGGGTACACTGATGCAGTTTCACGTGGAATTTTTTGTCCCTGGTACCAGCTGAATTAACTGGCTACACTGGTGACTAAAACTTTAAAATTTTAGAATTTAACATATTTAGAATTTAGACATATTTCAGAATATGTAAGAATAACTTCTCTATGCCCTACTTTCCTTCCTCTATGTGAGCACACTTTGTAGATCTACACTTATTTTTTGGTTAGGTAGTAAACATATTGAATGTAACTAGGATTCTTAAAAAAAATCACAATTTTTATATATGTAAAAATATTTAGACAAGCATATGCTTTGTAATAGAGTTGTTCATTTAAACATTAAATATTTATTTATAAGGGGGTTATAATCACCTGAATTCAAATGATTACAGCATCATAGGCTTTGCCAGTTTATAAGAAGCAAGCATTAGTATCCTGAAAAAGGAAAATATATATATGTATTTTTTTTTAATTGGTGCCCTCCACATTGTCAGGCTGACAAAGCTTTCTACAGAACACCAAGGAAGAAAAAAATAAAATTATTTAGATAAAACTGTACCCCACATCTCTTGATTTAACCCTTATTTTTGGAACTTTCATGATCAGAAGTGTCTCTTCTTTTTATCCAGTAAACATTGTGGGGCGTTTTTTTTTTTTTTTCTGTTTTTTCTTTATATGATGAAATTTTTCAAACGTACAGAAAGTGGAAAGAATAGTACAGTTAATACCCATATTTTCATCACTTAGATTTAACAATATTTTGCCATATTTCCTTCTTCTAATTCCATATACATATTTTACCCCAGATATTTCAGCATGTATTTTTTTTTCTAAAGACTTTCATGTTACCACAACACCATGATCACGCCTAATAACTGGCACGATTTCCTTAATAACATTCCCAACCAGATTCAGATTTCCCCAATTGAATGTCTTTATTGCTGATTTCTCAAACTGAACTCCAGTCAAGGGTCATGCAATTGCATGTAGTTTTTAGAAACATGATGTATTTTTTAAAACTGAAGTTTGTGCAAATTGAAGCAAGTTTCTGGGTGTCTTCATATTTAATTTTATTTCTCTACTTGATGTGGGCAATTCCACATACAGATTGATTTGTTTCACGTGCTGTACAGGTAGAAGGATTTGAGGCAGGTGTGGAGGAATCAGATTCAGCTGCTCCCAGGTTACCAAAGGGATATATAGCAGATTTCCAGGCTGCAGTCTAGTTCTGTTTTTTGCAGTATTTGAAAGTCAAATTCAGGAATGAGATACTTTTTACATCTCTACTTTAAAATTTTGGATTTGAGCTACTTAGTGCAGTGTGCTCTGCCCTCCAGAAAGAGTCTACCCATTTATTTATAGTGTTTCAATTTCCCATATATTTCCAAGCCAAATTCACTGATTCTTTCAGCAATATATTCTTGTAACCTGCTTTATTCAATTCCTCCCTCCCCTCAATTTGTAAACAAACAGCCATTGGGTAAAGAAGGTTTTCGGTTGAAAGATTAACTGTAGCTTTTAATTTTTTTTTTTTTTGCGGTACGTGGGCCTCTGACCGCTGCGGCCTCTCCCATTGCGGAGCAACAGGCTCCGGACGCACAGGCTCAGCGGCCATGGCTCATGGGCGCAGCCGCTCCGCGGCATGTGGGATCTTCCCGGACCAGGGCACGAACCCGTGTCCCCTGCATCGGCAGGCGGACTCTCAACCACTGCGCCACCAGGGAAGCCCAGTTTTTAATTTTTTTATGAAATATTTTTAAAAATATGTAATGTAAAAGATACCCCTAAAGACTGTTAAAGTGGGAAAAACTGGAGTTCTTTGTGGTTCTTGATCTTATTTGTAAAATATTCTATGATCTTTGGTACTTAAGAATTATAAAGAGTCAGTGTTTATATATACATATGCAAGTTTTACTTTAATGTCTTCTAAGAATATGTTTTAACTTCTGTTTTAGTGGAATATTGGTGAACAATACTAAATTAGATGGACCTTTATTTCAGATTCTATTTATGAACAATGTTATTTCAAAGTAAGTAATTTTCCCTTTCCTAAATATTATGAGCTGATGTATTTATGATACAATGTCTTCTATAAATACGCTGTTCTCATTTTTACTTTATATACCATCTTTATTCTTTTACTTGAAATTTATGGAATCATGATAAAAGTGAGGACATTAGGGTCATATAAACCTGAATTTGAAGCTGGACTCCTCTACGTTCTATATCTGTGAACCTGGACAGGTCACTGACCCTCTCTGCATATCAGTTTCATCACTGGAAAACAGGACACTAATAGTAACTACCTCTTAAGTAGCTAAATGAGCACCTGTAAGAGCCCAATAAATAGCCTCAAATAAAAGTTACCGCTACCACCATAAATAATCTTAACCATTTCTCTGCCACAGTCAGGGAACTAAGTTTTCCCTGTTGGCTATCTTCAAAGCTTACCCACGTGCTTTTTTTTTTCTTTTTAATAGCAAAACTAGACCTTTGCAAGCCTTCCAGCATGCTTGGGTCTAGGATGACTCAGTGCATTCCTGCAGTGCTTGCTAGAATATTCTGACATGGTTTGAGGCCTTGGCCTGTCCCTTCCTCAGAGCATGGTCATAGACATTTCAGACACCTGCTTGCCCCCTTCGGTGTCACTTAATCATATTGTTATCTTAGGCGCCGGGCAAGGTAAAGGGACCATACATAGGGTGTTACCTGTGTGGCAGGTCCGTTGGCTACTTCAGCTCAGCAGAAGCAGAACCTGAGGCTCTGGGAGGGTGGAGCAGCCTGTGGTGAGCACAGGAGCAGCACGGTGCTGGGCACGCGGGGCTCCAGCACCGCTGTCACCGTCCGAATCGGCCTCTAACTCAAGCCCTTGGCAGTCTTAATGTCTGCACTGCTCATCTGGCGTTGTGCCTGCAGAAATCTTACAATGTCAGAGCTAACGGGACCTGATGGATCAAGTCTGTAAAGAGGAGGTTGGTTCTTTTGGCCCCTCCTGAACCGAGCACTGAAGAATATTTGATGAACGTGGTTCTTGACCTGGAAAGCTGGGGAAAATAGACCTCAGTCGTTTTTCTTGCATTGCATTTTGGTCTTTTTTTCTCCAGTGTAATATTTACATAGGTGTTTCCTTATATGTGCAGAGAGGGTGTCTGGGAGGAGGATGTGGGATAGCTGAATGCACTGATTATCTCTGTGTTGCAGAAATAAGGGGCTGAGAGACAGGGTAGGAAGGGAGCTTTTCATTATGTAACTCACCCTTTTAGTTCTTTTAAATTTTGAACCATTTACTATATATTCAAAAATTAAGTATGTAAAATTTATAAATAAAATCCATTTAGTCTTTGCATAGTATTTGCCAGCTGTTACAGCCTAGGCACTGTGTTAGGTTATTGTAATCATTTTATTAACTTGACAACAATGTATATATTTTTCCTAAGGAATAGATTCCTGAGTGTTACAAAGAGTCAGCGATTTGATAAACTCTGAAAAACAAAATAACAAAATTTACACATGACATCTTCTAAAAATGCATAAAACTCAATCAAGTCAATGTTTTACTCTGTCTGGGTTCTGACCATTTTGTCCTCTTTATGCAGGCAATATCATCAAGAAATAGAGGAATTTGTATCAAATTTAGTAAAAAGATTTGAGGAACAACAGAAAAATGATGTGGAAAAGACTTCCTTTAATCTTTTGCCCCAGGTATTTCAAACTTAAGAGACTTTAAGATTAGTAGGTTATGCTTTTCACTGCCAGTTGTTAGGCTCCAGGGATCCTCTTGAATCAAAACCAGAATGACTGTTGAGATTGACTCTTCACCTCCCATCCTGCAGCCGGGCTTCCTTCTCCACAGTCTGACCAGCGCAGCCACAGGGTTTTCTTTTGGATCATGGGTGCTTTTCTCAGGGAGTCATATTCACACCTGGCTGCACTCAAGACTGAAGCCTTTTTATTTTCCATTCCCTGACTTGGACACGTGGTTTGGGGCAGAAAATTAATTTTAGGTCAGAAAAAAAAATCTCTGTTTCTGGGGTTTATAAAAGATGGATTCTTTTTATCTAAAATGAACAGGTTCATATGCCATCCTTTCTTTCCCTTCTACTTGTTTTAAAAATCAACAGCATGCCCAAAGAAATCTGAGAGATTCCACTCTGAATATTAGGGCATGAGTTTACCTTAAGAAAATCAGAATTATGATTTCTGGGCTTTTTTTTTTTAATTAAAATTAAGGTAAGTAGGTCTCTCAAATAAGGATCTTTAGCTGTTTATCCTCAGAGGTTGGAGAATGGAGTATTCTAATTAATTAAATTTTTTGTTTATCACCTTTAGTTTTCACCTATCAGATATAATTTTTAAAGATTCACGGAACAAAATACATTTAACAATAAAAACCATACTGAAAAAAAATACCCAAAACATATTGAATATTATTTAATATTTGATTCAGGAAACACTTCAGAATTTTGTAGTGGCTTGAGGTCTGTAAGGGTTGTAATACAGTATTGACCAGTAATATCAAATTATATATTATTTTAATCTTTGATTATCTGATTTCAAGGTAAAGTCTGTCTTGTCAGTTTAAGTGTTGAAAGTTCCATAATTAATATTTGTTAACACAAAAGTCATAGTGTAAAAATAATTTTTAAAAAGTCATAGTGTATGTTAATATTCCAGAAGATACTATCTTTTATATATCTTTTTAACTTTCCCACTTGGGAGATTTCTTTCATAAACATTCCTACCTAGCTTAACTTCTCAACTCACCCTAATTATGACAACAATGAATTCAAAATTTTATATACCTTAATGGTATATATTAGAAAATAAAGTGTGTTCAGATGGCTAATACTTGAAATTGAAAGTTGTTAAAAATTGGTTACCTTTTGTAACATGTGTCTCTCTTTGTGTTAGCCTTCCAGTGTTATGCTAGAAGAGGACCATAAAGTAGAAGAATCCAGTGCTGTTAACAATAAGGAAGCTTTTAGTGTAAGTTTGGACATTTAAGTTTTGAATTCTGCAGATGTGTTTCCTATCCTATGTCCATTGGGTGACATTTAAATGATAAAGTGGTATAGGCGTATGTCGTCAGACGATCACACATTCTTTCATTAAATTTGTTGTAAACAACAGTGTAGGCTTCAGCCTCTAAATACCATAGTTTGCTTTTTAATAACTATTTCATTGTGGCCTGGGGGCACAATATATATACTTTGGAGGACTTTATTTTTCTCTTGACTATCCTCTCTGTTCATCTTCTTTCCTTTCTTTCTTTTTCTTTTTTTGATAGATTGGTTTTTTTTAGAGCAGTTTTATGTTCACTGAAAAATGGAGTGGAAGGTACGGAGATTTGCCATGTATCCTCTGCCCCCAGACATTCATAGCCTCCCCCACTATCCACAGCCCCTACCAGGTGGTACATTTGTTACAATTGATGAACCTACATTGACACATCATTATCACCCAGAGTCCATGGTTTACATTAAGGTTCATTCTTGGTGGTGTACATTCTGTGAATTCGCACAAATTTATAATGATATGCATCTACCATGAGACTGTCATACAGAGTAGTTTCACTGCCCTAAAAATTCTCTTTATTCCACCTATTCATCCCTCTCTCCCACCTCTACTCATTTTTAAGAACTTGGATGAAGATATAGAAAGCATGCTTATGGACCTTAGAGATGGGTGAAGCTGAGAGGGATATATAGCTAATATAACAGGTGGCAGATAGGAAGTGTTAAATGTGGACAGACTACAATAGTGGGTGAAAAACAGAAGACGATTTACAGGGATGAACCTACATTTAGCCCTTTCAGTACCTATGCAAAATTCAGCAGTGTCAGTGCAGTGTAGTGGTGTGATTTTGCAACTTAAAAATTTTTAAAGAAGATGATGTAATCCTGGATTCCATTAAAGGAAGACTAGTTTTCATGTTCATGGAGTATTGTGTCCCATTGATGTACCACTATTTAGACTAAATTAATAAGTGCAGAATCCCCATTTCCATTTAAAGGTGCCACTTTAAATCCCAGAACCTTAGAATTTAAAAGGGAAATGAAGTTATCTAATTCAAATTCAGGAATCTTTCTTTAAAGTGTCCTTAGAGCAGTTTGCTCTTTTTTTGAGTCTTTCCAGTAACTTGGAATTCACTTTTTTAAAAAATGAGACAAACCACTTCATTCTTCACACCTGTGATAGATTTTTACACTCTAAAAGTTGGGCTGAAATGTGCTTCTTGTACTCAATCCAATCACTGGTCCTAGTTCTTCCACTTGACATTTATAGGGTGATCTAAAACGATACCTTTGCAAATATCAGCCTTTATCACATTTGTAGAGATGTGTACATACCTTGTAAATCTTTTCAGTAAGATCTGTGGGCTCTTCATCATCCCAGCACCCCCATGTCTTTAAAATTGTGGAAAACTGAAAATAGATTGGATATAGATGACTTTAAGGTGTTAGTAATTTTCTTAAGCATGACAGTGGTATTGTGATTTGTAGAATGTTCTTATTCTTAGAAAGCTCATACTGAAGTATTTAGGGGTGCAGTGTCATGAATAGAGTCTGTAGCTGGTTATGTGTGGAAGCTAGAACCTGGGAAGGAAGTTATTGTATTAATCTCGAGCTGGAGAAAATAGTGACTTAGACTAAGATGATAGTGGTGTCGACTTACTTTTTAAAAATGGCTCAGTAAAAAGTGTGTGTGTGTGTGTGTGTGTGTGTGTAGAGATGTGCACACAAAAATGTCAGTTAACAATTGTTGAATCTAGTTGGAGGGTACATGGGTGTTCCTTGTACCATTTTTTTCAACTTTTCTGTAGGAAATTGTTCCCAAAAATTGGAAGGAAAGGAAAAGAGTGATTGAGAGGAAAGGAAGTGGAAACAATGACTATATAGATATAGACAACTGTCTGAGGATCTTGCTGCAAAAGGAAGCAAAGAAATGGGAAATTGGAGGGAATATAAGAGTTGTTGAAAAGTTTTTCTTTTTTAAGTCTGGAGAAAGTGCAACTGATAGTAGTGATCCAACAGGAAAAATTCAGTGATCTAGGCAACAGAGGGGAATTCAGTGATGGAGATCTTACTTACACATCAGAATGTGGCTCCTTTAACTAGGGAGTTGATTATTATTTCTAATAATTTCATCTAGAAATAAATTGTTAAAACAATTAATCATAGTCTTACATTATTTAATGTCTTTTTTTTTCTGCTTAAATAGCAATATTTTTTGACTTGTTTTCTGCAGGTTGTAGGAAGTGTCCTGTATTTTACTAATTTTTGCCTTGATAAATTGGGGCAACCGCTACTAAATGAAAACCCTCAGCTTACGGAAGGATGGGAAATACCCAAGTATCCTACATAGTGAATGAAGATCTTTATGCATCTTGCCATTAAGTTCACCTTTAAAAAAAAAAAAAAAACCAAATTTTGCAGACTATGATAACTATTCCTTAATAAAACTCACTAAAGGTACCAGCAAGTCTTCAGCCACATTGTTTCTCTAGAAGGGCAAGAAATACAAGTAAAGGCAAAAAGGTTTGTGTGGGGAGTTGCTTTTGTTTTCTTCTTCTTTTTTAACCAAAACCATGAACTCTTTTAGCTTGAAAAGTTAATATTCTTTATTGCTAGCTTACGATAAATAAACAGATTAAACTAGAATTTCAATATATAGACATGTTAAATGTTTAAGTCAGTTATATATTCATTGGTTCACTCCTGATGTGCCTGGGTGGGTGGAAAGGTATAATTACTGCTGTCAGTTTGATTGCTGTCTTATAACCATCTACCCCTTTCCAAGTTACCTAAAGGAAAATATGATAATCTGTTTGCCTTGGTTCTTCTATTATTAGCCACTGACAAAACTCAGAGGTAACAGATCAGTCGGGAACACAAGGGTTCTTGGTTAAAAGACTTGGTCAGAAGTACTGTTTGTTTAAATCACTAAGCACAAGAAGTGAAAGTGTACTCATTTTTGCAGATAATAATTGGCGATCTACATGCTTTCTTGTCTCTGATACACGTTGCTGTCATACAGAATTTTGTTGATTTGCTTTTATATTTCTATTTACATTATGAAAATCTTTGTTTTTTGACCAAATAGGCCAAAGCCTCACTGTTTCAATTGTGGTTCTGAAGAGCATCAAATGAAAGATTGCCCAATGGTAAATTTTTCTCATATAAAAAAAAATCTTTGAACCAGAGCTTTCTAATGTTTTCAATACATCTGTGGCATTGTGTGATGTGAAGAAACTTCCTGTCTTTCCCATAGTCCTTGATTTTGAAATCTTTCCAAATTTATACGTAAGTTTTAAAGATATTAGATTTAAAAAAAATAATAATTTATTACAGTACTCTGTATTTGAGATGAATAAAACATTATGAGGGTTCATTTTTAGACAACTTATTTTCAGAACTTTATTTTATGTTATGATAGTACCTAAGGGACTGCTTCTCTTCTTTGCTTATTTTCCTAAAGTATCCACTCTTTTATACCTGTCCCTTATGCATTAAAACTGAAATAATCTGTGTGCTTGACCTAGAAAAAGTGCTTATATCTATTCAATTTCTGAAATATTTCTAAACTGCTCGATACCATTCTTTCCGAACACATTACGATTTAGCCTCGGAATGCTGCTCGAATAAGTGAGAAGAGAAAAGAGTATATGGATGCCTGTGGTGAGACAAGCAGTCAGAATTTTCAGCAGCGATACCATGCAGAAGAAGTAGAAGAAAGATTTGGACGATTCAAGCCAGGAGTTATCAGGTACCTCTGTCATTTTACCATAGAATGTCATTTCCGCTTCCCCACTGTTTGGAACGTTCTGTGGATCTTCAGGGTAATAATCAAGATATACGTGTTCTCTAGCAAGGCTCTCTATAATGCACATCAGTTAATCCAAAAAGATTTATCAGAATTTTAACTATGTGTTTGATAGGCACCGTGCCACCGGCGTGTAATATAAGACACAGAAGAGTTTTAAAATATCAGACCAGTATGTATTTTCATCCAAACAAGAATACAGTCTTTTTCTTCCTCTTTTATTTTTACTCAGTGAGGAACTTCAGGATGCGCTGGGTGTGACGGACAAGAGTCTTCCACCTTTTATATATCGAATGCGCCAGCTAGGATACCCACCAGGCTGGCTCAAAGAGGCCGAACTAGAGACCTCAGGGCTTGCACTCTATGATGGAAAAGGTATAGTATGTTCAGTTAGATAAGTCAGCTTAAGTGTTCTATCTTTTTCTTTTTTAATTAAAGAATCACAGTAAAATAGGGTGGGAATGGCTGGCTTATTTAGTGTGTGCTGAGTTAACTAAAAAATATCTTGATGGTGTTTCCCTTGTTTTACAAGGAAGGAGCTAAAACTTCAGTGAGAGTTATCAGATGGTTATCTGGACTTGCCCAGTGACTACCTAGCAAGGTATTGGTTCTCCAGCTAGACCTCATAAGCTCTTGCCTTTCTCAGTAATGGCAACAGAAATATATCCATCTCTGCCAGGAGACCTATAAAAATTAGAATAAATAAACCCTCCTATGATCTAGAACTTCTCTTAGGTACCTCCTCTAGAAAAACATTCACACGTGCGCACAAGGAAATGTATGTATATAAAGATACTTTTTAACATTGACTATGATAGTGAAAAATTAAAAACAACATTAAGGCCCTAAAGGAGAATGGCTAAGTAAACCGTGGCAGATCTGGGGGGTGGAATCCCTGCGGTATTTTTAAAAATGGAGTAAATCCATGGAGCTAACGTGGCAAAATCCCTGTGCAATACTGAGTTTAAAAGGCAAGTTTCTGGATGACTTAATATTATGATATCATTGATCTTAAATTAAAAAAAAAAACCCACACGGATGAAACAATGCTCTATATTTTCTATGAGGAGTTATGTTTGTAAAAGATATTTTTGAAAGATCTTAACCAAGAACCACCTAGATTTCAGGGTTTGGACTCATAGAGGCCTTCCCTGACCACTTTATTTAAAGGTATCTCTCCCGGGCTTCCCTGGTGGCGCAGTGGTTGAGAGTCCGCCTGCCGATGCAGGGGACGCGGGTTCGTGCCCCGGTCCGGGAAGATCCCACATGCCGCGGAACGGCTGGGCCCGTGAGCCATGGCCGCTGAGCCTGCGCGGCCGGAACCTGTGCTCCGCAACGGGAGAGGCCACAACAGTGAGAGGCCCGCGCACCGCAAAAATAAATAAATAAATAAATAAATAGATGTGTCTCTCCCATGTTTACCCACCTGTTCTGCCAGTCTTTATCTCTTCACCCTGTTTGTTTTCTTCATGCCCTGTCACAATTTGTATCTATTTATTTATCATGTAGCACAGTGCCTGGCATCTGGTGGATAGTAAATAACTTTTTATATAAAAATTTTTAAAGTCCTAACCAATATACAGCAAACTCAACAGTGGTTATCCCTGAGAACGAAAACAGGATTGGGCTTAAGATTTTAGTATTATCTCTAATGGTGTACATTTTTAAAAAATGAGAGTGTTTCTAGATATTACTTAGGTAATTAAAAATAAAAAATCTAGGGACTTCCCCGGCAGTCCAGTGGTTAAGACTCTGCACTTCCACTGCAGTGGGTGCAGATTCGATCCCTGGTCAGGGAACTAAGATCCCACATGCCGCGCAGCACAGCCAAAATAAATAAATTAATTAATTAAATAAAAGCTAAATAAAAAATTTACCAACCCCCCCCACCTCAAGTGGTACCAAAGAATATTTAGCACAGCCTTTTTTAAAAATTTTTTATTTAAATTTTATTTTTTTATTTTTGGCTGCGTTGGGTCTTTGTTGCTGTGTGCGGGCTTTCTCTAGTTGTGGCGAGTGGGGGCTACTCTTTGTTGCGGTGCGCGGGCTTCTCATTGCGATGGCTTCTCTTGTTGCGGAGCACAGGCTCTAGGCACACAGGCTTCAGTAGTTGTGGCTCGTGGTCTCAGCAGTTGTGGCTCGCGGACTCTAGAACACAGGCTCAGTAGTTGTGGTGCACGGGCTTAGTTGCTCTGCGGCATGTGGGATCTTCCCGGACCAGGGCTCAAACCCTTGTCCCCTGCATTGGCAGGTGGATTCTTAACCACTGTGCCACCAGGGAAGCCCCAGCACAGCCTTTTAATATATCCCCAAGTCATGCTGACATTCAAATTATCATTGCTCCTGCCACTCTGTAGGTGCTTGCATTTCTGTTTTCTCTCTCTCTCTCTCTCTTTCTCTTTCTCTCTTTATTTGTTTGAATAGAGATTCTTTGGACAAAAGATTGTAGATCATTGAGAGCCTCTTAAATCTCTTTTAATCTGTAAGTTCCCTTTCTTGTTTTTAACAAAACTCTGTATTTTGTCCTTTTGAGTTTTCGAGATTTTGCTGGTGCATCCCCATGGTGTTATTTTATCATGTTTCTCTGTCCCTCTGTTTCCTGTGAATTGTAGTGGAATCAGTCATTGGTGATCATTGCCTATATCTATCTGTTAATGACGGGTGACATACTGGTTATATTCTTATTCTTTCATTACTTGGCTTCTTATCCTGAAAACTTATATAAAGAGAAACTTCTCATCAACTATTTGTTTTCCTTAGGTATATAGACAAGGCAAAATAAAATGTTCGATTTATTTAGTACTTTTCAAAATAATGAAGTGGTTCCTAAGTATCCTTCAAAAACGATTCTCATCTGTAAAGTGGTTTTAATAGTATGTACCTCTTAGTGTTGTTATGAAGATTAAGCAAATGAATACTTGTAAACTGTTTAAAGCACTATCTGAAAAGAAAACACTAGCTCATACACAGTGACCATTATATAAATGTTTATTAAATAAAGAATTGGAATAGAGGATTAGGCAAATCAAAGACCAGTGCAAAACAGACTTTTCAAATAACTCATGGAAGAACTAAAGTTTCCAAGATTTTAAATGTTTATTTTTATCAAAATAATATGTCCATGTTGTTTAAAAATTCTAATCTAATGGTTCAGACAAATTATAATTAAAGCTATTCTCGGAATAATTCTGTGGTCATGAATCTAAGCACTTTCCAGGTCTGCTTTTGGTCTGGAGAGGGATTTATGTGGGCATCTAGCAATATTAAGCTTTTTGATGGTCTGTAATAGATGGTGCTGATGGAGAAACAGAAGCTGGAGAAGTACAACAAAATAAAAGTGTCACTTACGATCTCTCGAAATTGGTAAACTATCCAGGTTTTAATATATCTACTCCCAGAGGAATTCCAGATGTAAGTGTGTTGTTTTTTTATTCTTCTGGGATGTGACATTATTTATGTAGATTGTTCAAAATGTTAGCTTATGTAGCAATTACTGTTCCATAAAGAAGTAAATGTGTTACTTTTGTGTTTAATTTTTTAATTTCCTTTATGTTGATTAGAATATTAAGTGAAATCTTGAATTCATCAAAAAGAAAACCCACAGTTTTTTCCAATTTTATGCCCTAAGAAAAGGAGCTAAAATAGAATGGTGAGATTCTATAAATCTAAAACTATTCTAAAATTAAAAGATTATTTTTTTAAAATATGGGATGATTTGAAGCAGTGTTATAAGTTTTACAGAATTAATTGGGAAGTAAATTTCTGCCTTTAATAAATCTAAATATTACTATAACTTTTTCCTACTCTTCCCTCTTCACCCCCTCCCCAAAGTAAAATTTCTCCTATACAAGAAAGGTTTGCTACACTTAATCTTTTCCAACTTTCATCTTACGTTTCAGGCTTTAACAACTAACTATAGTAGTGGTGATGGTGGTGGTGGTATTTTAATAAAAATGCATTCTAGGTGTTCTTAGGGACTGGGCTTCAGAGAAACAGCCAAAGGTCTGAACTTACAGTCTAGTGAACAGATACGAAGACGTGTGTAATTAATCAAGGGCTGAGTTGCATGTACAGACCATCAGTCCCTCTGGAAGTGGGTCCAAGTACCAGCCCACATCAGAATCTCCTTGGGGTGTGCATTAGAAATGTACATTCTTGAGTACCGCCCCTGCCCCCGCTTAGACTTAACTTAGTCCCTGGAATCTATAGGTTTCACAAGAGCCCAAAGTGATTTCTATTGAGAACCACTGTTGAATGTGTTACTGGCCATAAGAGAGAAACGAGTGATGTTGAACCTTAAAGATTATTGCTCAGTTTGGAAAGGGAAAGAACAGAAGATAGAAAAATCAGCATGAGTGAGCGAGTTAGGAAAAGGGAACAGTTAACAGTCCTGTGAACAGCGCTGGTGCGTCAGGAGTGGGGCGGGAGCCAGCCAGGCCGAATGAGAGTCTGTGTCATTAATGCCTGTAACTTCTTCTTGTAGTAGGTAGAACCTTTTTGGGCCAAGCGATTTTGTCAAGTAGTCTTTTAGTGTTCAGTCCTGATCATTTTGCAGGCAGAGTTGTTTTTTTTTTCCCCTTCAATGCTCCATTATTTTCATTAATTTCCCCAAAAAGGAAAAGTCACATATGAAGCAGAAATGTAATTTGAGACCTCCACCTTACCTCCTGTCAGCAGACTATTCAAAGCACGACGTTTTCCAAATACATACTTATTTTTCTCTTCTCTTTTCATCATTAGGAATGGAGGATGTTTGGTTCCATACCAATGCAGGCATGTCAGCAGAAAGACGTGTTTGCCAATTACCTAACTTCTAACTTCCAAGCGGTAAATAGATTTTCAGAGTGTGGTTTATAAAAATGTATCGCGTCTATCTGAGGAATTTTGTAACTCATTAGGCATCTTATTGCCTTTTCTCGCTTTGGATATAAAGCACTCTGTGTTTTCTGATGAATCCAAAGGAAAAAGGTAACTGCCTTCACCAGTTACCTGGACTTAGCTCCAGATTGGTTTTCTACATCATATTTAAGTGAAGGGATGGGGTTCAATTCTTTGTGGACCCGCCTAACTTGTGTTCAGTTTGGTTCTCCGTTAGCCGAGCGTGAGGTCCACCAGCAAGAGGTCTTCGTCTCTGCCCAGGCCTAGTAGCCCAAAGAAGCAGAAGAAGGAAGGCAGCCTGGCAGCCTCGCCCGCTGACATGGAGCTTGACTCGGGTAGGTTTCATCCCGTGGTTTTAATTTCTTTAGAAAGTAGGGTGAATTTGTATGCTCCTGAGTTCCATAAGAAAGAGGAAGCTCTTTATGAGCACTAACTTTTCTTTTATCCTCGGATATCAGAGCATCTCCACTCTTGCTGATCAAAGCTTGGTGTGAGAGCCAGCTGGGCAGCCGACTGGGTACCTGAGCTAGACAGACCTACCCACCCAGTCCCAGTGGTTCTGGACCTGGACCGGCCCTCTGGTGGGCAGTGCTTTGAGACAAGCAGTGGAACATGCTCCCCTTTGGCAGCTCCCGAGAGGAAGAAGGGCAGAGCTAAGTCAAGCTTTCTCAGATACTCTTCCCAAGTGTATAAATCCACTAAGTTCCTCCTCCCTCCAGGAAAGAGAAACCAGGAGGAAAGTCCGTCCTCTCAGAAACCCAGGAGGGAACAAAGGCCTTGCCCTCTGATAACTCCCCCAGCCTTTTGTTCTCTGAACCCTCTGGGTTTACCGTGGAACCTGTGGTCAAGCAGGGTTGTGACGGTCCTTTTCAGCAGATCAGTAGTTATCAGGACAGTCATGCTCCCACCTTTCTGAGTCCCCACTTACCCCACTACCCACCACCACTCCTTTGGGTTTCCCCTTGGGACTACTGATGAGTAGTTTAGATTTTGCCCCCAGAAGGCTCTGGAATGGATCAGAATTTTGTGCTACTTGGATAAACTCCAAGTCCACTCTGAACCTAAGATGAAAACTCACCCCTTGTTCTGTTGCCCGTCACAAACCACGCCCCTCTACTCTGGTCCCATGTAGCATGTCGGATGTTCTGAAAGTGAAATGAAATGGCAACATTAGGGTAAAATGCATACAGAGGCTCTAGTAATAAGAGGCCGGCAATGTAAATTGCCTCAAATTTGAATGGAGACCTCCCCACCCCGAGTACCCATTTTCAGATTCCCGGGGCGATTTTATTTCACTTTGTTTTTTTGGCCATGCCACACGGCACGCGGGATCTTAGTTCCCCGACCAGAGGTTGAACATGTGCCCCCTGCAGTGGAAGCACGGAGTCCTAACCGCTGGACTGCCGGGAAGCCGCACCCAGGGAGAATTTAAAGGTTGCAGATTAAATCACCCTAAATCCCCAGATTGAATTATTTTGCACTAGCAACTTCAAAGTCCAAAATTAAAGCCTCCAAACCATTTTCCGCAATTTTTGATTCTGCTTGTTCTCACCGTAGGAGTCTTGATACTGGAGTAAAGTTCACAGCCTGGACGTTTAGCGCCTACAGCCCTACTTCAGTATCTAGTCTCACATTTAACAAGGCCAGAGAGTTCATGGGAAACAGAATTACAGCCTTTGCCACACACCTATGAAATTTTGAAAGCAAGCAATTCCCCCAAACCCAAAAGCAGTTGTCCCAGACAATTACATTCCCAGAGCCCAGCACTTCCCAGTGTTATCAAAGGCCACAGCCAAGATTTCTGAGTAAGGGCAAAAATCTTGGTTTCTCTCTCTCTCTTAGTGCCAGTCATCTGACTCCACCACCTGGGAACTTAGGTTGGAAGAAATTTCCCCATAAGAAGAGAATTTTGGTTTTAGGCACTTAGAGTACCTCTGAGGAAAAGACACCGAGCTTGGTATTTTGAACCCTTTGGGATGTAGTTGCTTCCTCTCGAGGTTTGGGAAGTTGCGGTGGTGGCAGGTCCATAACTAGGTCCACACACGACGTGCAGGCACTTTCAGCCCTGTGCTGGGAGCTGCTGCTTCTGTTTCTTGTGAGGGAATTTCTGAGGCCTAGGAAACCTTCCTCTTAAGGGAAGTTTCTCTCTGTTTGTCTGTCTGTCTCTTTCTTTCTCTTTCATATATAATTAACCAATCAAGAGCCAGCCTGAGCCCATGTGATGAAGTGAGACTCAAGAATACAAGTTTAGGGGCTTCCCTGGTGGCGCAGTGGTTGAGAGTCCACCTGCCGATGCAGGGGACACAGGTTTGTGCCCTGGTGCGGGAGGATCCCACGTGCCGCTGAGCGGCTGGGCCCGTGAGCCATGACCGCTGAGCCTGCACGTCCGGAGCCTGTGCTCCTCAGCGGGAGAGGCTGCAACAGTGAGAGGCCCGCGTACTGCAAAAAAAAAAAAAAAAAAAAAAAAGAATCCAAGTTTAGTGCCTCCACATTTCTTCCGTGGCTCTCAGTCCACAGTGGAATTTGGGGCAGAAGATCTAGTGCTAGTTTTTGCCTAACTCACCCTGGGATAAACAGTTTAATTAGAACCTCTTTAGTTCTCTGTAAGACAGAACCTTTGCAGAACAAAGATAATTTACCCTGGGTGCCTAAAAGGCCTGAAATGCCTTCTTTCCACACTATATATGTGGTCTCTGCCTCGGCCACACTTCCTTAGGACTCAGCTGGGCCCCTACCCCGAAGCCTGTGCCTTAGTTCGCTAGATCCCCCTCTCCCTGCAGTCTGTAAGTGAATTATTTCGTCAGTTGTGCCTGCTTCCGAGCCTCTGCTGCCATCTGCTGAGGCTTCTGCCTGCCCGCACACATTTGTTAAATGTAGTTCAAGGTCCCAGACCACCTGCTAAAGGCTCCTCTGGTCGCAGCCATCAGCAGAGGCAACTGGTTTTGTTTACAAGTGCCTGCCTCTGTGCAGAAGCTTAAGTAAGCCTCTGCCTTTTTAGAAACAGCAGCACCTCTAAAAGGAGCCACCATAACGTGCACTCACCTGCTGAGGACAAAGAACCCGTGACAAGAGCTTTCTTGCCCAAGCCACAGACTTAAAAGATGGGCCAGTGCCAGGATCAGAACACTCTGACCACGTGTAAAGCTCAAGGCCTCGAGCCACATGTCTTGACCTCCATGTGTCTTCCCACCCCCAGTCCATCCTTCTGTTTGTTAAAACATGTTGTTTTCCATGTTCCCTCTCAGCACAATGAATGTCGTCTTTGAGGGGGTGAATAGCAACCCCCTTCCCTACCCTCGTTCTGAACAACTTAAGTGATCATTCAGTGAGTAGTAACAGATCAAATTATCGAGGCCAGTTATAGGGCTGCTTCGTGAAAGGGCCGAGAGGGTCTGCTAACTGAACTGGGTTGGTTTATGGACACCCTGGTAAATGGTCCTAAAGGCAGGCCCTTGCCACCCCAGAACCACCGCAAATCCCCTGTCACCAGCTTCTTCCTGCCCTGCAGGGGCGGAACTCTGTAAGGCGTAGTAATTCGAGTGACTTTTGTCGGCAGCTCATTCCCAAGAAGAAGAAACAGTGAGTCAGTCTAATTGCCATTTTCCTGTGGAAAATTTTATTAGCAAATCATGTGTTATAAGTGAAATGGATTCCATATTGCAAACCTGTGGGAAGAGTGATTCAGCTGGGAACTGTGAAGTATAACTACCTGAACGTCCTGTTCCCATTTAGCATTCTTATGTTAATAGTGTTTATTGTGATATTTTGTGCAAAATGAAACTTGGGTTAAACTGTTTAGTTATGTTTTATTCTTAAAAGCACAAAATACATACGTTGTCAAGTAGTTCACTAGCTTTGCCATCCCTTCTCCCTGCCAGCTGCTCCTCTGTGCTCTCTGCTGTAGCCGGCAGCACCCGTGCTCTCGCAGCTCCCGAGACTGAGAGATGCCATTCGTCTGCAGCCGCATCCACCCGTAATCGTGGCTTTCCGTTTCTAGCCAGTTACCGAAATCTAAACACTGTCTCAGAAATTGCCTCTTCGTTCAGGCTTTTTCCTCTCACCTGATTGCTCTTGGCGCCCTTATAACTGATTTTTTTTTTTTAATCCTTCCTTTCAGCTTTTTTATCCATTTTTTGCTCTTCTGATTGAGTTAACGTCTTAAACTCTGAGTGACAGTGTATTACCCTCCTCACAGATCTTATTGCCTGTACAATAAAGTTCAGGCTGGTTTTGCATAGGCTTTAGGATTCTGTGTTATGCAGTTGACTTTTCCAAAATTTTTAAACACATAGTGTGTTTCAGACTCCTCTGCTAGACCCCGAGGCCAGGAAGATTAATAAGACACAACTGCTACCCTTAGTTACGGCTCTCTGTCGCCTAGGATTGCAGATGTGTAAACATCATTTTAATATAAATGTGGTGGCCTGTAGTGATAGATACAGAGGTTAGTATCACAGAGCTGGTCACCAACTGTAATAGTGGCACCAAGGAAAAACTGAGCAGCCGTGCTGGATAAAGTCATAGCCTCTTCCCAAGAATGCCTTCGAGCTGCATCTTGAGGGATGGATTCAGAGATTTACCAGGGCCATGAGAAGGGTTAGGGCATTTGAGACAGTGAGAAATGCAAATACAGAAGCACGAAGCATCACGGCACACTGGTCCAACAACAGTGTGACAGCCGGAGTCTTTTAAACCAGGCAGTAAGAAATGACATGGTGGAAATAGGCAAATTCTTGGTTGTGAGAGCCTCTAAGGCCCAGAGGAGATCGGATGTCTTCCTGTAGGTGATGGGAAGGCACTAAAGAGTTTCTCATGAGATGGAAGTGTTATTAGGACCAGATTTGTGTTTTAGAAAGACTGATAGTTTGGAGGATGAATATAAGGAAGAAGAGTCCAGAGGCAGGAAGGACTCATATTCCTGACAAACGGTAGTGGCCCCAAATAACGCAGCGCCTATGACAGGCTGCAGGAAAGGGTGGGCCCCAGAGAGCCAAGGACCTGGCGTGGGCAGAAGGAAAGGGGGAGGACTGTCTGATGACGAGCAGGTTTCAGTTTTGGAGACTTCAGCAAGATGCCACCGGTGGTGCTATTAGCGAGCTTAGCAAATAGGGGAAGAGTGTGACTTTTAGGGAAAGATCCTCTGTTTTGGACAGGTCAGATCTGTTGTGTCTGTGGGACGTACAGGTAGTGAAGGCCAGTGACCAGTTGGCTGCATGAACGCACAGTTCAGGCGAGCAGACTAGACTGAGGGTACAGAATTGGGAGATAAGCCAGGGACCTTCCCACCCTGCCAGCTCCACTTCGTATCCTTGTGCCTCCACCCACTCTGGAGTGTAGGCAGCTGAAGTGCCAGCCCAGTTTCCTGCCGTGTTCAAGTTTTCCCTCCGTTAAAGTTCCCGGCGCCAGAGACCCCGACCTTTCCCCTGCAGATGTTCTTTTCAGGTGGATTGAGGACATTAAGTGATGGTCATGGTATCTGAGGATCCAGTTTGCCCCTCTTAAGCCAGTAATTTTGGCCAGTGAACCTCTGGATTCACCTGAGTTCAAATAATAAGTGTTCGTAAAACCAAATAAATGCTATATGACGACTCAAAGTTTCTCAACGTCCTCATTTCAGATGCAGAGGTCCCGCACGGGTCCCCGAGCAGTGAAACTTTTCAGTTTCAGCCCCCGCTGCCCCCTGGCACTCCTCCGCTCCCCCGGAGCACCCCTCCACCCATCTTCACGCCTCCGCTGCCCAAGGGCACCCCGCCACTCACTCCCAGTGACTCACCCCAGACCAGAACGGCATCTGTGACTATGGACGAGGACGCACTGACTCTGGAGGAACTTGAAGAACAGCAGAGGCGGATCTGGGCGGCCCTCGAGCAGGCCGAGAGCGTAAACAGTGATTCTGATGTTCCTGTTGACACACCTTTAACCGGGAATTCGGTTGCCTCTTCACCTTGCCCGAATGAACCTGACCTCCCTGTCCCAGAGGGAAAAACATCTGAAAAGCAGATGTCAGATGAGGCTGAGGTACCAGACACCAGTACAGAGAAGTCGGAAGTTGAACAAACCTCGAGTCCAGATTCTGAGGCTGCCTTGCCTGGCCAGAAAGAAGAGGAAGAGCCGGCTCAGGTAGACTCTAAAGGTGCTCTTGACAGCGGCAGGGTCGAGTCAGACTGTGAGGTCAAGAATGGAGGCAGCAGCCCGAAGCTCCTTCAGGCGGACGCCAGTCCTGGAACAGCCACTAAAATCCATAGCCCTGTCCCTGACATGAGCAAGTTTGCAACCGGAATAACGCCATTTGAATTCGAGAACATGGCGGAATCTACTGGAATGTACCTCAGGATAAGAAACTTGTTAAAGAACTCGCCCCGAAACCAGCAAAAAAACAAGAAGGCTTCTGAATAAACTGCTTTTGACATAGCACCAAGAGCTATTTAATTATAACTGTGCATTCTGGTAATTAGTACTAAGTGGACAGGTAAAATTATTTTCCTGTTTGTCCCTCCCATGTTAAAAGAAGTCTATCTAGGGCTTCCCTGGTGGCACAGCGGTTGAGAGTCCGCCTGCCGATACAGGGGACGTGGGTTCGTGTCCCGGTCCGGGAAGATCCCACATGCCGCGGAGCGGCTGGGCCCGTGAGCCTTGGCCGCTGGGCCTGCGCGTCCAGAGCCTGTGCTCCGCAGCGGGAGAGGCCGCAACAGTGAGAGAGGCCCGCATACCGCAAAAAAAAAAAAAAAAAAAAAAAAAAAGTCTATCTAAGGCTTAATTGTGGTCTGAAGTCAGGCCTCTTTTAAAGAACAGAAAGACTGAGCTTGCTGGTTTACTATATTTTATTCTTGCTGATAAAACCGTGGGGGGTGGGACGTAGGTAGGAGCTGGTTTAGAGATAGTCTGTTAAGGTTTATACTATTTTTGGATTGTGTCTGTCAAGAGTGATGGTTTTTATCTGTCTTTTGTACATTGTTTTCCCTTTCTACATTTTGCTAATTATCCTGTATGTAAGTTTAATATATCACTTTTTAAAAGAAAAAATTCTAACCATTTAAAGTTCCTATTTCAACCGTGTGAACCAAACGAGAAAATCAGGGATGAGCAGCTTTATCCCATTTCGGGTACTTTTGTAAGTGATTTACATGCATCAGTTTTAATAACACTTTTACTTTTTTGTAACTTCATTCTTCATATAAGCTTGCTATACAGGTATGTTCATCTTTGTGTACAAAGGTTTAATAAATTAGCTTTCATATACATAATCTGAGACTTTGAATACAAAAAAATGATTCACAGTTAAATAAGTATATACAACCTTGTAAGTTTGGAAGTAAATTTTGTGGTTGCAAAAATTAGTGGCAGCAAAGGAAATAAAGAAATTACAAGTTTGGGTATTTTCGGTGGATTTCAGCCTTAAATATAGAAACAGCAGGACCTTTTAAAGTAATCATTTTGAAAAAGATAAATGGAGGGCAGCTAGCCTTTGTACAAAAATAATTTTCTAGATTTGAATCCTATGATAATTGTTAAAAACAAAAAGTAGACATAAAAAATTGTGTTTAATTGTCAGATATATCAGATAGAGCTGAAACTATGTTTTTTGTCTTTATGTGGAATGCCATTACATCTTTATACTCAAGTCCATGAAAATAAACATTTAGATGATCTTGAATGATTCCTGTTAGGTAGTGTTATTCTCCTCACAGGCCAGCAGAGGGAGCAAAATATAACCATTTCAGATTCGGTTTTCATTTTGGGAACTTGAGAAACCAAATTAACTGGGAAGAAAAATTATACGAAAGAGAGAAATTTATTTTCAAGGCCCTCACAGAATGTGCTAGAAATTGAATAAAATGTTTAATACTTTTGGCTTTTTTCTCTGAGTCGAAGTCCATGATAACACTGATCTTTTACAATAGTTTACATAGTGCTTTTATGTACATTGTCTCACTCAACGTTTCTGTCAGGTAAATGTCTTACCACCACATTATGTACATAACCTAAGGAAACTTCAGCGGCATAGAGAGGTCAAAAGGACTTGTCAGCAATTAAGAAGTGGTTGTTGGGATTTCCCTGGCGGTCCAGTGGGTTAGATCCCTGGTCGGGGAACTAATATCCTACGTGCCACATGACACGGCCAAAAAAAAAAAAGTGGTTGTTGAGAGGCCAGTCCAACTAAAGACTTGACTGTTCCCTAAATCACAGAAGTAGTTGTTTCAGTGCCCCTTAAACACCACATTGTGCAGTCTCCTATGACACCAGAGATAATCTAACAGTTATCTCTCTAGCATGTCCCACAGACAATCACGTTGAGGTTCTTTGTGCCTTATTACCCCATGGTCACAACCGCCATATTAGGTAGGGATCATTAACTTCATTTTTAGAGGAAATGCCTAAGACACACAGTGGCTGAGTAACCTGGTGAACCTAAATCCAGATCACTCTGACCCCCATATCCATGCTCTTAACCGTTAAACTGCCTCTCTGTCAAAAGCTCTATAAATCACTAGTTTCTCAAAACATTGTCTCCTATTTCTCTATTTATCCAGTTACTTATTGAGGGCCCACTTGAGTTGTTCTATGTGCTTTGGGGCGTTAAAAGAAGAAAATGATAGAATCTGTTTTAAGAGGAGCTTGGCTACTAGCAGGAGAAAATGGATGGTTTCCTCTTAGGAGATTGATCATGTGGCCATGTGAAGCGAGCAAGGTACCTGGGCTATTTTGGGGTGGTGGGAGAGGCACCTAGGAAGGACTGGCTTTAAATTCACAGGGCCAGGGGTTTCAATATTCGATTGGAGGGTATCTGAAGACTTCTGAAAAGAGAACCTTTGAGCTAATCCTTTAAAAAGGTAGGTAGAACTACAGATTTCCGTAGACAAAATGAGCGTTGAAATACACAAGAAATGGCATGAGTAAAACCAAGCAGGATCACTCAAGAAATGTAGGATGGTAGGAAAAAAAGACCTAAAAGTATTGTTTATTCATTGATGCTAAGAACTCTTGATTGCTTTGCTATGGGGTTTGAATTTTATTAAGACAAAGGATTTGCTAAAGATCTTGCAATGTGAAATGACCTCACCCAAGTGGTATTTTAGGAAGTGAAATCCTAAAGCAGAATTCAGGATAATTTGAGAGGAGATATTTTATAGAATTGAACCCAGAAAAATGGAAAGTGGTTGCCTTAAGAAGGTGCCCCATTTTTTAAATGCATTCTGTTTGGTGTCTTTGAATATTAGGAAGAGAGTGTTGGGTGGAGGAGTGAGTTGTTGTTTGGACTTGGCCATGCTGTGACAGGTCTCCAGGTGTAGAGAGGTGAGGTCATAACCAAACACTTGCACTTCAGGATGGACTGGTGGGAGCCGGGTGGGGACCTGTTTCTAATCTTTGCCTTCGTGAAAAGGAATGTGAATTGTCATACAGGCTGCTAAAACGAGGCCAACTCTTTGTCATCTCCTTGAGCATGTAAGTGGAAAGAAGTCACCGTCCTTACTAAAATACTGAAGAACTGATTTCTTTTTTCAAATGTTGCATGTCCTTACATGGTCAAAATACAGTCTACTTTGTGCCAATAAGAGGCTTCCTCCTAGTTGGTTCTGTTCTTCAGTGTCTGATGGAATCATTTTGCCCTTCTGTCTCATACTTTGTAGGTTATCATTAGCACATAAAACCAGCAAAGGTATTGTAACAATCGTGAATTTGTAAGGTAGGACTCAGTTCCCAAGAACTCGTGTCCACACAGGCTGTGTTTTTCTTTAGCATTTAAGAAAATTATTTTTTCTTCAACTTAATATATTCGTTTGATTTACTGGTATAAACTCACTTTTAAATGTTTAGGATTAAATTATTTCGTTAAAGGGTTTCTAAATAGTTCTTAATTACAGAGCCGTTTCTATAGTCTTAATAATGTGGAAGTCTCTGAACCAAGCATGTTTTGAAAATCAGAAATCTAGCTACAATGTTTATATTGAAATATTGGAGTGGAGGGGGAAAAAGTGAAAGCTGTCTTAAAGGAAATATCTTTTTTTGTCTCCTAAAGAAATAGCTGCATTGGAGAGGAACCAAGATGGCGGAGTAGAAGGACGTGCTCTCACTCCCTCTTGCGAGAACACCAGAATCACAACTAGCTGCTGGACAATCATCGAAAGGAAGACACTGGAACTTACCAAAAAAGATACCCCACATCCTAAGACAAAGGAGAAGCCACAATGAGACGGTAGGAGGGCGCAATCACAGTAAAATCAAATCCCATAACTGGTGGGTGGGTGACTCACAGACTGGAGAACACTTATACCACAGAAGTCCACACACTGGAGTGAAGGTTCTGAGCCCCAGGTCAGGCTTCCCAACCTGGGGGTCCAGCAATGGGAGGAGGAATTCCTAGAGAATTAGACTTTGAAGCCTAGTGGGAATTGATTGCAGGACTTCAACAGGACCAGGGGAAACAGAGGCTCCACTCTTGGAGGGCACACACAAAGTAGTGTGCGCATCGGGACCCAGGGGAAGGAGCAGTGACCCCAGGGGAGACTGAACCAGACCTACCTGCTAGTGTTTGAGTGTCTCCTGCAGAGGCGGGGTGGGGGTTGCTGTGGCTGTGGCTCACCGTGGGGACAAGGACACTGGCAGCAGAAGTTCTGGGAAGTAATCCTTGGCATGAGCCCTCCCAGAGTCTGTCATTAGCCCCACCAAAGAGCTGAGGTAGGCTTCAGTGTTGGGTTGCCTCAGGCCAAACAACCAACAGGGAGGGAACCCAGCCCCACCCATCAACAGTCAAGTGGATTAAAGTTTTACTGAGCTCTGCCCACCAGAGCAACAGTCAGCTCTACCCACCACAGTCCCTCCCATCAAGCCTCTTAGATAGCCTCATCCACCAGAGGGCAGACAGCAGAAGCAAGAAGAACTACAATCCTGCAGCCTGTGGAACAAAAACCACATTCACAGAAAGACAGACAAGATGAAAAGGCAGAAGGCTATGTACCAGATGAAGGAACAAGATAAAAACCCAGAAAAACAACTAAATGAAGTGGAGATAAGCAACCTTCCAGAAAAAGAATTCAGAATGATAGTGAAGATGATCCAGGACCTTGGAAAAAGAATGGAGGCAAAGATCGAGACAATGCAAGAAATGTTTAACAAAGACCTAGAAGAATTAAAGAACAAACAAACAGAGATGAACAAACGATACAATAACGGAAATGAAAACTACACTAGAAGGAATCAATAGCAGAATAACTGAGGCAGAAGAATGGATATGTGACCTGGAAGACAGAATGGTGGAATTCACTGCTGCAGAACAGAATAAAGAAAAATGAAAAGAAATGAAGACAGCCTAAGAGACCTCTGGGACAACATTAAATGCCACGACATTCGCATTATAGGCGTCCCAGAAGGAGAAGAGAGAGAGAAAGGACCAGAGAAAATATTTGAAGAGATTATAGTTGAAAACTTCCCTAACATGGAAAAGGAAATAGCCACCCAAGTCCAGGAAGTGCAGCGAGTCCCATACAGGATAAACCCAAGGAGAAACAGGCTGACACACATAGTAATCAAATTGGCAAAAATTAAAGACAAAGAAAAAGTATTGAAAGCAGCAAGGGAAAAACGACAGATAACATACAAGGGAACTCCCATAAGGTTAACAGCTGATTTCTCAGCAGAAACTCTACAAGCCAGAAGGGAGTGGCATGATATACTTAAAGTGATGAAAGGGAAGAACCTACAACCAAGATTACTCTACCCAGCAAGGATCTCATTCAGATTCGATGGAGAACTCAAAAGCTTTACAGACAAGCAAAAGCTAAGAGTATTCAGCACCACCAAACCAGCCCTACAACAAATGCTAAAGGGACTTCTCTAAGTAGGAAACACAAGAGAAGAAAAGGACCTACAAAAACAAACCCAAAACAACTAAGAAAACGGTCATAGGAACATACATATCGATAATTACCTTAAACGTGAATGGATTAAATGCTCCAACCAAAAGACACAGGCTTGCTGAATGGATACAAAAACAAGACCCATATATATGCTGTCTACAAGAGACCCACTTCAGACCTAGGGATACATACAGACTGAAAGTGAGGGGATGGAAAAAGATATTCCATGCAAATGGAAATCTAAAGAAAGCTGGAGTAGCAATACTCACATCAGATAAAATAGACTTTAAAATAAAGAGTGGTACAAGAGACAAGGAAGGACACTACATAATGATCAAGGGATCAATCCAAGAAGAAGATATAACAATTATAAATATATATGCACCCAACATAGGAGCACCTCAATACATAAGGCAACTGCTAACAGCTATAAAAGTGGAAATCGAGAGTAACACAATAATAGTGGGGGGACTTTATTTTTTATTTTATTGTATTTTTAAATTTTATTTATTTATTTATGACTGTGTTGGGTCTGTGTGTTGCTGCACGCGGGCTTTCTCTAGTTGCGGCAAGCAGGGGCCACTCTTCGTTGTGGTACATGGGTTTCTCATTGCAGTGGCTTCTCTCATTGTGGAGCACGGGCTCTAGGCGCGCGGGCTTCAGTAGTTGCGGCACATGGGCTCAGTAGTTGTGGCTCACAGTCTCTAGAGCACAGGCTCAGTAGTTGTGGCACACGAGCTTAGTTGCTCCACGGCATGTGGGATCTTCCCGAGCCAGGGATCGAACCCATATCCCCTGCATTGGCAGGTGGATTCTCAACCACTGTGCCACCGGGGAAGCCCTACTGGGGGACTTTAACACCTCACTTACACCAATGGACAGATCATCCAAAATGAAAATAAATAAGGAAACAGAAGCTTTAAATGACACAATAGACCAGATAGATTTAACTGATATTTATAGGACATTCCATCCCAAAACAGCAGTTTACACTTTCTTCTCAAGTGCGCACGGAACATTCTCCAGGATAGATCACATCTTGGGTCACAAATCAAGCCTCAGTAAATTTAAGAAAATTGAAATCATATCAAGCATCTTTTCTGACCACAACACTATGAGATTAGAAATGAATTACAGGGAAAAAAACGTAAAAAACACAAACACATGGGGGCTAAACAATACATTACTAAATAACCAAGAGATCACTGAAGAAGTCAAAGAGGAAATCAACAAATACCTAGAGACAAATGACAATGAAAACACGACCATCCAAAACCTATGGGATGCAGCAAAAGCAGTTCTAAGAGGGTAGTTTATAGCTATACAAACTTACCTCAAGAAACAAGAAAAATCTCAAGTAAACAATCTAACCTTACACCTAAAGGAACTAGAGAAAGAAGAACAAACTAAACCCAAAGTTAGCAGAAGGAAAGAAATCATAAAGATCAGAGCAGAAATAAATGAAATAGAAACAAAGAAAACAATAACAAAGATCAAAAAAACTGAAAGCTGGTTCTTTGAGAAGATAAACAAAATTGATAAACCATTAACCAGACTCATCAAGAAAAAGAGGGAGAGGACTCAAATCAATAAAATTAGAAATGAAAAAGGAGAAGTTACAACAGACACCACAGAAATACAAAGCATCCTAAGAGACTACTACAAGCAACTCTATGCCAATAAAATGGACAACCTGGAAGAAATGGACAAATTCTTAGAAAGGTATGACCTTCCAAGACTGAACCAGGAAGAAACAGAAAATATGAACAAACCAATCACAAGTAATGAAATTGAAACTGTGATTAAAAATCTTCCAACAAACAGAAGTCCAGGACCAGATGGCTTCACAGGTGAATTCTATCAGACATTTAGAGAAGAGCTAACACCCATCAAACTCTTCCAAAAAATTGCAGAGGAAGGAACACTCCCAAACTCATTCTATGTGGCCACCATCACCCTGATACCAAAACCAGAGAAAGATACTACAAAAAAAGAAAATTACCGACCAATATCACTGATGAATGTAGATGCAAAAATCCTCAACAAAATACTAGCAAACAGAATAATGCATAGGATGCATTATTTCTAGATTATAAATCTGATTTATTCTGTTTTTATTTCTTCTGTGAAATGTCTATATCTTTTATTCATCGTTCTTTTTTTTTTTTTTTTTTGTCAGTGTTGGGTCTTCATTGCTGCACACAGGCTTTCTGTAGTTGCGGTGTGCGGGGGCTACTCTTTGTTGCGGTGCGCGGGCTTCTCATTGCAGTGGCTTCTCTTGTTGCAGAGCACGGGCTCTAGGCACGCGGACTTCAGTAGTTGTGGCTCGCAGGCTCTAGAGCGCAGGCTCAATAGTTGTGGCGCACGGGCTTAGTTGCTCTGGGGCATGTGGGATCTTCCCAGACCAGGGATCGAACCCGTGTCCCCTGAATTGGCAGGTGGATTCTTAACCACTGCATCACCAGGGAAGTCCCGTGATTTTTTTTTTTTTTTTTTTGCGGTACGCGGGCCTCTCACCGCTGCGGCCGCTCCCGTCGCGGAGCACAGGCTCCGGACGCGCAGGCCCAGCGGCCAAGGCTCACGGGCCCAGCCGCTCCGCGGCACGCGGGATCCTCCCGGACCAGGGCGCGAACCCGTGTCGCCTGCATCGGCAGGCGGACTCTCAACCACTGCGCCACCAGGGAAGCCTCCGTGATTTTTATAATATAAGGAATTACTGAAAAAGCAAGGGTCTAACCCTGACTCAGGTTTCTATCACTGTGGACAGCTGAGATTGCTCCTCCAGAGTGGTGACATCATGCTAGAGTGAGTCCTTAAAGTTTTTGGTGGAGGCTAGTTCATGAGTCATAAGTAAGAATGACAAATGAAACTGGATTACGACAGGTTGTGGGATTAGACCTCGGGCAAATTTCTCACAGGCTTCTAACAAGTGTACTTTGGTTCCTACCTCGAGCCTTTTATGCCTGTCCTGATCTTTGACTTTCTGCACCAAGTACAATTCTGTTCCTTGTACTGGTTCAGTTTACTTTAATGTTTTTTGTTTTGGTGGGGAGTGCACTGTGTGGCTTGCGTGATCTTAGTTCCCTGAGGAGGGATCCAACCCATGCCCCCTGCAGTGAAAGCATAGAGTCTTTTTTTATTATTATTATTTTGAATAAACTTTACTAAGGTATAATTTACATGCAGTAAAACACAGCCATTTTGAGTATACCACTCTGTGAGTTTTGACAAATGTATACACTGGTGTAATCAAGACATGGGACATTTTCAACTCCCAAAAGTTTCTTCATGCCTTTCTGCAGCTGCTCCAGCCCCTGCCCCAGGCAATCGCTGACCGGCTTTCTGTCACCACAGATTAATTTTGCCTGTTCTAGAATTTCCAACATAAAGCATAGAGTCTTAACCACTGTACAGCCAGGGAAGTCCCTCTGTTGATTTTTTATTTTATTTTTTTGAAGTATAGTTGATTTGCAATGTTGTGTTAATTTCTGTGGTACAGCAAAGTGACTCAGTTATACATATGTATATATATATATTTCATATTCTTTTCCATTATGGTTTATCACAGGATATTGAATATAGTTCCCTGTCCTATACAGTAAGACCTTGTTGTTTATCCTCCTTTAATGTTTTTATATGAGAACATAGGGCACAATCCTGAGGCCCTACTATGTTAGGGTGGTTGAAACGTAACGTGCTTCCATGACTTAGAGAATCAAAGGTCAGGACAGGCACAGCAGGCACTGGTAGGAGCAGAAAGTGTTGCCAGCGTTCATAATCGAAAGAAATGTTAAGTTTCCCTGAATTCTATCCAACAGGTGTGCAGACTCACAGTTAAGAACCTCACGTTAGAGCAATCAGAGGAGAGGTGTCTCAGGCCTGCCTTAGGGAATTTGTTCTGGCTGTTTCCTCTGCCTGGAGTGCTTTTCCCCTGAAATGCAATTGGCTACGTTCCTCAGCTCCTTCAAGTCTGTGCTTAAATTTCACCTTCTCAGTGAGGCCACCCTGACCACCGATTTAAAAGTCTACACCCACTCACACACACACCACCCAACTGTTCCCAATTTCCCTTGATTTACTCTCTTCTCTGTAAGCATTTTTCACTTTCTAACATATTATACAATTACTTTGGTTATTGTTTACTTTTTATACATTCATTTATTTTATTTATTTATTTTTGGCTGCGTTGGGTCTTCATTGCTGCGCACAGGCTTTCTCTAGTTGTGGTGAGAGGGGGCTACTCTTCATTGAGGTGCGCGGGCTTCTCATTGCAGTGGCTTCTCTTGTTGTGGAGCACAGGCTCCAGGCACACAGGCTTCAGTAGTTGTGGCTCATGGGCTCTATAGCTCAGGCTCGGTAGTTGTGGCACATGGGCTTAGGGCTCGAACCTGTGTTCCCTGCATTGGCAGGGGGATTCTTAAGCACTGCGCCACCAGGGAAGCCCTTGGTTATTGTTTATTGACTTCCATCTCCTATTAGAATTTAAGTTCCACAGGCACAGGGATCTTTTTTCCACTGATATGTCCCAAGTGCCTAGAACATTGCCTGGCACATTAGTAAATGCTCAATAAATTCTTGTTGGTTAAGTGACTAGATTTGGAAGTTGAAATATCCTACCTGTTTATTACCTTTTAGAGATTGGCTGGCATCTTGGCAGAGAAGTGGATTCATGCACAAGGTAAGAGTTTAAACTCTGATCTCTAAGGTCCCTTCCGACTCGTGAATGTCTGTGTTTTGTCCTCACTTAGGCTTCCTTCACCATGAACTGCGTTTCATTTTTGAGGAACCAAAGCAATCTTCTAAGCTCATTCTTTATTTAGAGCAAAATTACCCTCATGTCTAATATGCTTTGTGTGAATGATTCACTCTCAGTTGTATGTAGGGTGTGTAGGCAAAGATAGACCTTACTGTGCTTTGAAGAAGTTGCAACCAAGTGTATTTTACAAAGGAATACGTGAAAAACTGCAGGCACAAAACAAATGATCTACTGAAAATTCATCAGTTATGGGTTATGGGATGGGATGGGTTATGTTGATTTCCTTGTTCGTTGAATGTTTTCTCATGAAGCAGTATTGAATTTTGTCAGATACCGTTTCTGCATTGAGATTGTGTGGGGTTTTGTCCTTTATTCTATTGATACAGTGTATTCCATTAACTGATTTTCAGATGTTAAACCAACTTTGCATTCTTGGGATAAATCCCACCTGAACGTGATGTATAATCCTTTCAATGTATTGATAGATTCAATTTGCTAGTATTTTGTTGAGAATTTTACATCTATATTTATAAAAATATTGGGATGTAGCTTTCTCTTTTTGTTGTACTGATTTTTAAAGCACAGTGAAGATTAATGAGTCTGTGGGTAGTAATCCAATCGTCTAAGAACTTGCATCCTTGAATTATTATTATTTTTTTTAATGTCTGAAACATTTATGTTAACATATTTCCATACAAATAACCCAAAGAAAGTTTAGTATTAGTTGTTTTTTTGGTTTGTTTGTTTGTTTTTTTATGCAGCAGGTTCTTATTAGTCATCAATTTTATACACATCAGTCTATACATGTCAATCCCAATCGCCCAGTTCATCACACCACCACTCCCACTCCCTGTGGCTTTCCCCCCTTGGTGTCCATACGTTTGTTCTCTATATCTGTCTCAAATTGAATAATTTTTTTTTTTTTTTTTTTGCGGTATGCGGGCCTCTCACTGTTGTGGCCTCTTCCGTTGCGGAGCACAGGCTCCGGACGCACAGGCCCAGCGGCCATGGCTCACGGGCCCAGCCGCTCCGTGGCATGTGGGATCTTCCCGGACCGGGACACGAGCCCGTGTCCCCTGCATCGGCAGGCGGACTCTCAACCACTGCGCCACCAGGGAAGCCCCCAACTTTGTTCTTTTTCAAGATTGTTTTGGCTATTCAGAGTCCTTTGCAATTCCATATGAATTTTAGGAACAGTTTTTCCATTTCTGAAAAAAATCCAGTTTGGATTTTGACAGGAACTGTGTTGAATCTGGGGAAATTTGGAGAGTTTTGCCATCTTAACAATATTGTCTTCTGATGCATGAATATGGAACATCTTTTCACTTATTAGGTCTTGTTTAATTTCTTTTAACTATGTTTTGTAGTTATTTAGTGTATAAAAGTCCACCCTCCTTTTTTTTTGGCCAAGTCATGTGGCATGTGGGATCTTAGTTTCCTGACCAGGGATCACCCCCTGCATTGGAAGCATGGAGTCTTAGCCACTGGACCACCAAGGAAGTCCTCCCTCTTGTTTCTTTTTTTAAAATGCCATTGACTAGTTGAAAAAACTGGGCCTGTTGTCCTATAGAATATCCACCTTCTGAATTTGTTATTTAACTTTTCCTCTATCTCCTAAATTTCTTGGAAACTAGAAGATAGCCCTAAAGGCCGGATTAGATCCAGGTTCAATTATTTGGGCGAGACTACTTCATAGATGGTGCTGTGTGCTTTGTGTTGCATCACATTTAGATACACATAAAGGCTTGTTGTCCCATGGAAAAGTTTTAAGTAAGAGTTATATTGACTTTGCCTTAGAAAAAGACCTCTCTGGGGTCTTCCCTTGTGGTCCAGTAATTAGGACTCTGAACTTCCAATGCAGGGGGTGCGGGTTCGATCCCTGCTCGGGGAACTAAGATCCCACATGCCGCGCAGCGTGGCAAAAAAACACAAAAAGCAAAAAACCTCTGTGATAACAAGGCAGGGATGGGATTGCAGAGCAGTAACACAGAGTCAGGAAGACCAATAATCATATGTATTATTTTATCCAGAGGAAAGGGCATCATTTTTTGTGTTGCAACAATCCGAAATTGATGGTGGTTTAGACTAGAGTGGCAGTAAGTATAGAGAAGGCTAGATGGATTTACAACAAATTTGATAGAATTGGCAGAACTTGGTGACTAACTGCATGGAGACAGGAGATAAGGAAATAAGGAACCTAGAGGAGGAATTAGCAGTTCAGTATTGAGTACATGCAGTTCGTACCCATGACACAAGCAATAAATAATTATTGAATAAATTGAAGTGGAGATGTCTAATATTCATTTGTATATACTAATTTGAAAGTCAAGAATTCTGGGCTGGAGATGTAGATTTGGGAATTATTTGTATATAGGTAGTAACTGAAGACTAGTGAACTGGTGAGATTATCCCAAGGAAAATGATGGGTGAGAAGAAAAGAGAGAACTCAAACAGATCCCTAAGGAACATCAATATTAAGGGGTAGATAGAGAAAGTCCTGCCAACGAGATTGAGAAGCAACAGCCAGAGAGGAAGGACTGAGAAGCAACAGCCAGAGAGGAAGGAGGAGCGTAAGAAAAGTGTGATGTTATAGAAAAGAAAGGATGAGAAGGGGATATGGAAAGAGGATGTACCAGTTAGCTGTTGCTGAGTAACAAACCACCCCAAAACTTAGTGGATTAAAACTTCAGCCATTTATTTAGCTCATAATTCTGTAGACTTAGACTGTGCTTAGTTATGTAGCTCTTCTTGTCTCAACTGGCTCCCTGATGAGTCTGAAATCAGTTGCAGGTTATTTAGGTAGCTCTTCTAATCGAGTTTGGCATGAGTAATTGTAGCCACTTTTTGCAATATACCACAGAGGGAATAGACAACAGTGAAAATGCTAAAATGTTGAGTAGGTCAAATTCTTGCTTCCACTGCTCAGCTGAAATGACTGTTGCCAAAGTCATCCATGAGAGCCATTTCACTAAGTTCACTAAATGACATGGCTATCATGGATGATGTTGGCAGTAACAGTTTCCCAGATCGAAGTGGGAAAACAGAGACCTCGGGCATAGAGAACTTGTTCAAAAGCTTGGCTGGGAAAGTGAAGATGTGTAAAGGGAGTCCTGCTGCTCTGGGTCTTCGCTGCAGCGTGCAGGCTCCAGAGCATGCGGGTTCAGTAGTTGCAGCCTGCGGGTTTAGTTGCCCTGCCGCATGTGGGATCTTAGTTCCTATACCAGGGATAGAACCTGCGTCCCCTGCATTGGAAGGTGGATTCTTAACCACTGGACCACCAGGGAAGTCCCTGTTTCATTTTGTTTTTAAGAGAAGCTTGAACATATTTACATGATAATGAGGAACTGGTAGAGAGAGACAGGTTGAAGATGCTGAGGAAAAAAATGGATAATTGGTGGGGGAGGGCAATATGAGGGGAGAGTGAGAGGTACAAACTATTGGGTGTAAGATAGGCTCAAGGATGCATTGTACAACATGGGGAATATAGCCAATATTTTGTAATAACTGTAAATGGAAAGTAACCTTTAGAAATTGTATAAAAATTGGGGAATTCCCTGGCCGTCCAGTGGTTAGGACTCTGCACGTCCACTGCCAGGGACCTGGATTTGATCCCTGGTCAGGTAACTAAGATCCCACATGCTGTGTGGCATGGCCAAAAAAACCACCGTATAAAAATTTAAAAATTGGGCTTCCCTGATGGCGCAGTGGTTGAGAGTCCACCTGCCGATGCAGGGGACACGGGTTCATGTCCCGGTCCGGGAAGATCCCACATGCCGCGGAGCGGCTGGGCCCGTGAGCCGTGGCTGCTGAGCCTGTGCGTCCGGAGCCTGTGCTCCGCAACAGGAGAGGCCACAACAGTGAGAGGCCCGCGTACCGCAAGAAATAAATAAATAAATAAATAAATAATAAATAAATTATTTTAAAATGGATAATTCATGGACTTCCCTGGTGGCGCAATGGTTAGGAATCCGCCTCCCAATGCGGGGGACATGGGTTCAATCCCTGGTCTAGAAAGATCCCACATGCCGCGGAGCAACTAAGCCTGTGTGCCACAACTACTGAGCCTGCACTCTAGAGCCTGCAAGCCACAACTACTGAGCCTGCATGCCACAACTACTGAAGCCTGTGTGGCTAGAGCCCATGCTCCGCAACAGGAGAAGCCACCGCAGTGAGAAGCCCACGCACCGCAATGAAGAGTAGCTCCTGCTCACTGCAACTAGAGAAAGCTCGCGCACAGCAGCAAAGACCCAACACAGCCATAAATAAATAAATAAATAAATAAAAATGGATAATTCATATACTTGGCATCAGTGTTCAACCTGAGATCTACCTAGGTATGCAGAAAGTTAAATAAAAATATGATAAACTACCTTATCTGGCAAAGTCCAGAGAGGATTTATATGTGAAAATACTATTTGTGCTTGTATTCATATATGGATTATATACATTACAGACCATGCAAGTGTCATCTGAGGACTCTTCACTGAGGAAAAACTCCTATAAGTAAATTTTGGTTTCCCCTGAACCCACGTCTACATTGGAGAACGACTCAGGACTACATGGCTTTTCCCTAAAAGCAAATTCAAACTCATAGAGACATACATTTTCTTAAAAAATTGGAGTAATACACAGCTACACACAACATATAGTAAGACAATAAAAATCCTCAGTAGCCATTTCTGTTTTCTTCACAAAGTTCCTTTTCAACAAGTCTGTTAGCCCTCAAGTATTTATTTTATCATTCTAAGCAGCTCTATTGTTTTTTGGTTTTTGTTGTTGTTGTTGTTGTTGTTTTTTTCGGTACGCGGGCCTCTCACTGTCGTGGCCTCTCCCCTTGCGGAGCACAGGCTCTGGACGCACAGGCTCAGTGGCCAAGGCTCACGGGCCTAGACTCTCCGCGGCATGTGGGATCTTCCCGGACCGGGGCACTAACCTGTGTCCCCTGCATTGGCAGGCGGACTCTCAGCCACTGCGCCACCAGGGAAGCCCGAAGAAGCTCTATTTTTGTTCTTATCAAATATTTGCCCCAGATAAACAGTTCTTTTTCTAGGAGAGGAATTCTGTTTTTTCAGTCTTTCTTCTCTGTCACCTTGGCCTGTTGGTTTTTGTCTCCATGTTCACTACCTCGGCATGACAACATAGCTGCTTTGGCTCCAGACAGTACATCTGTGTCTGTTTCCATTTATCAGAGAAGCAAAAGCTTTCCCAGAACCACCTCTAGCCGAATTTCCTAGGAAAAGCCTGAGTAAGTGAGCATAAATTGTTGGGCACATTGTCATGTCAAGTATAACTGGGGTTTGTTAAGTCAAAGGAAGGGAGAGGATCTCAGGGTGGTAATCAGCAATGTCAGACACAGCTGAGTTCTTTGAGGGCAGCCGTCCTGATTTTGTGTCTCAGTGTTTGTTTGGAGTCTGTTCCTAACATATGCTCTTTCTTGGCTCAGAGCCTCCTCCTGCTGACTCAGCCTTCCCTCCTCTTTCTGGCACAGCTGGCACGTCTGAGTCTCTGCCATGATGCTGCCACAGTGGGTCCCAGAGCAGGTGCACAAAACTCTCAACCAGCCGTTCATGTCTAAGGGAGGCTCAGAAGTGCAAACTAGATCTTACCTATGCCTGACCTTGCCACCCATCTTCCTAACAACGTTGGCATAGAACTACCACCCTGGCTAAGGGTTTTCTTCCAGACTCTCAAATGTGGAGTAGGGACAAAGAGTCTAGTTCTGGGGGCCACCCCCCTTCCCTGCCCCAGATCTCAACCTGTAGATCTGCCTTCCTTATCTGCTCTCTTTTTTTTTTTTTTTTGCGGTACGCGGGCCTCTCACTGTTGTGGCCTCTCCCGTTGCGGAGCACAGGCTCCGGACACGCAGGCTCAGCGGCCATGGCTCACGGGCCCAGCCGCTCCACGGCATGTGGGATCTTCCCAGACTGGGGCACGAACCTGTGTCCCCTGCATCGGCAGGCGGACGCTCAACCACTGCGCCACTGGGGAAGCACCACTTACCTGCTCTCTTGATCTTTTCCTTCCATCAACTCCCAGGCCTGGAAGTACAGCATTTTCTCTTATTTCTTTGATGCCATCTTTCTTCCCATGTCCAGCCTCCTAAGTCTTAATGTTGGACAAGAGTTTCTTCTGTACCTCATAGCAGAAACTCTAGTCTTCCAGGCCCTTGGTCCGACAAATGGGAGCTAAACAAATTTTTAATAATCCTTTCTTGCTTGACAATGCTGGAATACCAAGCCATTTTTTTTTTCTCTACAAAATTCTGTTTTAGGTTGCATGACATTGTGAATGCAACTAATGCCACTGAATTGTACACTTAAAAATGGTTAGAGTGGCAAATTTTGTTATATATTTTTACTACAATTTTAAAAAGTTAGTCATGTAACATACCAAAAACCATTGATTTGTACACTTTAATGAGTATGTGAATTTTCAACACATCTCAACAAAGCTATTAAAAAGACCTTATTTTTTAAAAAATATTTATTTATATATTTATTTATTTGGTTGCATCGGGTCTTAGTTGTGGCATGCGAGCAAAGATCCTATTTTGAATGTCAAAACCTGCATATAAACTTCTTTTCCTTTTCTCTTCTTGGGCAACAACCCAACCTCACTTTCTCTCCCGCCTCCCAGTCATGGCAAGTGGATGCCTTGCGCTGTTTAGGGTCAAGGTCAGGTGTGAGGAACATGACAAGAAATGTGCATTAATATTTTATTTAAAATGAATACTTCCAGAGACTTCTCTGGTGGGTCAGTGGTTGAGACTCTGCACTTCCAATGCAGGGGGCGTGGGTTGGATCACTGGTCGGGGAACTAAGATCCTGCATGCCAGCGCGGCCAAAAAAAAAACCAAAAAGACAACTTCTATTAAACAAGTATGTGTGTATCTCTCCCTTGCTTATTTAAGGAAAACACATAGCATATTATGCACACTGTTTTGTACCTTCCTTTTTTTATAATGATAAAATATTAATTTATATTAATATTAATATATTTTCCACAGGAAATCCTGAGTCTCATTGACAACCATTAAACCCAAGTGTATCCAATTGACCTCTTCACATGTAATAAATGTATACTCAGAAAGACATACACACATACCCACACAGACTGTGAGGCATGAAATCAATTAAGTTAATTTAGTACTAATGAGTTAAACTAGTTAATCTAGTATTAATTTTTTATTTGTTTTTTAAAAATTAATTAGTTTATTTTTGGCTGTGCTGGGTCTTCATTGCTGCTTCTCTAGTTGCAGCGAGCGGGGGCTACTCTTCATTGTGGTGCGCGGGCTTCTCGTTGCGGTGGCTTCTCTTGTTGCGGAGCACGTGGTCTAGGCGCATGGGCTTCAGTAGTTGTGGCACGTGGGCTCAGTAGTTGTGGTGCACGGGCTTAGATGCTCCGCAGCATGAGAGGGACCAGGGCTCGAATCCGTGTCCCCTTCATTGGCAGGCGGATTCTTCACCACTGCGCCACAAGGGAAGTCCCTTAATTTTTTATTTGAAATCAATTAAAAACTATTTATTATTTCCATGATGTAAGATTGAGGATAGTATTAAATCTGCCTATTTAGTTTGAGCCTTTCCTTCTAGAAGGTGTCTAAATGAGATGTAGTCATTTTATTTGAATACAAGCCCTGGCAGAAGCTGACAATTCCCTGTACACATTTCCTTAATTTATAGTTCAATTTTCATTTTTATCTCTTTTTTACAGTTAGACTTTTTAGAGCTAATATGGTTGTGATTAAACACTAAGGAAGAGCTCAGTCTGTGAAATAATAGACTCTTAGAGTTGGGAAGGACTTTAGTCCAAACAGCCTCCCAATTAAAAAATCTCTTTTCCAAAATCTCCCACCTACCTGGTTATCATCCATTCTCTACTTGCCTTTTTTTTTTTTGAGTGTTTATTACTTTCATTTATTTATGTATTTATTTTTCTTGAGATAATATTCACATAATATAAAATTAATCATTTTAAAGTACACAATTCAGTAGCATTTAGTATGCCACAACTGCCTCTATCTAGTTCCAAACTTTTTTTTTTTTTTTTTTTTTTCGGTACGCAGGCCTCTCACTGTTGTGGCCTCTCCCGTTGAGCAGCACAGGCTCCGGATGCGCAGGCTCAGCGGCCATGGCTCACGGGCCCAGCTGCTCCGCGGCATGTGGGATCTTCCCAGACTGGGGGACGAACCCGTGTCCCCTGCAACGGCAGGCGGACTCTCAACCACTGCGCCACCAGGGAAGCCCCAGTTCCAAACATTTTTTCACCCCAAAAGGAGACCTGTTGATTCCAACTTCCCTCTCATTAAACTGTTGATTCCAACTTCCCTCTCCCCCGTGTCACTGGCAACCACCATCTATGTTCTGTTGCTATGGCTTTAGATATCTCTGGCTATCTCATATAAATATCCTTTCTGGATATTTCGTATAAGTGGAATCAGACAATACATGACCTCTTGTGTCTGGCTTCTTTCACTCAGCGTAACATTTTCGATGTTCATCCAGGTTGTAGCAGGTGTCAGTACTTCATTTTTTTTTTTTGACGGAGTAATATTGCATTGTACGTATATACCATTATTTGTTTATCCATTCATCTATTATTGGGCATTTGGCTTGCTTCCACCTTTTGGCTGTGAATAGTGCTGCTGTGAACATGTATATACGTGTATTTGTTTGAGTCTGCTTGATTTTTTGCTGAAGGTAGAATCAACTTTTCATGCACTCAACAAATATTTGTTGCATTAGATTAAAACTGCTGCAACAACCACTGATTTCACAAATGTTTTGCTTCACCGGATAAAAGTCACAGAATCTTAAAAATGTTTGTGGTAGGAACTTCATAAGTCATCTTGTTCAACCCCCTCATCATGAAAGTACACGCACTCAAAGCAGTAGTGTATTTAGAAGTCCTTAAATACAGTTTACATCATGATGTGTGGTGCCCTACTGATATTGTTCTTTGTTAACTGAATGTGTACAATACGGCTTTTGTTGTCATAAGATGGTTCTCCTTGAGAAGTGATCTATGCATTTAAATTTAGTAGCTTGTCATTCTTCCATTGTTTTGCTTCTTGAAAGATTCCACAAAACCACCACAGTCAGCACTGTTTTTATAAAGTAGATATGGCAGACAGTCTTAATTGGTTTCAGTGATAAAATTAATTTTTGGTCCAAAATAGTCTGAATGCTTCATCCTGTGTTGTGGGATTTATTTTTGGGTTTCCTTTCTTTGCATTTTAAGACACTGTCTTGCTCTGGGTTAGTCACTTGTTGATTAAATGAACCAGCACTAGCTCCTTACCTTTGCAAGGAAATGTTAGTATCTCCTTAAACACCAGAGTTAACTTAGAACATTTTTCTTGTATCTGACTTTATAAATCTCTCTCTCAATTTTTAGCAGAGTTGAATGAAATTGACAAGGAGTATGGTCTGGTGCATTATATCCACCGTGGGCATAAAACCAGTGGAATTCACGGAACAGTGATTATCCCACCTTGATTTAGTAAAGCACATAGCAGTAAAAGTCAAGGTTGGAGGATAAGTACTTGATCTCCACTGCGTGCTCTCCTAATACCTGGAACAGTGCCTGGGACACAGCAGGGGGCCAGTAAATATTTGATGGATGAGTGAATGAAATTAATTTGACTCTAGTTTCTGAAACAATGCTAATAAAAGTAGATGTAATTTTAAAAATAACATAGTGAAAATGAATTCCTATGTCTTCTTTATAAAGATTATTTTAATTATGGACTATCTCTTAGGAGTTACATTAAACATTTTTATTGAGGTATAATTGACATATAACATTATATTAGTTTCAAGTGTGAAACATGATTCAATATTTGTTTGTTTGTTTGTTTGTTTTTTGCCGTATGTGGGCCTCTCACTGTTGTGGCCGCTCCCGTTGCAGAGCACAGGCTCTGGACGCGCAGGACGCGCAGGCTCAGCAGCCATGGCTCATGGGCCCAGCCGCTCTGCGGCATGCGGGATCTTCCCGGCCCAGGGCACGAACCCGTGTCCCCTGCAATGGCACGCGGACTCTCAACCACTGGGCCACCAGGGAAGCCCCAGTAAACCTTTTTTTTCTAGCAAAAAAAAAAAAGTATTTAATGACTTCCCCACTTTGTAAAATGAAGATTTGGAACCTCTACTGGCTTTCAACTTCTGTCACTTCCCTCCGTCTTCCAAAGTTTTCTCCATTGAGCTGTTCCAATACTTTTACAGCAGATATACATTTTAAAAAGCTCAATGGCTCAGCTCTAAAAACGGAATGTGAATGCTTATTTTGAAATAGGACTGAGCAACTTCTTTAGTCCTAACACCAGCCACACCGTGGGACTGAACACAGTCAATGCCCTGGTTGTAGGACAGGGACTAGGCCTTGGTCACAAAATTTAAGTGGGCGCTAAAAACTCAGTAGTCAAGAAGAATACTATTTTAATATAATATTCTAAAAATCAAAAATAATGCAAAAAAGTCCATAAGGAACAAAATATAATTTAGAAATAAAAATAGGCTCGGCAGAATCAGTAGAAAAAAGAAAATCGGAAGTGTTTATATTTGCACCCCACGTTTAACAGTGGTCTTTGCCTCTTTCTACGGCATCTGTGATTACACAGGTTGTGTACGAGAGCTGAAAAGTGTTTCAGATGAGAGGGTGAGGTGTGCCTTTCAGATTAGGAATATCGATACTGGATATCCGGGTGCCACCACACTTTGACCTCGCAACTTGCAAGCTAAAGTGATGTTGAATTAGGAAACAGAATTTTTGTGACTTAAAAGGTGAATCGAGGGGAGGGGTCGGCAGATAAAATTACTTATTTGTTCAGAATTCCATGCATTTTCAATGTCGTTTGCTCCCCCTGCTCTGTGCACGCCTGTTGGTCCAGGCAGCACGGTGCTTTGAATAAAGGTCAGCAAAAGTGTCACCCTCCTGATTATTCCCTTCTACCGGAGAGGAGGAGGAAGCCCCGGGCCCCTTATCCACCCCTGAGTCGCTGCAAAATCCTGGGCATCCCTGACAGCTGCAAATTCCTCCCAGGAGCTGCCAAGCTTCTGGGGTTGCCATGGTCCATGGGAGTGAAATGCTGGCCGCCCTCGCTGCACCAGCCCGGAGCAGGCTGTTGCTGCCTTCCCTTCAGTCCCTTTCAAAAGCTTTTAAAGGAGATCCCTGGGGGGAGGTGGGAGGACGGGACATCAACCAGGGCTTCCGTCCAAGCGGCTGGGGCGAATAAAAGAGGCTTTTCTCAAACTAACGGTGCAAGTGCTGGGCTTGTTTCACGGGATTTTTAACCCTCGTTCTTTCCCTGGTGGGAAAGGGAGAGCAGAGATGGTTCTTCCCAAGCTTCACTTGCTGTAGGCAGCGCCTTTCAGCGTTTCCCCCAGGGATTCCTCACTTTGGAGGGCGAGGAGGGCAGAGAGGATGCTCCCTAAACTTAACCAGCTGTGAGCAGCTCCTCCTAGCTTGTTTCAAAGGGTTTCTCACCCTGGGGATTTGGGGTCGGGGGGGAATCGGCTCCAAACTAACAGGCTGTGTGGTCAAGACTGAATGGAGCTATCGGGTGTGACTTGCAAATTTGGGGAACACTTTCAGAAAATGGGGAACTAACCGTGATGATGAGAAGCCCCTTAGTCCAGGCCTCTCGGGTTTCCCTAGCACCTTCCTCCCCATCCCGGTCCTCGTTAGGGTCTGAGGGCCGGACGGCGGGCGTGCCGGCGGTCTGGGGTTCGCCTCCCCCGAGCCGCGGCGGGTGCAGACAAAGAGGTGGCGGTGCGGGGCTCGGGCCCGACGCCGGCCGCGGGGTGCGGGCCGCGAGGTTCGGGGCGCGGGGCCGACCGGGTTGGGCGCGGCGGCCGAGCGCGCGGGGAGGAGCCGCCGCGGCGTCTTCTCCAGGCGGCGCGTGCCCGCCCGGCCCCGCGGCGGCGCGTCACGCTCTCCCCCGCCCGGAGCCGACGAGCCGGGAGGCGGGAGGCGGTGGCCGCGCGGCTGCTGTTACTGCTACTGCTGCTGCTGCTGCTGCTGCTGCTGCTGCAGTGGGGCAGGTGGCGGTGACTGGCGGCGACCGAGGCGGCGGCGGCGAGCGGTGAGCGGGGCGCGGCGCGGGCCCTCTCCCCTTCCTCGTCCTCTCCTCACCTTTCCCCTCCCGCTCCGCCCGACCAGCTCCTGCCCGCCCGGCTCGGGGCCGGGGGCCGGGCCCGGCGTCTGAGAGGGGGACCGAGTCCCGCGCGCCGGGGCGACCCCGAGGGGCCGCAGGGAGCCCCAGGGCGATGGCCGTGGAGGCCGGCGGTCCCTGGGGTGCTCCGCCCGGAGCCGGAAAAGTGGCCGGCCCTGTCAGCGCCGAGCCCGGCCTTCCCTTCCTCCGCCCGCCTCAAGATGGAGCTTGGACTCCTTGCCCCTGCGCCGCCCCAGGCGCCGCTCCCTCCCCGGCACCCTTCTCCGCTCTCCTCAGCCCCGGAAGGGGGTTGTGGGGGGCGGACGCCCGGGGGGCCGAGGCCCGGCGGGACCTGTTGCCCCGGCAGGCACCTGAGTGTGCCTCGGGCCCTTGGCCGCGGTGCCCGCGAGCCGGAATGGAGGGCAACCTGGCCGTGGCCTCCGTGGCGGGCGCCGGCCGGCGGGCTGGCCTTGCTGGCCTGGGGCCTGGGCGGCCGTGGCTTTTGTCCCCCAGCCCCACCCCCCACTCCGAGTGGGACTGTGATTCTTGGAGAAGGTGGATGACAAGAGGTGACAGGGATTTCTGAAATAACACCGCTGCCCCGTAACCCGAACCTTCTGCCTCGGCGGGGCATTGGCTCGGAAGACAGATGACACTTGTTCAGAGGTTATTTTAAAAGCAGAGCCTTCTGATTCCCCTCCTTTGGAGGTCCTGTGCTTCAGAAATCTGATTTTGATCTGGGGAGAAACCTTGAACTCGGCTGTTTCTCCACTTCATGTGGCTTTTCCATCTGGCAGGAGCCGAGCACCACTCCCTCCCTCCTCCCTTCCCAGCCCCACCTCTTTGATGTGAAGAAATTGCACGTTAAGTCTGTAATCTTCAGTTACCTGCTTTTAGCAAAACCTGGGCGCCAATTACCGTTTTTAAGAAGGAGGGTGGAGAAAATGCTGCTTTTTGTTGTTATTTTTGTTGGATTCAGCGGCCTTGCCTTCTTCCTGTTTCAGGTTAGGACAGTGCCTGGCCAGTAAGAGCTCAGCATTAGTGTTACTGCTGCTGCTCTTATGGTTCTGGTTCTGGTGGGTGTTACTGGTTTTTATTTTATTTTATTTATTTAATTACTACTGTTACCTATAGTATGCACAAGTCCGGAGACCAAATGTGTTAGAATTTGGGGTTTAATGATAATCTTTTGCAAGAATCCTCAGGTATGTGGCTCCTCAGCTTTGGGGCATTTTTCTCTGGAAATATTAACATTTATTGAGGGCTTCCTGTGCTCATGCCCTGGGCAAGTCTCTTATATGTTTTATCTCATTAATTAACCTAACCCAGTGATGGTGCTGTTATTATCCCCATTTTACAGAGGAGGCGTAGAAAGGTCAGGAACCTTGCTCAGGGTCACACAGCTGATAAGTGGTGGTGTCAGGATTTGAGCTCAGGTATTCTGACTCCAGGTGCTGAGTAATTAAATTAGTATAGTGCCTCTCTGGCAAGGAGCAAGGCTGGCCCTTTTTATAGGGTCTTTTTAAAAAAAACTTACATATTTTTGGTTGCCTTGGGTCTCCGTTGCTGCGCGGTGTGCGGGCTTCTCACTGCGGTGGCTTCTAGTTGTGGCATGCGGGCTCAGTAGTTGTGGTGCACAGGCTTAGTTGCTCCGCGGCATGTGGGATCTTCCCGGACCAGGGCTCGAACCCGTGTCTCCTATGTTGGCAGGGGATTCTTAACCACTGCGCCACCAGGGAAGCCCGAGGCTGGCCCTTTTAATTTTTATTTATTTATTTACTTTTTTGCAGTACGCGGGCCTCTCACTGCTGTGGCCTCTCCCGTTGCGGAGCACGGGCTCCGGATGCACAGGCTCAGTGGCCATGGCTCACGGGCCCAGCCGCTCCTCGGCATGTGGGATCTTCCCGGACCAGGGCACGAACCCATGTCCCCTGCATCGGCAGGCGGACTCTCAACCACTGCGCCACCAGGGAAGCCTGTGGCTGGCCCTTTTTAAAGCAAAGAAAGTGGGTGATTGCTTGGCCAAGAGCTTATCCTAGGTTTTTGAGGTTCAGAGAAAGTGGTAAAGTACAGCTTAGGCTTCCCACTAGGCATTGTTTAAAAGGGTAAAAAACGGAACTGGGTGGACCTTGCAAAGGTATTTTGTCTAAAGGTAAAGATTGGCCCTTCCCTCTTTTTTTCAGCAATTGCTTAAGCTCCTAATTGTGCTTCAGTATGACGTAGGCAGATCTGGTTTCTGTTCTTTAGGAGTTTAGAATTTGGTGCTTCTCTTACTTACTTTAAATTTTTTTTTTTTAGCCTAGTGTCTAACGTTGAGTCTGTCGCGTGCTATGTGACTCATTAAGTCAGTCATGTTTGACTCTTGCTTTTACGTGCTGTCTCTTTTGGGATTCCAAACCCAACTCATGGTGTGTAAGAGATGACTTGGGTCTCTTATACTCCATACAAAGGTAGGCACATTTGAATTTGTCACATATTGGCTGCCAGATGTTCTTCATTGTTTTTTACAGATGTATTTTCTGTTCTTCCCAATGTGTGTGTGTGTGTGTGTGTGTATCTCAATGATATGTGTGTGTATATCTATCTATCTATCTATCAAGGACCTTGTATTTCACTTTAGAGCACCCTCTACAGAATTCTGCAGAGTCCCATGTGCTCAGTAAATATTTATTATTTAGTTAATTGAAAATATGAGGTCCATAAGTTTCAGGACTGGCTTTATAGAAGTTAAAGCTAAAGAAAAAAACTGAAAGTAGTGTAGTAAAGTCACAGGAAGACGGCTTAGTATTTGTTAACATTAAAAGGAAACTTCGTGCAGTGTTAACTAAAGTGAGACTTTTCACCTCATATAATTTTCCACTTTATCTGAATTATCAGCTTCTTTCCCTCTCTTCCTTGTACAAATGAGGTGAGAGGTTGAGTGTTTTTCTCTGATATAAAGAATGGACACTGTTGTTTACTAATCATTGCAAACCAGTAGTTCTTTTCAGTAATTTTGAAATCTGTGGGAGTCTTCCCAAAGGGAGCTTGTGGGGCTATGGTGGACTTATATGTGGGCAGTACTTAGGGTCTCATTTGGTATTCACTCAACAAATATTTATTGAGTACCTACTGTGTGCCGGGTGCTGGTGATACAACAGTAAATAAAACAGACAGAAATCCCTGCTCTCTTGAAACTCCCCTTCAAGTAGGGGAGGCAGACAATAACCATATTAAAAATGTTGGAGAGTGGTACATGGTAAGGAAAAATAAATCAGGAAAGGGGGAATATGAAGTTTGGGGGACAAGAGTTAGGGTAATGGAAATTTTAGATAGGGTGATAAGAAGAGACCTAGCTGAGAAAATGACTTTTAAATAAAGATCTAGAATAAGTGAGGGAATGTAGATCCCAGAGGGAAGAGCATGCTAAGAAGGGGTAACAGCAAGGACAAGGGTCCTGAGGTGGGAGCTTGGGAGGAGACAGATAATTTAAGGCCATGCAGGTTGTAGCCCTTAAAATATGTATTAAAATATTTTAAAATAGTGAAAGATAAAGAATTTTGTGCCATGTTATTAGTGATTTTGATGAAGAAAAAGTTAAAGATGGGGGAAGTAAGGCTTAAAGAATTTCACTAACTTCCCTAAAAGGCCGCACAGCCAGTGAATACAGAGCTAGAAATTGAACGTAGTTTATATTATTTTAAGCAATGCACAGAATATGTTGGCAGTGGAACCTTGAGTAAGTGGCTGGCAGAAAGGCCAGACCAGTGCTTGATGTTCAGACTTGCTGTTAAGTGTATACTTTCCTGTTTGTATGCAGGATTTTTGCTCAACCCTGGGAGGCCTTGTAACTGACATTTGCAAATATAGCTTTTTCCTGGAATTGTGCTCCTGGCAGTAAAGCCTTCCTTTTTAGTCTTAAAAGCTTCATGGTTCAAAATCTGTGTTTAATATAAACTTTTATTTAAGTCTCTTCAATCTTAATTGGAAGGCAGTGACAGTATTACTCTGAATATGAATTTTTTAGAGAACTGTTTAGGCAGACTTTAAACTAATATAGCATCTTATATATTTTTAATATGCATAGTATATGTTTCCCATGTAGATGGAACTCAAGGAATCCATATGCTTTAAGTCAGCATTTGAATTACAATGCACTTTTAAGGGAAAACATATTGATGGTGCTGTACAAGAATTTCAAGAGTGACTTCTTCAGATTTCAAATCAGGGGAACAGAGGAGTTGTTTTTTTTTTTTTTTTTTTTTTGGGTGGGTTGGCAGACTGTAATTAACCAACCTTGAATTTGGCTAGGACATCTGGGTTAATATCCTGGCCCTGGCACCAAGTACCAAGGAATCTTGGCCACAATTAGTAAAGAGCTTTTTTTTTTTTTAATCTCCATCTGGCACTTCCAGAAGGACAGATTCCACTAGCACTAACTCAGTGGGTGAGTCTGTTTTTTAATTGTCTGTCTTATGGTGGTTCAGCAACAAAATCTTAAAAGTGTTCTTTGCAAAATCTTAGAAAAGAAGTACTCCTATTACAGAATCCCTGTTGGGAACCCTTTCTGCTATCTCTTTCCTTGGGGAGTTGTATTCTCATTTGCCTCTTAGGAATTCCAGTGAGACTACAGACAGACATTTTGCTGCCCTAATGTTTTATATAAGCATAAGGTCTAATATATTATTCTTCTAACTTGAATTAAGTAGTTTGATATTTGTATTCTCCTTTGCTTACTTATGTCTAAGTATAGCTTGGGTTAGATCCCAGTTTTAACTCTGCCCATTTTTTACTCTTAAAATTGCCAAGTCCTTGATTTACTGTATCTTCTCTGAAGTTAAAGGCCTGAAGATCCGGATGTTCAGGAGGTGCAAATCATCCAACATTTGTGTTTGTTGTAAAAGGGAAGACAACTTTAATGAGATTTTTTTTTTCCTGATTCTACAGATCCCTGGTCAAGTAGTGCGCTGAAATATTTGGCATAATTTTTCCCTGTCTTCTCAGGAAAAATAAGAGATATTAGGGAAATTTCCCTAAAAATCTTTCAGTCAAATCATTTTATCTCCTGCCTTCTCTCTTTATCTGGTTTCCTCCATAGAATGATTTCTTACTGGAGACATTGCCTTCTAATATCATAAGGCAGGAAGTAACCTATTTAGACTTCTCTTTTCCACACTATAGAAAAATAAACTTTATAGGCAGGGTAATTTTTTTTTCTTTTACAGCTTAAGTGAAAGAAAACTTTTATCACTAAGTTTCTTTCACACATGGGTGACTGGAAAAAAGTATTGCTAATTTCTGTTGTAAGGTATACGTGGTTTGCTTCGGTTGTGACACTGAGAATCTAGTATCAGAGTCAGATTCAGATTTTAGAAAATTTTTTCTAGTGAAGTTGTTACTTTTTTAGGTTCTCAGGTTTATTTTCCCCTTATGTACCGGTTTTACAAGGGCTCTTACATTTTAATAACATATATTGGTTATCCTATAATATGTGGTTTCAATGCGTAAGATATAAAGCACACATATTAAAAAACATAGAAAAAAGCAAATTATCCATAATCCTACTGCTCAGAGAAGATTATTTCAGTGTTCTAGAGTATGTCCTTCTAATCTTTTCTTCTTTATACTTAAAAAATATATTTATGGCTGGATCTATATTTCTATTTTGAAGTAATTAAAAGTGTAATATTTTCACTGGAGATATTCTGGGTAAACCAACATGGGGAATCAGAACTACTGTTAAGAAGTTTGAGGGACTTCCCTGGCGGTCCAGTGGTAAAGACTCCACGATTCCAATGCAGGAGGCATGGGTTCCATCCCTGGTCTGGGAACTGAGATTCCGCATGCCACGCAGCTCGGCCAAAAAAGAAAAAAAAGAGAAGAAGTTTGAGGTCCTGGATTTGCTTCAGCCCCAACTCCATGAGTCATGTGAAGTTGGGCAAGTTGCTTGACCTCTCTCAGTCTGCTTCTCACTCTGTCAAGTGGGGTAACACCTGCCCTGTCCACCTGCTGGGGTTACTCTGTTAATGTAGGGATTCGGTGACAGTCATAGTGCTAAGGGAGTCGGCGCTTTCAAATACCAAAGAGACCGAGGAGACAGAGGAAAGACTAGTCCAGGATCACTAGTTGCCTGTGAGTCACCTGGCTTATTTTGCGAATGGTTACATTTTTAGTAAAGCTTTTCAGATGAATGTGACCAATAGAGAGTGTCCCGTGGGGTGGGCAAAAACCCCAGAAATACCGATTTATCAAACATTTGTTGAGTGCTGCAAAGACTCTGTCTCACTAGGTGAGACAGCTAACTGTGGGCCAGGTGGAGGCTAAGGCGGAGACGTGCTGGGGCCCTGGAAGAGGGTCCGTTCTCTTGGCATGGGTGTGTGTGTGTGAGAGGGGATTGAGGAAGCTTCCGAAGTGGGAATTAGCTCTTGTGTTTGGCGTTGATGGAGACGGAGGGTGTCTAGGCAGGGGTGGGTTAGAGAAGACATTCTAGGCTGGATTGAGCAAAGGCATAAAGGTAGTGTGTTGAGATGATAGCAGACAGTCTACTGCTCTGAAGTTTGAGGGCAGGTAACAGGAAATAGAGCTAAGATGTCTGGGTTTATATCAGGCAAAGGCTTCCCTGTCCTGAGAAGGAGTCCCTCTTACTGGTCTCTAGCACTTTATAATCATTAAGTTTTTTGGCAAGTTTTTTTTTTTTTATGATGTTTGGTCAAAAATATCTGGTTGTAGGTGGTAAATAGGAAAACTTCTGGGTATACCAATTATCTTTTTTTCCCCCAGTTATCTTTTTTGCATAGAGTTGTGCAGCCATCACCACGCTCAGTTTTAGAATATTTTCTTCACACCAAAAAGGAACCCTGTACCCACTAATAGTCACTCCTCATTTCCTCCTTACTCTCCCAACCCCTACTCTCTATCTCTAGAGATTTGCCTATTCGGGACATTTCATATAAATGGGATCATACAGTGTGACTGACTTCACTTAGCAAAATGTTTTCAAGCTTCATCCATGTTTTAGCATATATCAATGCTGCTTCATTCCTTTTTATGGTGAATCACATTCCACTGTGTGGATATACCACATTTTGTTTGTTCATCAGCTGATAGACATTTGGGTTGTCTCTACTTTTTCCTGTTATGAATAATGCAGCTGTGAACATATGTGTATTAGTTTTTGTGTGGACATATGTTTTCATTCATCTTAGGTACACACCTAGGAATAGAATTGCTGGATCATGTGGGAACCCTACCTTTTGAGGAACTGAAAAACTGTTTTCCAAAGTGGTTGTACTGCCAGCAATGAGCGAGATTCCAGTTTTCCCACATCGTCATCAACACTTGTTATTATCTTTTTGGTTACAGGCATCCTAGTGAGGATGAAGTGTGATATCTCATTGTGATGTGATTTGCATTTACCTGATGGCTAGTGATGTTGAGTACCTTTTCATGTGCTTAGTTGTCATTGTACGGCTTCTTTGGAAAATATCCCAGTTATCATTTTTTTTCCCTTTAAAATATTAAGTATAAAAGCAAACCGCAGAAAAATAGTATGTTACCATTTAGGATAAAAAGGGCGTACAAAGGCATACCGGTTATCTTTTTTTTTTTTAATTTATTTATTTTTCGGCTGCGTTGGGTCTTCGTTGCTGTGCGCGAGCTTTCTTTAGTTGCAGTGAGCGGGGGCTACTCTTCGCTGTGGTGTGTGGGCTTCTCATTGTGGTGATTTCTCTTATTGTGGAGCATGGGCTCCAGGCATGCAGGCTTCAGTAGTTGTGGTCCATGGGCTTAGTTGCTCTGCGGCATGTGGGATCTTCCCGGACCAGGACTTGAACCCATGTCCCCTGCATTGGCAGGTGGATTCTTAACCACTGAGCCACCAGGGAAGTCCCCAGTTATTTTCTTTAAAATTGTTTTTATTGTGGTAAAACATACATAACATAAAATTTACCATCTTAACCATTTTTAAGTGTACCGTTCAGTGGCATTAAGGACATTCACGTTGTTGTGCAGCCATCACCACCCTCCATCTCCAGAATTCTTCTTATCTTACAAAACTGAAGTTCTTTACCCATTAAACAGTAACTCCTCATTCCTCCCTCCTTCAGCCCCTGGCAGCCACCATTCTACTTTCTGTCTCTATGATTTTGACTACTCTTAAATACCTGATATAAATGGAATCATATGGTATATGTCTTTTTGTAACTGGCTTATTTCACTTAACATAATGTCCTCAAGGTTCATCCTTGTTGTAGCATGTGTCAGAATTTCCTTCCTTTTTAAGGCTGCATAATACTCCATTTGTATGGTTACACCACATCTTGCTTATCCATTCACCTCTCAGTGGACACTTGGGTTGCTTCCACATGTTAGCTATTGTGAATAGTGATGCTGTGAACATGAGTGTATAACTGTTGCTTCGAGACCCTGCTTTCAGTTCTTTTGGTTATATACCCAGAAGTGGAATTACTGGATCATATGGTAATTCATAATTTTTTGAAGAACCACTAGAGTGTTTTCCACAGAGGCTGTACCATTTTATATTCCTATCAACAGTGTACAAGGGTTCCAGTTTCTCCATATCATTGCCAACACTTTTTCTTTTCTTTTTTATAGTAGCCATCTTAATGGGTGTGAGGTCTTATTTCAGTGTAGTTTTTTTTTTTTTTTTTTTTTTTTTTTGCGGTATGCGGGCCTCTCACTGCTGTGGCCTCTCCCGTTGCGGGGCACAGGCTCCGGACGCGCAGGCTCAGCGGCCACGGCTCACGGGCTCAGCCGCTCCGCGGCATGTGGGATCTTCCCGGACTGGGGCACGAACCTGTGTCCCCTGCATCGGCAGGCGGACTCTCAACCACTGTGCCACCAGGGAAGCCCTCAGTGTAGTTTTGATATGCATTTCTCTAATGATTAGTGATGTTGATCATCTTTTCATGTGTTTATTGGCCATTTTTGTATCTTTGAAGAAATGTCTATTCAAGTTCTTTGCAGAGTTTTGAGTTGAGTTTTTTTTTGTTGCTGAATTTACCAATTATCTTTTTTTAAAAAAATTTATTTATTTATTTATTTTTGGCTGTGTTGGGTCTTTGTTGCTACACGCAGGCTTTCTCTAGTTGCGGTGAGTGGGGGCTACTCTTTGTTGTGGTATGCGGGCTTCTTATTGTAGTGGCTTCCCTTGCTGCAGAGCACCGGCTCTAGGCGCGCAGGCTTCAGTAGCTGCGGCACGTGGGCTCAGTAGTTATGGCTTGAGGGCTCTAGAGTGCAGGCTCAGTAGTTGTGGCGCACAGGCTTAGTTGCTCCGCGGTATGTGGGATCTTCCTGGACCAGGGCTCGAACCCATGTCCCCTGCATTGGCAGGCAGATTCTTAACCACTGCACCACCAGGGGAGTCCTACCAATTATCTTTTAATTCATACATTCATCAGGCATTTTTGAGCACCTGCTGTTGCGAGGCACTAGCTCAGATGTTGGAGATACAAAGTTCAGTAAAACAGGCATGCATTCTGCTCTTGGAGAACCCAGAGCTGTTAACGGAAGTAAGGTTAAGGGCAAGACTTCAGTCCTTGCCTGACAGCAAATCCCAGCTATGTTACTTTATGGAAGATCCTGTACAAACTGCTTAACCTTCTGGAGCTTAGTTTTCTCATCTCTAAATTGGGGATAATAACTATTTCACATAGCTGTCATGACTATTAAATGAATTAATGTCTGTAAAACTAAGTGTCAGAACTCTTCTCTCCCCTTCCCTTTAATCCCTTGGGTCTTCCCGCCCTCCCATCCCTAAAGGAAGTCGGGGTTCAGCACCTCAATTTTCTTCTTTCATTTAAGTCAGAATGGGGGAAACCCCCACTTCTACTAGTCTGGGAAATGAAAACCTTTTTTCTGTCATGTTTTAGAAAGTTAATTTGAGGAGGAACGTCTTGCCACTATTGAAGAGCACATTTTTAAAAAAATTTTTATTTATTTATTTATTTTTGGCTGCGTTGGGTCTTTGTTTCTGGGCACGGGCTTTCTCTAGTTGCGGCGAGCGGGGGCCACCCTTCATCGCGGTGCGCGGGCCTCTCACTGTCGCGGCCTCTCTTGTTGCGGAGCACAGGCTCCAGACGCACAGGCTCAGTAGTTGTGGCTCACGGGCCTAGTTGCTCTGCGGTATGTGGGATCTTCCCAGACCAGGGCTCGAACCCGTGTCCCCTGCATTGGCAGGCAGATTCTCAACCACTGCGCCACCAGGGAAGCCCTGAAGGGCACATTTTTAATGAACAGCTTTCCCTGAAGAACTTGAATTTATGAGGAGCTAAATATCCAGCATGGAAAAGGAACTCTCGCTCCCCATGTCAGAACTTGTACCTTGCTAAACCTCAAGCCCTTTGGTATATTTGTCAGTTTCATTTCCCACAGTTTAATTAAAAGGGGTTTCTTTCTTTCTAAGGTCTGATAGAACTAGCTGTGTGTCTGTGTAGAAGATTACCTAAACAGGTAAAAAATAACCAACAATGAAGTTGGGTGTTAAGATCCAAATGAAACAATTCCTAGTTTCCTTTGACAGCATCTAGGGTGGTTGTACGGAAAACTGTCGTAGGGACTTATGAATAAATTCGAAGTAGCCGAGTATCCTTCAGTATTGTGAAAACAGAAATGTGGTTATTTTTTCCATTTGCTCTAAAGACCTGCAACTATTTTATTTTTCTTTTTTGGCCACACTGTGTGGCTTGTAGGGTGTTAGTCCCCTGACCAGGGATTGAACTCAGGCCCTGGCATTGAGAGGGCCGAGCCCTAGTCACCGGATCGCCAGGGAATTCCCGACCTGCAACTATTAAACTTGCTCATTTGCAAAGTAAAAGCAAGAAAATTTTTATAAAGAGGCAAAAAAAACCCAGTAAGGAAGTCATTGATTCTTCTTTGTGTTGTCTTTGTGCCCTTCCCCACCCCCCCATCAGAACAAACAGTTGTGAAGTGTTTGCTTTTGGTATGGGCAATGTGTGGCTGTTTCAGGGCAAGCGAAAATATGCTTACTTTTATTCCTTTGTGAAGACTGGAAAGGGAAACGAGTTTTAACTTGCCTTGAGATTGACTCATCTCACTGCTGTTTATAACAGATCAGAACCTTTTATTCATCAGTATTGTTTAGGGTCAGGAGTCTTTAAACTGGGGACTGGGGTTTAAGTCCTAGACTCTTAAGTAACTGTGACCTTAACAAGTGATTTCACTTTTTAGAATCAGTTTCCTCAGTGGTAAAATGAGGAAGTTGAACTAGATTGCAGGTCTCTTCTGATTCTAAAATTTTATGATGCTATATTAAGCACATTTGCTCCTTTTTGCATATTAGTATAATTGACTGCTGCTGACCTATTAAGTTCTTCTGGGAGATACTAACCAGGCCTAGTAATTTCAGTTCCTTTCAAGATCCCGTCTCTAAGCTGGTGGTATTAGAGTTACAGAGTCACAGGAATTTTGTCAAAACTTGTGTAAATGAGCAGAATAGCTCAGCTTTACATTCCCCTCCTTTTTTTTTTTTTTTTTTTTTGCGGTACGCGGGCCTCTCACTGTTGTGGCCTCTCCCGGTGCGGAGCACAGGCTCCGGACGCGCAGGCTCAGCGGCCATGGCTCACGGGCCCGGCCGCTCCGCGGCATGTGGGATCTTCCCGGACCGGGGCACGAACCCGCATCCCCTGCATCAGCAGGCGGACTCTCAACCACTGCGCCACCACGGAAGTCCTCCCCTCCTTTTAAAAAGAACTCTTTTGCAGATGGAGGAACTTTGGGAGGCTGCTTATTACCTGCTTATCTAAGTAACAGGAACAGAAAATAAACCTTCACACAAACTGAGCTGTACAAAGACACTCATAATGGCAGGCCGATGCATCATGGCTCAGTGTTCCATCTTGAAGAACTTGCCGAATGCTCCAGCTCCTTTTGCTTTGGTTGGGTTTTGGCACCCTCCCCCTCCTTTTAAAACTGCTGTAGACTTCGAAACTCTGGGTATGACTTGTATTCGGTACTGTGTCATATACACGTCAAGTTTTAAAAACATATAATTTTCGAGCACAGAATAATTTTTCAAGGGGTTATGTCTCTGTGTTGACATCCAATTCTGACTTTATTTGGCAAATATCCTAAACTGAGTCTTTAATCATTTAACATTCTACTTCTGACTTTGATGGAAAGATGTAAAACTTTCTGTTTACCTTCAGCACCTTATTGTGTGATATGCTCAAATGAACACTTTGAGAATATTGTGTGATATTCTCAGACGAACACTGACTTTATAAATTGCCCTGTAAGGGCTCTACCAGTTAGACATTGGAAGTGCAACTCCCTTGTAGTACCATTTGAATTGAGCCAATTCATTTTCTGACCCTTCCTGGCTGTATCGCCCTTTAGTGTCTAAATGGGCTTCTCTCTTTTTTTTTTTTTTTTTTTGCGGTATGCGGGCCTCTCACCATCGCGGCCCCTCCCGCTGCGGAGCACAGGCTCCCAACGCACAGGCTCAGCGGCCATGGCTCACGGGCCCAGCCGCTCCGCAGCATGTGGGATCTTCCCGGACCGGGGCATGAACCCATGTCCCCTGCATCGACAGGCGGACTCTCAACCACTGCGCCACCAGGGAAGCCCTCTCACATTGATCCTTTTAAACAAACGGTGACTACATTGTTTATTTTCATCTTATGTACTTTATCCTTGCTAGAGATATGTAGTTTGTGTTTTTAATCTTTGTGTTAATTTTAAAGCTATTTGAGCCTGGCCTGTTTAAAAAGTTGTATATTGTGTGTGAAATATATAAATACTTATGTAGATAAGTATCAGTGAAAACAGATCTTAGTGGTCCTCTAGTACAATAAGGTGACAAAAGGCTAAAGAAGACCCAGAATTATGCCTCCTGGACTCTTTCTAAACACCAGTATTTCCTCAAAGCTTTCCAACCCCTGAGTAACCCGTCAAGAGCTCTTTGACATCTTGGTTGTCCTGTTGCTGTCATCAGTCTGGGTAGCAAGGGCTACTCAGGGGTCGGAAATCTTTGAGGAAATACTGGTGTTTAGCAATATTGTTGACAATGGAATTTTTTAAAAAAGGACATGGCTTTAATATTGGATAAATATTTGTTAAGGAATCTACCATATGAAAGGCACATTGATCCAATGTCAACAAGGAATAGTTCCTTGTTGCAAGTGAAGACAGTGAGGACTATGGTTTTGAAGGATAAATGCTAGTACTCTTACTCTGACATGTGTCTCTTGGGAGTTAGTATAAGTAAATCCTGTAAACAAGGTAGTAAATTTGGTACGTGTGGGCCTGAATGGAAGTACTGACAAGTGGCACTACAGTTAAGTTGGTGTTTTTACATTTTAATTTTACTTGTGTCTCCCATGTCTCCTTTTCCCTCCCTTTAACTTACGTTATTGTTTTGTGTCATGCCTCCCCGCCCCCCCGTACGCGGGCCTCTCACTGTCGTGGCTGCTCCCGTTGCGGAGCACAGGCTCCGCACGCGCAGGCTCAGCGGCCATGGCTCACGGGCCCAGCCGCTCCGCGGCATGCGGGATCCTCCCGGACCGGGGCACGAACCCGGGTCCCCTGCATTGGCAGGCAGACTCTCAACCACTGCGCCACCAGGGGAGCCCTTGTGTCATGCTTTGTAATGATTTCTGAAAAGTATAAACTTAGCACTCCACGAATATCAATTATTGCTAGCTCTGTCTTCAGCTTGTGGATTAACTGTAAATTTATCAAAAGCAGTAGTACCAAAATAACGTGAATGAGTTGTGAGAGAGATATCAGGCAACTTTCAGTCCTTAGAAGGTTCTGTTTCTTTAGCCAGGTGATTGTTGGAGAATGCTAGTAATCTTTAGGCTATACTGAGATGCTGCTTTTTCCAGTGTATACAAGAAATTAAGTAATGAACAGTGGTTTTCTTAATTTCATTTTTCACCTCGTATAGGGCTTCTTAGTTGTCTTAGTCTTCCGCTGCTATGGATACATTTAGATGTTTTAGACTTTGTACTGTATCTCAGTATTTCATGGTATTCTCTTAAGAACACCACTGTTTCCAGATGCCCTGGCCTCCTGAACAAATTTGAGACACTGCCCCACCCTTTTAGGCATAGCACTCTGAAGGACAGTCACCCCTCTGGAAGATGGAGTCTCTCATTTTCTCCCTTTCACTTCTTGTGTATGTTTATTTCTGAGAGGGCTGTATGACCTTTTCCCCTGGCTAATCTTTCTGTTATTCCTGAGTATTGGAACGCTCTGCTGAAGATGGTGGAATAAAGAAACAGAGGGGCCGTCTGGATTTTCCCTCTCTGTCATCAGCCAGCCTCAGCAGACTTACCTCTCGCTTTACCCTTTAAGCCAACCACTTAGTTGTTGCTAAAACCAAATGGCTCCAATTCCCTGCTCACTCTTCACTTTAGTTTATCTCACTTGCTATCACACTAACGTGAAGCAGTGGCTCTTTGGTGGCCTGTGCCCTAAACTGTGTTTGTGACATCACACACATTTTCTGTGTTCAAGGGGCAAGCTTCTGGGAGGCCCAGACCTTAGGTGGCTTCACGTCATTCATCATCGTTCCCTCACATTGAGCCCTCACCCTGGAGGAGATGCTCCCCTCTTCATCCCCCAAGGAGTGTTCTGTGTCTCCATTAAGTAGACTGACATGTATCCCAGATGTTCAAACTTGGGACATTGCTTTTCTTCCCTGGGTCTTATATTTTAAACTCTAGCCATTAGACTGTTTCTAAGTCAAAGCCAATTTACTGAAGTTTGGGGGAAAAAAAATAACAGATTAGTAAGAAATGAATAACTGACAGTGCGGTTTCATCCTGAGCCCCTCCTTCTCTCCTATAGTTTTCCCCCCAGTCTCCAGGCCTGTCTTTCCACATGTTCTTATTTCCACCCTTCCTTGACTCTATGTTGGTTTTCTGCAATCAGAAAGCCAGAAGTAGCTGAGTGTGATGCCACTGCAGTAGAACGATGCTTTCATGCCCCTCTTCGTGCTTGAAACGCTGCCTCCTGCTACATCGCCCTTAAATCTGCCAGTCACTACCTCTCAGGTTCCTTTCTTGTGTCTTGAGACACACTTATTAAATTTTCATCTGTAATTTAGTCTCTGTACTTTGCTTTGAGTTTTGTATGGGTGTGTTTTCAAACTGTTTGCATGGAGCTATCAGTTTTACTGGGCAGTGCCTTGTGCTATAAGCAGGGCTTCTTTGTACATCATGTATCCCTGTCAAATAGATATTTTAAAGGTCCTCTTACAAAAAAAAAAAATTAAAAAAAAACAGGTCCTCTTACTAGAAATGTTATTTTTTCTTTTTTTATCTTAAGAACAATTAAATTATTCAGTTTTACATTCAAGAGTTTACACATTTTGGGCTTCCCTGGTGGCGCAGTGGTTGAGAGTCCGCCTGCCGATGCAGGGGACACGGGCTCGTGCCCCGGTCCGGGAAGATCCCACATGCCGCGGAGCGGCTAGGCCCGTGAGCCATGGCTGCGGAGCGTGTGCTCCGCAACGGGAGAGGCCACAACAGTGAGAGGCCCGCGTACCGAAAAAAAAAAAAAAGAGTTTATACATTTTTTCCTTTCCCTCACATGTGTGTTGTAATGAGATAGGAAAGACGAATGTTGCATACCCACGGGGACTTGGGGTATCTGATTGGCAAGTTCATTATCGATGTCAAGAGGAGAGCTACCTTATAATCTACCTTAAGCGTATGTTCTAGAGCTGCACCGTCCAGTACAGTAGCCATAAGCCACATATGGCTATTGGCAAGTCCAAGTTGAGATCTGAGTATAAAATACACAATTGCATTTCAAAAACCTAATAGGAAAAAAAAATGTAAAAATAGCTTATTAATAATTTTATATTGATTACATTTGAAGTAACATTTTGCATATATCAATATTTGGTTAACAAAAATAGTTTATTAATTTCACCTGGTTTTAAAAAAATTTTTAAACATGGTTATTAGAAAATTCAAAATTACACATTTGCCTCGCATTGTATTTCTGTTGGACAGAGCAAGTATCTCTGTGTCAACAAAGGTAATCTAATTTTAGAGACTTACAGCTCTTACATAGCATTCACTAGAGGTGGTAATTGAACAGTTTGCCCATAGCCTCATTGGCCTACTTTTTAAAGGAGGTTCCAGGGTTGGGAAACCTTATAATATTGTCATCTTCATCAAATGCGTAGAAGATGATGCTTTAGTTTGGAAATTGCATCATTTTGGGGGTTCTTGTTTTGTTGAGTCAGTTCAGGACTTTTTTGAACTGTTGCTGAGTATCAGATACTTTTTTTACGCCCGTTGGATTCAGAGGCAAATTTCATCCCCGACCAGGAGAAACTTAGTCATAGGGTGATGTGCAAACCAAACAGGAGTGAGTATGATTCATCATTCAATTATAGCCGACTGCACGGTGGCTAGAGCAGTCCTGAGGAGGAGATAGGGCAGGAAGCGCGGTCAGAAAAGACCTCTGAGGAGGCGATGTGTCTGCTTGTATTCTTCTAGAGTCACTCATTTCCTGTGTCCCCCAGAAGCCCTTACACGTGGGGGGGGGGGTGCCGCGTGGAGCAGTGGAATGTGGGCCTTGGGTGTATAAATAGGCATGACTGTGCAGTTCCCACACGAGGACTGTCAGCTCTGTTCACCTAGGAGATGAGTTATGTTTAACTTGGCCCCAGGCAAGCCTGCCAGCTTATTGATTGTGCTTTGCTATCCTGTGAAGTTGAAATACTTGACCTTCCTTGTTTTACTCAGAAATTGAAGAAAATACGAAAATGATCTTCAACTTTGTGTTTTACGTATGTACAGAAATATCAATGTGAATGAAACTTGAAAGATGGGAAAAAATGGAATAACTTGGCTTTCCTTAGTAAAAGTACAAGTCGGTTTGGAAAGCGACCAGGGTGTTGTGTAAGTGTTTTCAGTGACTGAAGCAGAGGAGCTCAGGTTACAAGGCGTCTCCTGGATTGGGGGTGGGGGACAGCAAGTGACACAGCAGGCAACAGACACTTATGTAACCGTGACTTCAGGGGAGGGGATTAAGCTGTGAATGAACTTCCCAAATTCAGGAACATGATATTAGAACACAGCCTTTGAGTTTTTCTCTCTAGCTTGACTTGAAAATCAGCTTCAGAAATATCTTTCTCTCAACTAGACTTTCCATTAAACCAGAACTTCTTTCCCCCTTCCTTTCTATTATAAAGTGCGTGGACTTTTAACATTTTAGAAATAGACAGGAGCTCAGAAGTCTCAGAGTGCAGCTGTCTACAGGTAAGTCACTTAACCTGTCTGATGCCCGGTCTCCTCGCGGGCACCCAGCAGGGTCGAGCAGAAACCTGAGCATCCAGGTAGGTGCTCACTCTGCAGTCGGGGGCAGCTTGTTTTTGGAGGCTCACTGTTAAACTCCCTCTCCTGGCAGATTAAATTCGTTGCAAATTCTTCAACTCTCCTTTGCCTCCAGATAGAATTTCCAGATTTAGTAAATAGAGGAGTATTTTCATTTAGCTGATGGGGCAAAATGGACTGTGAAGGGACTGAGGGGGAATGTGGAGATGTGATTTGCCTCGGAGGATGCAGTGCCGAGCTGGAGAGCAGCAGGAGACTCTGCGCTCGTTAGAGGCCGATCTTATCAGGTGTGGTTCTTCCTTCCCTCATGGCAGAGTACTCTTACTTTGGCAAAGTTTGAGCCACAAGTCCTTTCACTTGTGAATCCTTGCCCTTTCACTTAGGGAGTTTGGATTTGAAATCTGAAACAGTGGAACTACAAAAGGACGGAGTTAGAAACTGATCTTATGTAATGAGTATCCTTAGGTTATATAGATGAGAGTGCCGAGTTCCAGGAAGGGGTTAAATACTAGTTTAAGGTCATCCAGCTGAGACAGAATCCAGGTGTTTCATTTCCTAATCTAACCCTCTTCCTACTTTTTAAAAAAAACACATTTTTTATAACAGTAAACAAAAACCACAAAACAACCAAAGTAAACAAAACCTTAGGAAATCAGGGAAGAATTATGAAGACTATTATTTCTTTTCATTTGGATGTAATTTATACCATGCTTGTTGTGGGGAACTGCTTATTTTGAGGAACCTCTCATTTCTGTAAACTGCTTAAGCTTTTTTTAGGTTACAAGGGGTGAGGAAGAAGGTGGAGTTTGGATTTCACTAAAATATCTTCTATAATAGAAACTTTTTATTATGGGAAATTTCAGACATTTACATAAGTAAAGTGAGTAGTACCATCACCTAACTCTTGAACACTTATCAACTCATCATCAGTCTTATCTTACATACAGTCAGACTTATGTGATGTTTAAACATATTTTGCTCTTGCCAGTAAAATGTCTGGGTTTTTTTTGGCCGCACCACGCGGCAGGCAGGACCTTAGTTCCCCGACCAGGGATCGAACCCTTGCCCCCTGCAGTGGAAGCACGGAGTCTGAACTGCTGGACCTCTAGGGAAGTCCCAGTAAAATGTCTTTTTGCTTTAAAAAAAAATACAGTACATTTATTTTATTTTTTTAAAAATAAATTTATTTATTTATTTATTTTTGGCTGTGTTGGGTCTGCATTGCTGTGCGCAGGCTTTCTCTAGTTGTGGTGAGCAGGGGCTACTCTTCCTCGCAGTGCGTGGGCTTCTCATTGTGGTGGCTTCTCTTGTTGCAGAGCACAGGCTCTAGGCGCGTAGGCTTCAGTAGTTGTGGCACACGGGCTTAGTTGCTCCGTGGCATATGGGATCTCACCAGACCAGGGCTTGAACCCGTGTCCCCTGTATTGGCAGGTGGATTCTTTTTTTTTTTTTTTTTTTTGCTGTACGCGGGCCTCTCACTGTTGTGGCCTCTCCCGTTGCGGAGAACAGGCTCCGGACGCGCAGGCTCAGCGGCCATGGCTCACGGGCCCAGCCGCTCCGCGGCATGTGGGATCTTCCCGGACCAGGGCACGAACCCATGTCCCCTGCATCAGCAGGCAGACTCTCAACCACTGCGCCACCAGGGAAGCCCGGCAGGTGGATTCTTAACCACTGCGTTTATTTATCTTTCATATAATTATGCTTTTTGTGATGTGAAGCATTTCTGTCTCAGGTGCTTATCCTAAAATATTCTTTGAGTTTACTTAGCTGAGATGATTCCAAAGCTCTTAGCAAGAGTTTTTATCTCATTGCCACTGTATTAGGTAAGAAAAGCTAGCTGCTGTAGCAAACTCCATTAATTTTAATGACTTAAATGGATGAAAGTTTATTTTAAGTTATGGAAAAGTCCAGGGTAGGTATTTTCTGATGGGGGAAATGAAGAGAAGTGATACAGGGATTCAAGCTTCTTCCGAGTTGTGATCACATTGTCTTCCATCCATGCTTTTGAGGTTGCCCTGCTCATCTCCATCAAGCCACCGGAAGGGCCAAGAATGGGAAGATATTATGGGGGAGGCCTAGAAGTGCACACAGCCCAGGCACTGCTCTCATTCCATTGGCTAGGACTCAGTCACGTGGTCACCCTGAACTGCAAAGGGAGCTAGGAAACGAGGTCTGTGACTCCTGGAAGAGAAAGAAGTCGGCTTGGTGAACACCTAGCCTCTCCCCATGGGTACCCACTTCTCACTGCTGACACTGGCCTGTTGGTTTCATGTTCCTGTGCACATAGCACAGTAGAGTCTGCTTCCTCACTCCCTGGTTGCAGCCCATTTTACTGTGCCTCCAAAAAAGTCATTAAAATTTTTTTTCCTGCTTCAGAAACAAAGATTAAAAGCTGCCAGTAATCCCATCACCTAGAGATAATTACTGTTAATCCTTTATTACATTTCCTTCCAATTTAAGAATGTTTAACCTCTTAGAAGTAACAATAAAATGTCACTAATTCTTATTGTGTGCTGGCTTGAAAATTCCAGAACTCATGGGGGTGGGGGCAGGGAACCACAGCAATGACAACAATCTGGCGATTTTGACTTTCTTAGCGAAGATACACTATCGTGGAGCTGTGGTGAGGCTTTGTACTTTGTACTTGTGTACTTGTGAACCTCTAACTTACACATTATAATCCTTATTCCTCTTAGTCAATAAATATTGGGATTGGTGAAGTTAGCGATGTGGTAGAGTGGCAAGACCAAGGTGATATCTTAAGTTTATGATTTACATCCTACTCAGTTTTCAGAATTCTTAAATATAGCTTAATTTTCCAGGACAGAATACTAAGGAAAGATGTTTGAAACTGAACTGAAATAAAAACTTGCAAACTTGAAGTATATAAAAATACCTTCCTGGTGGTGTGCTGGATACTTAACTTTAGGTGGATGAGCTTTTCTCTGCTCACCTGCTTTGCCTATGCTGGTCAGTAGTGGAGAATGATGCTGCTTAATTTTACATGGGAGGATAATTTCTTGGGAGAAGGTGCATGTTTGGGGTCATCAGCTCCAGGTTCAGGATTATGGAACCTTCTGGTTTTTCTTTAAAGTGGTGAAGTTGCATCCTAGAGGCGCACAGGCATCAGAATCGCTGTTTGTGATGCCGGCATTGTGACCTCACAGCCAGGATTGCTCACAGTGTTTGCCCAACTTCTGCCCGGATGTGAGGTGAGGCCTGGCAGACAGTCTGCAATTCTGCAGACGCCATGAGGTACCGGTTTGTCCCATTTTGCTAGATTTGTGTCGACTTTTCTGCAACTTCACTGGATAAAAAGTAAAGATATGGACATTGGGCTCTCTGTATTTTATTGAAAAATAATGTATAATGATAAGAATATCACTGTTTTAAAGTATCCTCTGGCAGGAGATTTGAAAATAGAAAACTCAGCGGTAGAGCAGAAGTATTTTGCTGTGTGAATAGGTATGTAGATAACCAGTGGCTCAATCAGCTATGAAATTTGCTGTCAATTTTCCCGTTCCCTGCAAATAAACATAACATTTTTGCTCTGTGAAAATGTATATATAGCACTAGACAAGTAACAATTTGGAATGATTAGACTTGGTTTGTCAGTGGTATAAATTAATCACCCAGAGGCCTAAATTCTGATATATCATAATTGAGAGGTTGTCACCATTTGGTTTTGAATATATGGTTTTGCTCTTTTTTTTTTAACTTTTAATTTTTATTTATTTATTTATTTTTGGCTGTGTTCGGTCTTCGTTTCTGTGTGAGGGCTTTCTCTAGTTGCGGCGAGCAGGGGCCACTCTTCATCGCGGTGCGCAGGCCTCTCACTGTCGTGGCCTCTCTTGTTGCGGAGCACAGGCTCCAGACGCGCAGGCTCAGTAGTTGTGGCTCACGGGCCTAGTTGCTCCGCGGCATATGGGATCTTCCCAGACCAGGGCTCGAACCCATGTCCCCTGCATTGGCAGGCAGATTCTCAACCACTGCGCCACCACGGAAGCCCCTGCTTTGCTCTTTGTACTTGTTTTAGTGGAAGTTGGAAGAAGAGGTGTTGGTTCACACAGATATCCAGAAATCTAGTCTCTGAGGGTTAATACATAATATAATTTTCTTAAGGATTGTCCTCCTTTAAACAAATTTCAAGGACCTCTGTGTTCCTGTGTGCAAGCACTTGATAAATTATTCCCTCCTTTTTTTTTTTTTTTTTCTTTTTGGCTGCACGGCATGTGGGAATCTTAGCTCTCCGACTAGGGATTGAACCCGTGCACCCTGCATTAGAAGCGTGGAGTCTTTAACCACTGGACCGCCAGGGAGGGCCCCCTCCTAGTTTTTTATTTAAGTAGATATTGGACCCTTTTCCTAAGTTTGATTCCCATGAGTTGAGAGATGAAGTGGGCAAAATCTTTTTGTTGTTGTTACTGCTTTCTTCCCCGAAAAGCACGTCAGTATTCGAGAGACTCAACATCCCAGTTTCTGAAGTAGACCTCTTTTTTAAAGCATTGTCCTGTGTATTCCCTATTTTTTCCCCTCTGTAACAGTCACATGTCCCTATTTTCCTAAACACACATGACCTAGAGTCTTAAAACATTTACTATCTTTGAGACTAGGAGGCTTTTTTAGATTTGCTTGGTGTGTTCCCTTCCAGATGTGTCGGATAAGTCTCTTTCAATTGGCTTTTCAGAAATGAGTCGTCCTGTACACGTAGGTCATAGACACTCATGCCAATTTAAAGTCAGTTTTATCTATGGGGACAATATTTAACTGCTTTAGATCAGTTTTCAATATTGAAAGCATTTATGTGCTTTCAGCATATTTTTTAAAAATAAATTTATTTGTTTATTTATTTTTGGCTGCGTTGGGTCTTCGTTGCTGTGCGCGGCTTTCTCTAGTTGCGGCGAGCGGGGGCTCCTCTTCGTTGCGGCACGTGGGCTTCTCATTGCGGTGGCTTCTCTTGTTGTGGAGCACGGGCTCTAGGCGTGTGGGCTTCAGTAACTGTGGCACGTGGGCTCAGTAGTTGTGGCTCGCGGGCTCTAGAATGCAGGCTCAGTAGTTGTGGCACACGGGCTTAGTTGCTCTGCGGCACGTGGGATCTTCCCGGACCAGGGCTCGAACCCGTGTCCCCTGCATTGGCAGGCAGATTCTTAACCGCTGTGCCACCAGGGAAGCCTTCAGCATATATTCTTATGCAGGGAGAATAGAACTGAATCTTTAACTTTTGAATTTTCATTCACTTTGCAAGACCTCTTCATGGAAGGGTTATCAGGATGGGGTCTGAATGGTGGTGGGTGTTAGCAGACGGGGAGTGATCCCAGAGGCATCTTGAAATGACACTGCGGCAGTTTCCTGAGGTGGCTGGAGCAGTACCTGCTCTCTGTGTCTTGCATAAAGTGTTAGGTGGCAGTAGCGTCACCTCCAAACTGGGGCTTCATTAGTAGGGTCTTTTCTCCCTACTAACTAACTAACATCCTAACTAACTAACATCCAGTTAAACTAACAAGCAGATAAAGTAAAATTTTTCTTTATCTGGATGTTTTCAATGTTCTTACCTTTATGAGGCAGATGATAGGTGATTGCTTATTAAACTGCTTATTAAAAGGGATAACCGCAGTAAGCATATATTCTGTGTTTTGAGAAGGTTATAGTCTTGAACAGTATCTTTGACCTCTGAAAATTTGTTTGTTTAGAATGGGAGAGTGATTTGTATGTAATTTCCTGTCCAGTGATGTGTCGTGAGAGAGGTTCTTTCTGAGAGGAAAGTGGGGTGCTTGGACTCTTAGAAATAGTAATAGCTAGTATCTGTGGCGTTTTCTGTGTCGCGGCATTGTTTTAATCTCATGAAACCTCCCCAGATGCCTGTATTTTCTAACACACTAGACAAATGTGTACCTGTCCTTGACTTCATAGAGGGTAGAAGAGTTTTTTTTTTGGCCACACCCCTTGTGACCTGCGGGATCTTAGTTCCCAGACTAGGGATCAAACCCGTGTCCCCTGCAGTGGAAGCTCAGAGTCCTAACCACTGGACCGCCAGGGAAGTCCCAGAAGACAATTTGTTTGTTGGGTGGAAGAATAGTCCTACTTCCTGAAATCCCAACTTTGAGTAAAGCTGACATTCTCAAGAAATACAACGCACATTTCTTTTTAAGAAATACCAAAGAGGATAGGTCTTTTAAGGTTATTTGCTTCCCTGAAATAAATATCTTGCCCTTTTATATTTGTTACTTAGATCAGATCTCAGAGTTAAATCACAAACAGAGGCTGTTAATCTAGTTCAAAATTTTTGCTTATTCCAGGCTTGGCTTTATTGTCTTCTTAAAATAAACCTTGAGGTTACACAGAAACAAACAAACAAAGAAACTGTTCCTCTGGTGTTGATGTTTGCCAACAAAGCTTCCCGTTTTTAGGTGGAAATGTAACCCTTTCACTGAGAGGGGAGGGAGGCAGAAGGGACTGTGTAGCTGAGCTGCCTGTGGCCTGGGGCTCTTCTCCCTGCTACATAGTTGGCTCTTGGAAGTAGGTCTCTCTCTGTCTCCCATTTGAGAATGTACAGAGCAAAACAGTAGCTATTGTTGACTATTCAGAAATGAGTTGTTAAGTTCTAGAGATGAACATTTTACAAACGGTTTTTGGCTTGAAAAATATTAGAACTATGGCATCAGTCAGTGGTGTAAATAAAGGATTCTGGGGGTTCGTGTGTGTGGTCTATGTTGCAATATTATAGTTTGGAAGGTGGGATAATAAAGTGCTGTGACTGCCTTAAAAATAGATGAAAAAAATACACCAGAACTTAGTTTTTTCATTTAGGGAGGTGTTGTTCATTAATTATAGTGATAAGCCATTCATGAATTCTTTTTCGAACTGTTGGAATTGGCCCATATGCCTTGGATAAATTTTTGCTGTGTTCAGTAGCTGCACATCATTATATTTTTGAGGTTATTGGATTCAAGTTTTGGAAACAGCTAGTAGTGTTTTAAGAGCCAAGTCCAAAGAAGAGTATTGAGATGGTCACTGTCGCCTTGGTTCACTAATAAAGTGAAACTTATAAACTGTCTCTGAAGTTATTTCTAAAAGAAGAGTTAAGGGGGCTTCCTTGGTGGTACAGTGGTTAAGAATCCGCCTGCCAATGCAGGGGACACGGGTTCGAGCCCTGGTCTGGGAAGACCCCACGTTGCCGTGGAGCAACAAAGCCCGTGCGCCACAACTACTGTGCCTGCGCTCTAGAGCCCGCGAGCCACAACTACTGAAGCCCGCGAGCCTGGAGCCCATGCTCCGCAACAAGAGAAGCCACTGCAGTGAGAAGCCCGTGCACCACAACAGAGTAGCCCCCACTCGCCGCAACTAGAGAAAGCCCGCCCGCAGGAACGAAGACCCAATGCAGCCAAAAATAAATAAAATAAATTTTTAAAAAATAAAAAAATAAAAAAAATGAGAGTTAAAAATATTTTGACCAAAGCAGTATTATTCAAATAAACTTGCCATTTCCTCAGGTGGTCACTTTGAAGGACACCGTTCATTTGGCAGTAGAGGGTTCCTGGAGGTTCTAGCACAGTGCTATCCATTAGAACTTTCTGTGATGGTGGAAATTATTCTATACGTTGCATTGTGGCTCTTGAGCACTTGAAGTGTGGCTGGTGTGACTGAGGAACTGAATTTTTAACTTGATTACATTTTAAAAGAATTTAAAGTGGCTAGTGGCTCCCATATTGGAGAGTGCAGACCTAGAATACTTAGCTTTCAGCCTGACCTGTAAACTGGGGTGAGCAGCTTATGCTAAGATACCAAAAGTTATCGAGGCAGAGTAGGCTGTGGAATATCTGATCCCCCTCCCCTCCCGCAGTGCGAAGAGTAGTAGAGAAGTCTGCAATTTGTCATTTGTGTTCAGTGGTATCCAATCTTTACAGCCTCTCCAAGTTTATCCTTGCTAAGGTGTTATCCGAAGGGTTTTAGATGAGAACCTTTCTTCGTATTTGCAATTTAATTATCGTCTTCTGATGCTCATGGTTCTTCCCTGAAATTTAAGACCTACCCCCGCAGCCAGCCCCCGGCCGTTACAAACAGCCATGGTTGGAGTGAATAAAGACTCGGCATGCCACTGGAAAAGGGGCTGCCAACCTTCGGTTTAAATCTTTGCTTGGTAATGGTGGTTAGGTTAAGATAACTGAAATGGACAAATGGAATACATATAGGGCCTAAAGAGAAACTGTAGACATCTTTTATCTTGTACCAGTGGAGTCTTAAAGGTTTGTTTTGGGTTTTTTTTGGCTGCACCTCGTGGCTTGTGGGATCTTATTCCCCAACCAGGGATTGAACCCCGGCAACGGCAGTGAAATCTCAGAGTCCTAGCCAGTGGACTGCCAGGGAATTCCCTCTAAGGCTCTTTATTTATTTATTTTATTGGAGTATAGTTGCTTTACAACGTCGTGTGCATAGTGAAGCAACCCAGCCATATGCATACACACATCCGCTCCCTCCCCACCCCCCAACCCACCCGACTAGACCATCACCCTCTAAGGCTCTTTAAAGTCTCCTTTTCATTTAACTTTCTAAATTGATTTCTTACAAGAATCTAATGTTAGCCATGCTGAGCGTCTCATTGTCTTATTCACATGCCGTATACCTTTCCTCTCCCTTCCTCGGTCTTTTCTGAAATTTTTCTCTCTGCCTTTTAAAAATTCCTGACTGCCAACAGCTGTTGCTTTCCTTTGACACACAAGTTGCATTGTGTTCTTAGTTATTTTTCATATATGTGGGTCTTTTCTCTCCAACTGCATCATAAATTCTTGAGCTTATGCCTGTGTCATATATTTTTCTGTCACCTGTAGCAAGCACCAAGAATAACTTTTTAAAATATTGGGGAAGACATATGGGAACATATGTATATGTATAACTGATTCACTTTGTTATAAAGCAGAAACTAACACACCATTGTAAAGCAATTATACCCCAATAAAGATGTTAAAAAATATATATATATTGGGTATATCCCGACTGGTTTGTAAACTCATTTAAACAATTGAGACTATTTTTCTCATTTTTTTTGTTGTGAGCATAGTTTATAAAGTATCATGAGGGATATAATGACTAAAATACAGTTTCTCCCCCCAGGGCATTTGTAACCTGTAGAATCAATAGGCCGTTTACAGCCAGCTCAGTGTGCTAGGTGATAGGAAAGAGCTACAGACTCAGCTCTATGGGAAATTGAAGGAGGAACACATTTTCATTGGAGAAGGTTTTGTGGGCTGGCTGTATCCCTGAATTTGCCCTTGAGTAAAGTTTCAGCAGATGAAAATAACTAGGCTTGGAAAGGGCATTCAAGGCTGAGTGAAAAACCTGAAACAAAAGCATAGAGTGAAAGCACCAGGGCTTCTGTAGGGGTATTTGCCAAATCGATCATGTGGGTGATTCATGTCCATGTAATTGAGAAAATGAACCTCTGATCTTATCAGTTGTTCAGCAGTGTTTCTCAGACGTTAGCCTCAGAATTACCAGAAGGGCTTAAAATGCAGATAGCTGGCCCCCCCTCCAGAGTTCGTTTCAGTAGGTTTGGGGAGGGTCCCCAATTATTTGCATTTTTAGTAAGTTCCCAGGTGACACTGCTGCACATTTTGAAAAGTGCTGATTCAGAGCTCCGGTCCATCTGATATCTGCCTTAGAGAAATGTCTGTCTTACGTATGCAAATACCCCAGTGTCAGTGCATCATTGTGTTCATGTTGCTTATGTACACACATCTGGTCTTCCTGTAGATTGTAAGTTCAGGCTCCTTACATCACTCAGCCCCTAGCACAGTGCTGTATCAGTGGTAATACAGTAGTAAATCCTGTGCTTGCTAACTTGGCATCCAGATCTAAAATTATCCGAACAAGAAGCACATGCTTTTGGGAGGCCTTATAAACTGGGAAGCCCTTTGTGACTCAAAATGTAAAGCAAAAATGCCTATAGCAGCAGTTCTCAAACTTTTTTCCTTAGGACCCCTTTACATCCTTAAAAATTATTGAGGTCTCCAAAGAGTTTTTATTTGTAGGTTTTATCTATTGATATTTACCATACTAGGAAGTAAAACTGAAAATATTTTAAAATATTAATTCATTAGACATAAACCCATACATGTTATATTTCTTTAATGAAGAATAACTATTTTCTAAAGTAAAAAATTTAATGAGAAGATGGCATTGTTTTACATTTTTGCAAATCTCTCTAAATGTCTGGCTTTAACAGAAGAAAAGCTTAATAGAAGTGAACTCCTGCATTTAATCTGTAGTGATACTTTTTTTAAAAAATAAATTTATTTATTTATTTTTGGCTGTGTTGGGTCTTTGTTGCTGCACGCAGGCTTTCTCTAGTTGAGGCGAGCAGGGGCTACTCTTCGTTGTGGTGGGCGGACTTCTCATTGAGGTGGCTTCTCTTGTTGTGGAGCACTGTCTCTAGGTGCGTGGGCTTCAGTAGTTGTGGCGCACGGGTTTAGTTGCTCCGCAGCATGTGGGATCTTCCCGGACCAGGGCTCGAACCCGTTTTCCCTGCATTGGTAGGCCGATTCTTAACCACTGTGCCACCAGGGAAGTCCCTATACATTGTTTTGATTGAAGTACATGAAGAAAATTGGCCTCACAGATTTATAGGAAAGGAAGAGCATTTTCAGATAATTATGGATTTTCTTCTTTAATACTACTCCAGGGCTTCCCTGGTGGCACAGTGGTTAAGAATCCGCCTGCCAATGCAGGGGACACAGGTGCAGAGCAACTTAGCTGCAGAGCAACTAAGCCCGTGCGCCACAAGTACTGAGGCCCACATGCCACAACTACTGAAGCCAGCACACCTAGAGCCTGTTCTCTGCAACAAGAGAAGCCACCGCAATGAAGAGTAGCCCCTGCTCGCGGCAACTAGAGAAAAGCCTGTGCCCAACAACGAAGACCCAACACACCAAAAATGAATAAATGAAATAAATTTATGTATAAAAAAATACTATTCCAAAAACTTGATAGTCTGTAGTTTCTTAAAGGTGGCATCTCAAACTATATGAATGAACTTTTATTGTTACATAAAAATCCATTGGTCTAATTTGTGCTTTGAATGAACCCTTAACCCATATGGGATTTTGTAACATTATACATTTCTGGTTGGAAAATATTGATTTACTGAGTTATGAGATCTTCCAAACATTGGCACATTAAAAATTATGTTTGTTAACACCATTGATCTCATCAGAAAAATCTGTAGTATTGCGAAGCTCTCAAGCTTACAGCAGAGGATAGGTTTTCCAAAATTCTTTCTCTTGAAAGCTTAAATTTTATCATTGTCAACAAATAGTTGTTTTCCTTGAAGTGACAGGCTCACATAGTTCATTTTCAAGAAAATGTCCGCTGGAGATACCGAGTCTGAGTAACCGCAGCTTGTCAGGGATTCTTTCAGGTGGAAATGGTGTTCCGTGAACAGAGTGGCTGGTTGAGCTTGCCCCTCAGTTGCACGTGTGCTTTTTATTGAGACGGTCATTGTGCAGGGGTGTGCAGCAGAAGTGGTTCACATGGACTTCCCATTTTGTTACTCAGAATATTAAAAAGGCACATATTCAAGGTTGAAATTTAATAAAATTATTCATTTTTATGCTTTATCAAGTGCTTTATCACATTCTTATGTGAAAGTAGTTTTTTTTTTCCTGGAAGCACTGAATACAGAAAAGAATAGTACAGTGTGCCTCTACTGCCTTGCTTATGGCATCTACACTTTTTACCCACTATTGCTTCTGTAAATGTCAACATTGCAGGAGAAGGCAAGTCATGTCTTAGCAATATTATGAAAATAGTTTTGACTCCCTGAAAGGGTCGCAGGGTGCCCTAGGCATGCAGGGCTCACACTTAGAGAACTGCTGCGTTAAAGTAACAAAAATCGGGGTTGGCAGAACCGCCTGTCTCTGTGTCACTCCTGTCTTAGAGATCTTATCCTCCACTTTGTAAGCTCAGAAACTCTTTTCTTTAAATCCATATACTCAGAGATTAGACTCATACTAACAAATTCAGAGATTGAAGTTTATAAAATATAACTTTGTGTATTTATAATGAGTGAAATGCCAAAAGGCACAATTCCCTTTGGTCGCTCTTAGAAACCCAACCCACATGTGAGCAGAGGACTTTGGAGCACTGTCTCAAATGTCCTTCAATGCTGATTTGCACCCAGCTTTTCCAAGTCTGCTCCATAGACGCCCTGTGTTTGTTTTCCAGAGAACCTTTTCCCAGGGTGAGTAAAATACACATTTTCTTTTTAACTCTTTCTCTAGACTTCTTGGGCCGTGCTTCTTTTTAATTTGGTAATGCACAGTCACCTTTATTCCTCCTTCTGGTGTATTTCACGTTATGTTAAATTACTCAACATGAAATGTATGTGTATACCTATATAAGAATCTGCAGTTCAACAAGATCCCCAGGAGATCTGTGTGCACACAATGAACAATGGAGTGAATACCCATGTACACCCCACCCAGTTTAAGACATGGAACATTACCATTATGTTGACTTTCGATGTTGTTTTTATAACTGATTATTACAAAACATAGCATCATTTTTTGGTTAAATTTTAGGTTCATCATGTTTAGGTTGCTTTCTTCACAAATCCACTTTTTTTTTTTTTTTTTAAGTACACTGCCTCTTAACTACAATGTAAGACAGATAATTTTATACTTAACTATTCATCTCTGTACTGCTGGGTTCATCTGCTAATTGAGCCCAATTCCAGACTCTTTAACTTGGCCTTCTATAGTTCATGTTTGTGATTATCAGTCTTCTCTCTCTGTCACCAGCCTCTTCTCTGAACAGTCTCTTTCGCTCCTTGCCTTGTGTAGAACTTGGCTGGTCTCTGAAGACACTGTTTCCCCTGCAGCCCTCTCAAGGGCCTACCTCAGACTTGACCGTGTTGTTTGATGCTGTAAATTGCTGCTTCTCAGGCCTTCAAAAACCGCAGCCCCTTCGAGGCTCTACCATGCTGATATCCACTGGCCTCCGCCTCTTCCCTTCACTCCTTATAGCTTCTGCCTCCTTCTTGCTATCCACATCTCCTCCTCCAGTCCCTGTATTTTAGACTCCCACAGTCCTACCAGTAATCCCTTCAGCGCTCAGGCCTCTGAGTTCCATCCCCACGGTCAGAGCCTTCAAGCTTCTCACTCTAAACACCACCTCTGATCCACTGACCCCTTGCTACTCAAAGGGGAGGGGGTGTCCTCAAAATGGCAGGATTAATATCCCCTGGGAGTGTTGGAAAGCAGAATCTGAGGCCCCGTCCCAGAGTTACCAAGTCAGAATCTGCAGTTTAACAAGATCCCCAGGAATTCCCTGGTGGTGCAGTGATTCAGAATCCGCCTGCCAACGCAGGGGACATGGGTTTGAGCCCTGGTCCGGGAAGATCCCACGTGCCGCAGAGCAGCTAAGCCCGTGCGCCACAACTACTGAGCCTGCACACCTGGAGCCTGTGCTCCGCAACAAGAGACGCCACCGCAGTGAGAAGCCCGAGCACTGCAACGAAGAGTAGCTCCCGCTCGCCACAACTAGAGAAAGCCCTCGCGCAGCAGTGAAGACCCAACGCAGCCAAAAATAAATAAAATAAATACATTAAAAGAAAAAAAATAGATCCCCAGATTTGTATGCACATTTGAGTATCCAGTGTCTTCATTGTGACAATCCTTAATCCTCTCTCAGACCTCTGATCCAATTTTTCACTCTGACCCCACACTGCCTTCACTTCCCTTTTTACTCATCTCAGATTCACAGTGCCATTTTAATCACTCCTATAAAACACTCCTTTAAAATCACCATCACCTCCCTTGCTTTTCCCTTCTATTTTAATTTAACTGGCAGAATTTTGGTTGTAGTTGAACTTAGCTATCTACCTTCCTCATATCTGTGCCTGAGCAGAAGCTTGTTATTAGAGAAAAAATAATGGGAGACTGGTTTCACTTTAAATTCATGACCACGAGCCTCACGTGTACTTTGGGCTGCTTGGCGTTCCTTCTACATTTCCCTAGTAAGCTCCTGTTTCTCTGCTCAAAGACAAAAATTTTTGTGTGTTCAGCACTCTCTCTGAGCCTCCCAGCGGTTTCTCCTTTCCTGCTTACCCCATCGGCCAGTGAGAAAATGGAAGAGTACCTTTTACATAGTAGTTTCTCAGGAAATATTTGTTGAATGAATGGATGACCATCTTGTGGGAAGATTTCCTTCAGAGAGTGAATCTGTTCAGCAAAGTACCAGGTCCCAAAAGCGCCAGCACTAATTTGATTGACCTTGGGAAAGTCACTTACCTTCTCAGACCTTAATTCTCTTTGTCTGTGAATGGGCATAAATATATTTGTTCACCTACCTTCACAGCTATTTTGAGACACAAATAAGGCAGGGTTTTTTTTTTTTTTTTTTTTTTTTTTTTTTTTGCAGTACGCGGGCCTCTTACTGCTGTGGCCTCTCCCGTTGCGGAGCACAGGCTCCGGACGCACAGGCTCAGCGGCCATGGCTCACGGGCCTAGCCGCTCTGTGGCATGTGGAATCCTCCCGCACCGGGACACAAACCCGTGTCCCCTGCATCGGCAGGCGGACTCTCAACCACTGCGCCACCAGGGAAGCTCCAGTGAATTGATTTTTTAAAGCAAGCCTGACTTGGCATTCATTAATAATGCATGAAGAAGAAACTTAAATTGGAAGATTTAAAAACCAACATTGTTGGGTTTTAGTTTTATTTATTTTTTAAATGAAGAATTTTTATTCATCAAAAAACCATGAGGAGAAAGAAAAATAATCAGAGAAGGAGAGGATATTTACAACAGATGTAACTCAATAATGATTAGTACCAAGAATATATACAAATCAATGAGTAAAAGACAGCTGACATGAACAGAACAGAGACAAGTTTTGAATGGGCACTTTTCAAAAGAAGAATTGCAGTGACCAATGAACGCAGGCAGATGCTCAAATTTGTTCCTAATTAGAGAAATGCAAAATAAAACCGCAATGAATGTCTCAGCATCACACTGGCCAAAGTTAAAGTCTGGCAATATCAAGTGTTGGTGAACTGGAACTCACACACAGCAGGGGAAAAGGAGAGGGATATTAAATGTTAAAGGTGTGCCTACCTCATAATCCAGCAGTTAAACTCCTAGGTAAATGCCCTGCAGAAATGTGTTTATGTGCACAAAGATGCTCGTTGCAGCATTGCTTATAATAGCCAAAAACTGAAATCACTGTAGAAGTATCCGTCGCAGTAAAATAAAGTGGTACTAAGGAAATGGCACATCACACAGTAATGAAAATGAATAAATCACACCAACACGCAAATTGTATAAGCAATGTTGAGTGAAAGATACCAGACACAACATACAGTGTGATTCCATTTTTATACGTCAAAAGTAGGCAGAACAAACTAATCATATTGTTGCACAGATAACCGGTAAAACTGTTTTCTAAAAGGGGAGTATTGCCATAAAGTCAGAATAGTAGTTACCTCTGGGAGACAAAGGCGAGGCTGGAGGGGACACACAGGGAGATTTTGGAGTGCTGGCAGTGGCTTTTCTACATCTGGTTTGTGATTACATAGCTGTTTGCTTCACCCATTAAACTGCATATCTGTTTTATGTACTTTTCTGTATATTTTACAAAATTTAAAAGAATGAGAGAGAACTTGTACTATGAAATATTAACAGTGATTAGAGCCATAATTATTAAAATAGTGTGGAAAACTAGAAGGCCCAGAAATAGGTCCAAGACACAAAAAACACAGAGTGTTTTTTTAAATTGCTCCTAATTCTCTTATTGAGACAGACTAGATTTTTCTCCTTCATTAAATCTTGGTCACAGTTCCCTGCTTTGGGATTCAAGTAGCTCAGATGGACCAAGAGCTAGAGGCATGAAGATTAGACAACAGAAGACATAAGACTTTGGGTTTATGACAGTTCTTGGGTTCCTGATAACCACACACGCCTCTGTTTCTTAGGCCGAGGCTTTAGGTTGGCCAGTGTTTTGTGAGCTTAGCATGTTGAGCTGCAAGGTTTGAAACTGGCTGAGGCTGGCCTAGTCGCTAGTGGCAGTTTTCAGAATTTCTCTTTAGGGAGGAGTGCTTGACCTGAGCCCAAGAATTCACTGTTTAGCCCGAGTGAAATATTTTAAGGAGTACTTCATCCTCTCTTCTCGCCGCTATAGTAGCTTTTCCAGGACGATCGTGCCTCCTTTGTTCTGTCCTTAACTACCTGACCCTTGTCACTTTATGATATTGGACCAGGGTGAAGAGTAGCCAACACACAAGACCCCATGGTAATCTCTGCACTTAGCTTGTCCCCAGCCTCCTCAGATATTTTTGCACGAGTAAATAGCCTAGAGGAGACTCAGCGGAACCCTCCACCTGTCTAAGGCAGGAGCAGGAGCAGGTAGCTCTGCTTGCGGCTTACACGCTGTGTAAGGTGAGGGTCTGGCAGTAAGGCATGTGGTTTCAAATCCGACTCTGAGTTAGAACCACCTGGCCTGGCACACAGACTCCCAGCACACTGCCACCGTCCTGGCAGTGAGGGTGATGGTGGTGACAAGAGCCCGGGAATTTTGTATTAATACCCAGGATCGGCAACCCCTGTCTTCAGGCACACAGCAGTGCTTTCTCTGTTAATCCCAGTCTTCCCCCAAGCCACACGGCTTACCTTTGACTTTGTAAAAAACACTTTGTGCCGTTTTGGACCCTCTTGAGAACCATGGGGAGTCTTCAGAGTGAGCCTAATGAGGCTACTGTCTTGGTTTGATTTCCATTCAGTCTGATTATCTTTGGTTTTTTTGTTTGTTTGTTTGAAGATATTTTGATGTGGACCATTTGTAAAATCTTTATTGAGTTTGTTACAGTATTGCTTCTGTTTTTATGTTTTGGTTTTTTGGCCTCGAGGCATGTGGGAATCTTAGCTCCCCGACCAGGGATCGAACCTGTACCCCGCTATTGGAAGGCAAAGTCTTAACCACTGGACCGCCAGGGAAGTCCCAGTCTGATTATCTTTGAATAGAAAAACTTACATGGCTATATTAGTTTCCTGGGGCCGCCATAACAAGTGACCACCACAAACCAGGTGGCTTAAGACAACAGATTTGTTCTCTTACAGATCTGGAGGCCGTAAGTCCGAGATCAAAGTATGACCAGGGTTGGTTCCTTCTGGAGGCTCTGAGGGAGAATCCGTCTCATGCTTCTGTCTTAGCTTCTGGTGGCTGCTGGCCATCCTTGGCTTGTAGTCACATGGCTGCAATCTCTGCCTGGGTCTTCACCTGGCTGTCTCCTCTGTGATCTCCTCTTCTAATTAGGACACTTGTCATCAGATTTAGGGCCCAGGCAGGTGATCCAGGACGAGCTAGCTCATGTCAAGACACGTAACTGAATTAACGTCTGCAAAGACTCTTCTTTCAAATAAGGTCACATGCATAGGTTCCAGATGGACATATCTTTTGGGGAGGCCACCATTCACCTCACTACAGGGACCCTAGCAGCTCCTCCGTTAGCCCTGGCCAGGTTGTTCACTGATGCTTGGCATTGCTTGTAAGAGAGCCAGAGTGAGGTCTGTGCGTCATCATCCAAGCTCGACTACCAGAAAAAAATGCAAAATGCAGCCGTTTGAGAGAGTCAGTAAAGAGCATTTTTCTCTTTGAATTTTGTTTTATTGGGTATTATGTCTAGAAATATTTTTCTGTATTCCAAAATCCCAAGGTCTTCCTCCTCTCTTAAAGAGCAAATGGCAAGGTACTGTTTTGCCTGAGCCAGAAGTTGTAGATTCATACTCGGTCTTGAGTAAATCAGAAGTTCATTGTGTTTCTGTAGATAAAACAAAGATAACTTCCTTTTAGTACTTTCCAGATACGGCTTTTTCTTACAGAGTTTGAATTTGAACCTTTCTCTTGTTTAACATATACTTGGCTTTATACTGAGTTATTGTATAATTCTGTGGATTAAACAGTATATACAGTTAATACGGGCTTGTGGTCATAAAACTTAAGCAACATAGAAGTCAATGAAGTGAAAACTGAAAACTCCCTTCTCTTTCCCCCATTTAGTTTGGTGCACATTTTTCTGAACCCTCTTCTATGGATTGTGTGGTTTTTAGGCACTGTACTGATCTGGTATTATTAGATACTATAAAGGAAAGTGAATATATTGCCAGCCTTAGCTACTTGTCTTTAGGATAGTAAATTGCTTTTAAATCTATTTCAGCAGCATCTTCATATTTTTGATATTTGGAGTTTTCTAGGTTCCTAGGTTCATTGTGGAGATGGTTATCATAAGGAAAAGTTTAGGCTGTGAAAGCTACTTTCATTAACTCTTTCTACTTTGTTTCTCCTATAGATTCTAAACTCTTTTTATATTTTTCTCTTTGCAGATTTAACCCAGAGACTGACTCCACTATAGAAACACCCACAGTTCTATCAATGACTGGGGAAAGATAGTGGCAACAGGCAAAGGAAAAACAGCTCTGATATACTAAGGACAATGAGTATGCTAAAACCAAGCGGGCTTAAGGCCCCTACGAAGATTCTTAAGCCCGGAAGCACAGTCTTGAAGACACCTGCTTCTGGTAATGCTTTGTTTCTCATTAACAGCAAGTTTTTCATCATATGTGAAGACTTCTACTTGAAAAATTTAAAAAGACAATCTTGTAAAACTTCATATTGTTGAAAATACTTGAAAAAGTTTCAATTAAAAGACATAGAATTTTATATTTAGTAGTCTTAATCAGTGAAGAGTCTATTTCATTGATTCAGTGTAAGGTTCTGAAATAGTTGTCAAGTTAATTTCAGTGTTTGATCCTTACAGTGTTAAAGTGTTTCTTCAGTTTTTCTGCCCATGTGTCTTCCTGAACTCATCAGGACCTTTCTCTTGGGGTTTAGGGATATATAGAGAAAACAAAGACTAATCTGGCTTAAAAGATATGATGACAGTCACTGACCTGAAATTGGCCATCATCATCAAGGGAGCAGGTAGTACAGTAGCTCAAGTCTGGCTCATGAGGGAAAACCTTCCCCATTTTATAGATGAACTTGTGTCTTTTATTATCGTTAACAACCTGTTCCTCATCTGTTCTCCATCTCCTCCTTCAGCATTTCCATTTCCATCCCATAACGATCACCTAAGGTCTTTAGTAAGAGAGGCAGGAGAGAAGCATCTGATGCTTGCTTTTACCATCTTTTTATGTGATTTGTATACTATTAGATCTTATGTTTTCAGCCTTTCCAGACAGGTGCCCACCATAATCTATTAAGTACAACATTGTTTCTTCAAGTTCTCCCATAAAGACATTCATAGGTCTTCCTTGAGGGAAGGGATCTTTGGGTTTGCTTTTTTTCCCTTTTTTTTTCATTGCTGTATTCCATCCACACACCTAGAAAATTGCCTGGCACGAAACAGGAGCTCAGTAAATATGTGTTGACTCATTGGAGATCCTGAGTTATTTACATTTTATGTATCAGGATAAAACCTTTTCAGAGAAGCCATAAAACATTGTAATAGGGAAGAACCTTTTGTATTCTATTACAAGTTACTCACTAAAGGGATGTTGCCTATAAGTTTAAATTATACATAATGGCCCATCTCTTGGAACCCTGCTTCCCAGGTAATGAGCATTAAGCTAAAATACCTTTGTGTTCAGCTCACGGGAAACATCCTGACCAGGCCCACCTGTGAATGACTGCAGGGAGGAAGAAATTAACCCATGCCCTCCGGAGGCTGATGGGAACCAGGAGGTGTTTGACTTTACCCCCTCCCCTTTTAGTATAAAAGGAGCCCGAATTCTAACTCAGGCAAGATGGTTCTTTGGGGCCCGAGCCTGCCATCTTGTCGGTCTGCTGGCTTTCCGAATAAAGTTGTTATTCTTTGCCCCAACAGTTCGTCTCTTGGTTACCTGCCTGTTGTGTGGTGAGTAGTACGAGCTTAGACTTGGTAACAACATCTTAGAGGAAAGCTTTACTGATAAAGCAAAGGACTGTGAAGAAATGGGTTTATTTAGCCTTGGGGAAGTCAGTCAAAATTGGCATCCCCTTCTCCTCAAAATCCTTCCTCTTTTAAGACCCCTCCAAATGCCAACCCTTCTATAAGGCCTTCCACTGTTATATTTACCCCTGTTAGAATTGTCTTTTTCACTTTTAGTATTTTTCGTGCTTACCTTTTAGCACTTGAAGTCCTTGAGTCCAGGGATCATGAGTAATTCAACTTGGTTTCTCCAGTATTACTCGGCACACGTTAGGTTTTTTTAAATTAAGATTAAAGCAGCTTATTAATACTAAAACTTACACGCTTAAAAGGAAGTGATTGCCAAGGAATTCAAGACACTTTTATGAACATTGTTTTTCAGAAATTCATGCTTGCAGCACTCTGGGAAGAGTAACTGTTGATGTGCAAAGCCAGAACTGATGCTAAAAAAAAAAACTGGCCCCTGTCTTTGGCAGATTATTATCTGTTCTATCTGAGAGCATCCACTGTCTTCTAAACAAACAAACAAGCAAAAAAACCCTCCACAAATGGAAACTCCACAGTCCCCCTTTCTATGTAGGGTAAAGAGATGTTCAGCACGCACTCTCGCTCCACTGGGCCACTCTGCTCCCCAGTCTGTGTGATTCACTCCTGTCAATCAGGCCTCAGACTAGATATCACCTCCTCCAGGAGGCCTTCCCTGACTGCTCTGCCCAGAGGCATTGTCTCCTTCACAGCACTTAGACCACCTGAAGTTACCTGGTGTGTGCCTTGACTGTCTGCTTTTCCACCGCTAGACTCTGAGCTCTATGAAGGCATGGACTGTGCTGTCTTGCTGTGTCCCTGGTGAAGAACGATGCCTGGGACTAGTTCCGGAGTGGTAGGAACTCAAGAAAGATGCGTAACTTGGATAAATACATTATTTCATTTAATCCTCATTCAAAGAAAAAAATCCCTCGAGATAGATATTACTACTTTCCCCTTTTACAGATGAAAAAACTAAACTAAGAGGTCATGGAACATCCTGAGATCACGATATGCCCAGTAAATGGCAGACATTAAGAATTCAGGCTCTCTTTGCGAGTTCACGCTAAATATTTAATAAACGCTTGCTGGGTGAATGCGTGAGTGTATTTCCAGTGTAAATATCACATTCCTGGCAGAATTTAACTCTGTCTTTACCGTAGGGTAGAGTTTGCCAAGTTGTCTTGCCTTTACAGGGAGTCAGGCCATATGCTCTCTTTTCTTCCCTGCTGTGATTTCCATTTCTGCTAGCAAAGGAATAGTCTTGGAATAATGATGGTAGGGACTGCGGCACTGAATCCCCTCCTGCATCAAGTTAATTGCGAATGCGTGTGGTTAAATGGGCCTAGTCCTGTCAGCTTTAACTGACCACTCAAATGGGGGAATAGAGCCCGTCTCACTGGGTCTGAATGGGCATTTGCTCATCATGTGCAGGATACAGGGTGAAGAGTGAAATCGGACCTATATTATGAATTCTGGGAAAAGGACTCCTTTTTTCCCCAGTTTTGACTTCTTCCAATCTTAATTGCAGATAAGGACTCAGTCTTATCAGCTCATTGAGTTTTGACAGCATTGAAAATGGTAGTGATGCGGGACTTCCCTGGTGCTACAGTGGTTAAGGATCTGCCTGTCAATGCAGGGGACACGGGTTCGAGCCCTGGTCCAGGAAGATCCCACATGCCACGGAGCAACTAAGCCCGTGCACCACAACTACTGAAGCCGGCGTGCCTAGAGTTCATACTCTGCAACAACAGAAGCCACCGCAATGAGAAGCCTGCGCACTGCAATGAAGAGTAGCCCCTGCTTGCCGCAACTAGAGAAAGCCCGCGTGCAGCAATGAAGACCCAGTGCAGCCAAGATAAATAAATAAATAAGTTTATTTAAAAAAAAAAGAAAATGGTAGTGATGGGTCAAGTACTTTTTGCCTCCTTGCTAAAAAAAAAAGAAAAAAGATAAACAGAGTACCTCTTGAAGAGTTGTGGCTACTTCTGTTGCTTTTGGCCCTTTCTCTAGTTTATTTTCCTTTTAACTTAGGGGTTGTCTGCTTAAATATGAAATTGAATTTTTTCTGATCCTTTCTTCTGTTTTCAGTTGCAGCTCCAATAGAAAAAACAATATCCAGTGAAAAAGCATCAAGCACTCCGTCTGCTGAGACACAAGAGGAGTTTGTGGATGATTTTCGAGTTGGGGAGCGAGTTTGGGTGAATGGGAATAAGCCTGGATTTATCCAGTTCCTGGGAGAAACCCAGTTTGCACCAGGCCAATGGGCCGGGATTGTTTTAGATGAACCCATAGGCAAGAATGATGGTTCAGTGGCAGGAATTCGGTATTTCCAGTGTGAGCCTTTAAAGGGCATATTCACCCGACCTTCAAAGTTGACGAGGAAGGTGCAGGCAGAAGATGAAGCCGACGGCCTGCAGACAACTCATGCTTCCAGAACGACTTCACCTCTGTCCGCTTCGACAGCCAGCATGGTGTCCTCTTCCCCAGCCACCCCCTCAAATATTCCCCATAAATCGCCCCAGCCAACCGCAAAGGAACCTTCAGCTACGTCTCAGATCAGCAACCTTACAAAAACCACCAGTGAATCTATTTCCAACCTTTCGGAGGCCGGCTCAGTCAAGAAAGGAGAAAGAGAGCTCAAAATTGGAGACCGAGTATTGGTGAGTCCATGAACCTTCCAAGGTCGTATGTTGACCTGAGTGACGGGTTGAACTACACACATAAGGGCTCAGAATCTGTTCTGTAGGGATGATCATTCATTTATAGAGTAAGTAATCAACTTTTCTGGTTCCGTTTATGTGTAAATATACAACAGATTAGAAACTGGCTACGCAGTTTGTGCATAGTATAAGCGTAGGTTTGCAGGGATCGACTCTAGTTTTATCTTCGTTTAGTCAAAAGAATATTGAGTTTTTAGCTTGTAAATATTAAGGTAACTTTACTTGACAAAACAAGCTGAGAGGTGGACTTAGACGTTTTTAACAAAGGGTTTTTTTTCTTTCTGGTTTTTAATTTTTGCTTTAAGGATAGTGTGTGGGTAAATATGAGATCCTGTTTCTTTGAGTGTCTTGGAAAACTCAGAGATCACAGGATGTTATTTCAGAATTTCTCTGCCTTTTAAATGATCAGGTTTAGGTCTAGGAAAAGAAAGGAGGGACTTCCCTGGTGGTCCAGTGGTTAAGACTCCACCTTCCAATGCAGGAGATGCGGGTTTGATACCTGGTCTGGGAACTGAGGTCCCACGTACCGAGGGGCAACCAAGTCCGTGCGCTCTGGAACCTGCGCGCCACAACTAGAGAGAAGAGTGTGCGGCAGCTAAGACCCGATGCAGCCAAATAAATAAATAAATATTAAGAAAAAAGAAATGTACTGTAGTTTTTTTTTTGCTAATAAGCAGGAAACAATGTATAAGGTCTACATGCTGTACATTCTAGAACCCCTGAATGACACAGTGACTGATTTATTTTTTTGTTTGTTTGTGTTAAACGAGAGGCAGTGTAGCAGTGCTAAAAGCACAAGCTGAGTCCAGCTCTGCCTTTGTGACCGTAGCAAGTTACTTAACTTCTTAGTTTTCTCATCTATGAAAATGAGGTTGAATAATAGTGCTAACATCTAGCATTGTTGTGAGGATTAAATTAGCTGATGCATATGACATTCTTAGCAGTGCCCGGTATCCAGTCAACACTCAAGACATGGTAACTTTTTTTTTTTTTTAAACAGCAGAACCTTATTTATTTATTTATTTATTTATTGGCCACACCATGTGGCTTGTGGAATCTTAGTTCCCTGACCAGGGATTAAACCTAGGCCCTCGGTAGTGAAAGCACCGAGTCCTAACCACTGGACTGCCAGAGAATTCCCAAGAAATGTTAGCTGTTTTTCTCATTGATGAAAATTTAAAGCTATTTTCTGACTTTTTCAACACTTTAGTCAGTTCAGTTCAAGGTATGACGTTTGTCTGAAGTCTTTGACCCTGTGCTCTTCAGTTTCCTTTGTATCCGTAAAAATTCCATCAGTCTTGGAGGCTTACAGTAATATAATGGGAAAAAAAGAATGGCTGTTAGCCTTTAGAATGTCCCGTGCATCTCGTTGAATGTGTCAGCAGTGTATGGAGTAGCCCCCATAGAATTGGTGAGGAAACGGAGGTCCTAAGAAGTACAATCACTTGCCCAAGGTCATACAACCTAAAGAGTGGTGCTTCTGCAATTAAAATTTAGGTATTTTTACTCCAGAACCTGTCATGGAGAGCTGATGATTGATAGTATAATTTTGAAATTGGAAGTTTTTGTGATTTTTTTTGTCCTACAGACAAGAAAACTTCAGCCCCGAAAAAGGCAGTGACTCCCTGTAGCCATATAGTACATTCACTATAGGTTTTAGATTTAGAACTTGGGACTTCTGTCTCCCAGTCCTGTAGCATCATGAATCTGGAAGGCCCCATGCGCCTGTGGGAACCCTTTAATACCTGTTACCTTCAACGGGGTCCCTCTGGATCTCTTAGTGTCAAGGTCAGTAGGTTCCTTCTTCTGGTTATAATAGTCATGAGTTTTAGCAGTTGATGCTTCAGAACGTAGAGCGTCGTTTCAGCTCTGCGGCTCAATCTGTAACTTGTTTGTTTAGCTCATACTCACTTGCTATACCAATTTTATTTTATTTTTATTTTATTTTTTAACCACGCTGAGCGGCTTGTGGGATTTTAGTTCCACCACCAAGGATTGAACCCGGGCCCTCGGCAGTGAGAGCATGTATCCTAACCACTGTTGCAGTGAAGGTTTGTTTTTTTTTTTTTTTTGCGGTACGCGGGCCCCTCACTGTCGTGGCCTCTCCCGTTGCGGAGCACGGGCTCCGGACGCGCAGGCTCAGCGGCCATGGCTCACAGGCCCAGCAGCTCCGCGGCATGTGGGATCGTCCCGGACCGAGGCACGAACCCGTGTCCTCTGCATCGGCAGGCAGACTCTCAACCACTGCGCCACCAGGGAAGCCCCACAGTGAAGGTTTTCTGATGTTTGCTCTTCTTTTCATTTTTACTGATGTTTACTTCCCCTCCCCTCTCCTCCACTTTTTACTGTATAGATATTGCTGCCATGAATGCCATTTAAAATTTTTTGTGTGTATCTCTCTTACTTTCCTAGGATAAATTTATAGTGGTGGAATTACTAGGTCAAAGGGCCTAAAAATATTTAAGACTTATGGTACATATTTATCTAGTAAGCTTTGGTTAAATCAGAAGCCTGTTGCCTTAGCACAGGACAGCTTTGGTTAGACTGCAGGTTGCATGCAATTCCATTCTGAGTGCTTAGCTGTAAATGAAATGGGGTAGCGTATGGCACGCTTTCAAAACAAGGAGCTCTCCTGTTCCACCAGAGTAAGAAACAGTTGATTAAATTTCTAGTCAAGTATTGTGCTGCTTGGCTGATAAAACAGACAAAATGATAAGGTCCGGATGGTTTAGCTTACAACAGAAGGCTTCCATGAGGATGTAAGGATTAAAGTGGACCTGAAGGAGAGTAGGAATTGGCCAGGCAGAGGAATGGTAGTGGCAAGAGGGAACATTCTAGCAGAGGGATTGGCAAACTCCCCAGATGGGAGGGAGTTGGCACGTTTGGGGAAGTGGCCAGTGTTATTCCGCACAGGCGGAGGAGCCCCTAGGGGTAGGAGATGAGACTCATTCACTAGGTGGTGTCTGCGGGGACTGGTGACATAGGGCCTGTAAGTTTAGGCCATGTTAAGGATTTTGATCTTGACCTTAAGAGCAACAAGAGTGATAAGTGATATGATTAGATTTGCAGTTCGGAAAGATCGCTCCAGCTGCTTCGTAAAGAATAGATCAGAGGTGGTTGAAAGTGGATTTGGGGTGACCGTTCTTTGAAGAAGTCGGATGTTGAAGGAGAGTAGAGTTGTCAGGCTGATGCTGGAGGAGTATTGGATCTAGGGAAGATGTTTTCTAAAGATGGCAGAGTCCGGGGTGTTTACATCCTGACTAAACTGATCTGGACTAGAGGAACAGGGTGCAGATACAGTGGTGGTGGTGGGGAATCAGTGTTGGGATGAGGTTCCTGGGAAGAGGTGGCACCCTGAGCACACACGGGGATTGCTTTGCCTTCGATTGAGACGGACGGAGAGTTCCTCCACTTTTATAGTAAGGAAGGAGCATCTGCAGATGCAGGTTGGTTTGTAGAGGCTTGAATGGTGTATTTGTAGGAAAATTTTAATTACATGTTCAAACCTAGCATACTTGGAACAGAATTTGAATCTCTAAGAGTCTTAAGTCTAATGAGAGTGTTTTTAGAGGCAGTAAAATTATTTACTGTTTTGGTTAGTATTTCTAGGAGAAATTAAAGGAGTACCTTAGAATCACAGTATTTTAGATCTGGAAAGGCTCTTTTGAGATCAACAAATGCCTCTTTTCGCTTAGAATACTGAAGCCCAGAGAAGAAATGCAGCTTGCCTCAGGTCATGTGTGATGTACGTGTATACGTATCATTATGGCCTCTTGTTCCCAGTTAATATGTTTTTTCTACTTGTTTTTTTTTGTTTTTTTGTGGGTTTTTTTGCGGTACGCGGGCCTCTCACTGTTGTGGCCTCTCCCATTGCGCTGCACAGGCTTCGGACGCGCAGGCTCAGTGGTCATGGTGCACGGGCCCGGCCGCTCCGCGGCATGTGGGATCCTCCCAGACCGGGGCACGAATCCGTGTCCCCTGCATCAGCAGGCGGACTCTCAACCACTGTGCCACCAGGGAAGCCCTGTTTTTTCTACTTCAATGTGCTGCCTTGTTTAATAGAAATCTTTGATTTAGGAATGTAAAACATTTTTACTTCAAAATTCATGTATAAAGGGAATTAGATTTAGAAATCTGAAATATTTGATTGGAATTCTCCTAATTAAAGAAAACTTCTGTTGGCAACCTAAATGTACATCAGTGGATGAGTGGATAAAGATGTGGTATATATATATACAATGGAATATTACTCAGCCATAAAAAAGAATGAAATCTTGCCAGTGGCAACAACATGGATGGACCTAGAGGGTATTATGCTAAGTGAAATAAGTCAGAGGAAAGGCAGATATCATATGATTTTCCTTGTATATGTGGAATCTAAAAAAATGAAACCAATACACATAATGAAACAGAAACAGACTCATTCATGGATACAGTGAACAAACTGGTTCTGCCAGAGGGGGATGGGGGGGGAGTGGGCGAATTAGGTGAAGGGGATTAAGAGGTACAAGCCTCTAGTCATAAAATAAGTAAATCACAGGGATGTCATGTACAGCCTAGGGAAGGTAGTTGTAATATTGTAATAACTTTGTATGGTGATAGACAGTTACTAGAATTTTCCTGGTGATCATTTCGTAACATGAGAGTATCAGGTCCCCACGTTGCACTCCTGAACTAATGTGACATTGTAAGTCAGTTATGCTTCAGTAAAAAACTTCCAATAGAACTAAGTTCGTTAGGTCACTGTTACGTGAGGAGCGGTATAGAATATTCCCAGTCCCACCCCCAGTGCCCTCGTGGAGCCTTCCACTTGGAACGAGTGCAGAGAGGGCAGGAGTGGAGGCTGCCTTCTCCACGCAGCTCTCTCCAGTTCTTGCTCTCATCGCGGGAAGAGCAGGAAAGGGGATTTCTGCATCAGGTGTGAGGTTTAGCCCGATGACCTCTTTAGGATCCAGGTGGGAGCTCCTGAGCTATGACTGTATTGGGCACTCCCATCTTGGGGGAGGCAGTCCGGGCCTGGGGAAGCCTGTCCTTGCCCCCCTCCACGCTGGTGGGCCTCAGTGGGGTAGATGAGCTGGGTCAAGAAGGGTCAGTTGGAGCTGCTTGTAACAAACCCACCTGCCTCCTTCCCATCTCCCTCTGGCCCCTCTGTTTTCCCATTTGTCCTCACGAATATTCCACAGATCTCCTTAGTTGAAGATTGCTTTCATCTGTCTTGTGGCATGAGCTGCTTTGGGCTGATGCTGCGGTCCAGCTGATTCTCAGACTCACCTCTTTCCAGACTGGGAATCCCTGGGATGACCAATTACTCGGAATGTTTTGGAGATGGTCTTGCTGCATTTTCGGGTGTAGGCACTATTTCAGGGATGTGATGTCAGGTTCTCGAGAACTTGACTGACTTCCAGCCGTTCTGTTTCAGGATGGTTGTCTCCATGTCCGGTACTGTATGTTCTATGCAGAATTCTTAGCTTATGACCAAGTATGAGAAGGAGACTTTTTACGCTTTTGTTTCTAAAGTGACAAGCTTTATCTTTCTACGAGCTGCTCGCAGGGCTCTTAAACTTATATAAGAATCCTATAGTGTAAATCTGTAGGTCTTTTGGATACTGTGAAAGGGAAAAACATCTTCCTGAGATTAAAAAAAAAATCTTATAAGTTATTTTGCTTGTGTTTGAGTCTAAATAACTACAGTTCATTTAGTATGTACTTTTCTGTGTGTCTTCATTTGTTCAGCATTATTTGTGAGACTTATAACATGTAAATTTAAAACACACATATAGTGGGGTCATATTATATACACACCACTTTACAGTATACTTTGATAGATTTGGGGCATTTCTATGCTAGTAAATAAATACAACTCTTCATTTAAAATAATAAGCTGCTGTTTGATATCACACTGTTTGGGGCACCTATTTAATCATAGACATTTAGATTGCTCCCCGCCTTTTTTCCCTAGAAATGAAATTTCTGAGTCAAAAAATACATAAATATTTTAAATCATAATAAATATTGCCAAAGTACAGTCCAAAAAGCCGTTAGCATTTTATGTTCCCACAAAGTGTGTACAAGTGTGCCCTTTGTAATAATTTGATTTCTTCTGTTTTTCTTATTCTTCTTACCAGTGACTTATAACCCCCAAATCTACAAGTCTCGTTGTGATATTGCACTTACATTGGGCGTTTGTTCATCATCTACCTGGGGGGTTCTTGGGCTCTTTTTGGGGGGGCGTTGGAGCTCTAGGGAAGCTGTTCTTTACACAGTGACGTCTCCTCCCCTTGATTGCTGATAGAGTAGTTGTTAGTAGAAGGATCTGTTATTTTGTATGGCCCAAGGCTGAGAAGACCCCAGATGTTCACATTATGTTAACTCTTTCTGGACACCTTGGCTGAATGTTGAGATCTTTTCCAGCACCACAGTCTCAGCCTAATTCCTTTGCAGTGAGGATTGCTGCAGATTTGAATCATTTTTTCTGATTTTAGTTTTCCTTTTTTTTTTTTTTCCATTTTCAATTTCCATAAGCCTTAAATCTTACTCAGCATAGCCTTGTAAGGTTGTCTGGGAAGGAGCGCAGAGAATCACACTGTGGATGAGAAGCTAGATCCGGCAGCTTCCTCCTCTCTGTGCACAGCCGGGTGCAGGAGAGCCGCTTCTTAATTCATAGTTGATAGCGGGGCTCCTCTTCCTGCTCGCTGCTTTCAACTGTGAGAGGGTAGGATTCGTGTGCTTTTGCCATTTTCACTTTTGAGGCTTGGGAATGCATAAACTCATCCACCTGCCCGCTGGATTTCATGTCTTTGGTTTTACTATCCGTCCTCCTCTCTGCAGCCCCATTGTCCTGCGCTGCCTTGCATTAAGCCATCATCCTCTTCACCTGGACCCCCAGACGGCTGTCCATGCTGCTAGCCCCGTCTCTCCTCGGTTCTGGTCTTCACACGATTACGGAGTGATGCGCCTGACGCGTGGATCTCATCACGCTGTTCTCCTGTGCAGTGGCGCCCTGTCTGCCTACACCAGTGCTGTTTTCACAGTGCTGGGGGTTTTCTACGGGCTCAGTACCTGGGCGCTGGCTGGTCGGTGTGAAATTAGGTTCTCTTGGCAAACCTAAGCCGGTATCTTTACGCCAAACATGTCAAAACTGGTTTCTCTGCCTTGAGGACTCTGTGTAGGCTCTTGGGGCTTGGGAGTTTCTGGGTTGAGGAGGCACCTTATGCTGTCTAGCTTTGGGACTTGAAGAGAGGAAAGCTGGACCACTGCCCGGGCCAGAGTCTAATGTTGAAATGCCTGTTGCTAGATCACATCATCTAACTTTTAATACTGCTTCTGTGAATTCTTTAAGCATACTTACAAAAATATCTTGAGGCTGAGACTCTTTGTAGCTTCTGACACATATAGATTACAAAAGCAAACTTGGCTAATACCGTTGTGGGCAAGTGGGGTACTTTTTGATCTCAGTGCCTTAAGAGAGTGTGACTCTGGCAACTAAATATTCTGCTCTTTTATCAGCCTCAGGGATAGTAGGGTTTTTTTTTTTTTGGTTCCTATTAAATGTTTAAACAGTTACAAATGGATTTTTTTAAAGATTCATTTATTATTTATTTTTCTTTTATGGCTGTGTCAGGTCTTTTGTTTTAATAGCAACAGTTTAATTAATTAATTGTTGGGTGCGTTGGCTCTTCATTGCTGCGGGCGGGGGCTACTCTTTGTTGCGGTGCGTGGGCTTCTCATGTGGTGGCTTCTCTTGTTGCAGAGCACGGGCTCTAGGCACACACGCTTCAGTAGATGTGGTGTAAGGCTCAGTAGTTGTGGCTCACGGGCTTAGTTGCTCCACAGCATGTGGGATCTTCCCGGACTAGGGCTCGAACCTGTGTCCAGGTTCTTAACCACTTAACATTCTTAACCACTGCACCACCAGGGAAGTCCCCCTCTATGTATTTAAAATGATCTTTTCATTTATTTATTTGTTCATTGCCCATCTCCCTCTGACCAGAATTTAGGCTCCATGAGAGTCTGGAAACTTTCTGTCTCATTCACTGTCTTTTCCCAAGCACTTAGAACAGTGCCTGGCACACAGTAGGTGTTCATAAAATATTGTCAAAAGAATCAAAAGGTTTTAAATACTGTTGTCACATTATACCCTTAAAGGGGAGGAGTAACATTGTAAAGTATGACAAGAGATGCAATTAGGACCAATGGATAAAAACCGGGCCAGGCGAATCTTACCTTTCTTGCAGGAGTTGCCCAGTGGAGCTGCCCTAAGCTGGATTGCTCTCTAGTTGAGGTAATACGAAATATGGACGTCATCATCTCACAGGTGATTAAGTTTTAAGTCAGGGCTAAATCTGTATGGGTAAATACCAATTAGCCATAGTTACCTTTTTAAATTAAGCTGCTTAACCTACAATATGGCAGATAAGAAGCCACCTCACAAAATTCAGTTGCTCACGAAATCCCTGTGGAACAGTCCCTCATTACCACCCACTGGACATTTTATAGCTTTATAAATTGAGGCACGGTGAGGTTAAATGGCTTGTTTGAGATTTGATGAATAGATGGGAGAGTTGAGAGAGGATGAAAGGTTTCCTGTTTCCTGTTTGTGGACCCATTCATCAGCCCAGCAGAATGTTTTCTTTTTAAATATTTATTTATTTATCTATTTGGCTGCGCCAGGGCTTAGTTGCAGCACACAGGATCTTTTTTAGTTGTAGCACGTGGAGTCCTTAGTTGTGGCACACGGGCTCTTAGTTGTGACATGTGGGATCTAGTTCCCTGACCAGGGATGGAACCCGGGCCCCCTGCATTGGGAGCGTGAAGCCTTAGCCATTGGACCACCAGGGAAGCCCCCAGCAGAATTTATCAGTGTTCTTATTTTTCAAAAGAGTTTACAAGAAGGGTGTTTGTCTCTGTTCCCACAGCATTTTGTAGAAACCTCTTAAAGTGCTTATCACTTTTCACTAGAAATATTTGCTTGAATTTTTCTGTCAGTGACCAACACTGTATTCTGTTTATATTTGTATCCTCAGGGCCCAAGCACTCAGGAAATATATATTGAATGACTGAATGAGAGCTGAAAAACCTGAGATTTGCTAAAGCCTGACCACAGCTAGGTTTTCCTTTAGCTGAGTTTCTAGTTTAAATTAATTTGGTCTCCAGTAGTGACTTCTAATTTTGACTTAGGTTGACCACAGTGTTATGAGTTATGTGTATATATTCTGAAAGTAAAGAGAATGAATGGTAGTTACTTGTGTTTGCCGTAGGGATCCATTTTTTTGTTTCAATGTTGTAAAATTTTTTATCTTTAATAATCTTGATATCTGGGACTTCCCTGGTGGTGTAGTGGTTAAGACTCCGTGCTCCCAATGCAGGGGGCCTAGGTTCGATCCCTGGTCAGGGAACTAGATCCCATAGGCATGCCGCTACTAAGAGTTCCCATGCCACAGCTAAGGAGCCAGCGAGCTGCAACCAAGGAGCCCACCTGCCACAAGTAAAGAGCCCGCCTGCCACAACTAAGACCCAGTGCAACCAAATGAATAATAAATAAATAAATATTTTTAAAAAATCCTGTTATCTGCCCCTAAAACATAGATTTGAAAATTGTGGCTTATACTTAATGTAAGTGCACATGCTATAATACTCTGGGTTCTCTGGAACACATGAGAAGTAAAACTTAACTTGATAAAACCGTGTTTAAATGCTTAGAAAAAGATTTGACTGTAAAATGATTAAGTAGAAAAGTGAGTGATTTTGGATGTGACTTTCTGTCTGTGTTAAAGATATTTTGAATAATTACTAAGGATCTTTCACAGGGGAAAGGAAAGCATATTATGTTATATGAGTCAAGAATTTCCAGTTAGGTGAGAGAAAAAGTATAAGAAACTGCCCATTCTAGGAGCTAGTAGTCATCCATTTGAAACAAACTTTATGGCTTTTTTTTTGGCGGGGGGTAGATGTATGTTCTGTTACCTGCATTTAGAGAAAAAGTCGCTGATCTGTTTGTGGTAATTTGTTATAAAGCTTCTGATCTGAGTGAAGCCACGGTTTGTTTGGAGAATTTACTGCCCACAGCCTGTTAGACGCCTCTTGGAAAAACAGTTGTCATGACAGTAACTTAGACTCACCCCCAAAGAATTCAACAGATTATCTGGAAAGATTGCATCATCTTTAGCTAATGTGCTGTGTTCTGCTCATGTGATGCTGGTTAGTCTGCTGCTCTGAAAGGTGTGTAAGAGGACAGAGAAAACAGAGGCCAATTTTATATAGGTTACTATTCATACATTCCATGGTTACCAATAAGAGTGCTAAAAAGTCCCATTTGCCAGATCTAGAACTAGTACTTTCCTTAGCATGGACACACTGGCTGCTAACATAGCAGACTCTCACACTATCTGTCAGACACTGACTAAACAGTTTTATGTGGATTATTTTATTTAATCTTCACAGCAATCCTGTAATTATCACCATTTTACTTATGAGGAAGCTAAGATTGATTGATTTATTTATGGCTGCATTGGATCTTAGCTGCAGCACTTAGGCTCTTTGTTGTGGCGCAAGGGCTTCTTTCTAGTTGTGGCACGCAGGCTTAGTTGCCCCGCGGCATGTGGGATCTTCATTCCCCAACCAGGGATCGAACCTGCGTCCCCTGCATTGAAAGGCAGATTCTTAACCACTGGACCACCAGGGAAGTTCCGAAACTAAGATTTAGAAACTAAGCAACTTGACTAATTCATAGACAGAGCTGGCATTTGAATTTGTTCAACTTGGAGCCCATGCTTACTTAGTCTGTGTTAGCATATTTCTTCCTTTGCTCTCTTCTGAGCCATCAAATTCAGTCTCAGCCACTGGATATCTTTTTCCTTTTGTTGGTTTACATGGAAAAATGGCCTTTTCTGTGTAGTTCCCTACGGAGAAGGTCACCTTTCATTTCTTCAGCAAATGTTTGTTGAGTGTCTCCTGCTGTGCACTGTGGATTGCGGTGCTGGACACAACGGTTCCTGCGTGGAGTTTTCTCCAGCCTCCAACTCCATCTTTCCTCAGTGACACCTGTCATGACACCAGGATGTTTCTGAACTGTCCGGGGACTGCCTGCCCTCTGTCACCCTTCACATGCTGTCCTGCCTAGAGTACCTTAAACTGTAACTGCTTTGGTTCCTTAAATCAGTTTCACAAAGAGTTTGTCTTTCAGAGAAAAAGTATGTAGCTTTGAGACTTTAACATTTTCCATTTTCAACAAAGCTTAAATAGAGGGGCTTCCCTGGTGGTGCAGTGGTTGAGAGTCCGCCTGCCAGTGCAGGGGACACAGGTTCGTGCCCCGGTCCGGGAAGATCCCACATGCCACGGAGCGGCTGGGCCCGTGAGCCATGGCTACTGAGCTTGCGTGTCTGGAGCCTGTGCTCCGCAACAGGAGAGGCCACAACAGTGAGAGGCCCGCGTACTGCAAAAAAAAAAAAAAAAAAAAAGCTTAAATAGAGCTGGAAAAAAATGTGTATCATCCCAAACTCATAGAAAACTATATTCAGAGAAAAATTAGAACAAAATAGCTTTGGTATTAAAAAGCAAATTAGTATTGGTCTTAAGAAGTTAGGAAGGAAAGAGTAATAGACAACAAGGAAGTGGGAAAAAAGGAAATAGTGAGATAAAAAGTGAATTAAATAAAATAGAGAACATTAAAAACAAAAAGGAAAAACTTAAAAGCTGGTTCCTTGTGAAGATCGATAAAATAAGTTACCTTCCCAAAGTAAGTCTACATTTAACACAATCCCATTGGACTTTTTTTTTAATTAACCGAAATGATTTTTAAATTTATTAAATCAGTAAACCTACATAACCTAAATGTCTCCCAGTGGGGGCTGATTTAATAAACTGGAGTGAATCTGTATAGTGGAATGACGTGCGATTGTAAACACAAGGAGGACGTTCTCTGTCTTGATGTGGAATAAAGCGAGGTGCAGGACAGCTCATGTAGTACAGGTGCAAGACAGCTCACTTTTTGTATGTAAAAATGAAAGGGAGGAGTAAAAACATGAATTAACATTTCCTTTTTAAAAAGAAATTATTTATTTTTGGCTGTGTGGGGTCTTTGTTGCTGCACGTGGACTTCCTCTAGTTGCGGCGAGTGGGGGCTACTCTTCATTGCAGTGCGCGGGCTTCTCATTGCGGTGGCTTCTCTTGTTGCGGAGCACGGGCTCTAGGTGCGCGGGCTCAGTAGTTGTGGCACGTGGGCTCGGTAGTTGTGGCTCATGGGCTCTAGAGTGCAGGCACAGTAGTTGTGGCACACGGGCTCAGTAGTTGTGGCTCGCAGGCTCTAGAGTGCAGGCTCAGTAGTTGTGGCGCACAGGCTTAGTTGCTCCGCGGCACGTGGGATCTTCCCGGACCAGGGCTCAAACCTGTGTCCCCTGCATGGGCAGGCGGATTCTTAACCACTGCACCACCAGGGAAGCCCCAGCATTTGCTTTTATATGCACAAAGAAAAGCTGGGAGGAGGATACACTCTACATCAATAGCGGTAGCTACCTGTGATGGGGAGGGTGGGATAGTTAGGGACAGGAGTTTAGTAAGAGAGGCTTTTCCCTGGATACATATATTTAAAAGTTTTTGAACTATGAGAATGCATTGGCTATTCAAGAATTAATTCATGGGCTTCCCTGGTGGCGCAGTGGTTGAGAGTCCGCCTGCCGATGCAGGGGACGCGGGTTCGTGCCCCGGTCCGGGAAGATCCCACATGCCGCGGAGCGGCTGGGCCTGTGAGCCATGGCCGCTGAGCCTGCGCATCTGGAGCCTGTGCTCCGCAACGGGAGAGGCCACAACAGTGAGAGGCCCGCGTACCGCAAAAAAAAAAAAAAAAAAAAAAAAAGAATTAATTCATTATAAAGAGTTACCTTTTTAATCAGTAAGAAAAAGGTGAACATCCCAAATGAAAAATGAGTAAAGTGCACGTTGTGATACATCTGTACTGTGGATACTAAACAGCTGCCATAAAATAGCGGGAAAATGGACCAAAATGTCAGCAGTGAGTGTTCCTGGGTGTTGAGATTACAGGAATAACATTTATTTTTTGTTCATAATGTTCTTAATTGCCTGCGGTGACTCGCTTCTTGTATAATTAGGGAATTTTTTTTAATTAAGGAAAAAGAGGGAATTCCCTGGTGGTCCAGTGGTTAGGACTCTGTGCTTTCACCGCTGGGGCCCAGGTTCGAGCCCTGGTTGGGGAACTAAGACCCCATGAGCCCTGAGGCTCAGCCAAAAAATTTTAAAAAAAGAAAAAAGAAGCTTAGCTAAAAGTAAGAAAATCAGTATTCTGAAGAATAATAGTAATAAGGGAAAGCCAGCCCCAGGAAATACCATGCAGGTTGTGAAGTAGCAGTAATCAAAATGCCATGGCAGTAGCACAGATACTGAACTTTTGAAACTGTAAAAAGACTCAGATCTGTTCTTATGTGCATGTGAGAGAGAATATGATAAAATGAGTATTTGAAATAGAAAAATAATGGCAAAGGAAGAAATAATAAATGCTGATGGGATAATTTTGGAAATAATGTTTGCATGTTATGTCAAACAACAGCTGGGACAAAGAGACATTTAAAAAGATTCACAGCTTTGAACAGTTCACGTAAAATGTGAAGCACAGTCATTTTAATAGTTGTGAAGAAATGGAGAGCCTCACAGTGGAAAATATCAATATTTAAAATATTTTAAAGAGGACTTCCCTGGTGGCGCAGTGGTTGGGAGTCCGCCTGCCGATGCAGGGGACGCGGGTTCGTGCCCCGGTCCGGGGGGATCCCACATGCTGTGGAGCGGCTGGGCCTGTGAGCCGTGGCCGCTGGGCCTGCGCGTCCGGAGCCTGTGCTCCGCAGCGGGAGAGGCCACAACAGGGAGAGGCCCGCGTACCGCAAAAAAAAAAAAAAAAAAAAAATTTTAAAGAATTTACATTTCATGTGTGTGGATGTGTGAATATTTGTCTTTAACATGTACGTGTTATTGCTTTACCTGGATAATGATGTAAAGGACGTTTGGGAACATAAACACAGCAATTGTTACAGTGGATTATGCATGAATTTTGTTTTTCTTTAAGGACGTAGGGGTTTTATTTTTGTAGCAAATATTTATTTTGAAGCAGAAACCTCCCTCCGGAGTAATAAGGTATTTTTTTAATTGGACTAAATGTTGATGACTGCGCATCACCTAGGCGATTTCATTATTGGACTATATCAGGTATCGGATCACTCTGGCGACTGAAGTCACCCAGGTGAACTTTGCTAACCTTTGGAGAGAACTCTTTGAAGAGTTGGAGAGGAGGTTAAGAGAAGAGCTGCTTGGAGAAATGATGGAACACAGTATTGGCTGCAGCTGCAAAGGATTAAGCTGTGAAATTGTAATTATGTTCATCTCTTCCTTTTAACGTTCTCTTCTTCCAGGTTGGTGGCACGAAGGCTGGCGTCGTCCGGTTTCTTGGGGAGACAGACTTCGCCAAGGGGGAGTGGTGTGGTGTGGAGTTGGATGAGCCTCTTGGGAAGAACGATGGGGCTGTCGCTGGAACAAGGTTTGTTTGCAGTTGGAATCTCATCTCCCTCTTGCATGTAAAGGTGCTCAAGCCGATCCCACCAACCGTGTATAATAAAATGGACGTGAGTGTTTTGAAGAGCTGCACTTTTATTTCCTAAGACTCATCTACAGGTTTTTCCCCCCACTAGAATCAGAGTCTTTCTTTTGACTGTCTGTTTTAGTAATACGTGCAGTGCGTCTGAGTAGATTCTGAGCAAGTATTTGGTTTATTTGTCTAACTATTTATTTTATTTTAAAAATTTATTAATTTTATTTATTTTTGGCTGTGTTAGGTCTTCGTTGCTGTGCGTGGGCTGTCCTAGTGGATCCTTAGCCACTGCACCACCAGGGAAGCCCTATCTATTTATTTTTAAGGCTTTTTTTTTTTTTAGAGCAGTTTTAGGTTCACAGCAGAATTGAGAGAAAGGTACAGAGATATCCCTCCTCTACCCCCTGCCCCACACATGCACAGCCTCCCCCATTATCAACATCCTGCACCCAAGTGGTCCATTTATGACAGCTGGTGAACCTATATTGACACATCATTATCCCCCAAAGTCTGTAGTTTATATTAGTTTATTCTTGGTATACATTCTGTGGTTTTAGACAAGTGTGTAATGACATGTTTCTACAATTATAGTATCATCTATAGTGTGTTCATTTTATTTTTCAAAATAGAAAGGAAATACTATGTCATCCTTTTGGCTGCTCTCCCTTTGATAGCAGTCAACGTCTGAATGAGTTTCTGGGCGTTGGAGTGTAGGGGGAGTGAGGAGAAGGAAGCTGCTTTTGTTAGGACGAGAACGCAAAATGTGTCTTTATATCTGGTGACAAGGATTCCATCCGGTGACAAGGATTCCATCCTGTGGCAAGAGGACTGACGGCAAGCACACCTATTCCACTGTGAGGATAACCCCAGTGTCACCTCACAGGGATAGGGTGGGAGTTAAGTCATGCAGATGAATGCAAGAGGCGTTTCCCACACTTCAGATGCTTTGAAGGCCTTGGGCACAGTTGTGGTCTCTGATGCATTATTGTTAGTAGTATAAAGTGTTATAGTTAACATTTTACTTATAAAATGTTTACAGACTGATTATAAGCATATAGGTCTTATGTACCAAATGCAATAATAATGCCTCGAGGAGATTAAAAAAATCTCTTGGTGCTGCAACGATTATGAAGCCATATCATTGATATCCTTCATATTAAGTTGTTATAATTCGCTGGAGTCGTGAGATCTCCAAGTGTCAGTACCAGTTGATACTACTCCACCTTTACTTGAGTGAATCTGCCAGAATTAGGTGCTTGTTTGATTTCTCTTGCCCTTTGTTTGGCAAGGTTTTATTAAGTGGGATCACTCCTCTGCTGTGTGTTTATCAGATAGTAGAAATACCTTCCCTGTGCGTAAAATCTTAGTAACAGATGAGTGATTCCATCTCTGTGTATCATACTGTTATTTCCTAGTGTGTTTTCTAAAACATTGTTGTGGGGCTTCCCTGGTGGTGCAGTGGTTAAGAATCCGCCTGCCAATGGGGGGGGACACAGGTTCGAGCCCCGGTCTGGGAAGATCCCACATGCTGCGGAGCAACTAAGCCCGTGCGCCACAGCTACTGAGCCTGCACTCTAGAGCCTGTGAGCCACAACTACTGAGCCCGTGTGCCGCAACTACTGAAGCCCACGTGCCTAGAGCCCTTGCTCCGCAACAAGCGAAGACACCACAATGAGAAGCCCGCGCACTGCAACGAAAAGTAGCCCCTGGTCACCGCAACTAGAGAAAGCCTGCACGCAGCAACGAAGATCCACTGCAGCCAAAAATAAATAATTTTTAAAAATAATAAATTAAAAAAAAACTATTATTATGGTTATTTATTAGCTTGCACACCAGTGAGTGCCACGGGCTGGTGCACCACCCCAGCTGGTTGGTAAAATTCACAGCAAACCAGTCACGAGTTACGAGTCAGGAGAGCTTTTTGGTTATAGTTGTATTTCTTGTAATTAACTTGCTTCTTGTTACTATTCCTGTTGTTGTCCCCTAAAGGTATTTTCAGTGTCAACCCAAATATGGCCTGTTTGCTCCTGTCCACAAAGTGACCAAGATCGGCTTCCCTTCCACCACACCAGCCAAAGCCAAGGCCGCTGCCGTGAGGCGGGTGATGGCGACCACACCCGCCAGCCTGACGCGCAGCCCTTCTGCCTCTTCTCTCAGCTCCATGAGCTCTGTGGCCTCCTCTGTAAGCAGCAAGCCCAGTCGGACAGGATTGGTAAGCCTCCTGCTGCGTGTTTCTGCGTCCCAGGCACTGTAAATGCCCCCCAACCCCACCCCGTCAGTGTGCCTGCTTTGCTTTAGGAGATGTTAAGTCTTCTCTTGCCCTTGTACTAAATGTTCTCTGTAGCTTGTGAATGTCCTTACAAATTTTGCAACAAAACAAAAACCTCTAGCAAGAATACAAGTTTGAAATAAAGAATTTTTTTAACAGCCCTTTTCAGGTTCCTTAGACTTTAAGATATAACAGTTCTTGGTGAATCTATAGTAACTACTACTTAGTCTAACATATGGGATGATTGAGTATTCTGAAATTATTTTGGCATCAGAAGGACAGGAGAATTGGAGGGATCCTTTTCCTCAAGGACCTGGGTGTCTTTCTCTTTGACATCAAACAATTTTAGGAACTACAGTCGTTTGAGAAAAGGCATGTTCTTAGAATTTTAGTGTTATGTTCATACAGTCTAACCCGCTGAAAGCAGTTGGTGTGTGGAGCGTTCCTGACTCAGGCCAGAGGATGCAGAGGGGAACTTAGGGAACTTGAAAGGATGCTAGGAAAAGCCATGTTTTGTTTTGTCTCCATCTCCCCCTTCCCCCACTCCCCCTTACTTTCTCCCTCTCTTTCCCATTTAGATCAGCAAGAGAAAATCATCAGAATCAAAATAGGCAGCATCTCATTCTGTTTGTTAATGTCATGCTTTTTTTTTAGCGTCAAAGCAATGACTTTTTGGCTTTGCTCCCTCCCACCCCCCACCCTTTAGTTTATTCACTGGAAGTGAGGCAAACACTGTTTAAATTTGAAGTGGCAGTATGAGGTTGTACCCCAGACTGAATTCAGGATCTCTGCTTTATGACAATGAACGACAGACAGGAGTTAGAACGTGAAGTGTCATGATCGGGCAGTAAGGCTGCTGGCCCTTGATCTCGTTTTGCCTTCTCTCCATTGACCTTGGGCAGGGAAGGCAACGGTTGGCCCTTGATCTCGTTTTGCCTTCTCTCCATTGACCTTGGGCAGGGAAGGCAACAGCGGAAGCGTCTTTCTTTAAAGTAGGGGTTATGCTTCTCTGGACTTTGTTCCTCTTATGTTCAAGTAAAATAAATACCTGCTTGGACTATGTCATTTTGCATATAAAAGTCTGCATCTTCAACAGAAAAATTACAAATGGACTTATGAGAAAAGCTTGTCAAGAACTTTTTGAATGTTTGAGTGAAATGGATGAAGAAACCCCTCTGTTTGGATGAAGCCTTGTTCAGAGTGGGTCAGCAAACTCTAAAGTGGAAATCGAGTTTACTAATCCAGGAACAATTCCGTGAAAGTATCTACCCTAGATTAGGAATTATTTCTTGTGTAATTTTTACTACGTTGTAATTAAGTGTCTGTTTCTTTGGAGATGCCCAAGCGCCCCCGCTGCTCCCGTAACCGGTCCTCTTACTTTTTAGAACAGTTCTGATTCCTCTTAGTTCACCTCATTTTCTTTTGAAGAAAACTAGCAAAAGAGAACTGAGTCTCCTTGCCTTGTAAAACAGCTTGTTTTTTGTACCTCTTTATATAGAGTGGCTATAGTTTCTAAACCAAAAATCACCATAAAAGAATATACCAAAAACACAGAGTAATTGAAAGCGTGACTTCTTAAAAATGCACCTCAACAACGTGATCCCTTGTGTGTATATATATATATATGTATATATAAAGTGGGGACATTCCTTAATGCACAGCGATCTTCTGAAAGAATTGAGTACAGAGGTGCCCAGCCTTTCTGGTTCCACAGAACCTTTAGTCTCAGTTATTTTTTCACAGTGCCCGTAGGCCTAAAGAAATAGCTAACAGTTCTGTTTATTAAGTAGTTAGGTCCAAACAACTTAATATTTATGTCCTAACAATTTAATAGCTCTTCAAAAAAAAAAAAGGTTCACATTAATTGAAAGGAAAAAGAATATTTTTAATTCATTCTTGAATAACCACAGTGAACTAGTATTAGGTTGCATGCTCTTCTTGGGCACTGCATATCCTGTCAGACCTTGGACTCTTCCTGGACACCGCCACCCTCACTTCCTGTGCCACATTGGTTTTTGCACAGTACTTGCTTTTGGTCTGGCAGTAGCCAAAACCCGGCTTCGGAAAGACATGACGTTATGGAAAGGAATGTAGTACAATCCAAGGTTGAAACTGAATCCCCTCCAGCTAGCAGTTTGCATGGTATCCAACGGGTGTCGCTGTTTCCTTGTGTTTCCCTGTGAGTTTGCTGCAGTACCCTGGGGTGTACCTCTGCGTGGGGTTTGGGAACCTCAGATTTAGTGTATTCAGGAAGAACCGTTAGTACGAGAAAGTATAACCACATAGTAAAATTGGAAGATCAAGGTCAGATGGTTCAAAGAGAGACTAGGAATTCCCCGCCGCCCCATATACGTAAGTAATGCAAGAAATTTCACTAAATAGAAACAGCGAAGGACAGTTTGGGTGTACTTTACTCTCATAGCTGTCAAACTGCCTAACTCTGAACTGACGGCAGGTCCTCACTGTCAGTCTGCGTCCTGGCCGGGGGCTCAGCTAGACGGAGGACGAGGAGAGCCTTCAAGCAGCAAGCGAGGCTTTGACTGCAGAGGGTGAAGTCGAGCGGCGTCGACCCGGAGCCAGTGATTGCCAAGTAAATGGCCGTGGACAGACGCTCACCAAGGGATGTGGCCTCTTCTGGACCACCTCCCAGCCCCCGGAGCCCAGCTTGGAAGAGTGTTACTCAGCTTGCCCACATTACCTATGCACATTTAATGGAAGGTTACGTCCTCTGTGTTTTTACATGACGATTAGCCATCTGGAGGAGGTATCGGGTGTGTGAAGCAGCAAAGATGAACGGGTGACAGCGCTGAAACACGTTTTCTCCACGCCTCAGCCCACCACTCTTCCTCCCTCCCCTCTTGTTTCCCCCCCCCCGTTCCCTCTCCAGTCCCCATTTTTTTTACCTCCTTCCTTCCCCTGCTTCTCTTTCTCCACAGGTTTTTCTCCCCCCCTTTTCTCTCTCCCATGCCCTTTTCCTCCTTTCTCTTACGTATACTTGAACTCTCATTCACCCACTCACACATGCTTTTGAAGGCACGTACAGGTTTCCTTTTAATCTTTTGTCTTTATAAGTCTTTCTGGTGGCTGGGATTCAGGTCCTCATGGCTGGATTCCTGGGTGAAATCACCTCTGCCTTTCATCTTGAAAGAAAGATGAAGAAAATCCTGACAGAGATCCAGCTACGTAATCAATTGAAAGAAGGTTCGTGACTCCAAGCGTGACCTCTTGGTCACGTAATGGTATTTAGAAGCTTAAGAAGTTGAAAAACAGGTCTAATCCCGAACTCTAAGGATCAAAAGATTGGCCAGACTGTCATAACAAGAAGATAACTATTCATGAAGCTCAGGCCGAAACGGAGTCTAGAGAAGCTTGGTACCTGGGTTCTGAGGAATTTTTTAGATTCCTACCCGGCCCCGTCAGCAGAGCTCAGGGCACCTTTGCTTCTGAGCCACTTCTTCTAAGCATCTTCCCGGTTGTTCCATGACTTCTTTACATTGCTGGGTTCTTTGTGAAATTGGCAGACAGGAGGCACACGCTGTCTTGTTTCCTCGATGAAAAGCCTTTCCTAAGCCTCGGCAAGCCTGCGAGCTGGGGCAGTGCTTTTTGCTTTGCTGAGGAGACACCTGCCTGCATGCATCGCTCCCTCCTTGCATCCCTGATAGCATCATCGCCCTTCACTTCTTTAACTTTCCTTTGCAGTTGACCGAAACCTCCTCCCGTTACGCCAGGAAGATCTCCGGCACCACTGCCCTCCAGGAGGCCCTGAAGGAGAAGCAGCAGCACATTGAGCAGCTGCTGGCTGAACGGGATCTAGAGAGGGCGGAGGTGGCCAAGGCCACGAGCCACGTGGGGGAGATAGAGCAGGAGCTAGCTCTGGCCCGGGACGGACACGACCAGGTGAAGTCTGGCACTGACCTTGTTGCAGAGATGGTGACAGGTTCTAAGCTGATCTTGTTGCAGAGACTGTGATGGTTTCTAAATTGAGGGAGGAGGTTGAACAGTGTACTTGGTGCTTGGAGCCGGGGAGCTGGTCTCGAGCGCACTGGAAAGGAGCATAGATGTCTTTGCTGGGCTTGTTTGAAAGCTGTGCCCTGGGGTACCAGTTTGCATCATCATAAAGATGAAGTTCTGTTCTTCTCGAGTCTGTTGCACTCTTTTGGTCTTTACGTCCAGGTCTCTTGGCCTGTCTGTGTCAGGTGAGCGTGTGTACTAGGACCTTACCAGTGGCGACGGCTCCTGTTTTGTACATTATGCTTTGTACGAGTTTCAGCTCAAAAAAGATGAGCGTTGTTTTAACATTGCCCCCTTATTTCTTTAATGGTGTGGTTTTTCATCATCTAGCTCCCAGGAGTGCTGCCGAGAATAACCTATCATAAGAGATCATAGAAAGCATTTTAATGCGAAAAGGTTTTTTGAGTAATGCCGACCCACAGTGGTACCATTTAGCCGTAGCTCTTTGGAGGCATCCCTGGGCATGCATCTGGGTCAGAAGGAGGCCACTCACCGACACCCTTGCCTTCCCCAGCATGTCCTGGAATTGGAGGCCAAGATGGACCAGCTGCGAGCAATGGTGGAAGCTGCTGACAGGGAGAAGGTGGAGCTTCTCAACCAACTTGAAGAGGAGAGAAGGTGATCCTGAACTGTTCTCCTTTTAAACAGCCTTCGGGAGAACTCCCCCATCAACAGCCTTGTTGGTGTCAAACCCTTAGAACCAAAGGACTCTCTCTGTGTTCAGTGGAGATTGAACTCCTCGTGCTGTGTGAGGAGGGTTTGCTTTGATTTGACTTTTTTGAGAAGTTTGGAACCAGCTAAATGTGCCCTGGTTAATTTAACAACGATTTATTGAGCACCTGCTGTGTGCCAAACATCCTCTAGAGGATGGCCTGAGTCAGTTAATTCAAACCCAGCTTCTACCTAGAGCCACTCCTGGAAAAAGGATTTTCTAGGCCCAGTTACCTGGTATTTATGAAACGCCTTCTGCATATCTAATGAAATCGTATTGTGTCTGGGGGGTGACAGAGGGGCCCTGACCTCAGGAAACTCATTACCTTTATAGGAAAACAAAACTCTCAATTAGAGAATTATCCAGGTCAGGATGAAATCAGGTGCTAAACTGTGTGAGACAGAGAAAGCAAGTTTGATTCTTATAAAAGGTCTTTTGAGACCATTAGCGAACAAGATCTCTGGGAAAAGTGTCTGCGTGGAAACGATTTGACTGTCTCTGGGCTATGGGACGTTGTTTGTCCTCGGTTGCACTTAATGCCATCTCCTGTCATTTCTGATCGCAGCGATGTAATGCAGGGCTCTTTAGGATGGTCACGAGCACTACTGTGCTGGGGGATACAGGGGGATAGTAACAGTGCCTTACTAGGGAAATGGCTGTCCCACTGGAGAGAGAAGCACTATACACAGGAAGTTCTCCTTGCATCCTAAAAATGGCTACGAGTGAACGAGACATAGTGACAGGTCCTTATGAAGGCCAAGGCATCTGTACCACTTGCTTCGGTTTTTTTTTTTTTTTTGCGGTACACGGGCCTCTCACTGCTGTGGCCTCTCCCGTTGTGGAGCACAGGCTCCGGACGCGCAGGCTCAGCGGCCATGGCTCACGGGCCCAGCCGCTCCGCGGCATATGGGATCTTCCCGGACCGGGGCATGAACCCACGTCCCCTGCATCGGCAGGTGGACTCTCAACCGCTGCACCACCAGGGAAGCCCTGCTTCTGTTTTTAAACCGGCTGTTGCTCTGCTGACTTCTGGGCAGTAGAAATGCCCCCCAGCTCTCCAGTAAGCTTGAGGGCTTTAACCTATGATTGTATTTCTGACTTAACCAAGTAGAATTTTTTTATTCTTAATTTTGTTAGAAATGCTAGTGAATTTGAAAGATTTTTTTTTTTTTGCATGTAGATTTGTCCTCCTTTTCTTCTCTTACATCCAATTTTGTAAAGATTCACAATGTGGGTGTTACCCAGATTTTGTAGATCTTCCTAGTATCCTATTTCATTGACTTTGTGATGGCATTAATTGAAACCCACGTGCCATATCAGAGATTTTTAAATGTGAAAAAGAAATGTGCATTTTAGAAGCAGAGAAATAGGATCCTTGATTGCCTCTCTCCCAAATTATTCACAGCCTTATTCTCCCACTCTTGGAACAGGTACTCGTGTTGTCCTGGGGATCTCTGCATGGGTAGCATCTCTGCTAACCTCACGCTAGAATGCCTGATGTGGGGTGGTATAGAGAGAGATTTGTTTTCTGTACCATTTTCCCCTATGTTGTGTTATTGGAAAGTAGAAATTATAGACTTCCATTCTCAAACCGGTTTCTGTGGTAATCAAACCTTTTCCTTTCAGGCTGATCTTGTCTTTTTTTGTTTTTTTTTTCTTTTTTCTGGGAGGAGGGGGTGGAGGAGGAGAAGAGATCTTGCCTTGATTAGATCCATTTCTGGCGGCTGTGACCTGGGGAACCAGTTGCTTTTTCTCATCTCTACCTCATCCCTTCTGGAATCCATACCTGGATAAAACTTTAGAGTTTCCCTATAAACTAGAGGCTTAAAGATGCATTTCTTTATTTTCTGTGTCTCTAAGGCATTTCTTTCCATCATCATCTGCTACATTCATCAGGACATTGATTATATATATATAATTTTGGGATAAGGCAGAGGTGTTTCTTAGTTACTTTCTTACGTGTTTTGTTTTGATTTTATTCCACAGGAAGGTTGAGGACCTTCAGTTCCGGGTTGAAGAAGAATCAATTACTAAGGGCGATCTTGAGGTAAAACCCCACCAGCTCTCTAAAGCCTTTATGGATACAGTATTCAGAAATACGGATAAAATCGTTGTGGTCAGAACAGGCAGCAGAGGGGGGCGGCAGGAACCCCGGCCTCTGGCCTGTGGGCGGTGGCTGCCCTCGAGCCTGTCACTGTGCCGTCCCAACTCCAGTGGCCGAGTAAAATTCTTACTACCCTTTTCTCATGCTTCAGAATTCAAAACCTTGAATTGGAGTTAATCAAGTCATAAATCTGGCAGTGTGTCCTATGTGAGACTCTACACCTTCCTCCGATGATCAGAAATGGCATTTTAAAGAACATTTTTTATTTCATCATGATAGTTCAGAACAATCTCAGCTTTGCTTTTCAGTTGAGCAGGATAAATCCTTTATAACCCTATAGACAATAAATGTATGTTCTAGTAATTGATTTTTTTTTTTTTTTTCCTGTACGCGGGCCTCTCACTGTTGTGGCCTCTCCCGTTGCGGAGCACAGGCTCCGGACGCGCAGGCTCAGCAGCCATGGCTCACGGGCGCAGCTGCTCCGCGGCATGTGGGATCTTCCCGGACCGGGGCACGAACCCGTGTCCCCTGCATTGGCAGGCGGACTCTCAAACACTGCGCCACCAGGGAAGCCCTGATTTTTTTTTTTCTAGTCATTACCAGAAAAAGAACAATTTTATTTCAACCTCTTTATTCCATGGCGTACTTTAAATTCACAGAGATTTTCCTTTAGCATCAAGTTTCTCTCTCTTAACAGTCATTCGTATTAGTTTTTTAATAAGACACCAGAATTAAATGGTTTTGATGCTTTTCAAACCACTGCTAGATGTATGACAAATATAAAGTTAAAAATTTTCAAATTTGCAGATTTTTGGTACTTTAAGCCGTAATATTTTAGTAGAAGTTTCACTTGTCTGTGCAGTTCTCAGAATACACATTTTTGCTACTGTTGCAATTTTAGTCTATTGATTGCCCACACCATGCTTCAATTTCAAGAGCCCTTCCAAATAAGACTGATTTCTTTGGGAATAAATGTATCTTTACAGTCAATGAAGAATAAGGGAAACGTATTCTGAGTTCTAGCTTTATAAGGCCCAGCATTTATTGGATTATTAGTAATTTGATGGGTATCTTCCTCCCTCATTTCATGTAGAGTCGCAGTCCTTTAGCTGACTTTTGTGTTGTTCTCATCCATTTAAAAACACCCCAAAATCTCATTAGAAGTTTCATATCATCATCTAATTCATGTCAAATACAGCCTATGATGTTTTGAGGAGGGGCAGTTGAAATATTTACATCAGCACTAGGCTAGGATAGTCTGTCTGGTAAACTTGTAATTAATCAGTTACTTTGAAACCCTAACACATATTGAAACTTTAGTTGAATCTCTCTTTTGTTGTTAATTATTTTATTTTTTTACTGATAGCAAAAGAGCCAGATTTCTGAAGATCCTGAGAATGTAAGAGGGCACTTAACTGTGTGGATATTTCCCTTGTTAACACAGATTGATTACAGATTAAATTGCTTATTGATATACTCAAATACTAACTGCATAATCTGATCTTGAGACATTGTCCTTAATATTTCTGTGCATGTGGGCTTTCAAAGCAGTTACATTTGAATCCTGAAGAAATTGTATGTAATGACTAAGTTCTGTAAACCCATTTGTTTAACACATAGGCACACGTTTCTTTAAAGAATTTCAGCAAAAAGAAAGAAAAGAATTTTGTATGGGGCCCGGCCTTCTTCCCTTAATTCATAATGCCTTCTAGTTTTAATAGAATTATTACAAAATAGAAGCTACCTGACTGAAACATAAAACATATTAGATGAAGTTGTTACAGAAATTTTGGGGGAAAGTTTCCCCAAGTTTAATTTATTCCCATAAAAATAAAGGAATGGAGTCCCAGACTGATTGCCTTTTGTGTGAGCTCCCACTGCTGGCCAATGGCTGCCAGTGCAGCTGACGAGAAATTCAAACTTCAGTTTGTTGGGGCCGTGTTTTCCCTAGTTTGAGGCTAGAGGCAGGCATTCTTCAGTGAAGACGTTGTGTATTTTAAATTTATTATTCTTGAAGAGAGATTTTTCTAGTAGCAGCGCCACTAGGCACGGAGGTGTATTTCTTTTCCTTCCTCCCTCTGTTTAGGATCAAACACCCAATTCCGATCGTACCAGAGTGGCCTCAAAAGCACGGCTTCTCGGCGCACCCTGCCAGCTGAGATGCCGCTTGAAAAAAACCTAAAAACTTCTTCCTTTGAGGCACCACCACAAGAGAACAAGATTAAAACAGAATTTTTCTTCCCACCACCTCCCGGCAGCTGAACTAGACAACTCGAGACTGAACTTTTTAAAAAGCCTCCGTTCTGAAGGTCTCCTTTTTGTGAAAGCTCCCTCAGTGATCTGGGTCTCTTCTCTGCTTCCAAAACAGGCTCCTGCTACCTCCGGAGCCAGTCTGCATGGGACTCCCTCCCGCCTCTCCTGTGCGCGCTTCTCGCGGAGCCTTGGCTTTCTCTCTCAATCCCCTGCCCCAGGGCTCTCCTCTTGGGATACTCTGTCCTATTCTAAGAAAGGAATAATTTTAATGGGAGGGTTGTCCTGTTCAGCATAACGTTTTTACCACATACCGTGGAAGGGAAGCGGATCACTAGCTTCCTTGCTGGTAGGTGACCAAGTACAGCTGTGGAGCCCAGATCATTCGTGTGCACTCTCACCAGTCAGGAGGCACCTGGAGGATCTCGGAATGGGGAGAAGATCACATTCAGTGGGTATTTGCTTTTTATCTGGAAGTAGTGACCTTTCACCCAGAGGACACTGAACTCAGTGTCAAGGGAAGAAAGGTTCTGTTGCCTTTGGTTTCTTCCTGTTAATTTTGGATTTCTGTTCTTGAGGCTGTGACCCCAACTGTGTAGATCTGGATTAGATTCTTTTCTTGTAAAAGCAGGTAACTTGAACAACCTCTGTCTAAGGTACATATGGACGAAGGGGACTACCCAGACAATTAGGTTTTGAATTTTATTTCATTATTTTTCTTGAATGTAAAGAGCTGAAGCAGGTGAAGAATTTTTACCAAAAAAAAAATTTATTTACTTTTTAAATATTCTATGATGGTTTTTTTATACCTGGTTCACAAGCAAACTGACCTCTTGAATGCACTGAATCCCCAGAGTACCACTGGAGTGAGCAAAGATGTTTATAATGTAAAACATTCCACCTTAAGTTTTGCACTCCTTTCTGTCAGTTTAGAGTTTGTTGTCATTTCCTTGTTGCCCTTAATTGTCCAGACTGATAGATCCTACGGGTTGGAACCACAAAATAACTAGAAGCTGCTGGGAGCAGCTCTGTCAACAGGTTTTATCAGTTGATTATGTTGATAACCTCTTGGATGGGAGAGGTGAGCGGGGAAAGAGGTCCGTTCAGACTGATCTAGGTTATTTCAAATTGATTAAGATTCTGATGCACTTAAGCCTGTTAGAAAGAGGTCGCCCTCTGGCTCCTCCATCAGCTTCCATGTAAGTAAGTGATGATGGGCAGTCTGAGGTTTGGAAACATGTGAAGACCTTACCGGCTCCTTTTGCATGGAGTTGAAACTCATGCCTTTCTGTTGAGTCACTGTTTCTTACCTCTGAACTGAGAAGAATGAGTTGTCTTAGGATCAAGATTATGAGCCCCTTACCAGTTGCAGTTCAACTTTGCTCCTGCTTTGAACCTTAGGGATGGAGGCCCTCAAGCACAATTATTACTGAATTTTCTCTTTTAAATCTGATCCCCACCCCCCACCCCCCGCTTTGTTTTCTGGCAACAGTCTTTGGAAAGTCCACCCTTGGAAGGAAATGAGAGCTTTAGTGACTCCTCACCTGTTATATATGGGAATGTTGCTGAGAATCTCAGACCCTTCTCACTCATCTCAGCAAAAAGGCCACTGGTGTGATTTCCTTAGCTCTAGGTCCTAGATTTCCTTCGTTAGGTTTAATACTTGACCCTTGCTCACGTCAAATTGTACGCCAAAGTGCAAAGATCTGCTCTAGGGACTAACTGAACACTTAGAGACTTATGACGTTATCTTTTCCATATTTGGGTGATAGTGATCATTTTGAGGGTCAATTCACTTTTTAAGTCACAAGTCAGTTACATACACATTAATGTCAAGTAGCTGTTGTGGGGAGGAGGGAAAATGATAGATTAGGGGAATATTAACTATTCTAATTTGTGCTGATAAACTTCACTTATCAATATAACATATTTGGCTGCATGCATCTGACACCTTTCACCTTGCCTCATGTGTTTTCCATTTTTTCTTTCTCAGTAGACTAGCCCATGTCCCCTGCCCACCTCATCCTCTTGTCCATAGTGTTCATCCTCACCCCCAGCCTCTTCATCTCGGTCCACCCTCATCCCTCCTCCATCACCCTTTCTGTTCATCCTCCGGCGGAAGGTACTGCCGGCTCAGCCTGCAGGCCGCGCCCTCTCCTCCTGTGCTGGCATGTCACGGTGGCACTGTTGTGTTTCTTCCTCTTCCTTTTTACTGACAGACGCAGACCAAACTGGAGCATGCCCGCATTAAGGAGCTTGAACAGAGCCTGCTCTTTGAAAAGACCAAAGCTGACAAACTCCAGAGGGAGTTAGAAGACACTAGGGTAATGGTTTTCACTATTTAATGAAGCAGACCCATGTTTGCGAACGGTGGACACCGCGGGTGACGGGCCCTGCAGTTGGCCTAAGCCTTGACCCAGTGGTTCGACTTGAGTTTGGCCTTGGCACCGCCCAGGTGCTCGTGAGTGTAGGTTGATGGGTGGGCACAGGTGTTTTATGTGGAACCTTTGGTCCAAGGTGAAGATTCATTCCTTTGGTTAACTCAACCAAGATCAAGATCCGAAACTCAGCGACTGTGTAGACTGCGTGGACGTCCACAGATGCATTTGAGGTTCTTTGTATTAATACCGGGAAATACCTTTCTCCAGTTTGCACCAGCAGTCAGTGGTCCTCTTGTTCTCATATTCCTAGTGGGTTTTCTAAATAATTTTTTGTTGTTTCACTTTAGCTCTCTTTTCCTGCCTTCTTCCCTGGCCTCTTAGGCAAAGGGAATAGAAACGTTGGCTCTTTTTTAATGAGAGTTAGGGACTTTCACCCCAGCTATCTTTTTTTCTTCGCACCTGATCTCTTTGAATTTCTGTTACCCAGTAGGTTAGAATCTCAGTGGTCAGGAGGAAAAAGTGTGTTGGGAACAGAATGGCTTCTTACGACCCCCAGCTCACTGCGTTTGGCTCTCGGAGCCAGTGCCTTAGTCATGTTCTCACTTGCTTATGTATTTAAGCACCCATATAGTGCTTACTTTATGCCAGGCACTATTCCAAGCACTTTACAAGTATTAACTTATTCAGTCTTACCACAACCCCAGGGGAGAGGTAGTGGTATTGTCCCCATTTTACAGGTGAGGAAACCGAGGCACGGAGAGGTTAAATAATATGTCCAAGGTCACACAGCTGATAGAGATAGGGGGGCCAGGATTTCTATTTGGGCCATTTGACCCCAGAGTCTGTGCTCTTAACCACTACAGGATGGAGTCTGTCTATTATGGAAGTAGTTTTGTGGTAAAAGATGTAAGAGCTAATCTGAGTCACATATAAGAAAACACGTATGTATTATATACCTCTTAAATCACGAATTTGACTGTTAACAGCTAAATCAGACAGATCCTTAATTTTAACATTTCAGAAATGATTCTGTGTCTGATCAAATTTGGTATCCTGATTTTTTTCCTTTTGAATTATCAGTATTTGTAGAAATTTCTCTTCTTGAGAAATCATTGATCTAAAAAATCTAGAAAATCGAGTAATATTTCTTCCTCTAAGTCACGAGTTTTTATTTTTTAAGAGAAAGAAAATGTTCTCAGTCGGCCTCAAAACTAACGATATCGTCTGTGTATTTGGTAAGAAAAAAAAAATCCTGGTAGTTTGGTGCCGTTTCTTTGTTACCCGAGAGCCAAAGACTTGATCTGGGAAATACAAGGGACTCATAGTAAGACTGAGCTCCCGTGGTGTGGCTGGCTATTGAAGTAAGGATGTATTTTTTTACTTCTGAACAAATCTCCGTTACAGCTTTGTCAGCAAACAGTGTTGATTTGTTTTTGTTTTTGTTTTGTTTTCTGTGGAAAAGAAGGCATCCATTGACAGCATGGTTTATTTAAGTATTTCAGATTCAAGCAAGCTGTCATCTTCCTATAACAAGCCTTGTCTCCTGTTGATCCTCGTTCTTGGTTTGCCAAGTGTGAAACTAACCACTGACCCATCTAAGTTTCCCATCACCTACATTCCCTTTTGGGAAGTGCTTCAGAATTCCTCTAAGCCAGTAAGCCCAGTTTATAAACAGTGTGCTTGGCGCTGTAGAAACATTAGCAAGAATAAGAAATGATACCTGACTTTTATGGTGGGAAAGGCAGACACATAGATAGTTTTGCCTGAGGGCAGATTTTGGGAAATAAAATTAAAAAATGGAACTGCTGTGAAAATGCTGCATAACCACACTATTATTTTCCCTTATTTTTTACTTGGTATTTCCTCAGTTTGACGGTTTTGTTGTGACTGATTAAGAATTAGTGCCCTGTTGGATTAAATTTATTTACGTTATGGACCTTGTAGCAATGGGGTTTAATAATGCACCTTATCTGTGGACTCCCCACCTCCCCACTTCCCCCCCAGAAAAAAAGTATGTAAATGAATTAACATCTGGGAAGCACCTATAGCCCTGAAACAACAATTATAGCCAGCTCTGAAATACTTAATGATTTGATCATGCAGTTTTGGAGCCCCAAGTGCTTTATTTTCTTGTTCTTTGTGGACACTTCAGTCCTTATCCATCTCACAGCCTGTAGGTGGACAGAGGGGCTGAAGAAAAAACATACCCATTACCTTCTGTCCCGATAAAGGCAGTGAAGGAGGAGAGCCTTCACTCCGGAGGACTTTTGATCCATGAAATTTGGGATTCACTGATGTCTTTAAATCATTCAAGTTCCCTTCTATTTCCCAGGTTAGTCCAATAATTAGTTTTTATGCCCAAAGCTACCATTTCCCACATATTTTGTGTACTAAACTTACTGCGTAACAGCAGAGGGAAATAACTTCCTAAGAACAAAAGGACGCAGGTTAGGAAAGTGTTTTTCCTCGTCCTGGGGGTATGAGTTTAAATAGCAGCGTATTCCCGGGTTCTGTCCCAGAGCTCAGGTAGAATCAGCACACGTGGGAGGAACTGGACCTGCACTGTAGACACACGTCCCAGGCAACTCACACGCACACTAAGGTCGGAGAACCACTGGGTTAGGGGAGCGAGACATGTACGTCAAGATGGTGAAGGAATTACAAAATCTAAAAGCGGGGAGGGACTCTGTATAAGATTCTTAGGTATCATTGCAGGTAAGTAATCATTCTTTCTTTGTCCTTTTTAAAAAAGGTTAGTAAATTAGTTCTTTATCCACTTGAGGCTTTTATTCTACAGTTGTCGTGGTATTCACTGAAACATTTCATAGATATTTTTACACCTTTAACACCAGTGCTATCCAACAGAATTATGACATGAGCCACATATATATAATTAAAAATTTTCTGGTACCCACATTAACATACTTTTTTAATACGTAAAAAGGAGCAGGTGAAATTAATTTAGTCATATATTTTATTTATTTAAACCAATTTATCCAAACTACTATCACTTCATCATGTAATCAGTATAAGAAATTATTGGGAATTCCCTGGCGGTCCAGTGGTTAGGACTCTGCACTCTCACTGCTAAGGGCCCAGGTTTGATCCCTGGTCAGGAAACTAAAATCCCATAAGGCACGTGGTGTGGCCAAAAAAAAAAAAAAGAGAGAGAGAAAGAAATTATTAAGAAGATGTGTTCTGTTTTTCCCGAGTCTTCATTATTTGATGTATATTTGATACTTGGAGCCACGTTTCAAGTGCGAGTAGCCATGTGTGGTTAACGGCTGCTGTACGGGACAGCACGCTTCCGTAAAGTCACTTCCATCAGATAGACAAACGTTCATACACCTTGGTTGAAGTAGGCAACATAAGGATTCTTCTTCCAAAAGGCAGATGTAGGGGAACCTTGAAAGGTACTGTTTCTATTAACTTACTACAGTTAGTGGGTACTTTCCTGATTAAGGTTCTTTAAAGGGAAAAGAAATATTTTGGGGGTGAGTCAAACTCAATATCAATTTTATTTTCCTTTAGCATCTCAAAATGGTGAAAAGTTTGCCAAAGACTCTAAATTTGATTTGGGGCTCCCGGAACTGGGCTTAAGCCATTATCACAACTAGATTCACACATAGAAATTCTTGGTGGCTTGACTGCTCCCTGAGCTGGGGTAGTTACTGAAGATCTTCAAGGTTAAAGAAAATCATCAGTGATTTGTTATTTAAATGATCTCTCTCTCTCTGCTGATACTAGGTGGCCACAGTGTCAGAAAAGTCCCGCATAATGGAACTAGAAAAAGACCTAGCGTTCAGAATACAGGAAGTAGCTGAGCTGCGAAGGAGGCTGGAGTCCAGTAAGCCTGCTGGGGATGTTGACATGTCACTCTCCCTTTTACAAGAGATAAGCGCTTTGCAAGAAAAGTTAGAAGCCACCCATACTGACCATCAGAAAGAAATCACTTCTCTGAAGGAGCATTTTGGAGCCCGGGAAGAAACGCATCAGAAGGAGATAAAGGCTCTTCAGGCCACCACAGAGAAGCTTTCCAAAGAGAACGAGTCATTGAAAAGCAAGCTTGATCACGCCAACAAGGAGAATTCGGACGTGATAGCTCTGTGGAAATCCAAGCTGGAGACCGCCATCGCATCCCACCAGCAGGCGATGGAGGGGCTGAAGGTGTCCTTCAGCAAGGGGGTCGGCGCGGAGACGGCAGAATTTGCCGAGCTAAAAACGCAAGTAGAGAAAATGAGACTAGATTACCAGCGCGAAATAGAAAATTTGCAGAATAAACAAGACTTGGAAAGGTCTGCTCACACTAAAGAGCTCGAAGCCCTAAGGGCTAAACTGATGAAAGTCATTAAAGAGAAAGAGAACAGTCTGGAAGCCGTCAAGTCGAAGCTGGACAAAGCGGAAGACCAGCATCTGGTAGAAATGGAGGACACCTTAAACAAATTGCAGGACGCTGAGCTAAAGGTAAAGGAGCTAGAGGTACTACAAGCCAAATGCAATGAACAAACCAAGGTTATTGATAATTTTACATCACAGCTCAAGGCTGCCGAAGAAAAGCTCTTGGATCTTGATGCTCTTCAGAAAGCCAGTTCCGAAGGTAAATCGGAAATCGAGAACCTTAGACAGCAGCTTGAGGCAGCTGAGAAACAGATTAAAAATTTAGAGCTCGAAAAGAATGCTGAAAGTGGCAAGGTTTGTATCAACATCCTCCATCTTTTTCTTTTCCATTTCTTGTTCTTATTTTGCATTGTATCTTATTTTTCAGTTGAGGTAGTTCACCCTCCAGATTCTTGACTTAGTTAAAACTGGTGCTGACGAATTTCCCAGTTGAGTGTAGTATCTTCTGAGTATTTTGAGTATGGTTTCATCCGAGGAGATTAGAGAAAATAATGGCTCAACTATGTGGCTTGATCCTGGTTTCCTAGTATCTGATTACTTTAACTCTGGGCTTGCTGTGATCTCCTGTTTAAGCTTGGTTCCAGTCTGTAAACTTTTTAAAATAGAGAACTCCCCAAAAATGATGGCATTGAGGTGAATGAATTGAAAGAATAAGATAGAAACTTGTAAGATCCTCTCCTCCTCTCCCACCTACATGACTGCCTTGTCCGTAAGGTTACACGTAAAACAGAATGTGAACTCCAAGAGCACTTGACTCGTGCGAATTAACATGCTTTGATAAATGACGTTCACAGCAAAATGAAGGTGAAGAGCCTGGAGCCCTTTGCGTTGCTACTTATGTCTCATTGGAGTTTTTTCTGTGTTGCAATGAGAACGTGATCTAGTCCCTGGTTTTTTGAGGAAAGACTGGACAAGTGTGCTTTTGATCAAGGCATAGGAAATGATGTGAGACATTGGCTGGCTACCTTTCTTACTAACTAGCCTTGCTAAATGTCATCTTCATGTTTAAGGATTGTTCAAGGAAGGAGCCCTTTTTCCCAGTCCTCCAGACACTAGTGGAGGTGCTGGTATTGATGCTGAATGTTCTGAGCTTTTTGCGGGAGAAGCTGCTTTATTGGCAAAGAAGGAAGGGTTGTGTTGGTTAAATGGGGAGAGGTGAAGACAGACAAACGGCAAAAATTGCTAAGTAACATTAGTTGAAGATGACAGTCATAGGAGATTTTTCTCAGATCTCCTCAGTTGGTTCTGAAAAACCAATCAAAACACAAAAATTAAATTAATATGGGATATGCAGCTAATGTGTTGGTCTACTTTTTTTACATTAAGATTTAATGAAAGCCAATTTCTGACGACTGTTGTGTAGTACATTTTTAAAATTTTATTTTTTATTTTAAATGTTGAAATACTTTAAGTGTGTACAAAAATACAGAAAATGAAACACAGTCCACATGAATCCACCATTCCTGTCTTAAGGTTTTCCAAAGTCCAGAAGATGAAATTGCTCAACTGTCTCATTTAGAAAGTAAGCATCTGTACTTTCTGCTTTAGAGCATGCTGACAGTCCAAATTCAGGTATAGAAAAATACTCTTTTGATTATTTAAAATTAGCCATTGGACAATCTTATCTAGAACTGATTGTATGAAAAGTCATTGGCTTCTTAGAATTAAAGACAAAAAAACAAAAAAACACCAAAACGACTTTTTACCCATGCCTTTATTCCTTTCAGTTTTGTTTGGTTATGTTTGTATCTCATACATTTTTTTATATTTGTTTTATGTTTTCTTTCTCATTCTTTTTTGTTTCCTTTTGTTCACTGGTTTCTGTACCATGTAACTCTGTATGGTAGGCTAGTAACATCACCAAAGAGCTGCAGGGAAAAGAGCTAATGCTTAATAAACTTCAGGAAAACCTGAGTGAAGTCAGTCAAGTCAAAGAGGCTTTGGAAAAAGAACTTCAGATTTTGGTAAGTACCTGTTGGGAATCTGAATCTCAGGGTCTCTGGCCGTTCAAAAATTGTTCCTGTTTAAAAAACAAAAACTTCTATAAAGAAAGACGTATTGCACCTATTTCCTTTCTCTTGCAAAGTATTGATTGGTTGATGAATAACTTGAGAGGAACTGGATCAAACCCAAACTAGCAATAAAGGTAAGTATTACTTTTTTTTTTTTTTTAATCTGTCCTTTGCCTTTGGTAATGCATTGCTTTGGCACGTTATTGACTACTTAGTTTCACCAAACACAGGAACCTTCCAAGTTATATACCCAGCACATTAGGTTTCATATATAGTGAGGTCTTGCCCTATGCCTTGTCCTACCTGCCCGGTGACAGCAAGCCAGCAAGCTCTCCTGGACCATCGGCACCCTCTGTTAGCAAGGCAGGGTGCTGTCTAATTAACAAGTTCACAGAATTCCCTCTTACATCTCAGTTTATTCCTCCTCAGGAAATTACTTTTCCTTTCATATATATCCTCTTTGCTTAATCCCAGGTTGTAGGACATTTTTTGTCTTTTTCTCAACTGTTCTCCCTTCTGCCTTGCCTCCTACATCAAAAACACAAGCTTAGTCAAGGCTGATGACCACGGGCAGGTGCCGGTGATGCCCACGTGTCATGGGAAAGGAGAGGCGTAGGCTCATGGAGAAAACTTGATAAGAGAAACATTAGCTATGAAGGGTCAGTTGTCTTGGGCCTTACATGCACCTTCCTGTTCTCCACGTTTTACACTTCTCTGCTAATACCAGTGGTGAATAAAACTGTTTGATTTTTGGACTTCCCTGCTGGTCCAGTAGTTGAGACTCCGTGCTTCTAATTCGGGGACATGGGTTTGATCCCTGGTTGTGGAGCTAGGATCCCACATGACACACGGCCAAAAAAAAAAAAAAAATAGTGTTTGATTTTTTTTTCTTATTTAAATGCCAATATTACATATTTCTACTTTTTAAAATGTTAACTATATAGCCGCACTCTTCATTATGGTAGCTACTGTCTATATATATGGCTCTATAAATTTAAATTAATTAAAATTAAGTAAAAAAAAATTAAATAAAATATAAAATTCAATTCCTCAGTTGCACTAGCCGCGTTTTAAATGCTTAGAGGCCCCACGTGGCCGGTGGCTGCCACTTGAACAGCACAGTTTCATCGTAGAAAGTTTTATCAGACAGTTATGATACAGCATATTTCAGCTACATATTGAGAAAAGTTGACCTGGAAATTACCATTTTTCACTATGGTGTCCTTTAAGAAAATGTGTTTTGAGTTTCATGTCGTTTCTCTGCCCTCCTCCCCAAACTTTCAGGATGCCTTACTTTTTTTTTCTAAGTTAGAGCATTCCTCTACGTCCTCTGAAAACATGCCGCCTGCGGTCTGGCTTTGGGAGTAACACAGGTGGACAGCTTGTGGGCTTTGATGGACTTGTGGCTTGTGAGCCCATTTTTAAACTAAAATATTAATTAATTAGAAAGACTCATTTAAAAATTCACTTGGTGTATCTACCTCAAAGTTCGTCGCAGGAAAATCAGGAGAGTGGTTTTATCGTGCCCCCCTGTCATGTTTAGAAAAGATAGTGAGTGAGCGATGGACTTTTTGGTTTAAGGTAGTTGACACAGATCCGGTTTTAAGATACTAGGTTCTGACTATTCTTAGATGTAAAACATTTCAGAACTCAGACCCACAGACATAGAAAACAAACTATGGTTACCAAAGGGGAAAGGCTGGGGGGAGGGATAAATTAGGAGTTTGGGATTAACGTGTACACACTGCTATGTACAAAATAGATAACCAACAGGGGCCTACTGTGTAGCACAGGGAACTATACTCAATATTTTGTAATAACTTATTAGGGAAAAGAAGCTGAAAAAATATATATGTATAACTGAATTACTTTGCTGTACACCTGAAACTAACCCAACGTTGTAAACCAATTATACTTCAATGAAAAAAAGAAATATTAAAAAACAAATTTCGGAACTCTGTTCACTGTCTCAGGCAGATTTCTGAAGAGAGGTTCTGCTACTTGAGGGCAGCAACATGAAAAGAAAGCATACATGTGGCACCACATGTGTATCCACACATGCATATACTGACATAAGTGTGCACATCCACACGTGTACAGACATACGTGCACACCCACGCATGCAGCACACATGCAAACCTCACTCGTGTGTACACGTGCACAGTATGCATATGGTTGTAATTGATGCCTACGTGTTTTAAGCGTAAGTTAGCTTTAATGAAACAAAGCTAGCAACAAAAAATAGATAATGTTGTAGTCATAGAAACTTTTTATTTTTGTAATCTGAAATCTTTCTATTCTGAATGTCCACTTCTTTTTCTTTAGAAAGAAAATTTTGCTGATGCTTCAGAGCAGGCAGTCTCTGTTCAGAGAAGTATGCAAGGTATGTCTTAGCAGAACATGAGCAGCTCACTTGTTCTCAAGCTGGAGCTGGCCTTGGGTGCATAACAATAGATGCTGCCTGTAGCCTGATTTCACCACCCTGGAAGTTCCTGCAGCGCACAGTAATACTGGGTTCCCTTGGCTTCCTGAGGCCTCAAGCTCCCATTCTTTCTTCTTTTTGACTTAAAGCTTGTTCCGTATTAAAATGTAGGTGTACTTGGGAAAAGTATTGTCTTACTTAAGCTTCAGTCATCGATAGCTCTCTTGAGTTTTAAGTGGAAGGAGGATGCCTGGAAAAGGGATGCCCGGTGCCTGCCAAATCTACAGATTTGGGGAGACAAGAAAGAGTTGCTTGTTTCTTTAGGTTCGTCATTCAGTGGTTTGATTTGTAATGGGACTCTTGAGTACCCCCGTGATCCCACAGCGCAAGCTTTTGATTCGATTTGGTTTTGAGACAGTCAGGCTTTAGATGGCTTATTAACTATGAAATGTATTAAACTTTTAACTTCATCCCAAATAGAAACTGTAAATAAATTACACCAAAAAGAGGAACAGTTTAATGTGCTGTCTTCTGAATTGGAGAAGTTGAGAGAAAATTTAACAGGTAAGAAGACGTCTCTACACGTTAAATGTAGTAGGCTTCCTAAGATTTGAGATAATTTTAGTGTGTTGTCACAGCATATCTACTATTCAGGCATAAATTCTTCACTCGTGTTATATTGTGATAAAATACTTGTTTGAGGTCTGTAAACCTTAGCGAATTCTCTCTGCCTCGTTTTCAAATGAGTCAGCATCCACCCCATCTCACTACTCCCCCTGCTATCCTTGATCGGAGTCAACCAGCATCTTTAATCGAAGCTGTAGTAACAGCTGGTCACCTGGGCTGCCTGCTTCTGCTCTTGACCCCTGCAGTCTGTTCTCAGCCCAGCAGCCAGGGGGATCCCTTCAACATCAAGTCAGATCAGGTCGCTTCTCTGCTCAGAATGGCCCAGTGGCTCGCGTCTCACTCACATTAAAAGCTGTGGCCCTTACTGTCATCAGGTCCTCTTATCTCTGCTCTCTCTGCTCTCCTCCTGTACTATTCTTCCCCTTGTTCCGTCCACTGGGACCATATTGGCCTCCTTGGTGATACTTGATTGTCAAGCATGTTCCTGCCCTGGGGCCTTTGCACTTGCTTTCCCCTCTGCCTGCATTCCTCTTCCCTCACTTCCCTCAGGGTTTTACGTAAATGTCACCATCTCAGAGAGGCTGTCTAAGGTTTTAACCTCCCCGACTCCTTCCTGACTCCTTTCTCCGCTTGTATTTTTTTCCCTCTTGGCACTTACCACTATCTATTGTACCATTTATTCTCTTCATTTATCTTGTTTATTGTCTGTCTTCTTTGCTAGAATGTAATTTTCATGAGGGCAGGGATCGCTCTATGCAAATATTCCCAGAGCAAGGCTTGGCATACAGGGTGTAGTTAATACATTTTTGTTGATTATAACACAACAGTGCTATTTTTTTCTATATATATTCAGATATGGAGGCAAAATTTAGAGAGAGAGACGAAAGGGAAGAGCAGTTGATAAAGGCGAAGGAAAAGCTGGAAAACGACATTGCAGTAATAATGAAAATGTCAGGAGACAGTTCTTCTCAGCTGACAAAAATGAATGGTGAATTACGTCTGAAAGAAAGGTACGTATGAGTATTAGTAAGAGCGCCTGCTTTGGGTTAGGCCCTCGAGCAAGGTCTGGGTGGGAGGGGAGCCTAAATCTTCAGGACTGTTAGGTTTTAAAGTTGCCTGAATCTCATTCTTTCTCTGTTATCGCAGTGTATTGCAGACTTTCTGGTGACTTGTAAAGAAAAGGTAGTAGTTTACCAATGGCAATAACATCTTTTACAGGCAGTTAAAAATATTTTTAACCTATTTCAGTGTAATGATAGATAACACGTGTGAAGGGCTGACCACGTGTCACACACTATGCTGACAGCTTTGTGTAGAGTATATTTTCTGGTTCTCCTAATAATCCTCTCAGGTGAGTGTATTATTGTTCCTATTTTGTTTTTTTAATTTATTTTTACTTATTTATTTTTGGCTGCGTTGGATCTTCGTTGCGGTGGGCGGGCTTCTCACTGCGGTGGCCTCTCGTTGTGGAGCACGGGCTCTAGGCGCGTAGGCTTCAGTAGTTGTGCCACACAGGCTCAGTAGCTGTGGCACACAGGCTCAGTAGCTGTGGCGCATGGGCTTAGTTGCTCCGCGGCATGTGGGATCTTCCCGGACCAGGGCTGGGCCCCGTGTCCTCTGCATTGACAGGAGGATTCTTAACCACTGCGTCACCAGGGAAGCCCCTATTGTTCCTATTTTAAAGAAAAGGAAATTGAGATTTAATGAGGTTAAGTAACTTTCCTGAGGTTTCAGATCTAGGTGGTCTGGTCCCAGAGCCCTTGCTGCTCTTCATCACTACACCCTGCTTCCTCAGCGCTAAAGCTTCTGTTATCATAATCTCTCTTCTCGTCTTTATCCTGAGTCTCTTGTTGCTTTGATTTCTTTTTTCTTTTAATGGCTGCCATATAAAAATCAAATGTTTATTTTATAAGGCAAAAACTTTTAGAGGACATATTAGCCCCGGTAGACTTCTGATTCTGAAAGCATTAATACTTGGCAGAGTTAGTTTACGTCCAGCCGTGCACTCACGCACGGCCCAGCGTTGGTGGGTGATGGGCAGATGGGCCTTGGTTGGCCGACTGTGGCAGTCCTGCTGTGAGGTGGGCACAGCTGCCCAGGCGGTTGTGGCACAGAGCCTTGGAGAAGTTCCATTTCTATCGCTGCTTATCCAGAGGCACCGTCCAAGTTTCCTTCCTGTTCTCCGGTCCATGAGCCAGCCTTTTCTCCAGGTTGATGGCCCTCTTACATCTTTGTGGGACCACGTGGTTCTCTTTGAGCTAGAACATCACATTACTGTTATTTTCGTATCTTCTGTTCTCAAGCGACCCCAAAATGAATCTTTGATAATCTAGTCTGCTAAAATTTGGAAACCTCGAAATACTTACCTCCTCTAATGTGCTTACTTTTCACTCATTTTTCCTTATTGATCTTCTGACATAAAATAATAAATGTTCACAGTTAGAGGAGTAGTTACTCTAAGGTATTTGTAACCATCACAATTGTTAAAATTATTCTTCAGGAGAAGTCAGTTTTTGTTTTTTGCTTATTTCAGATGTTATTAATTGCTCATAACATTTATAATCATTAAGACAATTATTATTAATATTTTAAAGTACAACTCTAGAATTTAAAGTACTCTTTTGAAAAATCTGACGCCTTGTATTGAAACTTGTTCTAGAAATGTAGAAGAATTACAGCTAAAACTCACCAAGGCTAATGAAAATGCAAGTCTTCTGCAGAAAAGTATTGGGGAAGTAACTCTCAAAGCTGAACAGAGCCAGCAAGAAGCAGCTAAAAAGCATGAGGAAGAAAAGAAAGAACTGCTGACAAAATTGTCAGACCTGGTAAGGAGAGAATCAGTGGGACTGTTGGCTGGCAGGGGAGGTTGAGGGGCAGAACGGACATGACCAAATGACTCACTCCTGACTCGGGGTGTCTGCAGGAGAAGAAAATGCAAATGAGCCACAACGAGTGTCAAGAGCTGAAAGCCAGGTATGAAGAAGCCAGTTCTGAGACACAGGCCAAGCATGAAGAAGTTCTGCAGAACCTCCAGAAGATGCTGTTGGACGCAGGGGAGCGGCTGAAGGCCGCCCAAAAGGAGAACAGCGACTTGCTGCAGGAGACGGAGGAGCTGAGAAGGCAAGCCGACAAAGCCAGAGTACGTGGTGGGGAGAATCGTGTTGTCGAATTACGGTTTGCTTGCGTTCCGCGTCAGGGCTGCAAGGGGGCTTGGAAAGCAGCAGCACGTGGGATGGGTTCAGTGGCCGTTACCAGTGTCGGCCCTCAGGGTGCGTGGCAGGAGGGCGAATTACATTTCCTGTATCTTCAAGTGCTTTGTACCGGCCGCTGTTCCTTCTCAGGGAGGGTGATGGCTACAGGTCTTTCCCCCGAATGTACTGTGTGGCCACCACCCCCTGCGCTGCTTGCTCCCCAGCTGTCACGAAGAGTCTGCTGTTGCCTGACCTCTGTCTGCCTGCCTGTAGTAGACTCTTTGTCGCGGGAAGGCATGTTCCTCTAATCTTGGCCATCTTGCTGCCACCTTGCACGAGGGTTAGGAGAGACATCTTGCAGAAAAGCAAGAGGCAGAGGCCACATGAGGCAGGTGGGCAGGGAATGGAGCCTGCTTGGAGGAGCAGAGCTCTTAGAGGATAGAGTGGAAGAGAGAGCTCTAGAGAGGGCTCTCGCATGTCCCCAGGAAGGCACTACGAGCTCATTAACAAGGAAGCTGGATTTAAGGGCTGTGAGAAAACATCCTACTGCTAAGTAGAGTAGAACTTGATACACTGAATTTCATTTTATGGTGTCAGGATCGTATCAGTGTCCCAATATGTTTTTTTGACTCTGGTAACGTAATGAAGTTCAACCCTCCTACTCCCATCTAAATTGCTCAAAGAAAAGCAAATACTTGTCTCTAATTGTTTTAATGTGTCAGAGAAATGTTTTTATATATATATATATATATATATATATATATATGAGTTTAGTAGAAAGAAAATAGAAAAGAGCATACATAGGACTTGAAACAGAGCCCATTTAAAACTTATAAATTGTGTAGCATGACATGTAATATATGTCATGTATAAGATGCCTAAATTTTCTTTCTTCTACATGCTGTCCATCAAAGCTTTCTCTTTTCCCTGTGATGTGTCTCCAGGTTTATGAACCATTTAACAACTGGATATAATTTCCAGAGTTTTTGTCTTTGTGGTTCCCTTTATCTGGACAGACTCTAGTTTTTTAGTGTTTCCCTTAAAATGTTGCAGCCTGACCAAACCACAGCATTCTAGTGGTTTGTGTAAAGGCTCATTAATTTTGTTTGTTGTTGTTTTTATAAGGATCATTTGGTTAAAATGCCGGGATCGTTCCCCCTCCAAAGTTGTCTGGATATCCGATTTCTGTGAATCTCAATGTTGTCAACAGCAGGGGCTCAACAGACTCTTTTGAGAATCTGATGAAACCTTAAGATATTTTCCCCAGGAAAGCTGATATATACACTCAACAAGTTTTAGATGAAATCTCAGGAGATTCATGGATCCCACAATGCTCCCATGTTCCCTAGTTTAAGAGCCAATGAACTATAGCTGTGCCGTCCAGTACAGTAGCCACTAGCTACATGTGGCCATTTAAATCTAAATTAGTTCAAGTTATAAATTCATCCTCTCAGTTGCAAGCACCGCACATGTGGTTAGTGGCTACCACAATGGACAGCGCAGATGAAGTCCATTTGTATCTTGCAGAAAGTTCTGGACAGCACTGGTAGAGACATTGTGGTCAATTTACTTTATAAACCAATACACTTTTTTTTTTTTTTTCTACGCGGGCCTCTCACTGTTGTGGCCTCGGAGCACAGGCTCCGGACGCGCAGGCTCAGCGGCCATGGCTCACGGGCCCAGCCGCTCCACGGCATGTGGGATCTTCCTGGACCGGGGCACGAACCCGTGTCCCCTGCATCGGCAGGCGGACTCTCAACCACTGCATCACCAGGGAAGCCCCCAATACACTTTTTTAAAGCCCATTTATTTGGTCACCAAAGACTAGCAAATTAGTCTGTATTTTTACTAAGTTATATGTAATATTGAAGCTAAATCAGTCTCAGGCCAGGTCCTTTAGTAAGTAAGGTTCTGCATTTAGTTTGAAAAGCAACAGTTTATAATACCTTGCCCTTCCTCCTCTTTTTTGGTTAAAGTATACTCACTTTTTGTAGTTCTTTGGATTGTGTTTTAAAAAATTCTATGAATCCCTTCTACAATAGAAACAACTGGATAATTGGAATGGCAGGAAAGAATTTCATGCCCTGACGTCAAAGTCAAACTACTGTTTGTATCTTCTAGGTGTCTATCAGGAATACTTCAGAAGTTTTTTCAAAGAGAAACCAGTAGATACATCAGCACTTTGCGAAGCTAAACTTGCTTTGCATTATCCTTTATGGGCTCTGTTCATCGAGTTTCTTCCCCCTGTTATCCAGATAGTTTCTATGACAGTTATTGTAAAATTTTTTAACCTTTATGGTTTAGGTTACATTAAGTGATTCGGGCTTGCATTTGTCTGCTTGATTTCATTTTGTTTCCATTCTTTCCGTCTTCTGTTTCTGTAGTCGCTAACTTACTTATTAACATCAGCCAAAAAAGAAATTGAACTAATGTCAGAAGAGCTGAGGGGTCTGAAATCAGAGAAGCAGCTTCTTGCACAGGAGGGAAATGCCTTAAAGTTAGAAAAAGGTTCACTTTTGTCAGAGCTTGTAGAGGTGGAGGCCAAAATAACTTTACTTCAGGAAGACCAACAGAAGCTATGGTCAGTAAACGAAACTCTTAATTTAGCAAAGGAGAAAGTCTTAGAGGAAAAGCAAGATGCTGAAAAGCTTTATCAGCAGGAACAGCTCAATAAAGCAGCTTTGGCTGTTGAGAGAGAGAAATTACTTAAAGAAATCAATAACGCACAGGAAGAAGTCTTGAAGATGAATGTGGAAAATGAGTCTTTGCAGGCTTCCAAAGCAAGCTTGCAGGCACTCACAGAGGAACTCCAGTTCAGCCAAGATATTCTGATGGCTGAGTCTAAGAAGAATCTGGAAGAAAAAGGTCACCTGGAGGATCATATCAAGAAGCTCGTAACTGAAAACCTTGCGTTGGCTGAAGATAAAGATGAAATTATTCAGAAGCTTCAGAACGCCTATGAGGAGCTAGTGAAAGATCAGAAAAGCTTGGTGCAGGAGATGGAAAATCTCACAACTGAGAAAAAGTCAGCTTTGGAGAAACAGTCAGGTCTTGATAACATGTGCATAGCCTTAAAGGTCGAAAGAGACCGTCTCCTCCAAAACAGCAAAGATCTGCAGTTTGAGAAGGACATGCTGCTTCAAGATCAGGAAAAGCTGAATGCCAGCCTGGAGGCTGCCCTCCAGGTCAAACATGTGCTCAGCACGGAAGCCAGTGGGCTCCGCGCGCAGCTGCAGGAGGCCAGCAAAGCTCTGAGGGAGGCCGAGCTGGAGACTCTGCAACTTCAGGCCACAAACACAAGCCTTACCAAGCTGCTGGAAGAAATTAAGACCAGTCGGGAGATCACAGACTCCGAGTGCATCCAGCTTCTGCATGGAAAAGAAACCTTGGCCTCGTCTGAGAGAAGGCTCTTGGCCAAAAAAGAAGAACCTGTAAATGAAAATAGGCTCATCACTGAAAAACTCAACAAATGCTCAGAAGAGGCTGCCCACATCGAGATGAACCTGAACGAGAAGATCACTTACCTAACTTCTGAGAAGGAGATGGTTTGTCAGAAAATCACTAAGCTCAAAAAGCAGCAGGATCGTCTCTTGAAAGAAAAATCTGTACTGGAAACGCAAAATACAGATTTACTTGCAGAAAGAGAGAATTCCATCAAAGCCATAGAAGACCTTAAAAAGAAATACAATCAAGAGTCTGCAAACAGAAGAATCATTGTGCACGAGAAGATGAAACTGCTCCGTAATCTTGATGCTCTGAAGAAAGAGCTTCAAGAGAGAAAAAAGGAAAACCAAGAACTCGCAGCCACCAAGTGTGATCTCGCTTTGATGCTGAAAGAGGCTCAAAATGCCAAAAAGACTCTAGAAAAAGAACACGCTAGCATACTGCAAGCAAAGGAGAGTCTGAACGCTGAACTCAAGGCTTGCTGTTCCGAAAAGAACATCTTGCTGAAGGATGGGTTGAACCTGCAAGAAGAGTGTCAGAAGTTAAATGAGAAGATCCACATGATGCAGCAGTCCCTAATCCTGGAGAAAGAAGCCAGGACCCAGGACAAAGAGTCATCCTTGTATGAAAACAACAGACTCCACGGGAGAGTGGCGCTCCTGGAGCAGGAGGTGGAGGCTCTGAGAGTGCGCACCAAGGAGCTCCAGTCCGAGAACTCTGTGCTAATCCAAGACAAGACCAACTCAGAGCAGAAAGTGGCGGAGATCGTTAAGGAGAAGGAACTCTTGAGTGCAGAGACGGCTCAACTGGCCACCAACATAGAGACTCTGAAGAGCGATTTTGCTGCCTTATCCAAATCCAAGCTGGAACTGCAGGAGCTGCACAGCTACCTCACCAAGATGCTGGATGACCTGCGGCTGAACCACGAGGTGACCCTGGCCGAGCGGGCCAGGGTGATGCAGGACAACAAGAACCTCCTGGCTAAGAAAAGAGAGATGATGCTGAAAAAGGACGAGCTCCTGAAGGAGAAGGAGAAGCTGGCCGGAAGCTACTTCATCCTTCAGAAAGAGATCAGCCAGTTGGCCAAAACCAACAGCCATATCTCAGTCAACCTCCTAGAATCTCAAAATGAAAACCATATTTTGAGGAAAGACAAGAGCAAGCTCACTCTTAAAATTAGAGAGCTCGAGACTCTGCAGTCCTTTACGGTAAACTGGGAGGTTCAAGTGTTGAGCACCTGGCCTAACCCTGTGCACTAACCCTGCAGTGACTGAGGGATTTGTCTTCATTTCTGCAGAAGGAAACCCACTCCATTTAATCACTGGCTTAGATATCTCAAGCTCTTTGTCACCACCTGAAAGGGCAACTCTTTACTAAATGTCTAATTGCAGTTGTCCCTCTCCATTAGAAAAAATTCCAAACTGTGAATAAAAAGGATAGATTTTTTTTAATGTAGGGAGAACTTTTTGTGAAAAAGGCAACCGTGGTTCTTAAAGGCTTAAGAACAATAGTAAAATGGGCACATGTTAAAACAAAGTATCTTCTATGTGACTTTTAATTGTTTCATTGTGTCTATTCCTTCCGAACTGGAAGATTCCAGGGAAACCTCCACAGTTGGTAACAGGGAAGGTATAAAGGCAGAATTCCCATAAACTTATTAGACCACATGAAATTGTAAGCAAGTGCCTAAAAAGATTTTAATTCACTTAGGTGATTTTCTTCAGTATCTTATCAGCTAAGGCTTTGTTTCCATATGCATGTTATCTTTTTTATTCACAGCCATGCTTATGTTCATTACCTACAGCTTCTCATCGACTTTGTCATTCAGTGCTTCTCATTAAACACTTGAGCCTTACACTGTAATTGCCCAAATGATTTTTATTTTTGAGAAGTTCCCAACCTAAATTCCAAGTGATCTCAAAAGCCCCAAATTTGAGATAGCAAGAATAGTATTTTAAATTTTTAACAATAAATATGATGAAGAGAAAAATTGGGCCACATAAGGATGTTACTCTTTATTATTGCTAAGCATTTCTCTCCAACATGAGTCAGAATAGTGAGCACTGTTGTTAGTGGAACTTGGAACTTAGAAAATGTAGGTTTAGAGGGGTCTGAAAATACACAAATTGCATATTACAGTTGGCCTGTTGAAAACATGGCACAAAAAGGGTCTATAACTTTGTTCTGCTTCAGAGTAAAGACCTTTGATGTCTTGGTCTGTCTGCTTCGGCATGGGATCAGTGACTGGCTCACCGTCTCTGTGTGATTCCCTTCACCACACAGACCCTGAGCCCTATGGCCTGAGTGTTAGTCACCTCCCCAGGTTGGTGAGGGGTGCCCTCATTTCTCACAGTGCTTTCTCGTATTTAGGCTGCTCAAACAGCAGAAGATGCCATGCAGATAATGGAACAGATGACCAAAGAGAAGACGGAAACTCTGGCCTCCTTGGAGGATTCCAAGCAAACGAATGAAAAACTGCAGAACGAAGTAATCAGATTTAAATGGCTTTTTGTACAAAGGACAGCTTATCGACTTCATGGAGTGTTTGATCACTAACTCAGGATTGTTTATTTTTTGAAGTGTGGCCTTACACAGATTTGATCTATGTTAGTGGAGTCGAACGTACACCCGGATGATAATATTAAATACAGTGTATTACTTCATTACTTATTTAGTAGGATCAACCTTTAAAAAAGGAGGGGAAAACCCTAACAGCGTGGCTTTCTGTGATAACTGTTCAGTGATAGAACTAATGAGAGGAGGTACCGATAACATTCTCTAGCTTTTGTATTTTTTATCTTAAATCACATACGCTTTTTTCCTCAACTGTCTCCCAACTTTGAGCCACTGAATTCCATCCCGCAGCCCTGAGTTTGACATAGGCCTTTTTCTTGGCCTAATTCAGTACTGGTTCCCTTTTGTCTCATTTTGAATCAGTCACTTCTGGGTCTTGGATAGATTTGCGGCCTCAAGATAATTTTGATTCTGTCCAGAAGTAGCACTTCTTATTCTTGCACCTTCCTTTGATTCCCAGTCCCCCCACCCCCAGCTCATACCAACCCTTTCTTTCTTTGGAAAGCTGTTACATAAATCTCAAGCAGATTGCTTCGCCGAAATAGTTATGTGAAGTTCTGTAGAACTTGAAATGCTTTTTAAAGCGAGAGTCAGGTAAGAGGTTAAGAAATTAAAGCCAGGGAAAATCCGGATAGCCGCATTGAATAGCTACTGTAAAGATCAGGCCTTCTCACGATGGAAGGTCAATGATTGAAATCCATAAAGACATGAACATTTTGAGATAATTATAGGGTAAATAAGACTTGACATAGAAAAGGGTATGTTTATAAACTTGATGACTAATAAGAACCTGCTATATAAAAAAATAAATCTAAAAAAATTTTAAAAAAGAGTACGTTTAGGAATTGACAGTCCTAACAGAAGAGGACTTAAGCTGAAAATATAAAAGCATCAAAAATAATAGATGATAACCAAAATTAGAAGCTAAAATAAATGAGAAGATTTTAGGGCATGTCTCTAACCTTTGAAGATAGATTCAGGGAGAATTGTGTGCTTCTAAACCATACCCCTTGTTACAGCCAGAATACAGACTGGAGGAATCAGTTTTTGGACCCACTGAACATTCCATGAATCTGGAATGTTAGGGAGCATTAAAAGGGAGATGGTGGTGTTAAAACTAGCAAGACACTTGCTAGGGCTCCTGACTGGTAGCAGGTGACAGGACAGAAGTACCTTTGGCTGTAGGAGATAACTATACAAGTCCTAGAAAGCCAGCGCGGTGCCAGAAGCACACCCTGTGTAATGGATTGCCTGTGACGAGCTCCCCATCCTTGGGGGATGCACACCTCGAACTCCAGCCACCTGCCAGAGCCTGTGGTTGGACATCCCCGCTCATTCTAGTAATGTGTCTGGCTTTCCCACCAGGGCCCAGGACCTAGGCTGGCTGTGTCCCCCACGGGCAGGTGATAGGGCTGAATGTGAGTGAGTGCTTTTCAGTCTCACTACATGGCCTTTTCCACTACATGGCCTTTTCCTTAGATTGAAGTTGAGATGAATAACTAAATCTTTTCCCATCTAAAAATATCCCAATAATTTTTATAATGAGGACCATAAAAGTTTGGTACTGACATTGAAAAATATCGTATCCTAAATGACTAGTCTTTGGGGAAGAAAGGGGTTTATTTTCATTACAGAGAATTAATCCTTGCTGATGGCATGCCTTTGCAATTTCCTTTTGTTTTTTTTTAAGATGGATTATACATGAATAGCAAGTTCAGTGATAAATTTTGAGAATTGTATACAAGGTGAAAGAAAACTTTTGCTTTAATTTATGTAGCAATTTAGTTTGACATTTTGGCCAGGTGTACAGGACATGTCTGACTAACGTAAGGGGGAGGTTGCAGTTTATAATAGACTTGATGATTTATAATCTCTTCACCCAGGTGATCTTTTTGTTTGTTTGTTTGTTTTGCAAATGACTAATTTCACCTTTCTAATGCACCTTTTCATGAATGATTTGTCTGTCCAGTCATGTGATTGGAAAATGAAATAATTTCATCAAGTTTTTTTCTCTTGGTGTTTAAGTTGGATACACTTAAAGAAAACAACTTGAAAAATATGGAGGAGCTGAACAAATCAAAAGAACTTCTGACTGTAGAGAACCAAAAAATGGAAGAATTCAAGAAAGAAATGTAAGTTCACCTCCTCTGAGGGAAATTACGGCACTTACTTAAAATTGCAAAAGGGAAAACAATGCTAATTATTTTTAGAATACTTGACAAGTACGTAGTCAAAAGCAATAGTCTCCCTCCTGCCCCCCAAACGCTGTTGCAAACCCTAGAAGTCACCCCTGTAACGTTACACTGTGAAGTCAGAACTATAGCTAAGTTACAGGATCAAAATGAAATGTGTGCTGGCTGATGAGTTAGGGCAGCTGGAATTCAAATGTGACTTGGTAAAGCCTTATGAAAATCCAAGGGGAATCAGAGCTTTTTAAAGTAGTATGCGTACATGGTAGCTAATCTCAACATTAGGAAACATCAGACCCTTTATTAATCAATCCCTCAAAACTCTTTCTATAGGAAAAAAAAAAAAAGCATGCACTTTTGAGATGATCAGTAGTCTTGATTTTAAGAGTAATCTAATCTTCTGGCGTGGAAATTAAAAGAGCAGAATTTTGGGAGACTCTTTCCAATCAAGGTTTACCCATCAGTCTGCTGCCTAGATTTCAGGCAGACAGGCTGCCCATGTTTCCTTTGTCAATACCACCTTTTGAGTTTGGTTCTTATAATCATTGCAGGTGGTTATTTATCTGGCATTGTAAGTGACAGTTACAGAGTAGATTTCATTTTGCTTATCTGTTCTGAGAACTACACTGTATCAGCCATGTGAACCTAAAATTTAAAGCCAACAATCTGGTGAACATTTGAGTATGTCCTTTGTTCTAGGTACAGTTAAGCTAGGAAGGATACAAAGGTGAATTGTTTGTGGACCCTGCCCTCCGAGGGTTTGTATTATTTATTTCCAGTTTTGATCAAACGAATAGATGAGATTCAAACACAAACAAAAGCACCAGTTCCAAACTGCTGTTCCCAAGTCACCATCCTCAGTACTATGTGATGATCAAGCTCGGATTAAATCAGTATACTATGTCTAGTTCTTCTGAGAGTTCTTAAAATCCTCCTAGAAATGATCTCATCTGAGCTGCTCATCTGAGGGGATGGACCGCTCATGACGCTGGTGATGGATCCTTTTGTCAGTCTTAGTGATGTTTCTCTAGGTGGTGTTTAAACAGCTCCCAACAGTTCCTTTTGCACCGATGTGTACATGCACAGTTGTGGTGATTGGCCACCAGGAGAGGCTTGAATCTCCTGGTCTGCCAAAGGCAAAGAGCACAAATAGAAACGGTCAGTGTGATAGGAAAAACGAATTCAAATCAGTTCAGAGAGGGTGGGTTCAGCTACAGTTCAGGGTCACCCCCCCCTACCGTGACAAAGTAGCTCTGCTCACCTGAGTGTCTGGAGCCCATCATCTGCATCACAAAGGCAGCTGTTGAGGGAGGATCTGAGCATAGGGAGAAGATACCCTCACCACGCCCCGTCTGCCATCACCCGCCTCTGAACTCTCTGGGCCGTGCTGGGTAGTGGAGGGGCGGGGCCAGAGGGGACCCAGCCGAGAGTGGAATTCCTGTTTCCTGCAGAGCTATCTGGGAGTCTCCCGTAAGGGTCGTCGCACTGGTCTAGCGTTAAGTGTCACCCTCCTCAGTCTCTCTGTCATGTCCCCCATCCCCTCTCAGTGTACGGTGGTCTCACCTCTGCCAAGAGGGAAACTCTTTCTGCGTGCCCTTTGAACGACCCCATTGAATAAGGAAAGCTCAGCCTTGTGCCTGTGGCCGCAAGGGAGCTGGAGCAAAATCCTGTGGGCTGGCGCTGCCGTCCACGTCGCCTGCACCTTCCTCCCCGGGCCCAGTTCCCGGGTCTCTGATCCCTGAGGGAGGAGTTCGGGCCAGGGGGAGCCAGACCACAGGGCAGACAGTGCCTGTGCTGGTTCTGATTGTCCTGGCCCAGCAGGGCTGCGAGAATTGTGCCTTGTGCCAGTAACTTGGCCGGTCAAGGCCGGGACTCTTAGCAGGACGGAGGGGCAGTGGGAGACACAGCAGTGACATACGTGGGAGGCTGCTGGAGGGAGGTGTGAGGAGTGGGTTGAAAGCGCCCCTCACCCCCAGTGACTCATTGTTCCCTGCCTGAGACTTGGCCGCATTTCAAGGACCAGCTGATATAAATGTACTGTGTCATGAGAACAGTGCTTCTTAAAAAGAAAAAAGCAGTCATTTTACTGTTCCTTAGTCTGTTCCCCAGTGCTCCGAGCTAGGGAAGGAGCAGCTGTTTGTTTTTCGAGGTTTAGCACATACTTGGGGTCTTCATGGCCTCTAGAGCTTTTCAGGTGTTTCTCTTCACCTGCCAGGACACCGATGCAGACCCAGGAGTTCTAACGAGAACCACTTCCTCCAGAAACTTGCCCTCGGCCCTGGAATCCCGGCATTTGCAGCTAAATGTTCCTTTTCCTCTATGTCACTTACTCAGCTGGTTTTAGGAAAACTTGATTTTGGTGAGCCAGCTCCTATTTTTAGTTGGAGAGAGAGAATAAAATGGTTTCTCTCTGGTGTGTAATTTTTGACTCTCAGGAAAAACGATATAAGCCATCTAATTTTTGCCTTTAATTACTCACCGGGCACAGTAATAAATCTAGAATATATTTAGCATGGTAATTAATAGGTTTATGATAGATTCCTAAGTAGAATGTCTGCAAGTCAATATTAGCAATGTTTGCCTCTCAGTTTTAAAACTGTGACAGTCTCCTTTTCTGTTGCAAGATATCTATCTTATAATGTAGAAAGAAAAGCATCTTTAAAAATTGGGAGAATTATATTTGTAGGTATTTTTAGAATTATTCCTTAGAGTATGTCCAGAAGCTAGGCTGTTAGAGCCTCCTTCTTCTATGAAATGTACATATCCCCTCTGGTCTGAAGAAAACTTGAAAGAGGTGTTTCTATATTCAAATCACAACTGAGGTCTGTCTGCCAGTTGTTTTTTTTTTTTGCGGTACGTGGGCCTCTCACCACCGTGGCCTCTCCCGTTGTGGAGCACAGGCTCCAGACGCGCAGGCTCAGCGGCCATGGCTCACGGGCCCAGCCACTCCACGGCATGTGGGATCTTCCCGGACCTGGGCACGAACCCGTGTCCCCTGCATCGGCAGGCGGACTCTCAACCACTGCACCACCAGGGAAGCCCTGTCTGCCAGTTTTAACTCCAGTTCTCTTGGTTCTACAGCTTACTTGATTTGGGGCAAATCTTTTCACTTACCTGAGCTTCAATTTTGTCATCTTTAAAATATAAATAATAACATTCACTTCCTTGGGCTTTGAGGATTAAATGTACATGAAATCGTTTTGCAGGTTTTAAAACATTGAACAAATATCATTTTTATAAATCTTAGGGCATCTTGATATTTCTTTGACTCCTTGTTTTAATTTTCTTTACTGTGGGCTCTTAACAGAAACCAAGGATTTAAAAAATTTTAAAGCATGAAAATCTTTAAAAGAGAACAGGACCTTGAACTTATCACTGACAGGCCACACAAATGCTGAAACCAAATAGCCCCTAATGAAGGTGGTGACCACTTGGGAATAAAAGGTTTGGCTTATGATGATTTCATCATAAGTAAAATCTTCTGATTTGTCAAGAGCTGATGGATTTTGGCCAGAAGATGAACTTTAGCTGCAGTGCGCGTGTGTTTTGATCCATAATTAAAATCAGGCCTCCCAGCTTTTGAATGACTAATTACCTGAGGCTAAAATTCCTTCTCAGTTTTTCTTCACTTGCTAAATAAACATCTCTGTAAAATGCCAAATTTAATGTGCTAAGAGGATTTTTGTGTAGACATCTTCCCCTGTATCTTCATGAGGTCAGCCCCATAGGTATGTTATAGGTACATGGAGAATTAAAAATCAAGAAAACTGAAGATGCCAAGCACTGCCACCCATTAGACAACTGAAGTTAAAAATAGATGTGTTCATGCATCAGCAGATGGATTCATACCCAGATGACTTGATTCAGAATTCAGCCACGTATGATAGCTCCCTAAATGGAATGTAGCCAGCACAGACTTAAAATTCATAATTGCATCAGAACCTTCTATGGTATAAAACTAAAATCCAACAATCAAATAAACTATTTTCAATGTCCACGTATAAAGGATAATTTGGGATGTATATTTGCAATTAAACTTAATAATGGGAAGATGTTTAATAAATACATTTACCCTGTTCACATTTTATATGCTGATATTCATGGTATAATATGGTTAGCAAGCTGTATTTTTATTTGCTTCTTTTAATTTCAAGTTAGCAGTATGGAAAGAATACAATCAAAATAAAACACTTGTTATGTAATTAGAAAACTGCATTTCCTTTGGGCATTTCACCTCTAATTGTCCTGAAAATATACCCAGATTCCCGCCAGCACTTGATTCTGACAGATACTGGCAAATGGAACCATCAGATGTGCCTTTCTGCCAGAAAAAAAAAACAAAAACAGATTACAGATTTGTACAGTTAGAACAGTGCCGTGGCAGCAAAGTAAATCACTTTATCAACATGATAGGTTTAAGTATAATTTTCTAATGGAAGTAAGGGGAATAATGACCATTTCATCTGTCATTTATTTTAGAGTGACCCTGCTTTTTTGTATGGGGAGTATTTAGAAGTGGGGTAAGTGTGGGTGATGAGAGAGTGGATGTAGTGTTTATCAGGTTTGAAAAAAAATGGAATACATGCGAGCAGCAGTCCTCCTCCTGAGAGGTTAAAGCCACTTGGCCCCTCCTGCACGTAGAGAATGCTGCCTTCTGTTGTTATAGAGCCTATCAGGCACGTGACCCAGATATATTTTCCTTGGTGCTGTGAAGCTGGTCGTCTCCCACAGTTTCCTTGCCTGTCTTGTTTCTATGGTAACCCTGCACTCACTGTCCTTGCAGAGAAACCCTAAAGCAGGCAGCAGCTCAGAAGTCCCAGCAGCTTTCAGCCCTGCAAGAAGAGAACGTGAAACTTGCCGAGGAGCTGGGGAGAAGCAGGGACGAAGTCACAAGTCATCAAAAGGTCAGTGGGCGTTGGGTGGGCATTCCCAGCCCGGCCACGCTGGTGTCTGCTGCTGTGGGCAGGGCGCTCGGAGGCTCCTCAGAGAACGTGCTCCATGTGGTGGGGTGGTGCAAATGGGATTTCAAGTCACCTGTGTTCTATGTCTCCTGGTTTTCAAGCGTGCTGCTGTAGGACTTGGGTAGGAGTGAGTTGACAGGTCCTTTAAAAACAAAACCAAAAAAAGCGCTGGGAACTTGCAGGCAAGTAGAAAATAAGATCTTTATCAGATGATCTTATGGCAAAAATGTATTTAATGGATAGGGACAGTATCTCTTCCCTACTGCTTGGGTTTCAAAATTTTTTTTTCTCGAAGGTTTTTTTTTTCTTTCATCAAAATTGATTTTAAGAAAAAGGTTCCAAGAAGACAGATTTGGTGTGAGGGTTGGCAGCTGTTTTTAAATAGGACTCTGCTTTTCTTTAAATTAAAAAAAATGTTTAAGCATCTCCTAATGGAACTGTGTCTACATGTGCACTTGTGTGCATTGGTGTACGGGACGTGTGTTACACCTGGAATGAACGATAAGCTAACCACAACCCACTTGTTTCCGTATTTAAATTACAAAGGCTTCTGACAAGTTTATTAAACAGTGAAGCAAAACTGATTTTAAAGAATGCTGTATTCTGCTTTTTATTCTTGAATCAAAACGCTAGACTGTTAGTCACGTCTGACCTCAGAGCAGAAGTTCCAAAAAATGACATTTTTAAGAGAATTCTACTGTGTGGTCATTATTTCTTGCTTTGCGCGTCAAGGGGACAAGAATTTTTTCTTCCCAAGCATACTTTGCAAATACTAATTCTCATTTGGATGGAGTAGGTTGAGTGTCCATTGACGTGGTGCCATTTGTAGTGAAAGCGCTCTTCAGAGAGTTGATTTCATACTTGAAAGTCTTCGTTAGAGCTTTCCACAGCTGCCTCACTTCACTGGAGAAATGGCCCGTGTCTCCAGACTCCAGGCCAACAACGATGCTCCTGGTGATGGCAGCTCACATTCAGTGGCTCTTATTTTACTGTGTGACAGGCACGAATACACGATAGCTGTCCTCTCAGTCTTCACAGTAGTTCCATGAGATGGAACTCTGTCCTTACCCCCACATGTAAAAGAGGAAACGGAAGCCCAAAGAAGGCAGTAATGTGCTCAACCTCGTTCAGCCAATAGCATCGGGAGACGTGTGTCATTTTCTGATTTGGGTCAGGAAAAGGATCAAAGGGGGTTGACGTAAATAGGGTTGCTGCACTCTGCTTTGGTCACTGTGTGAGAAAGCGGTGTTCATGGAAAACAGAAGCCCTTTGACCAGATGAGGTTCTTTTTTTCCTGGCACAAACCAGAGCGTCTGAAACCCTGTGGGTGCCTCTGACATCAGGGTGTCTGTAAGGACTTGCAAGGGAAGGATCTCGGCCAAGTGCTGAGTCTGTTCGTCTCCTTTTATCTCATCTCACTGAACGTCTTTGACGGAGAGCGTGGAATCCACCAATGGGAAGAACACACAGAGGTCAGCCTCCTGTCTCACGTTTTGACCTTAACCAGACTGTTGATTACATTTCTTGTTTCTGTCACTCAGAACCGGAAAGACTAAGCGGGAAGCATCACGATTCCTTGGGCAGAGGTTTTCAGGGTTCCTCTCCATCCTCCAGCCCTTTCTCTTTTGCCTTGGTATTTGAATTACCTTCTTTTTGAAAAGGTCTTAGGACTAAACATTTGAAGCTCAGTGACTTTGAAGAATGTTAGAAAACAGCACCTGCAAGAAACAACCAGGGCAGTGACTTCCCTTAAAAGCAGGGGTTGTTTGGCCCTTTGTAGGGCCCTGTGTTTACTCTGGAGAGAGAAGCAAGCGGCTATGAACTAAACCATGATAGGCTGCGACACTAGAGATTGTGAACAGTGACGGTGGACACCAAGGAAGACTGCAGATACTGCTTCCCTTGACGTGTACACGTTTCAAAAGAGTGGAGAGAATCCCCCCACTTAAAATAACTTAGAAGCAGCCTTAGGCTAAAGAAGACTGATTAATTCATCGGCTTTTATTACTCTTCCTACATAATCTCCAAGAGTCTAGGGTGCTGCTTACTTATGTAGAATCACGAATTTCCACTTTGTTACTTGCTGCAGTTGAGCCGAACTATTGATCAACTTTGTTCAGAAATATACTACAGAGTTTGGCAGAAACCCTATTTAAAAAAAAAAAAAAAAGAATTTTAATTGTAGTACTATAGACATAGTGTTTCATTTCTAAAGTGAAGACAGTGGAGGACTGTGGTCCAGTGGGTGAGACTCCGCGCTCCCAACGCAGGGGGCCTCGGTTTGATCCCTGGTTGGAGAACTAGATCCCGCGTGCCGCAGCTGAGACTTGGCGCAGCCAAAATAAGTAAGTAAGTAAATAAATATTTTAAAAAATAATAAAGTGAAGACAGTAGAGACTAGATTGACGTGGGACAGACCCGGGACCCGAGTTCCATCCCGGCCCCTTTGCTCAGCAGCACATTCGCTGACCGTGTACTGAGCGGATTGCTCTGCCGCTGTTTCACAGAATCGTCACCACATACCTGAGACAGTAAGGTTATCTTGTAGGACAAAAGGAAGCTGAGGCTGAAAACTGAAGCAGTTCACCAAGGACACAGAGCTAGGCAGGGGAGGAGCTGAGATCAGAACTCGTGTCTGACTAACTCGTAAGCCTGTTTGCCTGCTCCTGTCCCTTACTGAGAATAAAACTTATTTCTATGTACTTCGTAATTATTGTTAAAATTAAAAGAAAAAAACCTTCTGAGCTAGGCGTGGGGTAGGTGGGGTCAAACAGTACTATAAAAATATACTTTCAGTTCTACTGTTACTTTTTTTCTGCCTCAAATATTTATTTTGCTTAGAAAACCCACGAGATTCCAGAATCTGTTCTGCATCTTTTTTTTTTTTTTTTTTTTTGGCCTCGCCGCGTGGCATGTGGGATCCTAGTTCCCCGACCAGGGATCGAACCCACGCCCCCTGCAGTGGAAGCACAGAGTCTTAACCACTAGAGTGCAAGGGACATCCTATCCTTCATCTTAAGACTCTCACTGGGAATATGGGCTAAGGATTTTGATTTCCTTGAGAAGCCATCTTCATGAAGAAGGCTATTTCATTTCCTGTTTGTCATTTGGAAGTCAGATTATTTGTTGAAATAAAAGAATCCCTGCTCCCCTGTGACAGTGGTTTTGTAGAGCATTCTCTCTATCACCTTAAAAGGTGATGAAGGAGTCCCGAAATTAAGAGGGCTAACAGTGAGCAGGACAGGTTGGTCAAAGGCATGGAGAGTGATGATAGCTTCTGTGCTTTCTTAGAAACCCTCGTCTGCCTTGATTGGCAAGCGGGTGCCATGTCCCCCGGGAGGAAGTGTTTGAACAGTTGTGGGGCTTACCTGCTCGCTGACAGCCCTCCAGGGTGGAGCTGGCTAAGCCAGAAGCAGAGCCCCGTGTGCACACTCCTTGTTGCCTGCCCCATCAGACCCTCTCCTTTCCTCTCTAAGTCCCCTTTACCCAGTAGGGTTTTTCATTTTAAGAGGGGAGGGGAGTGACAACCAGGGTCAGTTAGGGTTGTGAGAAGCAGAAGTGTTGGAGTTAATCTGGCATCGCCTGTGACAGAAATCTTCATAAAATGTCGCGTAGGGTGCCTTGTCTTTTGAAAGAGTCTGTATGAGATTGAACATATGAAGTAGCTGTTGTTCTGCAGTTTCATATGGTTCAACCTAATAGCTCACGTAATTTAGCCTTTCTTATGACTGATGGTTTTGAAGATTGTCATTATAATTGCTGTTGACGGTTTGCTCTCACACTGTTTCCTTCCTGATGTCCTGACTGGTTTCATGCTGCTTTGGGTTGGTTTTGGGGACGTGTGTGTGTGTGTGCGCGCGCGGTGTGTGTGTGTGTTCAGATACACGTAACATAAAATGTACTGTCTTACCCATTTTACAGTGTACAATTCAGTGGCACTTAGTCCATTCACAGTGTTGTGCGACCATCACCTCTGTCTAGTTGTGGAACATCTTCATCACCCTGAAAGGAAACTCCACTTAAGCAGCCACTCCCCATCCCTCCCTCCTCCCAGCCCTTGGCAACACTAATCTGTTTTTTTTTGCCCCTGTGGATTTGCTCATTCTGGGTATTTCACGTAAATGACATCGTACAGCACGTGTCCATCTGCATCTGGCTTCTTTCACTGAGGATAATGTTTTCGAGGCTCCTCCACGTTGCAGCCTGTGTCAGAACTTCATCTTTTCGTGGCCGAGTCGCATTTTATTGAAGGGATCGACCACGTTTCATGTACCCGTTTGCTTCAGGTGTCTCAGTCTCTTTCTCCACTCAGACTGCCCCCCGTCCCTCCTGAAGCCTCCACCCCTGCCTGGAGCCGCTGCGTCTCATCGCACCTTCGGGTCTTCCGCTGGGTTGGGAGATCCTCCTCATTTCTGCATCTCGCCACACCCTTCACGCTTGCAGCCCTATCTTCTCAGCTTATCTTTACTTCCAAACTTTTTAAGTTTGTTTTCTGCCTTATTTCTCACTCCCCTTTCCTTCCCCGTCCCTTGCAGTCGGCTTCCTGCCTCCCCAGTGCACGCCGGCAAGGACTCTGGCTTGAGCGGTCGCTTCCCTGCGGCTGCGCACGCGTGGCTCCTTGCACGCTCTGTAGACGGCGCGCACCACCATCCACGTTCCGACGCTCCTCCCCTGGCTTCCTCCACACCTCCCGTGTCTCCTGCATCTCCCACCGCACCCCGTCCCTGGCCGTTTGCATGTCTGCTTGTCCGTCTCTCCCCCTCCCCCCGACTCGTGCCCTGTCCCTCACCGCTGGAGGCCCGTGCCGCGTCGTCACCTCTCGTCTGCAGGTGGCTGCTTCCTTCCCCGGTCCGGGTCGCAGTCTCCTCGGCTCTCTGCGCGTGACCCTCGGAGCCGGGTGTGTGGTCCACTCAGGCTCTCTCCCCGCACAGCTCGGAGACAGTGGGCCTCCTAGAGCAGGACATGCAGGTTTAACGAGTGAATGAGTGATGAAATGACTATCTCATCTTTAGCCAGGCCCTCAGGTCCCGTTTTACAGCGTAAGATATGGAGACTGTGTGACTGCTCTTTCTGCTTTCTTCCAGTCCACTTACTTCCAGTTTCATGGCTCCATTGCAGAGCTGTGGTTGCCAAAAGCCAGTCACCACATGAGCAGGACATTTGCTCTATGTGTGGATGGTGGACTGTACAGTGAATTCGGGCAAGGTCACGTGGTGTCAAGATTAATGGAAACCGTGCAGAGCATTATTTTTTCTCATAGAGAATACTAAAAATAATCAGAATGATGTGAGTTCTTCTACAGAAACAGTCACCTTGGGGAGTCAGTTTTGAAATGTCTGATGTATCACTTCCAAACCTTACATGTATTCTCCTCTGTGAGGTTGCAGATACACTGAACTATCACTATGGGAATAGTGCTGGTTTTTCCCCTGGTTATTTGCAAAATGAGGTCATAGTTGGCTTATGGAAACTGGACAGATATGAGATGACTCAGTAACTGTATTTCATCAACACCTCTTCCTAACAGAGGTTATAACAGATACAGTATACAAAAAACTGGGGTTATCATCTAAATTGATCCATGAAACACTGCCTGCCTTTTAAATAAACCTGCATTCCCAGACCTGAATGTTTAGAAAGGAAACGCTGTTTTTAGCTTGTCATGTTTTGTTTTGGAAAAGTAGTGTCGTGGGCCATCAAATTTTAATCTGGTGTTGAGGTGGGGTGGCCTCCGGGCGAGTAGGGCCGAGTGAAGCTGGGTCACAGAATCTCTCTTCCGCTGCCACACCTCGTGAAATGAACACACTTCTTCACCTGTTAAAAACACCTTCAGGAAAATCCAGCAAAGCCAATCAGGTTCACGCTGTAAACGTGGAAACTGACAACCAAGAAAAGAAACAAAATTGTCCTGTGACTCTGTTTGAAACTGTTCACAGTGGTAAGGGAAAGGAAAACAAATAGCAGAATCCCCAGAAATTTCCCTCTGATTCTCCCCATCCCCTTGCCCAACCCAGTTTGGAGGAAATTAGGCTGAAGAAGTGAGTAGGCAGTCAGGGAAAAATCTTTGAGGCCAGCGCTGCTTCTGCCACCCAGCCCTCTACCAGAGCAGGACAAACGGCTAGTTGTCGTTTTCCATAGCCCGTCTAGCCGACAGGGTGGCTTAAGTAAACAGGGGTGGGTGGGAATGGGTGGGTTTTTACTCAAATGATGAGAAGTTCACAGGTAGGTAGTCCCCGTGGGTCCAGCCACTCAAGAATGTCCTCAGGGAACCCTGCCCCCGCTCTCTGCTCTGCTGCTCTCCTCAGCAGATAGTTTTCATCCTCTCGGTCTCAGTGGCTCTTACACCCCCAGGCACTGCAAAACTTTCCGGGAGGAAGCAGGCGGAAGGACAAGTGGGGAAAGGCAGAGGGCTCCTCTTCACCTGGTTTATCTTTTCACTTGGAGAGGACAATCCAGATCTCTGTAATAGTGTCACCTCCAACCACGAGTGAGGCTGGATTCCTCCAGGAAGGGAAGGAAACAGAGGAGGTGAGAGTAGACGTTGAAAGAGCCAACTTGTAATATCTGCCTGGAGCTGAAGCTGAGCACACACTCCTTCAGGCATAGAGTTGCCTCTTTTCTGATGCAGTAACTGAGATGCAGGACACTAAAGGGAAAAGCTCAGAGAGACACCTCCAGCAGATCATATAGTCACCCAGACAGCACTCTCCCCACCCTTGCCCCAGGGCCCTCTGGCTACAGAAATATATAGACTGCAATGCCCGATTTTTCAGTTGTAGCTTGGAGGTCTCAGATAAAGTAGGAGGGGCATAAAGGAAAATTCATTTACATTACATGTGAGCAAATAGAAGGTCTAGGTAGAGCAGCCCAGGGTAAGATGAACAAGTGACTCCATACTGTACCAAAAGAGGAAAGAAGAAAAGAAAAGAACCTAGGAATCCAAAGAGAGATGAGGGATTCAGGTCATGAGAAAACATTACCCAGAGTAAAATATTGCTTTGTGTTATATAAAAGCTTAAGTGATGTAAATAAAACAACTGTTCAGAGAGAAGATGGTAAAATGACACAAGCTGAACAGAGAGAGGAAAGAGTTAAGGAAACAAATTGAAGACCCAAACCACACCATATCAGAACTGGTAAATACATCAGAAACAGGGACCTAATGAACGTATCTGAAAATATACAGAGAATTCTTCAGGTCCCCAGGCAGAAAAAGCAGATTCCTTATAAAAAGGAGAAAAAATAGCCCACTGCAGCCGCATTCAAGGCCAGAAAACAAAAAACAAAAAAACCCATAGTGCACTGTTTCCAGAGTCCTAAGGGACAGAAAATATGATCAGGAACATCATATCCAAGCGATTATTATTCAGGTAAGAAGACAGGTGCTTCCAAACTTGAAAGAACTTAGAAGCTATAGCATCTATGAGTCCTTCTGGAAAGTAGCTGCTACTTGCTGGTCAAATTTGGCCAAGCAGGACATGACTCAATATACAGGACTTACTAGCTCAGGAGAAGCCTGGCAAAGGGACTGGAGGTGAGCGCTAAATCCAGGTTAATAGACAGCTAAGCTAGCAGTTTAGGGAATCACAGATGAGGAACAGAGTTGTGATTTTAACTTTTTGTTTGGAAATCATTTCAAGCTTTGCAAAAAGTTGTAAAAATAAAACACAGAATGCTCATGTAGGCTAAGGATTTGTTTTTACCTAACCACAGTGCAGCTGTCAAATTCAGGAAGTTGAACACTATTATCTAATGTATGGGTCCTATTCCTGTGTAGGCAGTTGTCGGTGATATCCTTTGTATCGATAGTTTTTGTGGGGGTTTTTTTCCCCCCAATTCAGGATCTAGTCCAGGATCATGCGTTCCATTCATTGACTCGGGTCTCTTTAGTTGTCTTTATCTGGAATGGTTCTTCTGCCTTTGTCTTTTATGACTGGACTTTTTTGAAAACAGGCCAGTTATGTTGCATAAAATCCTTCATTTTGGGTTTGTCAGGTGTTTCCTCATGATGGTATTTAGGTTATCCATCTTTAGCAGGAAGACTATATAAGTGATTACCATTTCCTGGCCAGAGGCAGGTGATGTTGCTTTATCCTATTATTGGTGATGTCAATTTTGATCATTTAGTGAAGGTAAGCTTAAAGCATTTGCAAGACAAAAAGAAAACAAATCAAAGACAAAGGAGAAAAAAGAAAAATATACAGAGAGAATATAACTAACAAGATTTGAGGTGACAGAGTTAAAAGAACGTGGAAGTATGCAAGCCTTCTCATTTTTATATCAGGGTGATGTTTGATATTATTTAAAATTAACTTATATCTAAGAAAATGATACTAACATCTATGTTTTTTAAAAAATATATTCTACTTAAAAATTTTACAAAATAAATGTATAAGCCTAGTGGGAGTTCTTAGAAAGGAATATATCTCGTGGTAAAGAACACTTTTCTGCCCTCAGCCATTTTCTTTTATTTACTTTGATTTTTCTTTCTCCTGTTAAATTCAAGTCAAATTAAATTTGCTTCTTTCTCCCCTCTCTGTCCTTCTTGCTCTGCGTACACGGAGAAGTGTGTCTGGGTGTGCAAGGCAAGACAGCTAATGTTCATTGTTTCTTCTCTGAAAGGGCTTGTCCACAGAATTGACCAAATCCTCCTCTCCTCTCTCCCCGTTACCTTCGCCACTTCCAAGAGCAGGAGTCTGTGTGGGAGGCGAGACTAGAAATCCGCAGACACGGGATGGGGATGTGTCTTGTGCTGTCAAGGTAGCGCCGCTATTTTGGACCTCAGAACACTTGCTCAGAGAAGAGGCTGAAGTCGCCCACACATGAACCACTTCCCTGGGGAAGTCGGCGAGAAAAGCAGCAGCTGAGTGCCAGCTCGCTCAAACTGGCTGAGCAGAGAGTTCCTCCTGTGAGAACCCTGGTTCCTCAGTGTCACTGCCAACCCACACCCGAGGAGAGCACCAGCTTACCGGCTCTCTGACCCAGTCGTTTACGCGACACGTAGTTACTGAGTGCCTACTGTGTGCCTGCCCGTGCTCCAGAAATGGAGGAGACAGTGGTGAACAAAACAGAAAACTGCCCGTCCTCCCTCCGTCGAGTGGTCTGACTGTGTAATGGTTCCGAACTTCAGCACATCCTTCACTTCACACAAGCTAGTATTTTTCTTAAGTGATAGATTGAAAACAAATTACCCACCATGTTTATTGTATTATAAAACAGTTTTGTGGCTAGATCAGCTGTTTGAGATTTTCTGGTCCAGTGTTCCCCAAATCACGGTCACTTGTATACTGTCTTCACCGTAATGTTATCTTCTTAATATTTTTCTGTAAAATAACCCTCGCTTTTCTTCAGCCTTTTATTACAGAAAGTTTCAAACACGCACAGAAGCAGAGTGAGCAGAACAGTGAATCCCCATGTACCCCACTCCAAAGGCAGTCGACTCTTGGTCACTCTTGTTTCTTTCTGTTTTTTTTTTTTGTTTTCTTGGCCGTGCAGCCTGTGGGATCTTAGTTCCCAGACCAGGGATTGAACCCGCACCCCCTGCTGTGGAAGCGAGGAGTCTTAACCACTGGGGCGCCAGGGAAGTCCCAGTCACTCTTGCTTCAATTCTACTCTCACTCACCCTCCACCCCATCATAGATTAATTTGAAGCAAATCCTAGAATACTGTCATTTTATCTGTAAATATCTTTGTACCTCTAAAAAATAAAATTTGCCCCCCCCATTTTTTTTTTTTTGGCCATGCTGCGTGGTTTGCGGGATCTTTGTTCCCAACAAGGGATTGAACCCGGGGCCCACGGCAGTGAAAGCGCCGAGTCCTAACCACTGGACCGCCAGGGAATTCCCTATTCCTTTTAAATTGTAATGTTATTTTATAGTGTTTATTTATTTTTACTTGTTGACAGTTTGCTTTATTTATTTACTTATGGCTGAGTTGGGTCTTTGTTTCTGTGTGAGGGCTTTCTCTAGTTGTGGCAAGCGGGGGCCACCCTTCATCGCGGTGCGCGGGCCTCTCACCATCACGGCCTCTCTTGTTGCGGAGCACGGGCTCCAGACGCGCAGGCTCAGTAATTGTGGCTCACGGGCCCAGTTGCTCCGCGGCACGTGGGATCCTCCCAGACCAGGGCTCGAACCCGTGTCCCCTGCATTGGCAGGCAGATTCTCAACCACTGCGCCACCAGGGAAGCCCTGTAATGTTATTTTAAAATTAAAAATAATCGTACGTGTTTGTAACATGAAACAATACAAATCATACCATTTCAAAGTTATTACTCCTCCCATTGTTGTTTCATGGAGGCAACATTATAAATGGTTGGGTGTACCTTTCCATACTTCTCTTAATGTGTGTAACAGCATATACATATAGTTTGTGTTTTACAAAAGCAATATTGTATACACTACTCAAACTCGCCTTTTCCCCTGAAGTTATATTTATTAAGGTATAATTTATGGGCCTCCCTGGTGGTGCAGTGGTTAAGAATCCGCCAGCCAATGCAGGGGACATGGGTTCGAGTCCTGGTCCGGGAAGATCCCACATGCCGTGGAGCAACTAAGCCTGTGCGCCACAACTACTGAGCCTGCACTCTAGAGCCCAGGAGCCACAACTACTGAAGCCCGCGTGCCACAACTACTGAAGCCCGCGTGCCTAGAGCCTGTGCTCTGCAACAAGAGAAGCCACCGCAATGAGAAGCCCGCACACTGCAGCAAAGAGTAGCCCCCACTCGCTGCAAGTAGAGAAAGCCTGCGCACAGCAACAAAGACCCAACGCTGCCAAAGCATAAATAATAAATTTATAAAAAAGAAAAAGGTATTAAAAAAAGGTATAGTTTACATAAAATTCACCCTTCATAGGTATATGGTGTGATGAGTTTTGACATATATGTATATAGTCATATAATTTACCCCAAAATCAAGATTTCCTTCACCCGCAGAATTTCTCTCATGCTCCTTTTATAGTCAATCACTTCCCAATCCCTGAAAACCATTTCTCTCTTTTATGGTGCTATAGTTTTGCCTTTTCTAGTAGGTAACGTAAGTGGAATCAAAATAGTATGTAACAACAAAATATTAGCAAATTAAACCCAACAATGTTTAAAAGGAGGAATGATAGATTTAAAACAAATTGCTAGCTTGTGTGAAGAAAAATACTAGCTTGTGTGAAGTGAAGGATGTGCTGACGTTTGGAACCGTTACACATACTCCTGCTTTTGTAGGCTCAGTCAGACCACTTGACTGAGGGAGGAGCAGCAGTTTTCTGTTTTGTTCACCGCTGTCTCCTCCATTTCTGGAGCACAGTATACAATTCCACGACCAAGTAGGATTTATCCCAGAGATGCAAGGCTGGGTTCAGCACTTGAAAATCAAATAATGTAATCTATCACATCAACAGACTAAGGAAGAGAAGCCACAAGATCATATCAGTAGATACAGAAGAAGCATTTGAAAAAGCTAACACCCATTGTGATAAAATCTGTCGGCCAACTAGGAATAGAGGGGAACTTCATCAACCTCATAAATAATACCTACAAAAACTACTGCTGACATCGTACTTAATGGTGAGAAGCTCAAAGCTTTCTTTCTAAGATAAGAAACAAAGCAAGGATGTCCTCTCTCACCACTGCTTTTCAACATTGTACTCCTAGTCCTTGCCAATGCAGTAAGAAAAGGAAATAAAAGGTATACATATTGGGGAGGAAAAAGTAAAACTCTTTGTTTACAGATCACGTGACATAGAAAATCCAAAAGAATGACAGACTCCTGGAACTAGTAAGTGATTATAGCAAGGCTGCAGGATACAAGGTTCAGTGTACAAGAGTCAGTCACTTTCTTATGTCAAAGCAATGAACAAGTGAAATTTGAAATTGAAAACATAATACCATTTACGTAAGCAGCCCCCAAAATGAAATACGTAGGTAAAAATCTCACAAAGTATGTACCAGGTCCATCTGAGGAAAACTACAAAACTTTAATGAACAAAAGCAAAGACCTAAATAAATGGAGAGATATTCCATGTTCACAGATAGACTCAATATTGTCAAGATGTTTGTTCTTACCAACACGATCTATAGATTTAACACAATCCCAATCAAAATCCCAGCAAGTTATTTTATGGATATCGACAAACTGATTCTAAAGTTTGTATGGAGAGGCAAAAAGACCCCAAATAACTCAGTATTAAAGAAGAGCGAAGTTGAAGGATTGACACTACCCAACCTCCAGACGTAGTATAAAGCTGCGATAATCAAGTATAGCAAAAGGGTAGACAAGTTGATCAGTGGAACAGAATCAAGCGCTCAGAACTAGACCCACATAAATATAGACAGTTGATCTTTGACAAAGGAGGAAGGGCAATACAATGGAGCAAAGATCACCTTTTCAGCAAATGGTGCTGGAGCAAGTGGATACCCACATCCCAAAAGTGAATCTAGACACAGGTGTTATGCCCTTTATAAAAATTAAGTCAAGATGGATCATAGACCTAAATGTTTAGTGAATAACTATAAAACTCTTAGAAAATAACGGGAAAACCTAGATGGCCTTGAGTATGCAGGCGACTTTAGATACAACCCCAAAGACATGATCGTGAAAGAAAGAATTGATAAACTGAACTTTCTTAAAATTAAAAACTTCTACTCCGTGAAAAACAACGTGAAAAGAATGAGAAGACAAGCTGCTGACCGGGAGAAAATTTTTACAAAAGACACATGTAATGAAGGACGGTCGGCCAAAATATACAAAGAACTTGTAAGACTTAAGAACAAGAAAATTAAGAGTGCAATTAAAAAATGGACAAAAGACCTCAACAGACACCTCACCAGATAAGACATGTAGATGGCAAGTAAGCATATGAAAAGGTGCTCAGTATCAGATGTCATTAGGGAATTATCAGTTCACAGTGAGATCATACTACACACCTGTTAGAATGGCCAGAATCCAAAACTCTGGTAACACCAAATGCTGATGGAGACGTGGAGCAACAGAAATTCTCATTCCCGGCTGGGAATGCAAAACGGTGCAGCTGCTTTGGAAGACAGCTCAGCAGTTTCTTACAACACTAAACATACTCTAACCATATGATCCAGTAATTGGGCTCCTTGGTATTTACCCAAATGAACTGAAAATCTGTGTCCACACAAAATCCTGCACATGGATGTTTACAGCAGAGTTAATCACAATTGCCAAAAACTTGGAAGCAACCAAGATGTCCTTCAATAGGTGAGTGGACAAATAAACTGAAGTACATCCAGATGATGGAATATTACTCAGCACCAAAATGAAATGACCTATCAAGCCATGAAAATAGATGGAGGAACTTTAAATGCATATTACAGAGTGAAAGAAGCCAATTTGTAAAGGCAACATACTGTATGGTTCCAAAGATACGGCATTCTGGAAAAGACAAAACTATGGGGACAAAAATATAGTGGTTGTGAGGGGCAAAAGGGGGAGGGAGTGATGAATAGGCAGAGTACCAAGGGTCTTTAGGGCAGTGAAACTATTCTGTACAATACTACAATGGTGGCTACGTGTCTTTATCCATTTGTCAAAACTCGTAGGATATACAACACCAAGACTGAACCTAATGTAAACTATGGAAATTTGGATGGTAATGATGTGTCACTGATTGTAACATGCACCGCTGTCCTGTGGGATGTTGATAGTGGAGAAGGTTGTACATGTGTGCGGACACGGAGTTATGGGAAATCTCTGTACCTTTTGTTTGATTTTGCTGTGAACCTGAAACTTCTTTAAAAAAATAATTGAAAAAAAAAGTATGTAACCTTATGCATAATAACATTAAATGTAAGTGAGTTAAACACTGATTAAAATGCAGACATCAGCAGAATTAATTTTTAAAAAGCATCATTGGGGCTTCCCTGGTGGCGCAGTGGTTGAGAGTCTGCCTGCCGATGCAGGGGACACGGGTTCGTGTCCCGGTCTGGGAAGATCCCACATGCTGCGGAGCTGCTAGGCCCGTGAGCTGTCGCCGCTGAGCCTGCACGTCCGGAGCCTGTGCTCCGCAACGGGAGAGGCCGCAACAGTGAGAGGCCCGCATACCGAAAAAAAAAAAAATTGTTACTAGAAAAAGAGGAAGAAATTTTATAATGGTAAAAAGATCAATCCCTCAAGAAAATACAATTACAAATATATATGCAACTAATGGCAGAGCCCTAAAATACAGAAAGCAAAAACTGACAGAATTAAAGGATGAAATAGATAATTCAGCAATAATAGTTGGAGATTTCAGTATTCTATTTGAGTAATGGTTAGAACAACTAGACAGAAGATCCACAAGGAAGGAGAAGACTTGAACATCAGCTAAGCCTAACAGTCATCTTTAGATCACTCCATTCAACAGTAGTAGAAGACACATTCTCCTCAAGTGCACGTGGAACGTTCTCCAGGGTAGACCATATGCTAGGCCATAAAACAAGTCTCATCATATCCTGCAAAGTATGTTCTCTGACCACAATGACATGAAACTAGAAGTGATAACCCAAGTATCTCAGGTGTAGTTTTAATTTGCGTTTCCTTGATGGCTAATGATTTTGAGCTGCTTCTTTGGTCAAGTGTCTGTTCAGATCTTTTGCCCATTTTAAGGTTTGGTTTGTAGTCTGTGTATTATTAAGTTGTAAGAGCTCTTAATATGTTCTGGATACAAGTCCTTGATCAGATTGAGTTTTGCAAGTGTTTTCTCTCAGTCTGTATTCTCATTACACTTTCTTAACAGTGTCTTTTGAAGAGCAGAAGTTTCAAATTTTGGTCAAGTCCACTGACAGGGCTTAGAAGTAATAACACTCCAATATCATGAGCATACCTAACTACCTAGATTTTGGTTTCTAAATACTCTTCCCTACTAAAAGGTCCTTAGAGAAATGGCTGATTCCAGGGCTGAGACAGAAAGACTACAAGATGAGCCTGGAATATCTTGTGTACCAAGAAGCAAAGAAGTGCTTAAAGAACTGGGGATTAGTCAGAAACCTATCAGAACCATGTTGGAGGGGCTTCCACTGGCCAAATCTGAGATAATTTGAGCATCAAAAGAAATAATGAATGAAAAAAAAAGAAATAATGATAGTAATGGATTATAGCCTATTGAATAAAATAAGAAACCATGATATATAAATATGCCATGGAAACAGATATAAATAAGTAAATGAGGGAAAAATGAAAGCCCTTCCTGGGACTTCTCTGGTGGTGCAGTAATTAAGAATCCGCCTGCCAGTGCAGAGAACACGGTTCAATCCCTGGTCTGGGAAGGTCCCACATGCCGCGGAGCAGGTAAGCCAATGCGCCACAACTACTGAGGCTGCGCTCTAGAGCCCGCGAGCCACAACTACTGAAGCCCGTGCGCCTAGAGCCCGTGCTCCACAACAAGAGAAGCCACTGCAATGAGAAGCCCACGCACCACAACGAAGAGTAGCCTCTGCTCACCGCAACTAGAGAAAGCCCGTGGGCAGCAACGGATACCCGACACAGCCATAAATAGATAGATAGATAGACAGAAAGATAGATAGATAGGAATGCCTTTCTAAAAAAAAAAGGAAAGCTCTTCCTTATGGTAAAATGCCAACTGGTAAGAACGTGAAATGATGGAATTAGAAAATCACTGTTTGGTATCCATCGTGGTAATTATTTCGGCAAGAGTCATCAGTTGGTGCTAAAACCAGTGGGTGAAATTTTGTTAAGGAACAGAATGTTTACATAGTTTCAGAGTATCTCTTCACAAAATAGTAGTATTTTTACAGTGGAGAAACATGGAAGATTCTTCTTTAGCCAAGTGATTGAAGTTACCCTCACCGAAAATCGACACTGTGTGCCTCTTAATATCACACACTGAGAAGGACATGGGATCACTTCTGTGGTGTTTCTGCCAAAAAGTGCATAGTCTGACTCTACTCATGTGGAAATGTCAGGTGAATCCAAATTGACGGACATTCTACTCGCCTCTGTGCTCTTCAAAAATGTCAAGGTCAAAAAAAACTATCAAGGTCAGGGAATTCCCTGGCGGTCCAGTGGTTAGGACTCCGAGCTCTCATTGCTGAAGGCCCTTGTTTAATCCCTGGTCAGGGAACTAAAATCCCACAAGCTGCAGCCAAAAAAAAAAAAAAAGTCAAGGTCACAAAAGACAAGGAAAGAATGAGGAACTAGACAGGCTAAAGAAATTTGACTACTAAATGAAGCTTGTTATCCTGGATTGGATCCTGGACCAGAAGCAGAAAAAAACATTATTTCCTATGAAGAATCAGTACAATAAGTATCCTAAACTTCTGTTCTGTGGAAATTCAGGAACAAGAAATTCAGCCTCCAAGAAATGGGGAGAATCTCTGCATACTTATTCTTTGCAGTGTTGAATGATTTTCCAAGTGTTTATTAATTATTTGTATTTTCCCTGTTGTGAATTATCTGCCATGTCATTTATCCATTTATATCTTTTTTTTTTTTTTTTTTTTTGGTTTCCCGGGCCCTTTTCTTTTTTGGCCCTTCCCGTTGTGGGGCACCGGCTCCGGACGCGCAGGCTCAGCGGCCATGGCTCACGGGCCCAGCCGCTCCGCGGCATGTAGGATCCTCCCGGACCGGGGCACAAACCTGCGTTCCCTGCATTGGCAGGCGGACGCTCAACCGCTGCGCCACCAGGGAAGCCCCATTTATATCTTCATTGTAGTCATTTCCCAGTCTTGTTTATTTCTTTTAAAATTTTTTTAACTATAAAAGTTAAACAGCTTCCTTGTTTAAAAAATAAATATAAACCATATAAAAGGGTACAAAAGAAAAAAATGAGAGCCCCTCTCGTCTCTACATCCCACTCTCCAGATGTTCTCCCTCTTGTTTCATTCCTTTAAAGTTTGCCTCCCACTGTTTTTCCTTCCTTTTACTCTTTACAAATTTCTAAATATATCTGTGAATTACTCATGCAGCAAAAGCATTTATCTTAATGGACTAGGAAAGGAGAGAGTCTACAGTGGAAAAAAACTGTGTGTTAACCTCTATAGATTTCTTGATAAACTTATGTTCAAAACATACATGTTTATATTTAAGAACTTTTAAAGTATAAAAGACCTTTATAGTGAAGCATGTACATAACTGACACATAATCAGAAACGAGACCACGACTACTTATCATGAATTAGTGACTTAAATTCTGCCACTCCCAAATGGTTGGAAACCATTACGTAGTCTTTGGTGTTATCCTTTGATTCCAAAAAACCATGTAAGAGCTTCTGTCACCTCTTTGTTTTATTAACAGTGTGAGTTAAAATTGGTACTGTATTTGGCTAAACTGTATGTGGTACAGATTGTGGGTAGAGGTGAATCTTTTCTCACAAGATTGACTAGCTGAATCTCTTGTTTTTTATCCTTAATAGAATAACAGAATTTTAGAACTAAAGGGCCACTGGAAATTCTTCTGTAACTTTCTTATTTTATAGGTGAGAAAGAAATGCCTGGATATAGCAGGCATAAGATAAGGCCCGTGTAGAATAAATTACCTGTTCCTAGCCCTACACAAGTTAGTGACCTTTGACTCCTTTTGTTTCAGTAAAGGAACCAGAATGTTAATAGTGAAGTTTTCACTCATTCGTCTAACAAATGAAGGAAACATTTATTGAATGTCGAAGATATGGCATGTACATGGTATTGTTTAATATTTTAACTCTCAGGTCCCTGATGTACACTTGGTCCTTTTTCACTGCCTCTGAGGAAAGCCCTTGGCTTTAGCGGTCCTGGAGCATGGGAATGTGACCTGGGGGATGAGAAACTGGCCTGTCTGTTATGAACTGACCTTTTTGTTGTGTGTGTGTTTTTTTTCCCAGCTGGAAGAAGAGAGATCTGTGCTCAATAATCAGTTGTTAGAAATGAAAAAGAGGTAGGCTTTCTTTTTTTATATATTGTTTTGTGTGTGTGTGTGTGTGTGTGTGTTTAATAAGGAAAATGTTAGAACACGCTGTGTACAGTGACTTGTAGAAAACATACGACCTTCTTATATTCAGAAAATTGCATCGTGATCGTTTGGTACTCACAATTGACAAATTTGTAAGAGTTTCAGTATGAATTACTGAAAGAATAGTTCGATTTTTAAGCCACGTTCAGTTGCGTTTGTCCAGAAATGTTCTAAATTAGGTTGTCTCGTATTACACTGTTTGCCTCCTAGTTTCAGTAACTAAAGTGCTATAATGTTACCTAATCTGCAAATAAATTCAGTTATATAAAACTTTCATTTTCTCAGTAATAATGGGAAACATTTTAAATGTTTCTACTAACTTTCTTAAAAAGAGCTTTGTTATTTGTTATTCTTTGACGATGATCGAATGCTGTTCACATGGAAGCTTCCAGTACTTTGGAGTAAGGATAAACGGGCCCCCAGGAGTCATCACGTAGAAGCCTGGTGCTTATGCTTTCTGACGGTCTCTGTCTGCTTTTATAAAATGTGTAGTTTGTGTCTAGAGAAATTCTCTGCTTTACTCTGCATGCCAAGTAGGCATAGTGTATACCGTTGCTAAGAGCCACAGCCTGTACCGTGGTTTGCTGTAGAGTACATCACAACAGTGACAGGCGTTTTTTGTCTTATTAATTACAAAAAGAAAAATAAACCTTTAGGAATAGTATAATCAAGAATTCTTCTATACCTCAATTAAAAAATAATAAGAAAATGAAATAGAAAAGAAAAAGAATTCCTTCATGGTCTTGCAGAGCATTTTATTCTTACTTGTCAGAGCAGAGGAAGTCTCCCTTACTGACCACTGACGCATGCGATTATGCTGACGTTTGTCCCTCCTGCCAGCATGGCGGCTGCTTCAGAGTCGAGGGCTGTATTTAGCCCACAAAGATATTTGGGTTCCATAAGCTGCCTTCTAAAGGAAATTAGGCCTCAGTTCAGGGGTGCCTTCCTCCTTTCTTTTTTAAAGACATCCTTAGACTCATTGTTCTTTAAACTTTCACATCAGAATGCATGTGTGTTTCATGACTGCCACACCCCCGGTCCAGCCAGGTGTTCGCCCAGTGCCTATGAGCTGCGGTGACTGGCCTGCCGTGCCTTAATCTGGGGCCCAGGTACAAGCACAGCTCCCCCCCGTGGGGGCCTTGGGATGTTTAATTTTCCATGAATAAGGCTTTGTTTCTTTAAAAAGAACCCCATGTATGCAGTTGTCAAGGGTGTGTGAACAAATTGATAGCACTTATTCCTGAGGCATTCTGACAAGGGAATGAATAGAAACAGGCTGGTGTGAGTACTGATGTAATCCCTTTGCATTTATGTAGCCCTTGAAATTCACAAAGTTCTCATATCTCTAAACAAACCACTGAAATATATGGTGGGGCTTGCATTGAAAAATGATGAAACTAAAACCCCCCAAGTTAGGCAACTTGGCCAAGAGCTCAGATGCAGACACAAGGCCCAGGACTTCAGATGTTTACAAGGGCTCTTTTTTCACTGTACATCTATTTATGTTTACTTTTTAATCTCTTTTAAAAATAAAGATGCTATTGCTTTGTCAGTCCTTTTCATGTGACTTTGACTAAATTACATGCCTCTCAAAATGTGATTAGACATGTGACTTTTTTCACGGCTTAAAAAGATAGAACAAATTTGGGTACTTGTCCATTCCTCTCTTCTTATCTCACCCTGCTCCCATTTTAGGTCCTGGATAATTATTACTCTTAATCAATAAACGCAGATAAAGATGATATTTTTTCTGGGAGTGAAAAATGTTAAAACTTAGTTTCTTATATTTAGAACTTTTTAAATCAAATTGTTAATTAATCCTCATGGAAAGTTATGTCTCTTTCAGAACTCTGAATGCAAAGATATTTTAGCTAATATTTTGGGGGCCTTAAATAGCTTCTGAAGGTCAGTTTGGTAAGGGATTCGTATGTAGGTCTATGTGTGTAATAGTTAAGTACCTGTAGCATAGAGTACTAAAAAGAATTGGATACTTTCTTAATTTACGAATCTGGAAAGTACTTAAATCATGAAGATATTTGAAATGTAGTGGTTCATGCAAGAACTGATCTTAGCCAACAGTTTAATTTAGAGGTGAGAACTGAACATACACAGTCAACATAGTATATGATTGCTTCATTCAAACTGTTGTTCATTATGTTGAAGTGCAGTACTTACTCCTGATGTAGGGTGAAGCTACTTATCGTTAGGAAATTAGTATCACCCTTTTGTACTTCGTCTTTTTGCTATCTAGCATCGAATTGCAAGCAACACGTAGTATAAGTTTTTCTCTTAGCTTAAAAATGTAATTATTTCTTTGGGAAAGTGGTCTCCAAGTTAGGGAAACCTCTTTCAGAACAGGTTCCAACACGTCTGGTAGATAAAGCAGAGCCAACCTGGACCGCTGTAATGGATGGAAGTAGAGACGTGTGTCCCTCTGGCCAGAGAGCCTACAGCAGATTTGGGAACCTGTTTGGCTCCCCTCCCTTCTCTAGGCTTTTTGATGTCCTAGAAGGAACTCCAGAGCCATCATCTTAGCTGTGGACTTGTAGAGTCAGGATTAATTCTGTGTGTGTCAAGGCAAGATTCCTGTCAGGAAGGAAAACTGGCCGACAGTCCCCGTCCACCAGTCCTGAAGAGGTCACTGCCACTCCAGCTCATTCAGCTCACTGTGGGTTGCTAACTGTCTGACTGTCTCCAAGCTTGCGCTACTGATCAATGCTCATTTCACCCCTCTCTTTTCCCTTTCCTACTCTTGCTTCCTTTGCTATATCTGTGTGTCTTTAATGGTAAGACTAAAGAAAGTCTATCCACGTTATAATAAATAAATTTCATATATTTTTAGTAAACAAAATTGTTGTATATATTTTTTGGCTGCCTTTGTCCCTCTGTGTCTTGCTTTTGTTTTGTAAAATATTCTCAGCAGTATATACATACACACACACGCACACATATCTTTTTTATATCTATATACAGCACAGAACTTCAGTGCAAATTGAGTTCTCCTTACTGCATTTGCAGTTCTCTTCATGTTCCTAATATTTGGTTCTTGTTATCTTGCATTTTTAAGGCTTGCCCAGTAACACTTTAAGGTATTTGCTTCATTACTGGAATTTCTTTCTTATGTAAGTAGTAAGGAAAGAATCTGGGTAATATGTTCCCTTGGGGGAAAGATTTCTGGCCCCTATAACCCTTCTTTCATGTTATGTTTATCTTCCCTTCTTGACACTTTTAGTAACGCCAAGTCACTGGGGCCAGCATGGCTTTAAAGTAACACAGGCCTTACTGTCAATGCGATGTGTGACTCAGGTGTCAGTGATGCTGGCATAAATGGTTTAATTTAGCCCCTCTTGGTTTGCACGGTGGGATTTGGGCTTAGAAATCACCTAAGATGGTAACATTGAAGACCTGTCACAAAGATGAGCTGCCAGGGTCTATTTGTCCCTTCATTTGGTGTACACAGCACAAGTCAGGTCCCTTTTTTAACCACGCATCTTTTGACAACTTTTGTATGAGAAACATCTGCTTGCCATCTTCTTAGAAAGCAGCCTCACTTAGAGGGTGGACGTGTGTGGCAATAAGCAAAGATACCTGCTCCTTCTTCCTTCTGCCGGCTGATGACGGCCTCATCCCTCCCTAACACGAAGAACCTGTGAGAGCTTGACTAACTAGAGTCCTGATTACAGAAGAATCTAAATCCGTTAACCCCCAAATCCTGGTATTTCTCAGTAAAAGCATTTAAAATCGCATCTTTCAAATTTGAGTTGGATTTACAAGTGAATCTCTTGAAACGGTTTTTATAATAGAGTGAACTACCAAATAAGTTTAATAGAAACTTAAAGAGCCCAAGAGTTATTGAATCTTTGGATAAAATCAGATATTTACTTGCCAGGTGGAAAAAATGCCTGTGTACATTCCTTTCACTTAAATCTTTGGGGTTTTGTTTGTTTGTTGTTGTTGTTGTTTTTACTTAAACAGGATCCTATTTCCTAGCGAGGTGTTATGCAGTTAGTAATTTAACAGCACCAAGTGTTCATATAATGCTTGGGTGTTGAATTCAAGACATTTTCTGTAAGTCTCAGATTCTTTTCTTACTACTTATTCTGGGGTGGAAGTGTAAGCCACACAATGAGATAAATACACTTATATTTTTCATCTTTGTGTAGAATAGAATTTCAGTTTACCATAAACCATGAGAATTCTGTAATTCGTGTGCCGGATATCTTGGGTCTCACTAACCAGACAGACATTCTGCCATTTCTAACCTGGGCCTCAGTTTCCAATCCCTCCAGTTGGTTCGAAGACATACTGAACCACTACATGCTCTGCATTCACCCAGTTACTTCTAATAGAACCGGGAGTAATTTGGTTTGTTGTGGTTTAAGCCATGAACTCTCACTGATGATTATCTACGTGGATGCAAATGAGTAGGTTGTATGGCCTGAGGGCTGGCCAGGAAATTTTTCTCCAGCTGTGTTTTCCCCAAATATTTTTGTGATACAAGGTCTTTTTTCCTCTTGTTTCACACTGCATGTCATTTTTTAAAAACTTATTATTTCAAAATCTGAGGTTTCCAGAAGAGCTGCAAAGGTCGTACCTGGAGGTCCCACATTCCCTTCACCCAGCTTCCCCTCACGGGCACATCTTACATCCCCTGGTCCTGTGATCCAAACTAAGAGAGTAACATTGGTCCAGTACTCTTAGCCAGCCTCTAGACGTTGTTCATATTTCCCCAATTTTTCCATTCATGTCTTTTTTTCTCTCCCAGGATCCAGTCTAGGGGACCACAGTGCATTTAGTTGTCCCATCTGTGACAGCTCCTCAGTCTTTCCTTGGCTTTCGTGACCTTGGCACGTTTGAATTTTCACCACAAAAATTTAAATACACTCACACATTTATAAACACATAGTAGCCTGCCCTCTGGGGTTGTCTCCATTGTGTCTTGCCCTCTTCCCCTGTCTTCCCTTCATCTTTCCCTTTCTTTTCTCACTCCCCTGACTCCAAGATAAATGTTCTCGTCTCCTGGAAAGCCCGGTCCCCATCCCTGTGCTGATAACCAAATGCTGGGTCGGCCTGAGAACATACATCCCGTGTGCTGACCTTCTCCCTCCAGATGCCCCTTGGCTTCCATTCTACACCTGGAAATCCATCTTCACATTTCCGTTCTAGCCTTTATGTCATTACCTTTGATTTCTATGAGCAACTTAATGTCTGTCCTCTTCAGAGTCTATGGACGAAAAGTAATAATCCTTCCGTTTGAATAGTGGTAATAATCTCTGCTACTGTTTTGGCCCAGAAGATCTCCAAAACACACTCTTGGAACTTGCTGAAAGTTACTGAAATTAGTGAGAACCAATCGATACTTCCAGCATAAAACTGCTCTGCATGACATCTGTATAATCGCTTTGCATGTGTGTATTTTAATTGTTGGTATTGCTTGGTAATGATTTATTCAAGAAGTAACAGAATTCATCTGGGGGGGTTAGATTTTTAAAGTAATTCTTTGGGGGTGCAACAGTCTTGTTTTTTAATTCTGCGTCTTCCAAAGTTATTAACTTGTTTCTTTAAATTCATACGGATACAATGATATGCAGATTCTGGCATGTCTCTGCATAGGTAAACTTTTTCTCCCCTCACAGTAAGTAAAATTTCAAGTAACATTCTGCAAGCGTAATAGCCTTAACCCCCTGTAAAACTTCCCCGTGATACTTTATCCCTGTAAATTAGCTAAAGTTAATTGCGCGTTTGTTCTAGGACAGTTGTCCACTGACCGCTCTCTCGGTTGATTTCTGGAATTTTTAACTCTTTGGTCTTTTAGAGAATCCAAGCTAATAAAAGACGCAGATGAAGAAAAGGCTTCCTTGCAGAAATCCATCAGTATTACTAGTGCCTTACTCACAGAAAAGGATGCAGAGCTGGAAAAGCTGAGGAATGAGGTAGAGTACCACCTCGGGGACCCTGGCGGTACCCGTCCGTGTTCCGACCGGAAGCTGAGCCAAGCCGTGTGTTGCAGGTCACAGCGCTCAGGGGAGAGAACGCCTCCGCCAAGTCCTTGCGCGCAGTCGTTCAGTCTCTAGAGTCCGACAAGGCGAAGCTTGAGCTCAAGGTAAAGAACTTGGAGCTTCAACTCAAAGAACACAAGAGGCAGCTCAGCAGCTCGTCAGGTAAAATGGCCACGTGCTTCCTCCCGACACCGCTGCTTCCCGCAGACGCGGGGTTCGTGGCGGGCGCACCCTTTGTAGGCGGCTGCTGCGCCGCGCCGACGGGGCCGCTCTGTGCCGGGCCCGCCCGCCTGTAGTCGGATGAGGCCCCACGCAGAGGGGCGCGCCTGCCGGTCCCCACTTCCGGACCTTCCCGTGGTCCTGAGCATCGGCAGAAGTTTGTATAAGACAGTGGGTGATAACTGCCACCCCAGCAGCAGCCGCGGCTTCTGCAGGTGCCCTGCCGGGGAGGAGGAAATGACGGCCGTGACCGTGACCGGCGTTCCTCCCCGCAGTGGGCCGGCCTGAGAGAGGACGACCGTGTCCGAGGGGTCCAGAGAAGAGACAGGAACTTCAAACGTGTTCTCAGAGAGGCGCATGTGCGGATTCCACATGAGAATGCGTTTCTAACACTGGCCCTTTCAATGCAGTAACAAGGAAATAAGATTGCAATTTTTAAAAAATCCCCCCTCCACTTTTTTTTTTCTTTTTTTAAATATAAGGTAATACTGATACTCAGGCAGAAGAGGATGAAAGAGCCCAGGAGAGTCAGGTAATATTCCTTCCTTTTGCTTTGCTTACTTGCTATTTTTAAAAAATCATTTAATCTTTTGAATAGGTAATGTATTCATATGTTCTAAACATTAAACAACGTTAAAAATACAGTAAAAATAAAATAAAAAAATCTCCCTCCAAACACCATCTCCTGCTCAGTTCCTAGCCCCCCAAACAGGTAATCAGGGTTATTAATGTCTTTTTTATTTTTTCAGAGATTTTTTAAATGTACATACAAACCAAGATTAATAGTCTTTCCACCTCCTTTTTTTTACACATATGGGGGCATATTACATAAACTGATCTGCACTTCACTTTTTATAGCTGTATAGTATTCCGTTATGTGGGTGTACCATAATTTAATCAGGCCTTATTGGTTGACATGACATTTGGGATGTTTTCTGATCTTTTAGGTGTATTATAAATAATGCTATAATGAACTGTCTTGAACACCTATCATTTTACAGATATACTAATATTTCTTTAGGATAAATTCATAGAAGTAGAATTGCTCCATAAAAGGTTCCTTCCTCATCTTTACCTTAAAAAGACAGGGCTCTTGAAAACTGTTTCCTAAAGCCAAAATTATCAAAATAGCCTTAGTTTTAAAAATGGTATTATATGGAGGCAAACTATTCTGTTTTTGGAAATGTATAGCCCACAAGCAACAAACATCTATTTTCAATTTTTATTATATATTTTGGACATACTTGTCTCATTCAAAATTCAAAGGTACGAAAGCCTTCTTTCACTTTTAAATAAAAGAGAAACTCAGTGCATTAGTGATTTGTTTTAGTTATGACATCTCCTTTGAAAGGCATGTAAGGATTCAACGCACAGCCTGATTTACCCTGAATAGCATTGTCTCTGCTTAGTTTGTATGTCTGATGAGCACAAACTTAATTCACAATGTTTTCTCTTTCCCCCTTCCTTTCCGCTTCCGTTTGTTTCATCTGCCACTGCCAACGCTTTTCTTCCAATCAGCAAATGGTTTGTTTTATGTTTCCTAATTTGTGAGCACGTGTGTGTGTGTGGTTTCCCACTGTACTTACATCCATTTTGTGGCTTTTTCCCCCCTTTCTGATATGTATCTGCTAACAGGGTAAAGTCTTTAGAAAATACAGTTTGAGAAGTGAGATGAGATTCAGTGGGTCTTGCCTTCAATGGCAGAAGGGAGATTCTGCAGAGAATCACAAAGCTAGTGATTTCTAGCTTTGTTTCATAACTGCCCCAGCAGGAGAAAAAGGCCTGACATTTCCTTAAAAAGTGGATGTGTATGTATGAGTATATACACACACACAGATGTATTTTTTAATACTGTAAAATGGGATTTTTTTCCCCAATGGACATTTAGAGAAATGAGACCTTTGTATCTGTGGAAGAAGGAAGAAACTTACGGATTTTTTTCTTTTCTTGGCTGCACCATGCGGCATGTGGGATCTAGTTCCCTGACTGGGGATCGAACCCTCGCTCCTTGCATTGGAAGCGCAGAGTCTTAACCACTGGACCGTCAGGGAAGTCCCGAAACTTACTGATTTTAAATTAAAGTGCCCTTGCTTTGCCAGGTTAGGACAAGAGCGTTTCCTCCTGGTGGGCAGTCATCTCGTTATCCCACTGCCCCAATTCTGGGCCCAGGTGGCCTGAATGCTGCCCCTTCAGTGTGTGGCCACACCTCCTCAGGTGAAAGAGAGCTTAAGCCTTCTCTTTAAAACGCCTTCCTTTTTCTCTGAAGACCCATTTACCATCCCACCATGACTAATAAGTGAGTGTTAAATCGTAGTTGGAGGAGAATTTCCATGAGCTTTTTGAAATCTACAGAACATAAAAGTCCTGGCTTAGTTGTAGTTTAGTGTAATAAGTAACTGGTTACGCTTTCTGTACAGTGTGTGTGTGTGTGTGTGTGTGTGTGTGTGTGTGTGTGAACATAATCTAAAACACGGTTGAGTCATGGCTGCTGTGGGCCCCTGCGACTCCAGCATATACTCTGCAGCCACAGCCTGAGAGTGTACTTGTAGACTTCTTGATGCTCCAGCGGACACATTTCAGACATTTTACACATCTGCTTTTGTTTTTTCCTAAAAAATCAGATTGATTTCCTAAATTCAGTAATAGTGGACCTTCAGAGGAAGAATCAGGATCTCAAGATGAAGGTGGAGATGATGTCGGAAGCAGCCCTGAATGGGAACGGTGACGACATGAACAATTATGACAGGTATTTCACGTCCAGCGATACTGAGCAGAACCTTAGTTCCATCTAAATAAATGTGTGTTTTTAAAGTTAGGTTCTCCAGACAGAGGACAAATATCGCATGATATCGCTTCTAGGTGGAATCTAAAAAAATGGTACAAACAGAAATAGAGTTACAGATGTAGAAAACAAACTTACAGTTACCAGGGGGTAAAGCGGGGGGAGGGATAAATTGGGAGATTGGGATTGACATATACACACTACTGTATTTAAAATAGATAACTAATAAGGACCTACAGTATAGCACAGGGAACTCTACTCCATACTCTGTGGTGACCTATATGGGAAAAGAATCTAAAAAAGAGTGGAATTATATACATGTATGGCTGATTCACTTTGTGTACAGCAGAAGGTAACACAACATTGTAAATCAACTATACTCCAATAAAAAATTTTTAAAAAGAATATATATGTATAACTGAGTCACTCTGCTATACAGCAGAAATTAACAAAACGTAAATCAACTATACGTCATCAGTAAAATTAAAAAAAAAAAAGGCTCTCCAGTGGATTGGAGAAACAGTTGCTTTGTGGTCATTTGGCCATAAATTGACTTCCACAAATCTGGCAGGAGAGTGGAAATGGTTTGATGTGAAAATTTAAAACGTGGACCGTAGTACTTAAACACTTGAGGCTCCCAGACTGGGCCGTAATTCTTGCTTATTTTTTGTTCATTACAAGTGATACTGTCTCTTGAATTTCTTCTGATGGAGATGAGTTTCTGATGATGCACATTAACATTTGTAGTGATGACCAGGAGAAACAGTCCAAGAAGAAACCTCGCCTCTTCTGTGACATATGTGACTGCTTTGATCTCCACGACACAGAGGATTGTCCTACCCAGGCACAGATGTCTGAGGACCCCCCCCATTCCACACACCACGGCAGTCGGAGCGAGGAACGCCCCTACTGTGAAATCTGTGAGATGTTCGGGCACTGGGCAACCAACTGCAATGACGACGAGACTTTCTGATGAAGCCTCACATCCAGAACTGGGCTTTCTCAGATGCACTAGCTTAGGCAACTGACCACCAGCATTGTGTGTGCAGACTTCAGGAGAACTCATGTTATTTTTGACCCCCCATCAACAAATCTAAGAAAATATTTTGATCTTCAACAAATCTCCCTTTTAGTCTCCCCTTATAAGTTTATCAGTTAGAATAATCAATAGGTGAGTTTTCACCTCTGATTTTGTCTTCTTGAATTTAAAAAGTATTAACAAGACATTGCACCAGATGCCATTACATTAATTGTCCCTAGGGAGACCTCAGAGAACGACTCCTACCCTCACAATACCTTATTTAAGTAACTTTAAATTATGCTGTTACTTTTCATATTTGCACTAAAATATTTCCAGGCTGCGTTTGTATATTTAGATGTTTTGGTTAAACTTTGACACTGGAATGAGTTGAAAAAATGTGCCACTTTGCATATTCATCTACTCATTTAAAATATTTTATACTTAAAGAAATATCTGAGCTCTTTGCACTACCTGATATCAGTAGTGCCTTTATTTCAGGCTTGATGATACTTAGGTGTGATTATAAAATCATGAAACAGGTAAAGGGAGGGGGAAGCCCCCAAACTGCTGTGGGGACATTTTATAATCTCTATGCTGCACCCACTTACTCTTCTATGGTGTTTTTTGTTTATTGGTTTTGCATAATTTCAGCTTCTATATATTATATGTATATATTTTTGTAAAATCTCTATTTTGGGAAAAAACATATACAATGTGTCTTTCTTTTCAGATTTTTACCTTTATGAAAAAGAAAACACTTAAAATGTTCATCAGGACCTAACGGACTAGGCCAGAAATAGCATCACGTGGCTTTGCAGCTCCTTGTTCTTTGTGTTTTCATTCTATTTCTTTATCAGATATAAATAACTGGGAGAATTCTCTCCAGATTTTTTTTTCCTTCTCCAGCAGATAGCCCCAGCAGTCAGTTAATTAGATAATAAGCCACTATAAAACACCTAAATTAACCAATCTACAATCTTTACACGTTTTTTTTTTTACTGTGTTTTTAGATGAATGTACGATGAGAAATTCAACATTAATAATTTTGGATTTTCTTATCACAAAAAATAAACTGAAGGACCTCAACCACAAGAAGTTTATCAACCAGTTTGAATCTATTTATCTTCATTTGAATGTCTCCTAGAATGTGTAAAAAGTAATAAATAAATGTATCTTCCATGAGACATGTATAATAAGAACTTCTATAATTGTATATATGCCTTTGATGTATTTTCCTCTCAAGATTATCAACTATGTGTTTGACAAGTGAAAAATCTGTAGTCAGTTGAAATTTGGGGTTATAAACATATTATAATAGGAACTGTTTCACAAACACAATATGTAAAGCAATATTAAAATCTGAGCAAACAAGTGTTCTGTATCTACTTTAATAAATGGTTATTGTTTTTGGCCAGTGTAGTAAACTGGTATTATTCTCAGGTTTATTTGTCATAATGGTTTTTCTTTAAGTGAGCGAGCACTAGAGACCAAAATAGCAATTTCTACTGCAGTCTGTTGATAAACCGCTTTTAAGAAATTATCTCAAAGCATTCTATGACCCATTCAGCATAAGGTCAATACCCAAGGTGGTTACCCGTTGCTATGTCTCACTACGTTACCTGACAGAAATGTAAGTGGCACCAGGTAGTACCCACTACCTATTACAGCATGAAGTTTTGGAAGGAAACTCTGTGAAAGCTGTTGTGGTATTTTCCAAAATGATAACTGAACCAAGCAATCTGTTTTATGAGCTCTGACCCCCCCACACACACAGGTAGATATTTCCAAAGCAGAGTTACCAACTGAACATTATTTTGACCTAAAAATAACCCCGACAGTGGTCCTTGACTTCAGCTTTGACCGAATTGATGAAAAGACTCAAAACTATGAACTACATTTGTTGTGGTGACCATTTCACAACATATACGTATATCAAATCATGATGTTGTACACCTAAAATTAATATTAAATATCCATTATATCAATTAAAAATACATTTTAAAAGGAAAAAAACTCGAACACTAAACAAGTCTGTGATATTTATAGGGCAACTGCGGTAGTACTGCAGTATCACCAGTTGGGTCTTTACACAAATAAAACACCTCTGTTGATCGTTTAGAATCCGGGTCCTGTTTGCAGAGGATCGTTTATCATCCGAGTCTTGCTCGTTTGCACCCACGCATGCCTGAGAGTTCGCTAACCGTGGGTGTGCCCTCATTTACCAGTTCAGGACATGGCCTGCTGAGCTCAACATTTATTCTCCCAGATGGTGCTAAAATAATACACGTTCTCCGTTGAGCAAAAAACCTGCGCACGTGAGAAGAGTTTGTGATACAGGTTGAGAAGAATCCCTGTGAACTAGGGCATGGAACAGTCTACACGTGTGGAAACATGTTATTTTAAAATTAAATGTCTTTGATAGAGTCAAGAAGTTGAGAGTGGAAGTATGTAAATATGTATAGTTGATTACTGTATCATCTCCAAATTCCGCTCTTTGCTTATTCATACTCCATGGTAATTGCTTAGCGAGTCCTTTCTTAGTAACAGTGTATAAAGGGTTGAAGGGAGCCAGGCAAGACCAGACATTTTCAAGCCCCTTTCACCAGATCCCAAATAGCCAATTTTACACCTCAAAGTACTGAAACGGATATATCTTCCTAATAAGTTAGTTATTTAGCAATTATTAAATAACAGGCACCCTGCTAAGCCTTTTACATTAAATCACACGATGTAAATTACATCCTGTTTCACCCTCGCAACTCACGAGGTAACATGCAAATTTTACCTAGATTCCACATCGAATAGTATTTGTGTGAAATACCATGTCGCGTGAATGTCTACTAGGAAGAGCTGAACAGACAAGTCACTCAAGGTTCCCTCAGCCCTTAGCCATCTTTGTAGATTTTAGCCGACAAACCGAAAGGGCAAAGCGCAGGACCTTTTTGATTGCTATAATTTAAAAGATTTCCATTCAAGTTTAGCTTCGTTGCCACCTTACAGCGAGTATGCTTGCTGCTAAGATGAAAGTCTCGATTTTTAAACGGGACGAGTAGGATCCGGTCTCTGCCCTTAAACCCAATTCTCAGCGCCCAACTGAGGTGCCCTGGACTGAGGCGGGGTCTGGACGGGTCTGTCGCTCATGGGGAGCCTCGGAACCCACGCAGTGGAAGGAAGAGGCGGGCGCTAGGGCCTGGGGAGAGAGCAGCAGACACCCGCCGATTCCGGTTTCCGGGTTTGGCTTGCTGTCAGCGGCCCTCGTCACGTGAACATGCCGTCACGTGACAGCGTCTGTGGGCCTCGCGTCGGGGTAAAGCCGATCCGGTTGGATTGCAGGGAAAAGAGAGCGGTGGGGCAAGATGGCGGCGCACCTGTCCTACGGGCGAGTGAACCTGAACGTGCTGCGCGAGGCGGTGCGTCGCGAGCTGCGCGAGTTCCTGGACAAGTGCGCGGGAAGCAAGGTGAGGGACAGTGCGCGGCGACACCTCCCTCCGGCGCCGTCCGGCCTGGCCAGATCAGGTGCCTGACCGCCTGGGCTTCAGGTGTACGAAGTTTCCTAGGGCTTCCAGGAGGAGAGCTGGCGGGAATGCTAAGTCGGGGAGAGGGGCCCGCTGCTGGGGCCTGGGGCGTCCAGCCCGCAGTCCGCGTGGCATCGTGATTGTTTCATGGCAGCAGAATAAGCCACCGTGCTGTCTCAGCCTCTAGTGAACCAGCTTGTGGTCAGGTCGAGGGGCGGATCTGGTGCCCCCGAGCTCCCACCCCAGACACGGGAACTGGTGATGCGGGCCCGGCCCAGGGACGTAGCTGGTCCGGTGTCCATTCATTACAAAGATCATATGTGTCGTTACAAATCATACCCTCAAAAGTATGAAGCACCAGCACCTTACAACCTGCTGCTCCCTCGGATTATGAGAAGTTGTAGCTATTTAAGGTTTTAACGTCGGCTTCCTTAAATAGTATTGTTCCTCTTGTTAGACGTTTATTAGCACCCAGATCACAATGGAATCAGAAACCGTAGATTAGAGACTTCATAGGATTTCTTTTAAGTGGTATTACCTCTCCTCTCTCCCCTTAGGATTTATCAGTCCCTCTAAGTAACTGGCAATACAACTCTGAAGAGAAAAGGAAAATTGGGGAAACTCAGGAATCAGTATTAGAAAAAATAGGACCTCAAGAGGTAGAGTGGATGCTAGAAGCAATTGAAAGAAAACAAAAGCAGGCTAAGTCCTACGTGCCCAGTTCAAGCTCAGGAAATAAATGTGAAATCTGAATGAGATCATGGATTGTATCAACGTCAATATCCTGGTTGTAATACCTATTGTACTATAGTTTTGCAAAATGTTTCCACTGGGGGAAACTGGGCAAAGTGTACTAGGGGGTCTCTGTGTTGTTTCTTACAACTGAATATTAATCTACAGTTATCTCAATAAAAATTTCAATTAAAAATGAAAGAAAAAGAAATCACACTGGAGTTTAGCAGTGGTAGGGCCCCAGAGCACTACCCTGTGGGGTCATTAAGTCCTAGGTTGGAGTCCTGACTCCCTTATACTGTGTACGTCCAAGTTCCCTATATGGCCTTGGACGTTACTTAAACTTTCTGAGCCTTTAAAAATTTCCTCTTCTGGGACTTCCCAGAAGTGGGCGCAGTGGTTAAGAATCCTCCTGCCAATGTAGGGGACACGGGTTTGAGCCCTGGTCCGGGGAGATCCCACGTGCTGTGGAGCAACTAAGCCCATGCACCACAACTACTGAGCCCACGTGCCACATCTACCGAAGCCGGTGCGCCTAGAGTCCGTGCTCCGCAACAAGAGAAGCAGCCACAATGAGAAGCCCCCGCACTGCAACGAAGAGTAGCCCCTGCTCGCCGCAACTAGAGAAAGCTCGCATGCAACAAGACCCAAAACAGCCAAAAATAAAAATTAATTAGTTTAAAAAATAAAGTATACAATTCAATTTTAAAAAATTTCCTCTTCTGTCAAAATAAGATTTGTAATACCTATATCAGAGGTTTTAATTTTTATAATTCGATTATATGATACTTATATATAAAATACAAGTTGAGGACTTCCCTGGTAGTGCCGTGGTTGGAATCCGCCTGCCAATGCAGGGGACACGGGTTCGAGCCCTGGTTCATGCCGCAGAGCAACTAAGCCCTTGTGCCACAACTACTGAGCCTGCGCTCTAGAGCCCGTGAGCCACAACTACTGAGCCCGAGTGCCACAACTCCTGAAGCCCGTGCACCTAGAGCCTGTGCTCCGCAACAAGAGAAGCCACCGCGATGAGAAGCCGTAGCCCCCGCTCGGGAGAAAAAGCCTGCGTGCAGCAAGAAAGACCCAATGCAGCCAAAAATAAATAAATAAATAAATTAAAAAATAAGATAGGGCTTCCCTGGTGGCGCAGTGGTTGAGAGTCCGCCTGCCGATGCAGGGGACACGGGTTCGTGCCCCGGTCCGGGAAGATCCCACATGCTGTGGAGCGGCTGGGCCCGTGAGCCATGGCCGCTGAGCCTGCGCGTCCGGAGCCTGTGCTCTGCAACGGGAGAGGCCACAACAGTGAGAGGCCCGTGTACCACAAATAAATAAATAAATAAATAAAAAATAAAATAAAAGTTGAGTTGTTGCAATTGGCAGTTTCCATATGGTTCAGTCTAATAATAATACCATGACACAGATACACAGCAAAGTACCATCCTTGTTTCCTTTGAGGACAGTGACTAGGTCTTAACTTTCCCACTTACCACCAGTAACATCACTTACCCTGATGCTATTTTTTTAAGACCTGTAGGATATGAATGTGGCCAGAGCCAGTTACAATCTTTGTTAATTCAGACCTTGAGGCCAATAGTCCTACTACGTATGACTATTTTCTGTTGGTATTGTTGAAATTCCTGATATTAACTGTAATGAGAGAATGTTTCTCCCCTCTTATAGGCAATAGTTTGGGATGAGTACCTCACAGGACCATTTGGCCTGATTGCACAGTATTCACTACTGAAGGTAAATGAGCTATTTGGGTTTTGTTCAGGGATTGATAATTCTGTACTTTAGGGACCTCCCTGGCAGTCCAATTAAGACTCTGCGCTTCCACTGCAGGGGGTGAGGCTTCAATCCCTGATCTGGGAACTAAGATCCCGAATGCCGTGAGTTGCGGCCATAAATTTAAAAATTAAATTAAATTTAAAAAAAAAATAATTCTGTACTTTAGTAATAATAATAAGTTTACATTTCCTCCTGAGTAGTTGGCTTGCAAGGCTGTTTGGTTTTTATAAACACCGATACCAATGCCTGGCTAACATTTTGTATACAGCAGTCCTTCGGCTGATGATTCTATACTGATCCTAATTACTAGCATTGTATTATGTGACTGTTACCTGGTGTCTTTGATAGTGCATCACGTGAGAGTCATTTAAATTCAGATACAGTAGCAGTGACTTCGTCCTGAAACCTTGTCCTTTACACAGCTGGCTTTGGGAAATCTAAATTTTGATAACAGAGTATTGATGTACATTTGACTGGGAGTGTTTATGATGTCTGAGTCTGGATACCATACGTAAATTTCAGGGGTTTTGTTAACCTTTTGTGTGTGTGTGTTTTCCTAGGAACATGAAGTGGAAAAAATGTTCACGCTTAAAGGAAGTCGTTTGCCAGCAGCTGATGTCAAGAATATTATTTTTGTTGTCAGACCCAGGCTAGAATTGATGGATATAATCGCTGAAAATGTGCTCAGGTATCTCTCAGAGCTCTTGTTTGGGCCAAAAGAAGTTAATCCTTCTCGTGGTTTTAATGTCCTGAGCTTTTCATTGTGAACCCCTTCTCTTGCCAGTACTTTGGAAAGTGGTCTTTTGGAAAAACTGGGACAGGCACGGAAGAATACAATGAAGAAAAGTGGGAAACTTGTGACATTGTTCAAACAGTTTGAGAGGGCGGTTATCATAAATCCCCATTCTTTCAGGACAGCTAAAAGTTTGGACGTGTATCAGTAGAAAGGACACTGATTTTAAAAACAAAAAACAAACAAAACACCTCTAATGGTTATACTGAATATAAGGTGCTTGAATTTCATAAGCAAAGTAAGAGCTGATTAAAATTTTATTTAGCATCCAGTCTAGAGAGAGGAAGTTCTCTCAGCCCAGTCTGTACTCTGTGGTATAATCGATTGATGTGGCCCCTAAAATCTTAAAAGCATATGGGCTATTTTGAGAAGTCCAGTGTCGAGGAGAGATAGGAGTCAAGAGTGATGTTTCGTTTTAATATGAGACGCTGTGCCTGCATTGGTTTGGTTAAAGAACAATTTGTTTTCAACAAGACACAGATATCCTGCTTCAATAAACCTGAGAGCTTTAATGCCCCCATAAATAGTTTAAGAGAAAGCTAGAAAATGCAAATACCGGCTATGAATCAACGCTTTCCTGTCAGGGAAAAAAAAAAGAGAGAGAGAGAGAGCGAGAAAGCGACTGTTAACAGTTTGGGTCTGAAAGTCAATGTTCATTTGTTTATCTAGCCAGTATTTATTTAGTGCCTCCTGTGTGCCCGGCCGTTTGAATAAAGTAAGTGAAAGAGTCTGTGACTCTAAAGAGCTTGTAAGCTAACAAATGTTCCTTCTTTTGCAGTGAAGACAGACGTGGCCCAGCAAGAGATTTCCACATTTTGTTTGTGCCACGACGTAGCTTATTGTGCGAACAGCGGTTGAAGGATCTGGGTGTTTTGGGATCCTTTATTCATAGGGAGGAGTACAGCCTAGACCTCATTCCATTTGATGGGGATCTCTTATCCATGGAATCAGAGGGTGCTTTCAAAGTAAGTTTGGCGTTTTCTTTTTTTTTTTTTTTTTTTTTTTTTTGCGGTACGCGGGCCTCTCACAGTTGTGGCCTCTCCCGTTGCGGAGCACAGGCTCTGGACGCGCAGGCTCGGTGGCCATGGCTCACGGGCCCAGCCGCTCCGCGGCATGTGGGATCTTCCCAGACCGGGGCACGAACCCGCGTCCCCTGCATCGGCAGGCGGACTCTCAACCACTGCGCCACCAGGGAAGCCCTTGAGTTTATTTTTATCTGATGTGAGGTCGGGGTCCAACTTCCTTCTGCATGTGCAGACATGCATGTGGATATCCATGTGTTCCAGCACCATTTGCTGAAAGAGTATATTTTCCTCAGTTAATTGTCTTGGTACCCTTGTCGAAAATCAGCTGTCCCTAAATGTGTTTATTTCTGGTGTCTCAGCTCTACCCCATTGATCAGTATGTCTGTCCTTAATGCCAGTAACACACTGTCTTGATAAATGTAACTTTGTAGTAAGCTTTGAAATTTGGAGGTATGAGCCCTTCAAAGTAGTATATCACTTTTTTTCTTTCAGTTTGTGTTGTTTTAGTCTTAATAAATCCTTCTCTACCTGAAGACATAGAAAATCTTGTATTTTCCTTTAAAAGTTTTAAAGTTTTGCTTTTCATGTTCAGGTCTTTAATTCAGCTTGAACCATGTGTTTGGAGTGTGTGGTGTGAAGTAGGGACTAATTTATTTTAATCTGTATTTTTCCATATGAGGCTTATTTATTTTTTCCATATAGTGCCAGTTGTTCCAGCGCAATTTTTCCCCACTGATTATTTTCGACGCATGTTTGTTAGCAAATATGCGTATCTTTGTTCCCCAGTTCTGGATGGTTTTTCCAAATGTAATTTTATATATTGGTTTTGTTTACAACTTTATTTCAAAGAATGCTTTCTCTCATAAGAATATTACTTTATGTTGAAAAAAGTAATTTGAAAATCTTTCATAAACATAATCTGTGTACATGAAAATTTTCTTTGAGTAAGAAAGGGTACAGAATGAAAAGTAAGCCACTCTCCACCCAATTCTCAAAATGCCATACCTCCCAGAAGCAATCACTATCACTCGTTCTTTTTTAATTTGTTTTTGGAAGTGCTTTAGGCAGCTACAGCTCATAGTATATATGAGCTTTTATTCAAATGGTAGCATATCCTATATAACTTCGGTAACTTACGTTATTCTCTTAATAATATATCTTGGAGTCATTTTCTACCATCTATGAAAATACTTTTTTATTCTTAGCTGAAGCTGCATACTGTTCCATTGTTTGGACGTACAATGATTTATTAAGTCAGTCCCCTTTTGAAGGACATTTTGTTTTTTCTCATCTTATGCTTTTAGAGGCAGTGCTACAGTGAATTACCTCATGCATAGATCACTGTACACGTGGGCCCTGTATCTGTAGGCTCTTTTTTTTTGCGGTACGCGGGCCTCTCATTGTTGTGGCCTCTCTCGTTGCGGAGCACAAGCTCTGGACGCGCAGGCTCAGCGGCCATGGCTCAGGGGCCCAGCTGCTCCGCAGCATGTGGGATCTTCCTCGGCAGGAGGACTCTCAACCACTGCGCCACCAGGGAAGCCCTGTATCTGTAGGCTCTTTACCTGCCTTTGACATTTGTCTATTGACTTAGCTTATGGTAGTTTTTGCTATGCGTACTTTCTTAGTGTAATCATATTTATCTGTATTTCCTTCTTTGAGTTATGTGTATGTGACGTTGATGCTGCTGGTCTGGAGACTAGAACTTTTGAGAACCACTGGTGTTGTGCAAAAAATTATTTGAAACTCTTTCTTCCCTAGTATGTTGTTACAGTGACCACTGCTTTCAAAGAGTGAACGTGAGGAAGAGCTCAGTGGCGCCACTGATGAATTTTATAACCAGGAGAGTTTCTTGGCTCTTCTTTTCAGCCATGTTCCCCACTGATTTGCTTACAGTAAATCTCTTCCAATGATGGTACAGATTTCCCGTCCCCCAACATTTTATATGAAAATTTTCAAATATACAGAAAAGTTGAAAGAATGGTACAGTGAACACCCGTATGCTCATCACCTAGGTTCTGAAATTAACATTTTGCTATATTTGCTTTATCACGTAGCTATAATGGTATACCCTCATGTAATTAATTCACATCTGTGTAATTAATGTGAATTGGTAGCAGCTGAGGAAAACCTGTCCTGGCATGACGAAACCTGTCCGGAGGAGAGATTTCCTGTTTATTTAACCTCTGGTTTGCAAAAAAGAACAGAATTCTTTTCTGCTGAGAATCTCAAGCCCTTGGCTTATGTATGTTCACTTAAGAGTCTATTGTAGAAGTCAGGGATTTCGCCTGGATAATAAAGCTGAGAGTTCTACCTAATGTTAAATTCAAGCCCGATTTCTGATAGAGTTGAGGTCATTTTACTTATTTATGTGATTTTAAACAGTGAGCATAATTTAGCTTTTCGTGGCATCAGGAGGCACGTGTAGATCTCTCTGTGCTTTGGGGCTGTGATTATGACCGTATTGCACTGCACAAAACGTGGGAATTAGAGTTCCGCTCATTGAACTCTAATGCTCAGTCACAGGGCTTAAACTGTTGGGGCCTTCATATGTATACATAGAAATCAGTATACATAAAATCTACCTACCTCCTTTGTAAAAACTGCAAGGTAGGGCTTCCCTGGTGGCGCAGTGGTTGAGAGTCCGCCTGCCGATGCAAGGGACACGGGTTCGTACCCCGGTCCGGGAAGATCCCACATGCCACGGAGCGGCCGGGCCCCTGAGCCATGGCCGCTGAGCCTGCGCGTCCGGAGCATGCGCTCCGCAACGGGAGAGGCCACAATCAGTGAGAGGCCTGCGTACCGAAAAAAAAACAAAAACAAAAACTGCAAGGTAGCGGACGGTAGAGGCCTCCCTTCTGAGGCGGCGGTGCGGGCGCTACCCGCTGGGGCTCTGCTCTCCCGCACGAGCCCGCACATCCTTCCCGTCGAGGTCCCCGCGTGGCGCGACCAGGCCCGGTGGCACGGATGTTTCCATGCAGGCGATTTTGACAGCAGTCATCATACCAAGCTATTATGAAATGTGATGTCAGTCTGGAGGATGGATAATATATAAGCCAGTTCTTGACACGCTGTCTACACGGAAACATCTGAGACCATCAGTCCACTTCACTTTGCCATTGAACATGATCCCTATAAGCATATAATACATAATTGTTGAAATGTAACTAAAATGTGGAAAACATGTATATCTTCTTCTGGCTCAAGGAATATTATTATAAAAGAGTTAAAAACTGTGGCCTCTCATTTATACAAATGGAAAATTGTATTGACTTCTCTCAAGTAGTAAGGTAAGGGAAGAAAAATAAAGTTTTCTCCAGCCCGTGCCCTAGTCACAGTACCATATTTTTTTCTCCTTAAGACTTTCAAAGCAAAGTTTAAAGGACCTGCATGATTGAATGAGTTTATGTTGTCCTTTTAATAATTTTAGAATGTCAAGTTTTCCTTGAAAGGTCTTACTTCTTACATGGTGTGCTAGACTGGCTGGTGTTACGTGAGTGAAGCGCTATAATTTTAGTTAAAATCAAAACCGCCTACCCTTTTTTTCCCCAACCTGAAGTAAGAATTGCCTACAATTAAGTCACGAAAACAAACACATTCCAGGTAGTTACAAGTACACCTGTTTAAAATTCATTTTCATTGGTTTGATAAACATAGAAAAACAAAACAACCAACAAACAAAAAAACTGCCAGGTATTCTATCGTGTAGGCATGTGGGACTTTGGGGTCAAAAAATATGTGAATTTGAATGTTAATGGGTATTAGCATTTGTCCCTCCAAAAATGTCCTCATGGCTTGAAATACCAGGTGATTCCACAAGCACAGAATACAGGGATATTAGTACAAATAATCATCCCACCACCAATTATAATAGAGCAAAAAATTCAAGATTAATATGTCATCAACTTTTAAATTTTTTTAAAAAAGAATTACAAAAAGAATGTCTATAGTAATACAACTTTTTAAGTTTAAAAAAATGAATACGATTTTGAGAGATATTCCCTAATTTTTTTTTTCTTGAATTTTTAGCTTAACTCTGCTCTGATAGGGAGTTTTAGGTAATTTTTCAAGAAAGTATGTCTTCAGACATTCTTGAGTTGAACATGTCATATGCAGTGAAATGTTAAAACCATCAGACTTGGAAGAGCCGCCAAGCACTCTCCCCAGGCTCTTGCCAGGCACAGCCCTCCTTCCTCCCTGGGTGGAGCACATGAGTCCCACCCTCTTGTGCTTAATGCCTCCAGTGTCCCCTCCCTCCTGGCTTTGGAAGCTAGAAGCACGTTGGGAGGGTCGGTGAGGGGTGTCTGGTACAGTGTTCCATTTTGACTTATGAGTGGATGATGATTGTAAAAAAAATAATAATCCAAACAATTTCTAATAATAAAAGCTAACATTTGTTAAGGACTTACTATATGTTTCAGGTACTGGGATGAAATGTTTTACATGCAATTACCTCATTTAATCCATATACTATGTTGAATATACTCCCTTCTGCAGACAATAAATAAGGCACAGAGAGGTTACCTAAGTGGCCGAGGGCACCAGTTGGGAAGTGACACAGCCGAGGTTCAGATCAAGACAACCAGAGTCAAGAACCTGTGCTCTTACCCATGTCAGAACTGCTAGAGTCTCTCTTCTCACTTCCTAGCTGGTTTTGTGTATATTTTTTGGTCCCTTTTTCTATGCAGAAAAGTATAATTTTGTCTACTTTACAAAATATACCCTGTATATTTTATAAGGTAAAATATATTTTCTGAAAATGAGATCACTCTCTAAAGATTCTTCAGCTACCCCTTTCTCATTTCTCAAGATGTTATGGCCTTCATTTGCTGTCAGTACATATGAAATTGGCGTCATGTTTGTAAAAACTGCCACGTATTCTGTTGTGAGGTCATCTGGGACTTTGGGGGGTCAAAGAATATGTGCGCTTATGTGGCCCTCCCACGGTGTCCTCCTAGCCTTTATACTCACAATGGTGAATGAGAAAGCCCAGTCCCTGTGTCAGTCTTTCTTAATCAGTAGCTTATTCAAGAGCTGATAAACTAAGAGGAGTGCCTTCCAGAAGGCTCTGCCATGGGAGAATTGCTGCCATAGCTGCCCCCGACGGCAGAGCTGTTGGCCTCCTGGCCTGCGCTGGACCCGAGTCTGCAGCTTCCTGGCAAAGTGGGGAATTAGTGGAAACGGTCTTACCCAGTGGCTGCGTAGTCCCAGCACCAGACAGAGGTGGGTGCCTCATGCACCCAGATGACCATGACCGTAACCGGCCCTTCCTCCCCGCAGGAGTGCTACCTGGAGAGCGACCAGACCAGCCTGTACCACGCAGCCAAGGGGCTCATGACCCTGCAAGCTCTGTACGGGACGATCCCCCAGATCTTTGGGAAAGGAGAGTGCGCCCGGGTGAGAAACGGCAGGTGCTTCTGGTGGTGGAGGAAGGGTCCCCTGGTCCCCAGGAAGGGAAGGAGTGGGAATCTGTTTACAAATACAGTCAGTCCTTTTTATTTGGCAATTCACCTATTTACTGAAATTTATTTGTAGCCCCCAAATCAGTATTCACAGTGTTTTGTGGACATGCTCAGAGCGGCAGTAATTTGAGTTGTCCAGTATGCATGTTCCCAGCTGAGGTCACTCAGAGCAGCCCTGTGCCTTCAGCTCATACCATAAACAAGTGTCCTTTTTGCCACTATATAATGCCATGCGCTGCTCGGTGCCACTTTTTTTTTTTTTTTTTTTTTCATTTTTGTGCTCTTTTTGATGGTGATTTTGCTGTTTAAAATGGCCCCCAAAGGTGGTGCAGAAGCACTGTCTAGCGCTCAGAGCGCAGGGAGGCTGTGATGGGCCTTAGGGAGAAATCTCGTGTTAGATGAGCTGCGTTCAGGCCTGAGTGATGGCGTTAGAGAATCAACGTCATATATTTAATGTGTCTTTAAACAGAAACGCACATAAGACAAGGTTATAATTGATCAGATGACGAAAATGTTATAACCAGAGGTTCGCGGCACCCTAACCCTGATTGCCCTTCGGGGCAGTGGTTCGGTATTTGCTGGTTCAGTATTCACAGCAACTTTATAGAACAGAGCTACTGTGAATAACAGAAATAGACTCTCTGAACTAGGCCCCGTTGAGAAATAGCTGCTGCCACTGGCTAAAGTGTAAGTGTTGGGACAGGCAGCCAACAGCGAATGCTTTTCTGTAGCTGCTTATTTCTTATCCATCTCACTCTTCCACCGTTTTTCTCCTTTTTTCACTTTTTTGATTCTTTCCATTTTTAGCCAAATTTTTTAATCTGCTTATTCCCAGGAGGGTCCCACCTGATCCCATGTTTTGTTTCCAGCAAGTGGCCAATATGATGATCAGGATGAAGAGAGAGTTTACAGGGAGCCAGAACTCAATATTCCCTGTTTTTGATAATCTCTTGTTGCTCGATCGGAATGTGGATTTGTTAACGCCTCTTGCCACTCAGCTTACGTATGAAGGACTCATTGATGAAATTTATGGCATTCAGAACAGTGAGTAAAGTAACACCTACTTTTACTAATAGGTAATCTGATAAAAATATCCAGAAGGCCGTTTTTTTAGAAGGTGCTTCCTTTTCAAGTAAATCAGAGAATATTTGAAAAAAATAAAAATGCTGACTTTAGACCTGCAGACGCTAGGATTAAACGACATCTGAGGGACTTCCCCAGCAGTCCAGTGGTTAAGACTTCACTCTTCCAATGCAGGGGGCATGGGTTCAATCCCTGGTCAGGAAACTAAGATCTTGCATGCCGCACGGTGTGGCTAAAAAAAAAAAAATTAAACGACATCTGAGCAAACTACCATTGTCCGTCACACAAGGGCTGGCTGATGTTTACTGCACAGGACTGTGCTTGCCTGCTGTGAGCAGAGGCCAGGGGCTAAATAAACAGATGGCTCTGCAGTTGAAGAACATAGATGCCGTGGCAGGCAGTTGTTCAGGAAAGCTTCTGGAAGAGGTGGCCTTGGTACCGGGTTTGGAAAAAGGGGTAGAGTTTAGGGGGGTTGCTGGCGAGGGGCAGGTGGCATAATACCTGCAGGGAACCATGGGACGACCAGCTTGCTGAGGCAGAGAGCACAGCTGGGACATTCTGGGGAAAAGGCTGATACGGGAGGTTGGGACACTCGACGGAAGATTTGAAGGCCTGCTAGAGTTTAGGCCCGACAAACTGTTGGGGTCAGAGGTCACAAATGTTTTATTTGGTTTTGGTCCACATGATGTTTGTCTGTTTGTTTCTGTCAGCATTTAAAATTGGAGAGAATTTTTAATAATAATCCTGATGGATGCCATGTCTTTTTTTGTTTGTTTTGTTTTTGTTTTTGTTTTTGCGGTACACGGGCCCCTCGCTGTTGTGGCCTCTCCCGTTGCGGAGCACAGGCTCCGGACGCGTAGGCTCAGCGGCCATGGCTCACGGGCCCAGCTGCTCCGCGGCATGTGGGATCTTCCCGGACCAGGGCACGAACCCGTGTCCCCTGCATCGGCAGGCAGACTCTCAACCACTGCGCCACCAGGGAAGCCCTGCCATGTCTTTTTTTAAATTTATTTTTATTTTTTTGGCCATGCCACACGGCTTGCGGGATCTTAGCTGCAGGGATCAAACCCAGGCCCTCGGAAATGAAAGCACAGAGCCCTAACCACTGGACCGCCAGGAAATTCCCATATATGCCATGTCTTTAAAAACATCTGAAGCTCTGGCGACCCCGAAGTCACATTCCCACATTGCAGCTGGTGCCCAGCAGAGATCCCGCTTTAGACATGCCCCTGTCTCCAGTTTACGACAGGTCCCACCACTCCCTCTGTCCCATCCAGGCCCCTTTCTCTGGTTTCCATCAGCCCCTGACCTCTATTGCCATCCTGAATTACATCACAGGGAGCCAAGGAACAGCCTAGAAGGAGAAAACACAGAGACAGAAAACAGAGCAGTGGTGGCCAGGACTCGAAGAGGTTGAGGAGTGACTGCTTATTGGGTGTGGGGTTTCCTTTTGGGATAAAAAGGTTCTGGAACTAGGTACTAGCTGTGGTTGTACAAAGTTGTGTATGTACTAAATGCTACTGCACTGTTCACTGTAAAATGGTTAAAATGGTAAATTTTATGTTATGCGTATTTTAACCATAAGGATGGATAGATAGCCGAGGGAATGGGTGAAGACACAGCTATGAAGAGGGGTTTCCACAAAACAAAGAGTCTTTAGTGATAAAGTTGTAAAAAGTCTTATTTTTAAATTATTTGTTCCAAAAGATGACATCTTAAATACTTTTTAAAACTCCATTTCATTGACAGAGGAGTTCTGTGCTGGATAGTAGGTGGGAGTCAAAGAAACGAGGTAGCAGGGCTGTTGGAAAAAAAAAAAAAAAAACCAGAAGGAAACAAGGGTGCCTCTCCTCTCATGGTTCCAGAGAGTGAAACACCCAGGAGACCATTAAAGGGAGCTAGAGTTTAGAGCAGCGAGATGACCTGTGAGGCAGCCTCAGGGGGCTCTGTCTAAGACAGGTGAGAGGTAGGAGGGGATTCTCCAAGAAGAGAAGGAATATGTATAAATTCCCAGTTCCTCTGCAGCAAGTTTTTTCCATAATATGAGTCAAATATCAGTTAAGGGAAAATTGGAAAAATAAAGAAGGAAAACATAGATCTCCCATTATCCCTGAAGCCCTACCCTCCAAACCTTGGGACAGCCAATGTTAATATTTTGGTGTATTTCCTTATAGTCTTTTTCTATGCAGAGTTTATTTTAGTTAACAAAAAATAAATAGCATCAGCTTGTCCAAATTATTCTGAACCTCCTTTTTTGTCGTTTTTTTTTTTTCACCTCGCGGCTTGCGGGGTTCCCCAACCAGGGATTGAACCCTGGCCCTCGGCAGTGAAAGCATGGAGTCCTAACCACTGGACCGCCAGGGAATTCCCTGAATCTCTTTTTTGATTTGGTATAATATGAGCATTTTCTCAGCATATGCATAATTTTAACAGCTTAATTAAAATCCATAATATATATTTTACCATGATTTGCATAATCCTTCCCCTAATGTTGGGCATTTTAGGTTGTTTGGGGGTTTTTTATGGTTATAAAAACATCTGTATACAAAAAATTTTTTTCGTATAGCATATTACTTTCTTTCGCTACATTCTCTGATGCGGGATTTTGGGGTCAAAGGTGTTAACGTTATAAGGCCCTTGATTCATATTGCCAAGCTTCTTAGAGTTAAACCGGTTTATAGGCAATTCATAAGGGCGTGTGGGGTGTTCCCGGAAATGGTGACTAAGTTGGTTTGGGAGGAACAGAGACGGGAGAAGAGGGTTAAGGCTACTTAGTGGAGGGACTGGATGCTGTGCTGAGGAATTTGGGAGCTTGTTCTAGAGCGGGGTGGACAACTTCTGTAAAGATCCAGATAGCAAATATTTTAGGTCATGCAGTGCCTCTGTGGCCTCTCACTTCTCCTTTATAATGTGAAAGCAACCCCAAATGAGACATAATGAAAAGGCATGGCTTTGTGCCAATAAAACTTTATTTATAAAAACAGGAAGCGGGCTTTCAAACTATTTTCGACAACAACCTATAGTAAGAAATATATTTTATATCATGACCTAGTACATGCACACATGTGTGTGTGAAACTGAAGCAACATTTTATTTAAAAGAAAAACCACCCTACCTCATGTGATGCACTATGGTATTTAATGTTTTGTTTGTTTATAATGCTAACTGCAACCCACCAACTTGATTTCATGATCTACTAATAGGACATGACTTAGTTTGAAAAATGCCAGAAGATAATGGGGAGAGCCTTGTAATTTTTTTTAAGTGAAAAAGTAACCTGATCCCTGAATAAGTTCAGGAACTGGTCATTGCTGCAGTGCTTCAGATAGGTGCCCCCAAAGAAAAGTGGAACCATGATATGAATATTCAAGAGTCACTACATTCTGTACTTTGATCGTGGAAAAATCAGAACCTCAGTGCTATACTCCAGTTTTTTCTAAAGCCGGCTTCCATCCTCTCCTAAGTTGGAAGATTCTGTTTTGTGCCTGAGCACTTGACTGGTTCTTCCATTAAATGCACGCAGAGTCTTGTTCCCTTCCACTGTTGTTCAGGTTACGTGAAATTACCTCCGGAGAAATTTGCACCTAAGAAACAGGGCGATGGTGGTAAGGACCTTCCCACGGAAGCAAAGAAGCTTCAGCTGAATTCTGCGGAGGAGCTGTATGCTGAGATACGAGATAAAAACTTCAATGCAGTGGGCTCCGTGCTTAGCAAGAAAGCAAAGGTGATCTCTGCAGCGTTTGAGGTGAGACGGTTTGGTTGTCATCCTGATTCTGGCTAGACTGCCCACCCCACGAAGGAAGGAAGAGCTGCCAGAAGTGCAGCCACTAAGCAGAGCTGCAGTTCTCATCCTAAGAAACTGCGGACTCAGCCATTGGAGGACCCAAGATTTTCTTTTTAAACTTCTTCCCAGATCCATGAGAAAAGGTGTTAAGTTTTTCTCCTTTTGGGGGAGAAAGGGGTAGTGTTTGCAGTTTACAAGCTTTCACCATAAATATTTGTTTTACCTTCCTTTTAATTATTTCCTATCTCACTTAAGAGGAAGGCAGCTGTAAAAAAAAAAAAAAAAAAAAAAAAAGGAAGCCAGCTGTACTCTAAATAAAATATCCTCTATAATAGAACTTGCAATTTGGGCCAAAAGCTCCCAGTTTAGCCAACATGCAGGGGACCCTGCAGATAAGATAGGTGATAATAAGAGTGAAATCCCAGCAGCCCAGAGCTTTTAAATTGGCGGCTTCATTATCACCTTCCTGCCTCCTCTTGTCCCACCACTGATTTATTCTTGGTTAAAGCTCATTTTTGAAACATGAGAATTCAGTAAGATGCTGAACTCTGTGTATTTAATCTTTGGAAACTTATTTGGGAGAATTTTTGAAGGCTGATTTTTTTTTTACTGAGTGTGTATTCCAGGTTTCATCTTTCTTAGGAATTGTGTTTGCTAATTGATTTTCTTCAAATTTCTGAAGTTACTTTTGGCTTAAATTACTAAATTTTGCAAAAAAAAAATTTTTCTCATCACCCAGGAAAGTTCTCTTTATTCATGGACAGTATTCAAGATTGAGTTCAGCAGTAAGAATGGATTTTTTTCTATTATGGAGGAAATGTTTTGCCATTTATGTTCCCCTCTTAACATGTCTTTGTTTTAATTTTTTTACTCAGAAATGTTTGTGGACAACCTAGTACTGTCCCCCACAAATACTAATCACAATATGATCTGATGCCTGGAAAGAATAAACATTAGGCATTTGCTCCCTTAAAAAGTACTAATGCGGGCTTTCCTGGTGGCGCAGTGGTTGAGAGTCTGCCTGCCGATGCAGGGGACACAGGTTCGTGCCCCGGTCCAAGAAGATCCCACATGCCGTGGAGCGGCTGGGCCTGTGAGCCATGGCCGCTGAGCCTGCGCGTCCAGAGCCTGTGCTCCGCAACAGGAGAGGCCACGACAGTAAGAGGTCCGCGTACCGCAAAAAAAAAAAAAAAGTACTAATGCAGTGAACGGGAACAACGAGCCTATCTTTTCTGTTTTTCTGGGTCATGTTGGAGGTGGGTTTGGCCTGATTTATTTGTATTCTGTTCTTTCTCATTAGTATAAATTAAATGTCCTCTAAGCAATACAAAGAACAGAGCACTTAAAATATTTTCCCCGCTCAACGGTTCTGCTGTTTTCCGTGTTTCAGGAGAGGCACAACGCCAAGACCGTTGGGGAGATCAAGCAGTTCGTTTCGCAACTGCCCCACATGCAGGCAGCAAGGGGCTCCCTCGCAAACCACACCTCGATTGCAGAGCTAATCAAAGATGTAACTAGTGAGTATCCTTGGGAATGATCGTGCTCACCTGGGGCTGACTTGCACGCACTGTGACTGACACCGTGATCATTGGCACCACAGTACTCCCTTGGGAAGGTCAGCTCTGTTTTAACACTGTATGTTATTCTCAGTGTTAAGTATTCGAATGTTTATAGTCAAAAATGTTCCCTTTGTGGTTAACTCAATTTTTTTCATTATTAAAATCATGTAATCATATGATAAAATGTTTGGAATGTCAAAAAGAGAAAAAAATTCTTCCCATAACATGAGGCGGTTAATTTTTTCAGTCTGTTTTTTTTCCTGTTGTTAAGGATTACTTAATTAGAGCAGCATCATGTTTCTGTTTTAGTTCTTGTTTTTCTCTTGAAGACTCTCTGCAGAATTGGTAGAGAGCATATGTTAAGTATTTTGAAAGGGCTTGGAAGATGTGTTTACTCATTAAAACACAGGCTGTAAAAGCTGAGCTGGAGATTGTTCCATGCCCTGTTTTATAAAGTATACTTTGAATCTTATATAAAAGTGTTGGAAAATCAGTCCATTGTTTTCATATTAATAGAAGTGGAAATCAAGTGAAACTGGGTTGGATCTGATGATGCAAGTAAAATGCTCTTTCAAAATTATCTTTCATTGATACTGAGAAAAAATTCTTGAGTCCTTATTAGCGTCCTAAGGATAGCAAAGGGGTGCAGTGGTCGACTGTTTCTAGATGTCATTTAGGAGCTCAGGGTTGAAAGGGTTTCCATGTTTCTTAGAAGATTCTTTTCAGGTGACGATTTGAACTTTTTGCTTTCTTTTGTGTGTGTCTTGTTTCTTAATCATGCTCTGTGTATAAAAGGGTTAACATTAATTTCTTAGTTACAAATTTGCTAATTCCATTTTAGCTTCTGAAGACTTCTTTGATAAATTAACAGTGGAGCAGGAGTTTATGTCTGGAATAGACACTGATAAGGTATGTGTACAATAAAACTGTTCTAACATAATTGATCCCTTATCAAACGTAAGATTATACCTAGAAAAGCAATTGCTTTGATTCCCATGCCTTGTCTACATTTTTTTTTTTTTTTAAGATGTTGGGGGGCGTTTCCCTGGTGGTGCAGTGGTCGAGAATCTGCCTGCCAATGCAGGGGACACGGCATGAGCTACTGAGCCTGCGCGTCTGGAGCCTGTGCTCCGCAACAAGAGAGGCCACGATAGTGAGAGGCCCGTGCACTGCGGTGAAGAGTGGCCCCCGCTCGCCACAACTAGAGAAAGCCCTCGCATAGAAATGAAGACCCAACCCAGCCAAAAATAGATAAATAAATAAATTTATAAGATGTTGGGGGTAGGAGTTTATTAATTAATTAATTTATTTTGGTTCACGGGCCTAGTTGCTCCATGGCATGTGGGATCCTCCCAGACCAGGGCTCGAACCCGTGTCCCCTGCATTAGCAGGCAGATTCTTGACCACTGCGCCACCAGGGAAGCCCCTTGTCTACATATTTTGAAGAGCAAATGCAAAATGTGAAAACAGAGATTTTATCAAGTATCATATATTTAACGTTATCCTATGCAAGGCACTTTCTGCAGTGCATGGAGAGGTGAGACCCAGCCCCTAAAATCAAAGACCTTTAAGGACTATAATAGATAAATGAATAGATTTGCTTTCTGAGAGGATTGATCATATAATTTCCCTTAAATACTCACTTCTATTACTAAATTTAAAATTATTCGATTTATGAAAATTCCCATCTTCTAAAAAGATTCCTGTCACTTTATGCTGATAAATTGCTGCTGTTATGGTCACACACCTGGGACATGCAGCAGCCTCTCCCAAGGTTGTCCGTGGAGACAGGTGAGTCCAGACAGGCCGCTGGATTGCCTGCGTGTGCCCTCACTGCCCTGCACTCCCCATCGCTGGTGTGTCTCCATGGTGACGGGGATGCGTGTAGCAGAGGCAGAGGAGCTACTTCAGAGGGGGCTTAGGGACAGTGAAAAAAAGAATGAACCGTTCTCCCACTCATCTCCTTTTTTTTTTTTTTCATTTTTTATTTTATGTTGGAGTATAGTTGATTAACAATGTTGAGTTAGCTTCAGGTGCACAGCAAAGTGATTCAGATATGTATATACATACATATACACACACATGTATAGGAATAGATTATGGTATCTTTTCAAATTCTCTTCCCATCCAGGTCACCACACAATATTTGACTTTGAAAAATAATAGTAAATATCAAGTTCTTTAGGTCCCCAAACCAGATGCTGGTACCGGTATATATTTTGTTTCCAGGTCAACAGTTACATTGAGGATTGTATTGCCCAAAAGCATCCGCTGATCAAGGTGTTAAGACTAGTTTGCCTCCAATCCGTGTGCAATAGTGGACTCAAACAAAAAGTTTTGGATTATTACAAAAGAGAAATCCTGCAGGTCAGTATAGTTTTAAATTACTAATTTGCCAGGGGAGAAAACATCTTTTTAAAAAAATACTTCCCAAAGCTGCTATTTTGGTATAGTGTTTCCACTGTCTTTTAAATTTTTTAATACATGGAGGGATTGTCCTTGGTATTCATTGTTTACTGTGTTTGCATAATAATAACAATAGTTAATGTATTGAGCTTTCACTATGTGCCAGGCTCAACTGGAAGAGCTTTATGTGTATTCATTTGTTTAATCCTTACAACAGCGCTGAGTTGTATACTCTTACCATCCCCATTTTATGGATGAGAAAACTAAGGCACAGAGTAGTGCTATAACTTGCCCAAGGTCACCAGCTAGTATGTGGCAGAGCCAGGGATAAAACCCAGGTAGCCAGGGTCTAGTGCTCTTGTTGTTAACCCAACTATTCGAGGGAGGAAGGGAACTTTTTGCACATTTCTGATGACGATTCTTTAGCCAACTTACTTAAATCAAGCCTGTTGCTTTATAATAAGGAAAAGCCCACCATTGTTTTTAAAATTCTCCCTTCTGTTTAAAAATGTCTCAGGCACTATTTATTTGCTTTACTAGTCACAGTTAAGTATGTTAGTGTTAAAACTAAATACTCATTCAGGTTGGGTTTTGGGGGGTTTTTGTTTGTTTGTTTTTTGCCTTTTAAAAAGTCACACACACAAAAAAAAATAGTTACACAAATGACACGTGCATTCTCATCATATAACGTTCAAACAAAGCAGAAGTACATGGTGCAAACCATGACTCTCCCCCGCCTCCCCCCATTTCCCTCCCTGGAAGGGACCAATGTCAGCAGTTTGGTTTGTGTACTTCCAGATTCCTGTCTTTGCATCTATGTACAAAGAATGTTTACATACACAGACCATGGGGTGAGACCAGCTGGATCCACGTCCCAGCTCTGTTACTCATTAGCTGTGTGACCTTGGGCAAGTTATTTAAACTTCTCTATAAAATGGAGATAATAGTGGCTACCTCATGGGGTTATAATAAGAATGACTGAGTTAACATATGTAAAGCACTTAGAACACACCAGTCCCCCCCCCCCCCGCCATAGAAAGTATTATATAAGTGTTAGCTATTATTATTACTTACTATATCTTTTTTGACAAAAATAAAATCCTACTATACGTAATAGTCTTCTTATATTTTTTTGTCCTTAAGAATAAATCCAGAAGGTCTTTCTTATCAGGATGTATAGATCTGCCTCTTTCTTTTTTTAATAGCTAATTATATCCCATATAAAAATATACGATAACTTATTTGATGCTCACTTAAGTTGGGTCCATAAATGGTGACTTTAAAGTAAAAAAATTTACATCATTCTTTGAGTGATCCAGTGAGCTGGATTTGTGGTAATGGCAAGCAGTTTGGGGGCAAGCTTCATCCCTGCCCTGCACCTGTGCCCATGGATGGTCATTGCCTGGACTTCAGTAACATGCCCCAGAGTACAAACCAGTGGATTTGTTGCAAGTGCTCTTTTTTTTTTAATTGAAGTAGAGTTGATTTACAATGTCATACCAATCTCTGCTGTACAGCACAGTGACTCAGTTATACACATAGAGACATTCTTTTTTTTCATATTCTTTTCCATTATGGTTTATCACAGGATATTGAATATAGTTCCCTGTGCTCTACAGTAGGGCCTTGTTGTTTATCCATCCTATATATAATAGTTTACATCTGCTAACCCCAAACTCCCAGTCCTTCCCTCCTCACCCCCCTTTCCCCTTGGCAACCACAAGTCTGTTCTCTATGTCTGTGACTCTGTTTCTGTTTTGTAGATGGGTTCATCTGTGCCATATTTTAGATTCCACATGTATGTGATATCACATGGTATTTGTCTTTCTCTTTCTGATTTACTTCACTTGGTATGATAATCTCTAGTTGCATCCATGTTGCTGCAAATGGCATTATTTCATTCTTTCTTATGGCTGAGTAATATTCCATTGTATATATGTACCAGATCTTCTTTATCCTTTCATCTGTCGATGGACATTTAGGTTGTTTCCATGTTTTAGCTATTGTAAATAGAGCTGCTATGAACATAGGGATGCATGTATTTTTTGAATTACAGTTTTGTCTGGATATATGCCCAGAAGTGGGATTGTTGGATCATATGGCAACTCTATTTTTAGTTTTCTGAGGAACCTCCATACAGATTTCCATAGTGGCTGCACCAACTTACATTCCCACCAACCGTGTAGGAGGGTTCCCTTTTCTCCATACCTCCTCCAGCATTTGTTATTTGTAGACTTTTTAATGATGGCCATTCTGACCCGTGTGAGGTGGTACCTCGTTGTGGTTTTGACTTGCATTTCTCTAATAATTAGTGATGTTGAGCAGCTTTTCATGTGCCTACTGGCCATGTGTACGTGGAAGTGCTCTTTTTTGAAAGTCGCAGAAACCGTTTTCCTGATTCGACTTGTCTTGCAGACATACGGCTATGAGCACATATTGACCTTATACAACCTAGAGAAGGCTGGCCTGCTGAAACCACAGACAGGGGGCAGAAATACTTACCCAACCGTCCGGAAAACATTACGCCTCTGGATGGATGATGTAAACGAGCAAGTAAGACGCTCCTGCTCTTCACCTCATTTGAGTTCCCAGTTAACAGGTTATTGCAACGACATACGGTACTTGATCTCCGCATCCACCTTGTTTTCTAACGACAGTTTTCTAATGCTTTGGAGAAAGTCGTGCATTCGTGTGGATCCCAGCAGGAAGCATAGGGTGCTCTGGCACTGGGTAGTTTGAGGGAGTTTCATAAAGACGGGGTGGACCAGAGAGAGGCAATGCAGTGGGGAACCCTCCCCAGCCGAGGCCTGAGGGCAGGGGAAGGGGGCTGTTCCAGAACTGGGAGAGAAGAGCTGTGTGGCCAGGCCGTCTGACAAGCCGAGGGACACAACCAACCTCTGGCAGCACCACAGAGGGGAAGTCAGGGCAACAACTCACGCTGCCGTCCTCTCTCCAGTTTCCAGCTGGTGCAGAGCCCACGGGGCCGCCTCTGGGGCACAGAGCACCAGGGAGAAATGCGGGAGGGTCAGGCAAAGATCCAGTACAGGGAAAGCAAACGGTGAGAAGCAAGGCTCCTCCCACTTCCAACCTCAGTTTCCTCTCAGAGGCGAGCACTGTAACCAGTTTGTAATCTATCCTTCCAGAAAGATTCCGTGTACAGACAAACATTTTTACATAAATGGTGCATATTCTATACCACTGGTCTCCAAAGTAGGGTGCGCTTTGCTTTATGTTTATTGTTTACTCCAATCTTTCTAAGTTTCATTTTTCTTATTTTCTTTTTTGGTTTTTCATAAGGGACTTTATTAGGCTGCGTCTTGCCGCAAAAGCTAACAGTCTCCGGCCTCAGTAGCAAAATTGGATTGTTTTTGTCCAGTGGGAATATAGATAATCTTAATTCCTGTGTTGTACAACGTAAGTCATAGATTAGTTCAGCTCTTCACAACGCTGACCTCTTTCCCCACCCCACCCACCACTTAACACTGTATCTTGAAGAGCCTTCTGTGATCTCCTCATTCTTTTAAGTTCTTTTTAATTGCTACATAGGGACTTCCCTGGCGGTCCAGTGGTTAGGACTCTGAGCTTCCACTGCACGGGGCCTGGGTTCGATCCCTGGTCGGGGAACTAAGATCCCTCAGGCTGAGTGCCAAGGCCAAGAATAAAATAATTTTTTTTTTTTTTTGCGGTACGCGGGCCTCTCACTGTTGTGGCCTCTCCCATTGCGGAGCACAGGCTCTGGACGCGCAGGCTCAGCGGCCATGGCTCACGGGCCCAGCCGCTCCGTGGTATGTGGGATCTTCCCGGACTGGGGCATGAACCGGCGTCCTCTGCATCGGCAGGCGGACTCTCAACCACTGCACCACCAGGGAAGCCCTAAAATAATTTTTTTAATTAATTGCTACCTAGTGGTTTTTCAGATACATCTTATTTTATGATTTATCAGATTTCTACTGATAGAAATTCAGGTCATTTGCAGTCCTTTGCTAGTTCGCACAGTGTTGCAGTTAATATCTTTGTGCTTTGGTCTTTTGTCCTCTAGAGTACAAGTCCCTCTGTGGGATAAGTGTCTGAAAGTGGAATTGCCGTGTTCAAGGGTTATATTCTCGGCTAGGGAGTTCCACTTTACCGTCCAAGAAGTTTCTTGCCAAACCAAGTAACAATTTTTCATCTTCAGTACCTATAGATGCTTTGAGTGGCTGTTGAAGATTTGAGTCAAAAGTGAACCTTTGGCTGCTAAGAACAGAGCCCAGCAGGGGTGGATTGGAACAGGATATTTCAATATTGGAGCAGGCTATTTCGGGGGTTTGTGTTTCTGCCTTCAAAGCCAAATCAAATAATTTTGGGTTACCCCACAAGCCACAGTTAGGCGGCTATATGTCTCTCTCTCGCTCTCTCTACAGGCCTTTTTTCCTTTAATTATTTAACAGAATCCCACGGACATATCGTATGTGTACAGTGGTTATGCCCCTCTCAGTGTGCGCCTAGCCCAGCTGCTTTCCCGGCCTGGCTGGCGGAGTATTGAGGAAGTTCTGCGCATCCTCCCAGGGCCCCACTTTGAGGAACGGCAGCCGTTGCCCACAGGGCTACAAAAGAAACGTAAGTCCACGGCCCGTATCCACAGATGATTATGTAGTGTTAGTGTGCTTTTCATGTATTATGCAATTGCTTTGTAAAATACATTTGTAAAGTACTTAGGAGTCAGAGTCCGATATACATACCTCTTTTGTTAGTTGTGAATTATATTGTAAGCGCTAGAACCCATTACTCCCTCAGGAGAAGCCGCTTTCAACCTCTGAACTGAGGATCTCAGAAGTTAGAAAAAACATAGAGATCAAAATCGCGGTCCAGAGTTTCAAATGAATTGTCTGTACCAAGACATATATGACTACTTTTCCTTAGGAATGGTGTAATTTTTTTAAGAGGTGGGGAGAGGAGCATCAATAATAATTCTGTAAGCATCAATAAACATTCTGAAATGTTTATATCTTAGGTCAACCGGGAGAAAACCGCGTCACTCTGATATTTTTCCTCGGGGGTGTAACCTTTGCTGAAATCGCTGCCCTGCGATTTCTTTCCCAGCTGGAAGATGGAGGTACAGAATATGTCATCGCCACCACTAAGCTAATAAACGGGGCCAGCTGGATAGAGTCGCTAATGGAAAAACCTTTCTAGGGCGTTCAAAGGAGACTTACCGGTGAACTGCAGAATAAACGGCTCCTTTGAAGAAGTTGCTGGAAGGAAGTACAACCCCATGGAGGAATAATATGAGAATACAGAATTTACTTTGGGGTCAGCTTCTTAAATTATGCTGTTTTCTCCTTTCTGCTTGTCTTTTGTGTTCCTAATTTCTTAAAGAAAGAAGAATGGAAGAGAATCAGCCAGGGTAAAAGACATAACAGTTTTTAATGTTCTGAGCTCAGGATCTTCATTAGAGACCTCTGGAAATATATTAAGGATGGTGGGATGGATAATCTATACAGCCACACAGATGGGTCCAGTTCTTAAGAAAGCGGGGACCAAGCAGGTAAAAATGAAGATAAAAGTGGAAGGTCCGACCCCTAATAAATAGTGCTGAATTTCTTAAAGGTGCATCATGCCTAGGGCAGTGGCTGAGTGTTGGGGGCCTAGGGCTAGTATTATCACTGAGTTGAGATTTCTTTTTCCTGCAGAACATGGCACATTACATTCAGTGTCACCAGTCTCTACCTTATCCGGTCAGTAAGGCAAGTTGTGTTCCTTCTGTTTTTGATTCCTCTGCTTCTAAAAAGCAAAAGGTTTGGAAGAGCTTCTTTCCCCAGAACAGCTTTATGATCTACCTGATCAACTAAGTCAACTAAGTCGGTATGGGTCCCATACTTATCAAGGGCTTTTTACATTGAGTAACATAATAATTAGGGAGCAGCTTCCTGAGAATGTAACCATTCAAAGACGCGTTCTTAGTGCATGTGTTATTAACTCTAAGACAATTTCAATGGTAGATGCCTCCAATTTTCTTCCCTGCCCACCGTGGGCTGCACCATCCATCCAGTCCCACTGTGAGTGGTGGCAGCTTGGCTTCTCCAGCATCTGGCAGCTCCCCCTCCCTGGTAAGTGCCACACGTGCTTTCCCAGCAGCCTGCGGACACACCTATTCGGCCTCGGGCATTTATTTTGCTAGAAAACACCCAGCCCTGTTTCAGTCCGTGGTCCGGTGACTTCACCCCGCTCTGGTGCAGCTTGTCAATGATCTTGGAGTCCAGCTGCTACCCTTCCTACAGGAGACTGCTAGACTGCAGGACAGAGGAGCTTGGGTGCTGGTAGCGAAGTTGGAAATCTCCCTCCTGCTCTATCCCAGCGTCTGGAGGAGTTAAGGCCAAGAAGGGGACCAAATTGACGGTTTCACAGCCCTTGCCTGAGTCTCCAGCCAAATTAGCTGATCCCCGTCTTTGCTGGGGGCCAAAGTCAGTGTCCTTCCCCAGCTGTCATTTCTATTGTTAATTAGTACCCATACATGTTTTCCTCACTTTCTTTCGCTAGTGGACGTCTCTTAGCACACTGCATGTTATGAGTGAAGGAGAAATTCTGTACTTTTAAAAAATCTCCTTCATGTAAGAATGAGGGGTAGAAGAGGGAATATTTAAAAGATTAGCTACTCGAGGATTTAACTTGGCTTTGACATTCAGTATTTGGAAAGGTCTTAAAATGATTCCTGTTTTAGGAATCCTTTTTCAGCTACTTGTTATCCCAGGGAGATTAGTTTATACCTTCCAGCCCCAGCGGTTGTGAGTCTCAGCTGCTTTAGAGAATGAAATCCACCTTGTCTGTAAGTGTTTTCGGCTCATGGGATTCAATTTAAGTCAAGTTTCCTTGGCTGGGGCTTTGTCCTGTGAACAGGTACTCAGTTGTGTCTCGTGTGTCTGCATTCACTGGTGACTCTATACTTGCTTGCTCCAAGCATAGTTAGGTCAGCTCCTAAAAATGCATTCAGCAGAAGACTTCAAAACATCAATTGCTTCATTTGTATGCAAATAGAAAGTGGTGGATAATTATATATTACACGCCTTTGTGTAAGTTCATTTAATACTTGAAGCAGTCTTTGTCTCAAAGGAGTGTGCCCTTACTGAGAAAAAGGGTATGTGAATGGTACGTTTATTCTTGGGAGGGTGGATTGTTTGCATCATGTCTGGACCTTTGTCTAGTTGGGTAGACGGTTCTACACCAGCAGTCCCACCAAAAAGAAGTCTACATAGACAAAGAAGTCTACATAGACACTATTTTGTGTCATACTGTACACTTTTGAATTTTAACCAACAGAGAAATAAGTATTTGAACTGTAGCTTAACGGTGGAGCAAGAGACTAATGGTTAAAAGAAGGAGGATTAAAAACAGCACATTTAATTCTTGAAGAGAACTGGGAAGGGGGGATCTCCATGCGATAGGCCACTGCAGCTCTGCCCTCACGGCAAGGATTATGATTAATCCGGCATGGAGTCTGTCTCTTGTTCTCAGTTGTATGTTAAAGACTGGCCTGTCACCAGGAGGCAGTGTTTGTATTCAGCAGAGCTGAACTCAAGAAGAAATACTTCTTTAAGAAAAACAACACCAGAACAAACAGAGTATCTAAAGCAGCCAGGAAGAGGGGCTGTAATCAAGATGGCAAGGCAGAGAAATACCGACATCGCATAGACTATGAATTATGAACAGACTGTGAATTACACTCTAGAGCCTGGTGTATTATATTCAATCATATGGTTTAACGATGACATACTGTAGAAAATAGAGGATGCCGTTTTGTCATCCAACAGTCAAAGGCAGTAATGTAAAATTTCTCAGATTCTCTTCGAAATGAATGCATATGAACTTCAAGCTACATGATGTTTCTCAGCTCCAGTTACTCCGTTGCTGTAAAATACCCCCAAACTGGGTGGTGACTAGAGTCTGCAAAGGCTGGAACACATAACTGACTTGAGATATCCATTTGAAGGTTGTGAGAGTTAAAGGGGAACAGAATCAGGCCTATTTTAATAGCCTTTTTCATGTTACTTTGGTGTGGGATGAGGGTATAAATCTCAGCTGTACTTTCTTTCCTGTGACTGGGCAGGACACAGAGCCCTCCAGATGACCAGCTCTCTGGGGTTGCAATTACTACGCACTGGCTTCCTGTGCAGCTTGATAATGTTCTGCTCCTGTTTCAGCCCGGCTGCGGCGGGGCAATGATTTGATAATAAGAGATCCTGATCAAATTAGAGAGCCATTTGCTTCTGGACGAGGATGTTAATAAAAGGGTTGATGTCCACACTGCCTGCTTTTTTTTAAAGGTCAAAACATATTCTTACTACAAAAAGCAGAAGAATCAGAAGCAGCATAAAGTTTGTGCTTTCTTTTCCCTTCATTGTTACATCTGGGAAAGGGTCTATTCTTTATTGGCTGAAATCCTGACTGGTTCTTTTTGCCTTACATTTGGAGGAGTTGAAATTGGAAGTGGGCACATTGGGAAGGTGACTGTATAATGAGTCTCTAACCTGCTAAACTCTGTGAATTAGAATCAAGCACTTGGGAGCTCTTGATTCTCTGAGCTGGTTCTCACACACACACACACACACACACAAATGCTCGAACTTGCATATGTTTTAAGACAACAGCTTTTGCTTTAGTTGGGCAGTCATGAGTGTTGTATGTACAGTGGTTCTTCTTGTCTGAGACTCAAGAGTAGGATGGGACTGCTCTCGGTGGGAGTTTGTTAGGATTTGGACTGTATCCCACCTGCAGTGTTTAGAAAAGCCAGACAAGAGGGCCATGAAATCCCCCCTAGTGTACCACTTGCCCAGCCCATCTAAGTCAGGAGCTTTGCAGGCAAGTTCAGAGCTCTGTGGGCCGTGGTGGTGACATAGGCAGAGGACGGGCAGAGTTGCCAGCGCCCCGCCTGGTCTGGGATCGCCTGTGCGCAGCTCCGTGAGAGCTCAGGGACCACGTGAAGATTGTGATTGGTCTCTAGACCACACCTAGTTGGTGAGTGCAGCTGCTGCCTGAAAATCCCTCAGCTCTCCTGACCGCTGGAGTGCATGCAAGCCTACCTTTGGACACCAGACCAGAGAGGGACCGTGGAGCTGCTGCGGTGGACGAGTCGTGGAAACTTTCCTGAGTGAGTGAAATGGGGAGAAAGGGAAGCTGGTGGTCGGCATTGAGGGGCGTTGCTGGGCAGGGCAGCAGTGGAGGTAAAGAACTGGTTTGTGATTGTTACCATATGATTCCATCTGTGGTGGAAGGTAGAGTGCTGGAGCAGATGCCAAGAGCACGATGGGGAAGGAGATTAGTCCAAAATCAAATTCATACCCACCTCTTGGCACTCCTGCTATCCTGGCTGGCCAGAAGGGCAAGCATGCCTGGCCACAAAGCAGGGATCCTCAAACTCTTGTGTACTAATAAGCCTTGGGGCCAGAGGAATTGCAGAGGGGCTGCAGTGAGGGTCTGCTGCTTTCCCCCTACTCAAAAGGCTTTCTTCTCTTCCCCTCCCAAGTAGCGCTGACAGCCAGGGCTGCAGCTTGAATGATGGCAAAAGAAAGCTTTACTTCACCAGCCCATTAGCAGCACTCACAACATTAAAAATGAATGAGGTGGATGGGAGGAGAGGGCTGGGGGTGAAGACCAGTGCAGCAGCTGGGGGTGAAGACCAGTGCAGCAGCGGGGTCTGGGAACCGCAGGCTTCTCTCTTCTCTGAGCCCAGATCCAGATCGGGAGCCTAAGAATGAGGGGAACTTTCGGTTTAAAAGAATTCTGTAGTGTCAGTGCAGAGGGTCCAGGTGGTTGTTAATGGAGAAAATCAGCACTTTGGGCTTCCTTAGCCTTAAGAAAGTATGTTCACTCTGTAGAGGGCCGGGACCTAGTCTAGACCCCTGTGTCCACGCTGCCTATAACAGTGCCTGGCTCAGCAGCGCTTGCTTAGGGTCCAGCGGAGGTTGGTCAAGGGGAGAGAACCGTCCTCTTTGCGTGCTCAGGGTCTCCCGGGTGCCCTGCCCCGCAGGTCCTCGGGCCTCCCGCGCAGGGCGATGCCGGCCTCGACCACTATCCACGTGCTGCAGCTGCTGCGGGAGCTGCTGGCCTTCGTGCTCCTCAGCTACACGGTGCTCATCGGGGCGCTGCTGCTGGCCGGCTGGACCACCTATTTCCTGGTGCTGAAGTGACAGCGCCCCTGGCCCGGCTCCCGCCCCTCCCGCCTCCCGCCCTGACCCCCGCCCCAGCAGCAGCCTGCCCAGCAGATCGCTACTCCGCCTCCGACTTCTGTCCTGACGGACCCGCACTGCCAGCTAACGAGAGAACTCTCCCGAGGTGAAGGGCCCCAGTCCAACCACACTCCACAACAGCCGACTTGGCTCCGCCCGCTCCGCGCCCTCACACGGCCCGCCCCGCCCCACGCGGAAGCTCCGGCAGTTGTGTGTCCGGCCAGGCTGTTATAGCCGTTACCTTCAGCCCCGCCCCCTCTCTCCCCGTCTGTCCAATCCCGGCTGCGCTCTCGGGCGGGGGGCGTGGTCATGCGAAGAGGCCCTCTCATGTGGGGGCCGTGCCCCGCCCCCCGCTCACGAAGTGGCGTCACTTCCGGCGTTTGCGTGTGGGGGCCGTCAGACGCGGAATGGCGGCTCTACGGAGTTGGCTGTCGCGGAGCGTAGCCTTCTTCTTCAGGTAGGGCTTCAGGTCGTGTAGGTCAGAGGGAGGGGACGCTGAGAGCGCTGCACTCGGGCCGCAGCCCCGGCCTTGCGGGCGCGCGCTTCCCTTCTCGGCCGAGAGGGTCACGGCGTCCCGCCCCTCTCGGAGGTCTGAGGACGTCCCGCCTCTGCCTCTAGCCAGAGGCCTCCCGCCTCCTCGGCCAAGCCCGGGCTTCGTGTCTCACTGACGGCTTTTCCGTTTTCCCACCTACCGAAAGCGCGTTCCCTCACCGTCGGGCTGTCTTTTGGGGGGCGCTCGGCCTGCCCGCGAAGTGACTCTCGTTGGCCCATTGAAGTCACTGGGGAGAGTAGGGGAAGAGGCCCGGGCAGGCGGCGGGTTCCCGGAGGAGGTTTTCCGTGAGGGCGGAGGAGCCCCAGGAACTTGCCTGTCTCCCCGCGGGCCCTGCTCCCTCGGCCTCTTGACGCCTGCGGGCTCCAGGGGACCATCAGAGCCCTTGCAGCCTAGGCCAGAGGGCCAGCGCTAAATCCTGCCTGCAGAAGCGTTTTATTTTGGCCTGAGTTTTTAAAAAGCTTTGAGACCACCTCTTAAACGTCCACACCTGGTAACTCTTAAACTGCGGCACCATCGGCCCGCATTCCCGCGCGGGGAGCCAAGTAGCGGTTTCTTCGAGCCCGGGCCTTTCCAGTCCACGCAGCTCCCCACAGAGCCCTGTCGTGTGCAAGGCCACCCTACGTCGTCATTTGGGTTCCAGCGTGGCCCGAGTTTGAGTCTCCAGCCCCTGCAAATACCAGTAAGTTGAAGAGGCTTTTACAGGTTGGTGGTTGTGCCTTACTAAATTTGACTTCTGTTTCTAGGTACAAACGGTGCGTGCCAGTCGTGGCTAACTGTGAGAAGCGCCGTTTCTCGGAATTGATAAGACCATGGCACAAAACTGTGGCTGCTGGATTTGGGGTAACCCTGTGTGCAGTTCCTATTGCCCAGGTGAAGTACTGTCCTGTCACTCCGTGTTGTTTGTCTTTGTGTACTGTGTCCTCTTGAAGTCCCAGGTGGGCAGTGAAGCATCTGACAAGCTCTCATGGTTTTACCCCGCGCCCCTCCTCACCCGCATGTGATGGTATACTTTCTAGTGTATCGGCATCTTTTCAGAGGTGAGCAAATATAGTAATGTTTCCATTTTAATAGTATTATTTGGTAGGAACACTATGTCAGGTAGGTCAGATTGTATAAAGAGGGAAGAAAGAAAACATATTACAGTATCAACACAATAGTCTTTCATTCAATAAAAATTTATTGGGCAACTTTTATGTGCCATACACACTGAGACCGTACGAGCAAATCAAACGAAGTTTCTGCTTTCATAAAGCTTACATTCTGGAGATACGGAAGAGGAGAAAGTGGAATGAGAGGGGGAGAGAGAGAGAGAAATAGATGAACTCAGCTCACAGAGTTAGCTCAGGACCAGAATGTGCTTCGACTTCTGTACTTTGTGGGCCATTGTAGAGCTTTGGATTTTATTATGGAAAAGAAGCCACAGAGGATTTTAACATAAGATTATTATGATCTGACATAAGTTTTTAAAGGTTGCTGTGTGGAACTAAAAAGACCAGCAGGGGTCCAGGCATGAGATGATCACGGGCTTGGCTCGGGTGGGGGAGCGGGCTGAATGCCATCAGCAGGAGTTGCCGATGGGTTAGGTGTGAAGTATATAACTTCGCTTCCAGTGCTTTAAAAAGGCCTAAGCAACGGAGAGAATGGTGTTGCCGTATACTGGGATGGAGGGGAATGGGTTTTGGGAGGAAGAAACCAAGAGTTCAGTTTTGGAAATGACATCTAGGTGGAGTTGTCAAGTAGACAGTGATATGAAAGTGGTACCTTATTAAAAAACAGTTGGTTATATGCTTTATCAGGAAGAGCTAAATAAGAAATCGGCAAACCCCATTTTGGCAAAACGTTCCTGATACTTAAATGTGTGTTTATCACAGCAACAAGATTAATTCCATCTATCACAAGTATTTTCAGCATCTTCTGAGGCTCACTCATGAGCCTTTCCCTTTTTGTGCCTCACTTCAGCCCTCATCTCTGTGTACTAATGACCCTTTAACCCTAAAATCCTTACTTGAACACCAAGCCATTTTCAGTCATTGTTAGGACAGCCTTTTCTTTCTTCCTCCAGAAGATTTTTTGTGTGTTTGTCCTTTATATATTTTTTAATGTTTACCTATTTTATTTATTTGTTTGGTTGCGCTGGGTCTTAGTTGTGGCTCCCCGGCTCCTTAGTTGCGGCACGCATGTGGGATCTAGTTCCCTGACCAGAGACAGAACCCGGGCCCACTGCATTGGGAGCGCAGAGTCTTAACCACTGTGCCACCAGCGAAGTCCCCTGTGTTTGTCCTTTCTAGTTCGTATACTATTCTTAAGCCCTAGTTACCTCAGTTCTAGGCCACATGCCAGGAGCCTCTGGTTGACAGGAGCCTCTGGTTGACAGGAGCCTCTGGTTGACAGGAGCCTCTAGTCATTCTCCTGCAGGAACAGCAATGCCACTTCCATTCTTCAGAGCCTGCAGTGGCTCCCCGTAATGTGTTACAGAACTAAAATCCAGCGAACTCTCCCCGCACTCCAGTGCCCTAGCCAGTCTCATCTCCCTTGTGCCATCCACTCCAACCAGGCTAGATTCCCGACAGCCCCTGCATACATCATATGTATTCTTTTCCTCATTGTTTCTTCTAACCCAGGACGCATGTCCATTCTAATCCTAGTTGTCTTGAGACCCAAATCCCACCTCTTTTTAAAGCCTTTCCTAGTTCCTGGCCAACAATGATTTCCCTCTCTGACCACTTATATTGTCTATTTTGATATTTGATGATAATCTGTTTGACTCCCGAGTCAGCAGAGCATAATGGAAACTTTGGAGTGAGAAGATTTGGTTTGAGGTCTACATGCGTACTTTTGAGGAGAGTTACATAACTATTCTGAGCTTCCGTTTCCTCATTAAAAGAGAAGTGCTAATACCTAGACTGTTGTGAGGAACAAGTAAACGTGCATTGTAAAATGGAGAGCATTATGAAGACACAAACTATCAGAATAGGTCAAAATTAGCTTCTCATGAGCAGAGATGATATTCTTTCCTTTCTAGCCCCTCAGTGTGAGGTACATAATGAATACTTAGTTGATTGAATGAAATATAAATATGATAAAATTCATGATTTGTTCGTGTATCAGAGATATTTCTTGATTGCTACTTTCAACAGGCAGTGATTCAGGGTGCTTATACTTTAAATAGCAAAAAGACAACAGATGATAGAGGGATTGGTTTGTTAGTTATGATACAATAAATCCTCTGCTATGGGAGAAAAAGGGAGAGTTAGGGATGACTTGTCATCATAGTTGCCAATATTTAATCAGGGTGGCCACCACATTCCCTTAACTCGTGAGATAGTTATACTGCCCTTTTTTTTTTTTTAAACATAACAGCTGAGGTCAGAGGGAGGCGTCTCCTCTCCCCTGCATCAAGACTGTACAGCTCATTCTGCAGATTTGCCCTCTCCACCATTTACTTTCTTAGACTCAGCTTAATCCTTATTACCTCTCTGAAGCCTTTTCTAAGTTATTCTCATTCGATGTAGAAGTGATTGCTGTCTTACGTGTGCCCCTCCAGACTTCTTCCACAGCTCCCATGGTACTTGATTGCATTAATTTTCTAGTTTATCTTTATATCCCAAGCATCTAGCACTGTGGTAATGAATGAATCATAACTTCATGAAATTTGTTGATTATAAATACTAGCCTTTTATTTGATACAAAGAAATACTTTGCTTTTTGGAGCAGAGAATAAGCAACAAAAGTATGTAGAAAGCATATTCTAGAATTATTTTCATATGTTGTCTTAAATAGCGAAAATAAAGCTTAAAAAGAAAAAGTTAACAGAAGCATCATAGTGCAGTTGCAGTGTGAGAATTACATTTTTCACTTGGCTGTATATGATCTCAGCTGGAGCTTTAGGTTCGAAATTGACTAAAAATGTTTGTGTGTTTCAGAAACCGGAGCCTCATTCTCTTAGTAATGATGCATTAACGAGGAGGGCTGTGTCTTTGGTAACAGATAGCACCTCTACCTTTCTCTCTCAGACCACATATGCATTGATTGAAGCAATCACTGAATATACTAAGGTAAGTGTCCTCTTGTTAAGTCTTGGTCATCTAAGTCAGTGGTTAGCAAACTATGGCTCACAGATCAAATCGGGTCTGATGCCTGCGTTTGTAGTTTGATTGGTACACGGTCAGGCTCGTTTTTTGTGTATTCTCTATGACTGCTTTTGTGAGTTGAATAGTTGCAAACAGAGACTGTAGGGCCACTCTCTGGCCCTTTACAAAAAAAAGTTGGTTGAGTCCTGACCTAAATTACTGGTTTTTAGACTTTCTCCATGAACCCTTTTTATTATTTTATTTAAAAATTTTTTTTTTTACTGAAGTATAGTTGATTTACAATGTTGTGTTAATTTCTACTGTACAGCAAAGTGATTCAGTTACACATATATTCTTCATATTCTTTTCCATTATGATCACAGGATATTGAATATACTTCCCTGTGCTATACAGTAGGACCTTGTTGTTTATCCATTCTCTGTATAATAGTTTGCATCTGCTAATCCCAAACTCCCAATCCATCTTTCCCTCACCTCCTTATTTATTTATTTATTTTTGGCTGAGTTGCGTCTTTGTTGCTGCGCATGGGCTTTCTCTAGTTGTGGCAAGCGGGGGCTACTCTTCATTGCGGTGTGTGGGCTTCTCCTTGTGGTGACTTCTCTTGTTGCAGAGCATGGGCTCTAAGCGTGCAAGCTTCAGTAGTTGCGGCTCGCAGGCTCTAGGGCAGACTCAGTAGTTGTGGCGCACGGGCTTAGTTGCTCCGCAGCATGTGGGATCTTCCCAGACCAGGGCTTGAACCTGTGTCCCCTGTGTTGGCAGGCAGATTCTTGTGCCACCAGGGAAGCCACTGTGCCACCAGGGAAGCACCTGTTCCATTCTTTTTTATGGCTGAGTAATATTCCACTGTATATATGTACCACATCTTCTTTACCCATTCATCTGTCAGTGGACATTTAGGTTGCTTCCATATCTTGGCTACTGTAAATAGTGCTGCTGTGAACATAGGGGTGCGTGTATCTTTTTGAACTAGAGTTTTGCTTCATCCTCATTTAATGTAGGGCCCCTGCAGGTGGGACACTCACCCTCTGGGAAGGGGCTGTGGTTGGCCTCACTGTCCAGGAACCCTTTTTAAAAGAAAAATCTTAAATATAGTAGCCCAGTATATAAGACAGGGGGACCATGCTGATCTGGTTCAGTTGGGGGTACCAGGGGCTTCTGTGTGAGGACAGTTTAAAAACCACTGATCTAATAGAGAGTATATGGATAATCAGAATCATTTTTAAGAGTCTCATTTATATGTTTCTTTACCTTCATTTTCCAGCAGCTTTATTCCCAGTTTTCTGAGTTTTCCATCTGCATTATGTTCTTTTTGTATGTCTAAATTGCTAAAAAGTGTTGTTTTTTTTTCGCGGTACGTGGGCCTCTCACTGTTGTGGCCTCTCCCGTTGCGGAGCACAGGCTCTGGACGTGCCGGCTCAGCAGCCCTGGCTCATGGACCCGGCCGCTCTGCAGCATGTGGGATATTCCTGGACCGGGGCACGAACCCGCGTCCCCTGCATCAGCAGGCGGACTCTCAACCACTGTGCCACCAGGGAAGCCCGCTAAAGTTGACAAGTGGAGATACTGATGTCCTAGGATAATGCCTCTACTTCATACAATAGTGCAGGTTCAGTGAAGCAGAAGGACTGAAGAGTCAGTTTGCTGCAATGTGACTTAACCTTGAGGTGTAAGTCTCACTAACCCTAATATGCCTCACTTATTTTACTCATTTATTCTATATTTGTAGGCTGTTTATACCTTAAGTTCTCTGTACCGACAATACACAAGTTTACTTGGGAAAATGAATTCACAGGAGGAAGACGCAGTGTGGCAGGTGATCATAGGAGCCAGAGTTGAGGTGAGCAAAGTTACTTGGCGTTTCTGTATTAGTGCTCCTGCCTCATTGTGGTTATCTAAATGATTGAATGAAGGTGTTTTACCAGTAGCTGTTCTCTCAGTCTACTATTGAATAAGTCCATTTAAATGTGCTTAATGATGTAATGCAGAGTCATGTTGTCTGAAGTGCTTTGTTTAATTTATAGATGACTTCAAAACAGCAAGAGTACTTGAAGTTGGAAACCACCTGGATGACTGCAGTTAGTCTCTCAGAGATGGCAGCAGAAGCTGCATACCAAACCGGTAGGTTACATTTCTTACTATGGAGGTGCTCTTTGAGTTTTCATCTAGCTGAAAAGTAAGGGATATTGTGGCTATAACCTTGTGGGAAAATGTTCCCATTTCCAATATATTAACCAATATTTCATCTGCACAAAGGAAAAATTAATGCCCTTGTAGACCAGACCCATAGAAGCTAGTTAATATCTAGAAAATGAGAAATGATAAAACTATTGTCAGCTGGAAATTTTGATTGCTTCCAAATAGGTGTTTGTTTTTTTTTGCGGTACGCAGGCCTCTCACTGTTGTGGCCTCTCCCGCTGCGGAGCACAGGCTCTGGACGCGCAGGCTTAGCGGCCATGGCTCATGGGCCCAGCCGCTGTGCGGCATGTGGGATCTTCCCGGACCGGGGCACAAATCCGTGTCCCCTGCATCGGCAGGCGGACTCCCAACCACTGCACCACCAGGGGAGCCCTCCAAATAGGTTTTGAACATTTATTTTTTAATAACCTGGATAATTTATGAATAGTATCTATATTTCAGGCTTTGTGATAAACATTTTATAGACCTTTAACCCCCATAGTTCCTTTAAAGTAGGAGTTACTATCATCATTCCCACTTTATAGATGAAGAAACTGGCAGATAGCGGGGGTTAAGTAATTCACCCAGCGTGCTGTGGTACACAGTAAGTAAGCAGCCAAACTGGGATTCAGCAAAGTAGGTCAGATTCTAAAGCCTTTGCCCCTGGTAGCCAGGGCTTCATCCTCTGTGCCTTGGTGCCTGAGTATAGAAAATGCAGTTATTCATTCACCAGGTGTTTTTAAACCATCACTATCCATCCAGTGGGCTTGAGCTGAATGGTTTTCTAATTAAATGTATTTGAGGGAACCCCTCATTTGACATCTTACCTGGTTGGGCCCAAACTATGTCACCACAGAAGTTCTTATTAGGAAACTGGTTTGTTAAAGTGCTCTTGTTTTCTGAAATCTTAAAGATATAAAAGATTTTTTAAGTAAAACCAAAAAAATTCTTAGTTAACTAATGCCCCGGGGAATAAGAGATTCTGAAAACAGGATTGGGATGAACAGCGAAACAGAAGTATAAAAGTAGCATTTTAGTAGTGGCACACCAAAGGTGGGAGCAGGGTTTCCAGGTGCAGTGAACAGGGAGGTTTGCTGAGGGTTCTACAGCAGGAACAGTCCCAGGCAGCCCTCACCACTCACTAGGCTTAGATCTAGCAGGAGAAAAGAGGGAGAGTAAATTATAAGCATTATCTGAAAAAAGACATTTTCCCAGAACTGATTGAAAGGGCTCACAAAGGTTCTGAACAGAATTTAAAATATAAATATATCTCATATGGTAAAAAAAAAAAAAAAAAAGAAAACAAACTATACAAAGAAAAATCATAAAAACTATAAGAAAATAAGTTACTTACAAAGGAAGTATAATCAAACATTAATCTTCTTATCTGCAACCCTAGATGCAAGATGACAAAAAATAACCATCCAGATATCTTTAAAATGTGAGAATAAAAGATGTTTTCAGACATAAAGACTCAGCTTACCAACTGCTTATACTTTCTGGAAAAACTACTCTGTAAAGAAAAATTAGTTTAGAAAGAAGCAACTGAGATACAAAACTAATGAAGAAAATTTAGTAAAACTTGTCAAAAGCTCTGAGTGTTCTTTTTTTTTTAAATAAATTTATTTATTTTTGGCTGTGTTGGGTCTTCGTTGCTGTGCACGGGCTTTCTCTAGTTGCGGGGGGCTACTCTTTGTTGCAGTGCACAGGCTTCTCATTGCTGTGGCTTCTCTCATGGAGCATGGGCTGTAGGCATGCAGGCTTCAGTAGTTGTGGCGCACAGGCTTAGTTGCTCTGCAGCATGTGGAATCTTCTTGGGCCAGGGACTGAACTGTGTCCCCTGCATTGGCAGGCAGATTCTCAACCACTGTGCCACCAGGGAAGCCCCCTGAGTGTTAAACTTTTAAGTAATCAAATCAGTTTGGGGAAGAAGTGAAAGCATGCTAAGCTTTCTTGCTCGAGAAGAGAGACAATGGCTTAACATTAGACATTGTTAAACACTTCAAAAAGAATTGGGGGGGGGAGGGGCTTCACTGGTGGCACAGTGGTTGAGAGTCCACCTGCCGATGCAGGGGACAGGGGTTCGTGCCCGGTCCGGGAGGATCCCACGTGCTGCAGAGCAGCTGGGCCTGTGAGCTGTGGCTGCTGGGCCTGCGCGTCTGGAGCCTGTGCTCCGCAACGGGAGAGGCCACAACAGTGAGAGGCCTGCGTACCGCAAAAAAAAAAAGGGGGAGGGAGTTGATAAAATTCAGTTAAGGCAGGAAAGGTTTAAGAAATAAAGCCTGTTAATTAGAAAATGCAAACTAAAATAGAACACATTCAAATATCAGTAATCACAATAAGAATAAATTTACATATTAAATACTTCCTGAATGTATTAAAAAATAATTCTAGCTAAAACTGTTTACAGAGGCACATCTAAAACAAAAACGCATAGGAAGGTTTAGAATTTTAAGATAAACTGAACCATTACTAACAAAAAGAAATCTACCCCAAAAAAGGTGGCAGAGCAATGTCAGAATCAGAAGGGGGATTCAAGACAAAAAGCATTAAAAGGGACTGAACAATTCATCAAGACATCAATCATGAAGTGCGTGTCTAATGAGGCAAAAACTGATAGATTTACAAGGAGAAATGGAGCTTTATACACATCTCAGGCTCACAGGTCAAGACCAAAACAATTAAAACTATTAAGTGTTGGAACAGAATGATTTTTAAAAGCTTAACCAAATGCATATACTGAATACAAAATTTTGTCCTCCCCCCCAAAAAAAATTCTCTTCAAATTCAAATAGTATACAACATGTACAAAAATTGATTTTTATGCCAAGTGACAAAGACTCAGCAATTACTGATACCCCCCCTTCCTCACCAAAAATCAAAATGGAAATTTAACCCATACAACTCAATATCAAAAGAAACCCCTGATTTAAAAATGGAAGGATCTGAATAGACATTTTCCAAAGACAACGTACAGATGGCCAATGGGTGCATGAAAAGATGCTTGACATCGCTAATCATCAGAGAAATGCAAATCAAAACCACAATGAGATATATCACCTCACCTGTCAGAATGGCTATCATAAAAAGATCATAAATAACAAATGTCGGTGAGAATGTGGAGAAAAGAACCCTAGTACACTGTTAGTAGTAATGTAAAATAGTGCAGCCACTGTGATAAACAGTATGGAGTTTCCTCAAAAAATAAAATAAACCCACACACCTATGGTCAACCAATCTATGACAAAGGAGGCAAGAATATGCAATGGCGAAAAGACAGTCTCTTTTTTCAATAAGTGGTGCTGGGAAAACTGGACAGCTACATGTGAAAGAATGAAATTAGAACACACTCTAACACCATACACAAAAATAAACTCAAAATGGATTAAAGACCTAAATGTAAGGCCAGACACTATAAAACTCTTAGAGGAAAACAGGCAGAACACTGACATAAATCACAGCAATATCTTTTTTGATCCACCTCCTAGAGTAATGAAAATAAAAATAAACAAATAGATCCTAATTAAACTTAAAAGCTTTTGCACAGCAAAGGAAACCATAAACAAAACAAAAAGACAACCTATAGAATGGGAGAAAATATTTGCAAACAAAGTGCCCAACACGAAGTGCCCAACAAGGGATTAATCTCCAAAATATACAAACAGTTCATGCAGCCCAGTAACAGAAAAACAACCCAATCAAAATATGGGCAGAAGATCTAAATAAACATTTTGCCAAAGAAGACATACAGATGGCCAAGAAGCACATTAGAAGATGTCAATATCGCTAATTATTAGAGAAATGCAAATCAAAACTGCAATGAGGTGTCACCTCACACTGGTCAGAATGGCCATCATCAAAAAATCTACAAACAATAAATACTGGAAAGGGTATAGAGAAAAGGGAACCCTCCTACACTGTGGGTGGGAATGTAAATTGGTACAACCATTGTGGAGAACAGTATGGAGTTTCCTTAAAAAACTGAAAATAGAACTACCATATGATCCAGCAATCCCGCTCCTGGGCATATATCCAAAGAAAACCATAATTTGAAAAGATACATGCCACCCCAGTGTTCACTACATCACTGTTTACAGTAGCCAAGATTTGGAAGCAACCTAAATGTCCATCTACAGAAGAGTGGATAGAGAAGATGTGCTACATATATACAATGGGATATTACTCAGCCATAAAAAAGAACAAAATAATGCCATTTGCAGCAACACGGGTGGACCTAGAGATAGTCGTACTGAGTGAAGTAAGTCAGAGAAAGACAAATATGATATTGCTTATCTGTGGAACCAAAGAAAAAAAATGATACAAATGAACTTATTTACAAAACAGAAATAGTCACAGATGTAGAAAACAAACTTATGGTTATGGGGGGGGAAGGGTGGGGGGATGGATAAATTGAGAGATTGGGATTGACATATATACACTACTATGTATAAAATAGATAATTAATAAGGACCTACTGTATAGCACAGGGAACTCAATACTCTGTAATGGCCTATATGGGAAAAGAATCTAAAAAAGACTGGATATACATATATGTATAACTGATACACCTTACTGTACACCTAAAACAAATCAATTATACTCCAATAAAAATTTTTTTAAAAAGACGGTAAAAATAAACAAACTGAAAATAGTGGGAATTCCCTGGTGGTCCAGTGTTTAGGACTCTGCATTTTCATTGCCGAGGGCACGGGTTCAATCCCTGGTTGGGGAACTAAGATCCCACAAGCTGAGCAGCACAGCAAAAAAAAAAAAAAAAAAAGGAAAAAAAAATAGAACCACCATATGATCCAGCAATTCCTTTCCACTCCTAGGTATATCTCTGAAGAAAATGAAACTGTGAATTCAAAAAGAAATATGCACCCCAATGTTCATAGCAGCATTATTTACAATAGCCAAGATTTGGAAGCAACCTAAGTGTCCATCAACAGATGAATGGATAAAGATGTGGTGTATATATACAGTGGAATATTACTCAGCCATAAAAGAATGAAATTTTGCCATTTGCAACAACATGGATGGACTTGCAAGGTTTAGTCTTAGTGAAATAAGTCAGACACAAAGACAAATACTGTATATCACTTATATGTGGAATCTAAAAAATAAACTAGTGAATATAACAAAACAGACTCACAGAGAACAAAGAACAAACTAGTGGTTACCAGTGGGGAGAGGATGAAGAGGTATAAACTACTATGTATTAAATAAATAAGCTGCAAGGATATACTGAACAGAAAACATAGCCAGTATTTTATAGTAACTATAAATGGATTAGAACCTTTAAAAATTGTGAATAACTATGTTGTACACCTAAAACTTATATACTATTGTAAATCAACTATACCTCAATAAAGAAAAATGGAAATTTAAAAGTATTTAGAACTGTCATAAGTCTTGTATATAGCAGACCCAGAGAGTTGTATACAAAGTAGCTCTTAAATAGAAATTGACCCTTATTTAAAGGCACATGTCATAAATAAAAAGAACAGCAGCCATAAGTGACAGGTAATGTTCACTGTACTAAGAAGAACTGAAAATAAATTAAACTTTTAACCCAGTAAGTTAGAGAAAGCAAAATAAATTCAGACAATGTGGAATAAAAGAAAAGGTATAAGAAGACTAAAAAGAAATAGGGACTTCCCTGGTGGTGCAGTGGTTAAGAATCCACCTGCCAATGCAGGGGACACAGGTTCGAGCCCTGGTCTGGGAAGATGCCACATGCCGTGGAGCAACTAAGCCCGTGCTCCACAACTACTGAGCCTGTGCTCTAGAGCCCGCAAGCCACAACTGCTGAGCCTGCGTGCCACAGCTACTGAAGCCTGCACGCCTAGAGCCCGTGCACCGCAACAAGAGAAGCCACTGCAATGAGAAGCCCACACACCATAATGAAGAGCAGCCCCCGCTTGCCACAATTAGAGAAAGCCTGTGTGCAGCAATGAAGACACAACGCAGCCAAAAATAAATAGTCAAAAAGGCAAACTCCGGTTCCTTGAAAAGAATTTAAAAATTAGGTTTGAAAAAAAAAAAAATTAGGTTTGGCAAGTATAACTTTTTAGAGAGCAAAAGTAACATCAGAAGGAGCTATTATAGATATGGAGGGTTTTTTTAATCATACGAGAATATTATGATCTTTATGTAAATCCTGAGTTGGCCCAAGAAGTAAAGAATCTAAGTAAGATCACTAACCACAAAAGTTGAAATAGTATTCACAAAGAATCTGTTCCCCCAAAGTAGACACTAAGCCCAGGCAGTTTTGTGGGAGAGTTTTATTAAATCTTCAAGAAACACAATTCCTGTGTTACAGAAAGTGTACCAAAAAATGATGACAAGCCTCCCAACTATTATAATTGTCTAAAACCAGCATAGGCCTGATCCCAAACTGGACTTGCCCAGCACCAGAACAAAAAAACTATAGTTCAGTATCACTTATGAATATAGATATAAATCAAATATAGCCATTTATCTTCAAAATAAAATGATAATTCAATATTAAAAAACCTATCAAGAGAACATAGACACAACATTCTCTGACATAAATCATAGCAATGTTTTCTTAGGTCAGTCTCCCAAGGCAATGGAAATAAAAACAAAAGTAAACAAATGGGACTTAATCAAATTTAAAAGCTTTTGTACAGCAAAGGAAACCATAAACAAAACAAAAAGACAACCTACACAGTGGTAGAAAATATTTGCAAACAACGTGACTAACAAGGGCTTAATTTCCAAAATATGTAAACAGCTCCTACAACTCAACAACAAAAAAGCAAACAACCCAATCGAAAAATGGACAGAACATTTAATCAGACATTTCTCCAAAGAAGAAATACATACAGCCAATAGACACATGAAAAGATGCTCAACATCGCTAATTATTAGAGAAATGTAAATCAAAACTACAATGAGGTACCACCCCACGCCAGTCAGAATGGCCATCAATAAAAAGTCTACAAATAACAAATGCCGGGGAGGGTGTGGAGAAAAGGGAACTCTCCTACACTGTTGGTGGGAACGTAAGTTGGTGCAGCCACTGTGGAAGACTGTATGGAGGTTCCTCAGAAAGCTAAAAATAGAGTCACCATATGATCCAGCAATCCCACTCCTGGGCATGTATCTGGACAAAACTATAATTCAAAAAATACATGCAAAAAAAAAAAAATACATGCACCCCTATGTTCACAGCAGCACTATTCACAATAGCCAAGGCATGGAAACAACTTAAATCTCCATTGACAGATGAATGGATAAAGAAGATGTAGATATATACAATGGAATACTACTCAGCCATAAAAAAGAACGAAATAATGCTATTTGCAGCAACATGGATGCGACTAGAGATTATCATACTAGGTGAAGTAAGTCAGAGAAAGACAAATACCGTATGATACCACTTATATGTGGAATCCAAAATATGACATAAATGAACTTATCTATGAAACAGAAACAACATCAGGGACATAGAGAACAGACTGGTGGTTGCCGAGGGCATTAGGGGAGGGATGGAGTGGGAGGCTGGGGTTAGCAGATGTAAGCTTTTATATATAGGATGGATAAACAACAAGGTCCTACTGTATTGCACAAGGAACTCTATTCAATATCTTATGATAAACCATAATGGAAAAGAATATCTTAAAAAATGCATATATATGTGTAACTGAATCACTTTGCTGTGCAGCAGTAACTAACACAACATTGTATATCAACTACATTTCAATAAAAATAAAATTTTAAAAAAATCTACATATAGCAAAACAAAAACCCTATCAACATTTAATTCACTACTTGAGATTATCTACAGTAGATTATAGGAGAAAAGCCACTTGTGTAATCATATCAGTGTATGCCCCAGAAGCCTTCAGTAAAATGTAGTGCCCATTTCCGATTTAAATCTGAGTACAATTATAGAGAGAATGTTCTAAACATGATGGTTAAATAATCCTATTTCATAGTGAAATGTGAGAAGCATTTCCATCAACGTCAGAAATAAAAGGACACCTGCTATCCTCCACTGTCTTTCTACATCGTACTAAAGGTTCTCATTAATGCAATAACATAGAAAAGAACTGCTTGAGTGTTCTGTAGATGAATTAATAAATACGGATATCTATATTATGAAATACACTAGCAGCAGGTAAAATGATAGCGCTCAAAAACAAAATTGCAAAATATGTTCAATAAATACTGTTTGTGCCATTATGTAGATTTATAGTCATAAAATTTTTTTCTGTGTATTCCATATGAATGTAGGAACTTTTTTAAAAAGATCTAATTGGCTTTATTCAACAGTTCATGAATTGGACAGCAGCCCATCTAGTAAATAGATGAAATGTTACTTTATAGTAACATTTTAAAGGATGAGGAAGGTGCCCTTTAAACTTCTAAAAGGTGTTATCTCTGAAGATTCGGTAGGGTGAGGAAAGAGATGTTTGACAATTTTATTAGTGATCTCTTCATTTGTCAAAAAGAAATGTATTGTGCAGTTAAAAAAATTAAAATCTTAAAACATCTATACTAAGAGCTGAGTAGCTATAAAGATGATTGTGGGAATTGCATTTGATAATTGTAACAATGATGGCTGCTGATAGCTGGAGGAAAATGCCAGGGTTTTGACAATAAAGAGTAAAATGCAGACCTGGATGTGGAGGGTAGAGGGTTCTCTGCTTTGCAGGGAGGGCAGGGGAAGTGGCCCCAAGAAAGGCTCAGATGACAACCACAGAGCCCCCAGGCTCTCCTTGTGTCCACTCAGCATAAGTGGCCTATCTTTTGGCAGGAGCGGACCAGGCCTCTGTAACCGCCAGGAGTCATATCCAGCTGGTGAGATCGCAGGTGCAGGAGGTGCGCCAGCTTTCCCAGAAAGCAGAAACCAAGTTGGCAGAAGCACAGACAGAAGAACTCCGACAGAAAACACAGGAGGAAGGGGATGAGAGGGCTGAGCCGGAGCAGGAGGCCTACCTGCGTGAGGATTGAGGGCCTGAGCTGCTGCCCACGTCTGCCCACTCGGCCTGGGGAAAGCAAGGGCAGACGCCATCCAGCCCCAGGTCAGCACAGCTTTCTCTCCGCACAGAGGCATGGCAGGCAGGTCCTGCCCTGGCCCATCAGACCAGAGGTCATTGTGAGCTGTGAGTGCCTGACCCCTATCTCCACAGTCTCAGGCTTCTACTGGACCTGGTTCTTAGCCCTGCAGGGCACTGCACCCCGTTTAACATTTCACCCTGCTCAGCAGAGCTGCCCTCTCACCCATCGATCTTTTTACCTCCCACCCAGAGCATCTCACCAACCTGGCCAGAGAGAAGGGGCCTTCTCTGTCATGTCCACTAGTAGCTGTTAAATCTCAGTTTCCCATCTACATTTTCAAATATGACTTAGTATTTGCTCCCTCCATAGGGATGAGTTTTTTGGGGCAAGGGGAGCCTGTGTGTTTGTAAGATTTCTTTTTGGTAAGTGTTTCTAATGCCTTCTGTGACCTGGCCCCATTACCCTGTAAGGACAACTCAGGCCAAGGAGCCAAAAGCCCAAAAGCCCAGGGACTGGAGCAGAGTGTTTACCTGGTGCTCTTAACAGAACTTATTCCAACACACACTTCTCGTTTCCTTTTTTCCTTGGAGTTTCTCGTTGTATCTAAAGGAGAATAATTTTTTTTTGCATTTAAAAAAGATGTTTGTGTGTGTCTTTTGGAGCCCTAGGCAGCCTCCCTCCTTCACCACCCTCTCCAGACTGGAAGAGCCCCAAGGGGCTCCAGGAGTCCCCCCATGGAGTGATGGCAGCATTTGCCCATTTAACACATACTGGGACAAGTTAGCCAGGTTTCAGTGTTTTAATCAGAGTTAGCAAGGTTTGGGAGGAGGTTACAAAAACAAAGTCAGCATTTCTTGTAGACCCATCAAGGGCCAAGTTTCACGGTTCGCGATTTCTCATCATGATTGCAAAATTAAGTCTACTCGCTCAACCCACCCCTCGAAGCTGGGACAAGGGGGCAGCTGCACACTTGAGCCCCTCATCTGTTACCAGTGCCCACATGGTCCACATCTCCAGGGGGCTGAGGCGGTGCACCAGAAGGAGCCCTCTGTACAGGCAGGGGTCCCGAGGGTCCAGGGGCCGCCTTATTCCAAATGTCTTGAAGCCAGCATGGTGCATGGGGCTCACCCCCAGCTTTTTCAGGCACATCCCCACAAAGACGTCATCAATGGGGAAGAGTTCAGCCTCTTCCACGGCTGCTTGGAGGTGCTGCACAGTGGCTCTGGACATGACATACCCTCCACCCCCAGCATAGGGTGGGTAGTGGTGGGCCCTATACATGGAGGGTGGGATGAAATATTTGACCTTGGTGTTCCTGTTGGGCAGGGCCTGGCGGATGACATCTCCCACCAGTAGGTCCTGGGCTGGGTCCCAGCCATCCAGGAACTCCAACACATTGGGGACATGGACAAAGACATCATCATCTCCCTTTAGCATGAAATGGGCCTGGGAGCAGACAGCTGCCACCCAGCGCTGCAAGTGCAGCTCCTTGAGTGTCAGGTTGAAAAAGTCCTCAGCAAAGTCCCACTGTAGGATATCATCAAACTCCCGACTCTCGTAGGCCAGCAGCTGGGCTGGGGGCACAGATCCCGCCACCCCCAGGAGGAACACCAGCTTCAGCTGCCGGCCCTTAGCCCAGCTTCCTGCGCGGCCCCACGTGCTGCGGATGGCCGCACGCCGCTCCACATGGCCAGGCTGTGACTTGATGGCCAGGAGCAGAAAGGTGTCCTCGGCACAGCCCGAAGGCTCCAGCAAGATGGAAAAGTTGCGGCAGTGACGATAGGTCAAGAAGAGGCGGTGACGGTTAGGCAGGAACAGGGAGGCATTGGCCACCGTGTGGTTGGGTGGACACTGGCTGCGCCGGGGCCCTGGGGGAGCCCAGAAGGGCTGTCGGGCCATGGGGCCCCCCGCTGGGTGGCCCTCCTTCTTCAGGAAGAACAGGCAGCTCAGCAGCAGCACAGCAAGGCTGTACAGGACCAGCCAGCCTACCCTGCGGAACATGGCAGGGCCTGCAAGGAGAGAGCCGGTGAGCGGACTGAGCCCGGCGCCGGCCCGGCCTCCACCTCCCCGGTCCCAAGAGCAACCCACGGCCCAGCAGCTAGGTCCTTTTATCTTCTTCAGCGTGTCCTCCGGCTCTTTCCAGAGTCCCTCTCCCAGAGGACAGACCAAACACACCTGTTATGCCAGCCCTCGCTTCCCTTCTGTCATTAGGGGACTCTTGGGTCAACTTTTTCTCCAAAAGGACTTGCAGCCACTTTAAAACTGAGGCACCACAAGTGTTTTCAGCATTTCCCACGAAACTCAAGTACCTAATGAGCTTTAGTGAAAGTGGCACAGCTTATTTCCCCCCCCCAAAAAAAAGTCTAGCGTGGTGGCAGGCCCTGCATTTCATGTCTGAGAGATGATAGCCCCTGGCACTGCCCTTAGGGAGTTTGCTCCTCCAGGGAGAGGAAACCACTGCAGGGTGGCAGCAGGTGGCGGAAGCCACCACAGAACACACCCAGTTAACACATACTGGTACAAGGTTTGCCTGAAGTAGTTTGAGTTTCCTGGGGAGTCGTTTAAATGGAGCTTTAGGAAAAAAACAAAAAAACAACACGCACGGGAAGAGCATGAAAGCAAATAGGAAAGCCATAGACTTGTACCAGGATGGCTCCCCTGCGGCCACCCCTCACCAGTTCTACCGCTTACCGAGTTCTGGTTTTCTCTCAGCAAGTCTCCCAGCAATACAAAGAGAAAGCTGAGAAATGGTAACTTAGTACAGTAACCTGCCCAAGAGCCACAGTAGCCAGCCATCAGTCCCCTCCTCGTCCCCTCCCCCTGCCGTGTCCTGGTCCAGCTGGCCATCACTTCCATCCGGTCTACCCGCATTAGCCTCATCCCGGTTGTCCCTGCCACCACTGCCACAAAAGCATCTCTTCTAGCTGCCAGGGATGCAGTGGCAGGCAAGACAGACAGGTCCCAGCTCTCACAAAGAGACCGAGAAACCAGTACGAACTTCAGGGAGTGCGGAGAAGAAATTAAAGCAGTGTGATGGAATAGAGTGACCGGAGAGGCTCTTTGAGCGCACGGTAGTTTAGAAAGCCATCCCTGAAAAAGAACACTTGAGCAAGACCTGAACAAGATAAGGGACCAAACCACATAAAGACCTGGTGGGGGCGGGGGGGCGCGGTGGGGAGAGTGGGCCGGGCAGAGGGAATAGTTACGTGCAGAGCTCCTGAAGCAGGACAGGAGGTGTGTAGCGTGGCTGGACCGGAAAGAACAAGGAGGAAAGTGCTAGGTGGTGAAGCGGGAGCAGTAGCCTGAGGAGGGTCACGTGCAACATCCATGGGGAAAGTCTGGGGAAAGAGCCTGTGTTTTATTGTAAGCACCACGGAGATACGTCGGAGGATTTAACAGAGGCAGTAATAAGAATTTACATTGTTTGGAAGGTCACTACTGCTGCAGCTTAGATGATGGATTGTGGAAGCGCAAAAGTGGTAACAGGAGACCAGCTAGCAAACTCTTGCATTAGTCAGTAACCAGCCGCAGCTGAGACTAGGGTGCGGGCCATGGAGCACGTGAAAACCAGATGGATTTCAGGCGTGGAAAATGGATTTCAGGTGTGGGAGCTACGCCTGCTGTGGGTGAGGGCACCCGGGGAGGGGAAAGAGTGGGGGGCGGGTTGGTGGTGCCACTTACCGAGAAGGGCGCAAAGCCAGCTGTTTGGTTTTGACTTGTGCGTTTCAGAGGCCCAGGCTGAGATGCGCCGTGGACCTGATTTCCCCTTTGTCCTCAGCGCTCCCAATGCACCCAATCCCCCAGGCGCTTCACTGCGGGAACTAACCCGAAGCTCCCCACCGCAGTGGCGGCGGCCGTTCCTCTGCTCCCCACTCCACACACCTGCTTGTGAATCCCATTCAGTACCTGCTAAGCGTAAGCCTCCCTCCGCTCTGTGAGCCCCCAAGCCTGGTCCTTAACCGGCACGGGCTTCAGCGAGTGCACGCCCCCCTCCAAGTGGGTGCTGAGCCCTAAGGGTCTGAAATTGCTTCTGGGGTCCTCACAGGGCTCGATGACCCATCACGCTTTGATGAGGGAAAGGGTCAAGGGCTGGTTCATTCTCTCCACACGACAGCCTCTAAAGGGCTCTTGTGGAGGCGCAAAGGCCCGTGGGGTCGCCAGAGCAAGGACCAGAGCCCCGCGGGGGGACACCCCACCGGGCCTGAGCACAGCGAGCGGCGCTGCCCGTCGGGGACTCCGGAGCAAGCGCTCCAGGCTGCCCCGTCCACAACCCGCGGCTCCGGCCATTCTCGCCCCAGCGGGGCGAACAGAAGCCGACAGGCAGCACGAGGCCACCTGGCCCCGACGGTCCACCGCAGGCGGGAGGCCGCTCCCGCGGGGCAGTGCGACCGCGACCCCGCTGCTGCCAAGTCGGCTCCTCCCGCCGGGGGCTCGGCGTCCCTCCGCTCACAGTGGACAGCCCCCTCCCAGCAGCGGGGCTCCAGGCGCCCCAGGCCAAACACCGCCCGCCCCTCGCCTACCTACCTGAGCCAAGACGCCGAACGGACACAATCGAGGAGCAAACGCAGCGCAGCCGCGTAAGCACAGCTCTCTCCGCTGGGCGCGGAAGGTGAGCAGGGCTCAGCGGCCACCCTTGCTCGCTGGCCACGCCCCCGCGCGGCCCACCAACCCAGCGGCGAAGGCCGGGCTTGAGGGCGCGGTCTCTGGGGGCGGGCCCGGGGCCGCCGCGGGTCCCCGCCCACCTGGGTCTGCGCAGCTCCCCGCGCACCTGCCGGCTGACAGGCCCGGCCCTGCGGAGCCCTCCCGGGGGAGGCCGACCCCACTCTCCCCGGCCAGCCCCCCGCCTCCTCCGGCCAGCTTTCCTCTCCTCCCTGGCCAGCTCCACCCCCGCTCCCCACGGCCAGGCTCCCCGCTCGCCACGGCCATTCCCCCGCTCCTCCCGGCCAGGCCCCCTCCCCGCTCCTCCCCACGGCCAGCACCCCGCTCCCCGGACGCGCGGCGGCGGCTGGACAGACGCGGAGCCGCGGTGTCAGAACAACCTTTAATCCCGCGCCCTACGGGACAAGCATCCGAAGCGCCTCCTCCGTCGAGTGGCCCTGGATCAGCTGGATCTGGATCTCCACAGTCAGGGGGTCGCTTTCGTACACTAAAACCAAAGATTTTATTTCTGAAGAAATATGAAAGTGTGAATCCGGAGCGATGAGCGGGCTGGCAGTGCCGGACCATCCCGGGCCAGCTCACGACACGTCCCGGAAACGCAGATGTGACCTCCGCCGTCCCGAGGCCAGCACGGTTTCAGAATCAGATTCCGCCCTCGGGTCTTCACCGTAATAAGGAATAAAATTAAATCACATCTAACTAGATCATTTAACACGTCTCAGTTTGAATTACAAGATGAACTAGCTGCTTTTTCTTGGAACATCTTTTTCACTTGAAAGTACGCTGACAAAATATGGTTATTTCGACGTGAATATTTGTCAGATATTTTCTAAAAAAAGAATGAAGCCTGGCACTTCAGGGAAAACAACTGAAAGCATTTTGATAAATACATTTATAACATTTGAACTTTCAAGTAGAAACTAGAACTTTGTAACACTGTATCTGCCACCATGGACTTAACAGTTTTCCAATACTCAAAAGACTTTTCTGATGTTATGGTTGATGATAAAGAACGCGATTTTTGGATAATGGATAAAAAAAAAATGTGTCAACAGTTGGAAGATCTGCATAACTCAGTGAACCAGTACTTTACCAATAACAATTGCCAGATGTTAACAATTGTGCATGGGTAAGATAGCCATTCAAAATGCAATGTTAAAAACAAAAAAGGCAATGTAGACCAATGGATTAATTTAACATAACTGATTATGAAAAAATTCATCCATATAGATTCAGTTTTCACACTGTAACAACCTTTAAAAAACTACTAGTTGTCAAGTCTCATGCAAAGAGGAATATCCACAGTTATTTAAAAGCCTATTAAAATATTTCCCTCTTTTCCAAGTAGATGTCCACGTGAGGTTAGATTTTCTTCATACACTTCAACTACAGCAACACATCACAGAGACTGACTGCAGAAGCAGTTATGCAAATATGGCTTCCTCAATTAAGCCAGACATTAAAGAAATTTGCAAAAATGTAAAAAAAAAAAAAAGTTTTGTTTAAAACCATTTTAACCCAAGGATTCAATCACAAATCTCATGTCCATATTTGTCTGGGTCTTCAATTCCAGTAGTGTTAAGTCCTTTGTTCTTTTTCAAAGTTGTTTTGGCTGTTCTAGATCCTTTGAATTTCTATATGAACTTGAGAATCAGCTTGCTGATTTCTACCAAAAAAAAATGAAAAAAAAATATCCCTCCAGGGTTATGATTGAGATTTTATTGACTGTAGATCAATCTGAGGAAAACCAACATCTTAACAATGTTGAATCTCCTGATTTATGTACATAGTATATATCTCTACCGATTTAGGTCTGGTTTCTCTCAGTAACATTTTATAGTTTTCAACATATAGAACTTCTATTGATAATGCTATTGTAAATGGTATTATTTAAAATTTGTGATATCTGATTGTTCATTGCTCATATATGGAAACATTTTTTGAATACTGACCCTGTATTCTGCAACCCTGTTAAACTCACTTATTAGTTTTAGAAGCTTTTCTAATATACGCATTTAGTGCAATAAATTTCTCTCTAAATACTGCTTTGTTATATCCTACTAATTTTGGCATTTTGTATTTTTATTTCCATTCAGTTCAAAATACTTTCTAATTTCCCTTTTGATTTCTTCTTTGACCCATAGCTTATTTAGAAGTGTGTTATTTAGTTTCTAAAAATTGGGGGATTTTGCAAATATTTTTCTGTTTAATTCCACTGTAGTCATAGAGGATACTTTATATGACTTGAATTCTTTTAAACTTATTGAGACTTGCTTTATGGCCCAGGTTATAGAATATCTCAGTTCTGTGTGCACTTAAAGAATGTGTGTGTGTGCGTGTGTGTGTGTGTGTGTGTGTGTGATTGGAGTGCTCTGTAGCTGTCAGTTAGCTCAAGTTAATTGGCAGAGTGTGATTCAAGTCTTCTACATGCTTATTGATTTTTCTATTTGTTCTATCAATTACTTATTTGTGCTGAAATCTCTGAATATAATTTTGGATTTGTCTCTTTCTCCTTGTACTTCTATCAGCTTTTGTTTCATGTATTTTGAAACAATGATTAGGTGCATACACGCTAAGGACTGTTACATCCTCCCAATGAACTGACTCCTTTATTATGAAATGACGCTCTTTATCCCTGGTAATAGTCTTTGCTCTGAAATCTACTTTGTCTGATATTAATGCAGCTACTCCCATTTTCTTTTGATTAGTGTTAGCATGAATATCTTTTTCCATCCTTTTTATTTCTTATATTTTTGTATCTTTATATTTAAAGAGGGTTTCTGATAGGCGGATAGCTTGGTCTTACTTTTTTATCCAATCTGATCATCTCTGCCTTTTAACTGGGTGTTTAGACCATTTATATTTCATGTGACTCAATATAATTGGGTTTAAGTCTACCATCTTGCTGTTTTCTATTTATCCCATATGTTCTTTGTTTTTTCTGTTTCCACTTTCAGATTAACTGAATATTTTTATAATCCCTATTTTCTCTCCTTTGTTGGCTTATTAACTATAACCCTTTGTTGTGTTTGGTAATTGCAATCATTGTTGCTTTTGTTATGGTCATTCATTTACAATGCTTGGTGTCAGTTTATCTCTTGTAAAAATAAAATACAGTGTGTGTGTGAAAAAATAAAAAAGGTACAGTTCAGGGGCTTTTAGTATATTTACGATGTTGGGCAACCATCACGGCTCATTTCAGAGCATTTTCGTCATCCCAAATGGAAAACCCGCACCCACTAAGCAGTCATGCCCCATTCCCTCCTTCCCCTGCCCCCAGGCAACCACTACTCTACTTTCTGTCTCTATGGATTTGACAATTCTCCACATTTCATATAAAATCGTTATGTGGTCTTTTGTGTCTGGCTTCTTTCCCTTAGCATTGAGTTTTCAAGGTTTATCTGTGGTTTAGGACATGTCAGTGCTTCAGTCCTCTTTGTGACGGAATAATATCCCATTGTATGGATGGACCACATTTTGTTTATCCTTCCATCCGCTGATAGCCATCTGGGCTGTTGCCGCTTTTCGGCTGTTCTGAATCGGGCTGCTGTGGACTTGCCTTAGACTTCTGCAGCAGTCTCCCAGCTGAGCGACCTGTCTCCTACCTCTCCCTCCAAGCCAGACAGTTCTAAAAATTAAATCTAGGGACTTCCCTGGTGGTCCAGTGGTAAAGAATCCGCCTTACAATGCAGGGGACACGGGTTTGATCCCTGGTCAGGGAACTAAGATCCCACATGCCACGGGGCAACTAAGCCCACGCGCCACAACTACTGAGCTTGCGCGCCTCAACTAGAGAGCCTGCCTGCTGCAAACTACAATGCCCACGTGCCCTGGAGCCTGCACGCCACAACTAGAGAGAAGCTCATGCACCTCAACGAAGATCCCGCATGACTCAACTAAGACCCGATGCAGCCAAAAATAAATAAAATAATAAATAAATCTTAAAAAAAATTAAATCTAAAACTTACCTATTTCAATGCTGCCACTGCCCATACAACAAGTCCAGGCTCCTTATAAGGGAGGGCTAACGTCCTGCAGAAGCAGGACCACCGCTGAGCCAGAAGGACCCTGGACACTCCCAACCCTGGACACTCCCAACCCTGGGCCTCCCTACTCATTCCCTCCTGGCCCCTACCCCAGAATGCCTGTCCTGCCCATGTCATGACCGCAGCAGGGCTGCAGGGAAGACACAGGGTTTGTTCATCAGGGTAGACATGGCCCTCCCTCCCACCGGCTGGAAGATATGATTCTCCATCCTTCCATTCCTTTGGTCCCCAATCAGGCTGATCCCTCAGCAAGTCCTGCTATATTTGTGCCCTTCCCCAAATTCATATGTTGAAATCCCAGCCCCCAAAGGTGATGATATTAGGAGGCGGGGCCTTTGGAAGGCGGTTACATCATGAGGGCAGAGGGAGACCGCTGGTCCCTTCCGCCAGGTGAGGACCCAGGAAGAAGGCGCGAACCAGGAACAGGACTCTCACCTGACGCTGCTGACAACTTGGTCTTTGACTTCCTGGCCTCCAGAGCAGCTGGAAATAAATGTCTGTTGTTTACACGCCACCCACGCTGTGGAATTTCACAGCGACCTGAACGGACTAGGACTGGTCCTCAGTAAACACCCCCTGCCCTGTTACCATCATCGGTCTTACCATTTTTAGCTTTCTCACTCTTCTTCTTCTTTGAATCCTGAGAGGAAGAACCACAAAATAAGTTCCTTGCTGGAGTGGGGGGATGCTGGGGAAAGGGTGGGTGCTCTCACCCCCGCCAGGGCCTCTCCTGGTCTCCTGGGGAGCAGCTGCCCGACCTGCCCGCTTGCCTGGCCCCTCGCACTCGAGAAGGCCACCCACCATGCAGGTGACCCTTGCTGCGTCACCCCTCCAGCGCCCCCTCCTGTGGTTCTGGCCCCCTCCCCCTCCCCGTCTCCCCCTCCCTCCCACAGCCTGGCCAGGCTTCTGTGGGCAGGGGAGGCCAGGGGCACTGCTGTACCCTGTAAAGCGTCAGCCTGTCGGTCTCCAAGGTACGGACCACCCCGAAGTTGCACACGGTGGACACGAATGGCTCCCCGGAGAGCAGGGGCTCCAGGTCCACCGGGCCACTGCCCAGCACCCGGAGGACGGGCGGGTCCTGGCGCAGATCCTTACGAAGCTCCTTCTTCTTGCTCCCCTTCTGCTCCTGTGGGGAGAGGCTGGGCGAGTGGAAGCGGGGAGCAGGGGACCGAGGGAGCAGCCCCGCCCCCGGCCGCCCCACACAGAGGCACCTTGGCTGGTTCTTTCTCCCCTTTGCCTGCTTTGTCTTTCCCATCTTTTCCCTTCTTGTTTTTCTCTTCCTTGTCTTTCTCCTTCCCTTTCTTGTCCTTCTCTCCCTTTCCCTTCTTAGCAGCCGAGGGACTGTTGGGGGAAGGCGGCACCGCAGGCCAGGAGAGAATCTAGGGGACAGAAGCTGGGTTGGAGCTAGCCAGGATCTTTCTGGAAAGGCACCGAGACCCTGCCAACAAGGGAGCAGGGCTACAGATGCCCGACAGAAGAGCGGAACAGAGGAGAAGTGGGGCAGAGAAGTCAAAGACCACCCCTGGAGAATTCCAGCCTCCCACCTTCTCCTCCACGATGGTGACGGTGGTCCCTGAGAGCAGGAAGGCCTTGAGCCGCACCAGGTCCTTGAGCACGTGCTGCATCTCGTAGTTGCAGGGGATGACGTCAGACCAGGGCTTGCGGACTGTGCTAAAGAGAACTGTCCTTGGGGAGGGGAGATGGAGACATGGGGGCCATCACCCAGGGGGCTGTGCTGGGGACCAGGGACAAGGCTGGGAGGGCACTTTGAGAAGATGTGCACATGTGGGCACAGCGTGAGGCTGCGGGGTCAGGGAGGGCAGGGGACAGAGTAGAATGCAGAACGATAAACGCAGGTGTGGTCTGGGCCCTGTTCCCAGCCCGGTGAGCATCCTTACCCCGGGGATGGCCAGAGCCGGGGATCCAGGCGCGGCCGCAGCTTGGCCTGCTCTTCCGCAGAGTCCATGGGCCGCGGCAAGGGCGCTGAGGCGCCGGACTCCTCCAGCTCCCTGGACTGGGACTGGGAGGCCAGCCCAGACCCTACAGAGTCTTCAGCCTCTTTGATGGGCTCTTTGGGAATGTCCTCACCCAGCTGTTCCCTGCTGGGCGGGGGCTTGACGATCTGCCACAGAAGACACGAAAACACGTCCAGGGCCGCTGGCCTCAGAGCTCTCACCTGACACTATGCGAACGTGGTGTAAATGGGCACCAGTGTTTGATGGATGTGAAGCAAAGCAAACACGTGGACTTAGGAGGCAGGAAGTTATAAAAAAAATTACCAGTCCTGTTTTTTCCTGAAAGTTCTATGTTAACAGTAAAAATAGTAACAACTTCCACATGAGCTGGGGACCCTCGTGTATTTTTGGTTCTTTTGGCCACGCCCTGCGGTACATGGGACCTTAGTTCCCCGACCGGGGATCGAACCCGCGCCCCCTGCAATGGAAGCGCAGAGTCTTAACCACTGGCCCGCCAGGGAAGTCCTGGCCCCAGGCATTTCTCCTAGTGGGATGACACCGTTGGGTTTTCTTGTGACAGGAAGGGAGCCGGGAGGTGTAGGGGCAGCTGGAGAACGTGGTGGGGAAGCCAGCAGCCTAGTCGCGAAACTCTGGGCTGCTCCCTTGTTATGTCCTTTGCTCCCATTTCAGGGGGGATGGGAAGGGGTGAACACGGTTGAGAATTACTCCGGCTGCAAGAAACAGGCTGAGCGGAAGCCAGTTTCCTGCTCAGAGTAGGGTATGAATTGGAAAGATCCACGTTAAGGGTTTTCCTGGGTCCCCAAAGCCGTTGTGCCTGCACAGGAGCCCCTGAGGACCCGAGAGCAGAGCCCCCACGGACACACCTCAGCCAGCACGCGGCCGTATTCATCTCCTTCGCCTTCCTCATCTTCCACAAACTCGTATGTTACATAATAGCTGTAAGTGATGAAAGGGCCTTGGGGCCCTGGTTCCGGGTCCAAGACCGAGGAGTCCAGAACCCCTCTGACATGTCCAACAGTCACCACTAACCGCGCCTCATGCGCCAGGAGATCTGCAGGGGGGAACGGGCAGGGGTGAGGGGAGCTGCGGGGAGGGACTGGGCAGGCAGACAGCAGGGGAGGGCAGGCGAGCTCAGCTCCTGCCTTCTTTCCTCCGAACAGGGCTGAGCCTCACTCTGCAGACTTGGGTTCGAATCCCAGCTCTACCAAGTTCAACACACCCGTGATTTGGGGTAAGTCTCTTTTGGGCAAGAGGCCACTCTTAAGCCTTGTTTTCCTGACGTGTAAAATGGGAATGGTAGTAGCCTCTTTGCAGGAGAGTTACAGATGGAGACTATGTTACCTTAGCCCATGCTGGTACTCAGTAGGCGTAGCTATTTTTATCAATGTTTTGTCACCCTGACCTTGAGAAGGCTCTGGTGCAGCTTGTGCTGTGAGCCACAAGGGGGTGATCTCAAGCCACCACGGACGCCAAGAAACTAATTTAAAGAATGTTTCCCATTTGTCTAGGAAAGGAGGGGACTGTGATGGTCCCAGCCTCCCTACCATTTCTGTCGCCAAATCTCAATCACGACGATCAAAATCTGGGAGAGAACTCTGACCAAGAAGGTGACCTACACCTGACCAGGGTCTGGGTCAGCCAGGGAGCTGGATGACAGACAGACACGTGCAGCCAGTAGGGTGATGGTCGGGCCAGCAGGTCCCCCTAGCCCCCCACCCTGCCCTGCACATCGGCTCCCTCACCCCCGCTGTGGCTGAGCCCACGGAACAGATGCTTCTCGCTGGGTGCCACGGTGATGTCGTCCAGCACGCAGAGGCCAGACAGGCCGTCGATGATGAAGCCCCGGTAGCAGGGCACCAGGGCCAGCGGGTTCCCCTGCAGCACGAGCAACCTCAGGCGCTGCAGCGTTTGGAGGCCGGACACCATGCCCTGCAGGTCCGTCAGGTCGTTGAAGCTCAGGTCCAGGGAGATGAGGTTGGGCCTGGAAGGTGAGTGGGACTGCCGGAAGTCAAGAGGCCAGGTAAGCAAAGGGGTGGGGACAGGTAGCTGTGATCTTGCCACGGTACCTGCATCCCCCAGCACCCCGAGTCCCTGATGGACAAGACCTGGGGCTGAGGACGGGATGGGAGGCTGTGCCCATGCTCGACTCTCAAGCCTTGTGCTGCCCTTGACCTGGGTTAGCCCCCCTGTTGGAAAGGGGTTCCTGGTTCTCCCAGTGGCCTCCCTCCTTACTGTGGCATAGAGGTGGCCGCCGCCACATCCCGCCTCTACCGGACTTCTACGTATACAGACCTCTTCTCAGTTAACCGTCTATCTCCCATAGAGCCTAATACGGGGTTGTGCATCTAGAAGGCTCTCAGCAGAGAGGGACAAACTGGCGAGGAAGGTGGAGGGGAGCCTCTGAGCGGAGGAGCAGTGGGTGGGGGTAGGAGAGGTCGGTAAATAGGGGGGCCTGGGAAGAGGGTGCATGAGGCTCGAGGGGTCTAAAGCTGGAGGACGCTCTCCAGAGTCAGACCAGCGCGTGACCACAGGAAGCCATCTGGTTCATTTCCTGGGGGACGTGGGTGAAGAAGAACTGGCCAGTGAGGACAGAGGAGGTGCCCTGCACCCCGACCTGGAGGAGAGGGCCTTCCTGCTGCACAAAGCAGAAAGCAAATCAATTTCAGCCCTGAGAACAGAGGTGCAAAAACAAACAAACAGAACCCAAACCCACGAGGGGACTAGGCATCACACAATCCCGCCATCACGTGTGATGGCCTCCCAGCTGTGGAGTTCAGGAACTTCAACTCCCCTCCCTCCCCCCTCCCATCCTGCCCGCGATGTTGGCCAGCCAGTGACGAAAACACCCGAGAAGAACGTTTCATGCTGACCGGCACACAGATTCTACCCAATATCAGCCTCCTTCAAGAGAACTGGTGGAAACCTCAGCAAAATTGATTCGCAGGAAGTGAATCCTTTTAAATTCAAAACAGCAAAAGACGGAGGTTTCACACACGCATGTGTTGCTATGAAATCCATACTCAGCATGAAGCAGGTTATGTTACCGGAAGTCTGTTTTCCAAATCAAAATCCAGAACACTTAGAACTCTGTCCATGGTACGAGCCTGAACTCAGCTGTCACACGAAGTCCAAAGTGTATGTTTCCTTCCTGTGCTACACACCCTGACGGCTGAGGTCAGTGGAGGGAAGGGATCCGGAATTGTACACGGCCAAGGCTGTGAAGAGGCAGCTTGGCCAAGAGTAGGGAAAGGGGAGGAAGGAGGAAATTAGGGTCAGAGAGACGGACCTTCCACGAGCACGTTCCCAGGAGGCCTGGGAAACAGGGCAGCGATGTTGCCCTGCGCCTCGTGCCCCTTCTGGGCTGTGAAGAAAGGAACAGTCATGAACGTCAGCCCGGGGAAGTGCTGCCCAGGATGCTGAGCCCCAGGAATCCTCAGAGCTTCTCTGACAGGCCTCCCTGGCCCCGCTTCCTCTGATGGATTTTCACGGATGGTATCTGAGGCCCTGAGACTCCTCAGATCCAGCGTTTCAGTTTCCCACTGCTCACCCACCAAGAAGACAAGGTCTAACCGAGAGCTGTCTGTAGGGCAGCAGTTCTCAGCTGGGGGTGGTTCTGCCCCCCAGTGGACATGTGGTGCTGTCTGGAGACCTGCTGGCTGTCGCAGCTGGTGCGGGGTGGGTGCTACTGGCATCTGGTGGGTAGAGGCTGGGGGTTCTGCTCCACCTACGGCAGTGCCCAGGATGGCCCTCACAACCAAGAATTAACTGGCCTGAGTGTCAACAGAAACCCTGAAGCAGAAGGTCCCACTCATTCCCACTACCTCTTGGTGTCCTTCCCTGGGCCTCAGGGGGTTTTTTGTTTATGGGGTCAGAGAAATAAATCCTAGGTCCAGACTTAGCAGTCAACCAGGAGTTATTATAGAAAAGAACAAAGCTGAGTTCTCCAAGTCACCAGCATAGAATGGCCCAAATCTAATGCTCGACCCCTCCCTCCCTCTTTCCACGTGGGGCTCCCGAGTTACCAGTAATCACTGGTGACGTATAGACTCTCCAGGGGGCCCAGAAGCTTGTTGTGACCCAACCCCAAGTGCTGGAGCCTTGGGGGCGGGTGGGTGCACAGACACTCCATGCTGGTCATCTTGTTGCCGTAGAGCTCCAGCACCTGCGACGCGGGTGGAAAGACAGCCCATGAGCCCAGACAAAACGGAATCCACTCCCTGCTTCCACCCTGGGCAACTCAGGAGAGGAATTACGAAGTACTCATGCCTCGTCTCCCTGTGCCTACCTGGACCCCCTTCTAAGAATCCTGGAAGAAAATATTCCCGCAGCAGGTGTCAGAAAGTTTCTTTTCAGATGAAAAGACAACCCTCAGAAAGGGAGAAAATATTTGCAAATGAAGCAACTGACGAAAGATTAATATCCAAAATATACAAACAGCTCATGCAGCTCAATATTAAAAAAAACCAATAACCCAATCAAAAAATGGGCGGGGCGGAAGACCTAAATAGACATTTCTCCAAAGTGAGCATACAGATGGCTAAGAGGCACAAGAAAATATGCTCAACATCACTAATCATTAGAGAAATGCAAATCAGAACTACAGTGAGGTATTATCTCACACCGGTCAGAATGGCCATCATTTAAAAAAATCTACAAACAGGGCTTCCCGGGTGGCGCAGTGGTTAGAAATCCACCTGCCAATGCAGAGGACACAGGTTTGAGCCCTGGTCCTGGAAGATCCCACATGCCGTGGGGCAACTGGGCCTGTGCGCCACAGCTACTGGGCCTGCGCTCTAGAGCTCACGAGCCACAACTGCTGAGGCCCGTGCGCCTAGAGCCCATGCTCCGCAACAAGAGAGGCCGCCGCAATGAGAGGCCCGCGCACTGCAATGAAGAGCAGCCCCCACTCTCCACAACTAGAGAAAAACCCGCACGCAGCAACGAAGACCCAACACAGCCAAAAATAAATAAATTTAAAAAAAAATCTACAAACAATAAATGCTGGAGAGGGTGTGGAGAAAAGGGAATCCTCTTGCACTGTTGGTGGGAATGTAAATTGATACAGCCACGATGGAGAACAGTGTGGAGGTTCCTTAAAAAACTAAAATTAGAATTACCATACAACCCAGCAATCCCAGTACTGGGAATATACCCTGAGAAAACCATAATTCAAAAAGACACGTGCACCCCAATGTTCATTGAAGCACTATTTACAGTAGCCTGGACATGGAAGGAACCTAAATGTCCATCAACAGAGGAATGCATAAAGAAGATGTGGTACATATATACAATGGAATATTACTCAACCATAAAAAGAACGAAACTCGGTCATTTACGGAGACGTGGATGGACCCAGAGAGTGTCATACAGAGTGAAGCAAGTCAGAAAGAGAAAAACAAGTATCATATATTAATGCATATATGTGGAATCTAGAAAGATGATATAGATGATCTTATTTGCAAAGCAGAAATAGACACAGATGTAGAGAACAAATGTATGGCTACCAAGGGGGAAAGTGGGGGTGGTAGGAATTGGGAGATTGGGATTGACATATATACACTATTGATACTATGTATAAAATAGGTAACTACTGAGAACATACTGTAGAGCACAGGGAACTCTACTTAATGCACTGTGGTGACCTAAATGGGACCAAAATCCAAAAGAGAGGGGATATATGTATACGTATAACTGATTCATTTTGCTGTACAGTAGAAACTAACACAACATTGTAAAGCAACTATACTGCAATAAAAATTAATCTTAAAAATTAAAAAAAAGTCTCTTTTCCTGTTGTGAAGGAAACTTTAAAATATGGAGTGGAGGTGATGTCGGAGAGAGTGGGAAAGGAAATGAGTTAACACTTTTTAAAAATTTATTTATTTTTATTTTTGGCTGTGTTGGGTCTTCGTTGCTGCGCGTGGGCTTTCTCTAGTTGTGGCGAGCGGAGGCTACTCTTCATTGCGGTGCGCGGGCTTCTCATTGTGGTGGCTTCTCTTGTCGTGGAGCATGGGCTCTAGGCGCACAGGCTCAGTAGTTGCGGTGCACGGGCTTAGTTGCTCCACGGCACGTGGGATCTTCCCGGGCCAGGGCTTGAACCTGTGTCCCCTGCATTGACAGGCAGATTCATAACCACTGCGCCACCAGGGAAGCCCCGAGTTAACATTTTTGCAATTTCTCGACTCATGGCAGTTGTCTCTGGCAAAGCCAAAGGGCCCCTGGCTGAAATAGGGAATAAACCCAAAGATTACAGAGTTCTTGTATTTCTCCTCCAAGGCCTTGCCCGCTTTCTTCTTGAGCCCAGTACTGAGCCATACTTCTGAGCCTCTTCTGCCACAAAATCTACTAGTCTCAGCATTTAATTTAAAATTGAGACCATTTTGATATGCTCAGCTGAAGACTCGTAATAAAGCCTGGCCTACCTCTTTTTGGGGCTTCCCTGGTGGCACAGTGGTTAAGAATCTGCCTGCCGGGCTTCCCTGGTGGCACAGTGGTTGAGAGTCTGCCTGCCGATGCAGGGGACATGGGTTTGTGTCCCTGTCTGGGAGGATCCCACGTGCCGCAGAGCAGCTGGGCCCGTGAGCCATGGCCGCTGAGCCTGCGTGTCTGGAGCCTGTGCTCCACAACGGGAGAGGACGCAGCAGTGAGGGGCCCACGTACCGCAAAAAAAAAAAAAAAAAAAAAGAATCTGCCTGCCAATGCAGGGGACACGGGTTCGAGCCCTGGTCTGGGAAGATCCCACATGCCGTGGAACAACTAAGCCCGTGAGGCACAACTACTGAGCCTGTATTCTAGAGGCCACGAGCCACAACTACTGAGCCAGCGTGCCACAACTACTGAAGCCCGTGCGCCTAGAGCCCGTGCTCCACAACAAGAGAAGCCACCGCAATGAGAAGCCCACGCACCGCAACTAAGAGTAGCCCCTGCTCGCCGCAACTAGAGAAAGCCCACGCGCAGCAGTGAAGACCCAACACAGCCAAAAATAAATAAATTTATTAAAAATAAAGTATTCTTAAAAAAAAAAAAGCCTGGCCTACCTCTTTTTAAAACTTTTCTATTGTGGTAAAATATATATAATTTGCCATTTCAACCCTTTTTAAGTGGACAATTCAGCAGCATTAAGTACATTCACTTAATGTACAACCATCATTACTATCCATTTCCAAAATTTTTCATTACTCAAACAGAAACTGTGTACCCATTAAGCTATAACTCCCCAATCCTTCCCCCTGGTAACCACTAATCTACTTTCTGTCTCTATGGATTTGCCTCTTCTAGATATTTCATGCAGTGCAATCATCTAATACGTGGCCTTTTGTGTCCGGCCTCCTTCACTCAGCATCATGTTTTCGAGGTCATCCATGTTGTACATATGTCATTCCTTTTTACGACGGTGTGGAGGGACCACATTTTGCCGCTCCATTCATCTGCTGATAACAAGCGGGCTGTGTCCACCTGTTGGCTATTGTGAATAGCGCTGCTGTGAACACTGGCGTACAGGAATCTGTCTGATTCCTGCCTTGTATTCTTTGGGGTGTATACCTAGGAAGGGAATTGCTGGGTCATGTGGAAATTCTAGGTTTAACTTTTTGAGGGATCAGGCCTACCTCTCCAAAGCCTGAGGCTGGCCCTTAGCACAGTCACGATGGCCAAACCTTCTGTGGGGGGCGGGGGGGGCAGAGGAGGGGCAGGGCCTCTGGGCAGCATTGGCTCCAAGACCTGGCGTGGAACCTGGGCTCCTTTACCTTGAGAGCTGGGGGCAGGTTGGTGGCGTCAATCTCCTGGATTTGATTAGCACTCAGCACCAACGCTTCAAGCTTCACAAATTTCAGGACGTCCTTGTCCACCAGGCTCACCTGGAAGGGAGGAAAGGGAGCACAGAGCTCCAGTGCGTGAGGCGGCACTGGAGTGAGGACGGCAATGGCACGTGCATCTGCAGAGAGTGACCGCCCCACACCCCAAACCCTTTCTTCTCTTGCACGCCTTTCCTGCCAGGATTCGGGTGCCTCGGCCGCCGCAGTGGCCTGTCACCTCTCAACCCTCACCCCTCCTCTGACTGTAGGTGTTGGACAACTTCCAGCTCATGTCCTGTGTCCCTTGTTGGACTGTCAGCTCCTGAAGCCAGGAATCCCATCTTCTCTGCTGTCTACCCCAGAGCCACAGTGAATCCTATGGTCTTAAGGAATCATTCTAGCTTACACCCAGCAGCGTCAGATCAGAAGCTTCAGGGGTCTGTGAATCCTCAGTTGACTTTGGCTTCAAGGACATTAGGGGCCCTTCCCGGCTGGGCCTGCCTTCTCTGGGGTAACAGACTAGGCCAGCTCGCCAGGATTGTTGGCCCTGCTCTGTGGACAAGCTGGTGAGATTAATCAGGGGAGGGCAGAGCTAGGTCTTACCACCAAGGCCTGTAAGGGGAATGGCCCCCCCTAACACCAACCCTGTACCTGGTGTTCGCCCCCAGTGCTCACCTGCTTGTCCACCACCCGTAGCGACCTGAAGTAGGTGTAGAAGAAGCTGTCGCTGAGCATCAGGGGATTCTGGATGGCCAGCTCTCTCAGAAAACGGTCCTCAGCGCTTGAGCCCTCCAGCAGGGCCCAGGGTGAGTGGGGGCTGCAGACCAGGCCCAGCAGGGCATCCACCGTCTCCTCCCCGGGGCCCACAGCGTCCTCCTCTCGGGGGATCAGCTCCCGCCATGCTCGGTAAGTTTGAGGAAGAAAGCGCGACTTATTCTGCAGAGGTGGAGGCAGAGAATTTCTCTCGTTATGACTCAGCCCCTCTCAAGGACTCAAAACTCTCAAAATGGAATCGATTGTTGAACAGGACAATCAGGGAGAGTTTAGAAGCCAGGAGGTGCAAAAGGCAATCTGTGGGCTGTAACGAGCCAAGGAAAGGTTTTTGAAGAAGAGGCGGCAAAGCCTGCAAAGGTAAATTCAGAACCTTTAGATGCCGTAAGTGGAGGATGAAAGATTTCAGTCCTGGAGTTTACTCTCTCCCACTCCTTCCTCTTGAGAGACATCTATCTATGAAACCCCCAAGTTCAGCACAATGCCAGGCACACAGTAGGTGCCCAATCCATGTTTGTTGTTGAAACAAATAAATTAGTTCCTTGACTGGTATCTCAGTTTTCTCTTCTATGAAACTGGACACCAGCCGACAAGAGTAGGTGGGGCCCCAGCTTCCCACCAAGTCCCCGGGAACCCTTCGGGACTCAAGACTTCCGGGCACACCTGGGAAGCCCCGGGTTCTCAATGTCATGCTCCTTGTGCACTTAGGTGATGAGGATGGCCCCTGTGGCCACAGCACAGCAGGGTCCTAACTGCAAACCTTGCTCTCAGGATGAGCTTTTCACCCCAAAGGAGCCCGGTGTCTTTAAGACAGCCAGTCGCCTGCCCCAGATCCGCCTGATGCGCTCAGGATGGGGTCCTGCTCTGGTGGTGGTGGTGGGGGGGGGTCCCTGCCCTCCACCCTGCGTCAGCGCCCACAGGCCCCGGGGGGCCTATCCCGTCCACCCCTGCAGTGTCCCTGTTCCCACAATCCATCCCCATCCCCCCACCACCCCGGTCAGGACGCTCCCTAAATGCCCAGACGCAAACATCCTCTCAGGTTTCTCCAGACCAGCCAACTCCTGGGGCTGGCGGCCCGCTCAGCACCCGGGGCCAGCACCACCCCGACCCCGCTCTCCGCCCCTAGGCCCCGGCCTGGCCCCTGGTCAGTCCCCTCCGTCCCCCAGAGCCCCGAGCCCCTCCTCCAGCCGCCCCGCCAGCACCCGCACCCAGCTGCCCGTGCCGCACGGGAACTCGTGCAGACACAACTTCCGCAGGTGCTCCCGGACCGCGGCGCTCACTGTCAGGGCGGGCGGCTCCATGATCGCGCGTTCTCCACGCCACCCGGTTGCTAGGCAACCGCCAGGACGCGCGCGTGAGCCAGGGCCGGGCGCGTGCTCCAGCAAGCGGGGGCGCGCGCCCGCGCCGGCCCTCATGAAACCCACTTCCTCCCCTTGCGGGCGAAATTTTCCCCAGCCGGGAATCTGAGACCCCGACTCAGCCCCACGTTCGCTGGGTTAAAAATACACTTCCCCACCACAGCCTGGGGGTTATAACCTTGGGGGCCCCCAGCAGGTACTGAGCGCTTCCCAGTTGTTAATCTGTTTCTATTTCTACTCCGAACCCCCTCGGAATAAAGTGTTAATTCTCATCCCTGTTTGGCAGAACTGGAGAGGAGAAATGAGCCCAAGGCCAAATAATCTGAACACTCTCATCAGTGGATTCTAAGGTGGATTTCTTTAATCCCTGAGTTAGGGTTTTAATCACTGCCCAACTATACAACCCGTTTAGCACCAAGGCCCCATTTCAGACTCGTCCAATCTCATTCATCTCTCCATCCTCCCAGCACCTAGCCCACTGCCCGACATTCTAGGGACTCCTGGGCACCGGTTCGTGAAATTAATGGGGTAAGATGATTCTGGTTCCTATAATTTGGAAAGGCAACTTCTTGATTGCGATCTAATTTACATAACTAAAATTCACCCGTTTAAAGTGTACAATTCTGTGGTTTTTTGTATATTCACAGGGCCACTATATTCATAGTGCAGCTGTCACTGTAATCTAATTTTCAACGTTTTCCTCACCCCAAAAGGAAGCACCACCCATTAGCAGTCAAGCCCCACCCCCCCATTGGCCCAGTCCCTGTCAACCACCAATATGCTTTCTTTCTCTGTAATTGCATCTTCTAGATATTTCATGTAAGTGGAGTGACACAGTATTTGTCCTTCCATGACTGGCTTCTTTCACGGCATAATGGTTTCAAGGTTCATCTGTGTTGTAGCATGTGTCAGTACTGCATTCCTTCTTATGGCTGAATAATTTTCTATATATGGGTAGCAGGCATTTTGTTTATCCATTCATCAGTTGATGGACATTTGAGTTGTTTCCACTTTTTGACTCTTACGAACAATGCTGCTGTGAACATTTGTGTACAAGTTTGGTATAAACATATGTTTTCATTTCTCTTAGGTAGATACCTAGGAATGAAATTGCTGGGTCATATGGTAACTCTATGTTTAACTTTTTTTTTTTCTTTGGCTGCATTGGATCTTCGTTGCTGCGCACGGGCTTTCTCTAGATGCAAGCAGAGGCTACTCTTCGTCGCGATGCTCAGGCTTCTCCAGTGGCTTCTCTTGTTGTGGAGCACAGGCTCTAGGCGCACAGGCTTCAGTAGTTGTGTCACGCAGGCTCAATAGTTGTGGCTCGGGGGCTCTAGAGCGCAGGCTCAGTAGTTGTGGCACACGGGCTTAGTTGCTCCGCGGCATGTGGGATCTTCCCAGACCGGGGATGGAATCTGCGTCCCCTGCATTGGCGGGTGGATTCTGAACCGCTGCACCACCAGGGAAGTCCTATGTTTAACATTTTGAGGAACTGCCAAAGTGTTTTACACAGAAACCGCACCATTTTACATTTCTACCAGCAATATACGGGGGTTCCAATTTTTTCATATCCTCACCAACACTGATTATTTTATGTTTACAAAAACTATAGCCATCTTAATAGGTGTGAAGTGGTAGCTCATTGTGGGTTTTATTTGCAGTTACCTGATGCCTGACTAATGATGTTGAACAGCTTTTCATGTGCTTATTGGCCACTTGTGTATCTTCTCTGGAGAAATGTCTATTCGAATACTTTGGTCATTTTTAAATTGGGTTGAGTTTTTATATATTCTGGATACTAGCCCCCTGTCTTGTCCATGATTTTCTCCCATTCTGTGGCTTGTCTTTCACTTTCTTGGTAGTGTCCCTTGACAAGCAAAAGTGTTTAACTTCGATGAGATGTAATTTATGTTTTTTCTTGGTTGCTTGTGCTTTTTGTGTCATTTTAAGAAACAACTGCCTAGGAACTTCCCTGGTGGTCCAGTGGCGAAGACTCTGCGCTCCCAATGCAGGGGGCCCAGGTTCGATCCCTGGTCAGGGAACTAGATCCCGCATGCTGCACTGAAGATTGCACGCTGCAACTAAGACCCAGTGCAGCCAAATAAATAAATATTTTAAAAAATAGTAAGAAGAAACCACTGCCTAGTCCATAAAATTGAGTTTTGAGCATTCTTTATACATTCTGCTCACAACTCCTTTGTCAGATTTGCGTTTGGTAAACATTTTCCTCCTAGTCTAGGCTTGTCTTTTCATCCTCTTAACAGGGTGTTTAGAAGAGAAAAAATTTTTTTAATTTTGAGGAAGTTCAATTTGTTGATTGTGATCCTTCCAAAACCACCCACTCTTGTGGACATCTGTCATTCTTTTTGACTGTCCTATATTAGAACACCTTTACTGCTATGAGAAAAAATTTCCAAAACTGGGAAATAAGACAAAAAGGGATCCACACGTCATTTTAAAGAATAAAACCAATATCCAAGAATCTACAGAGATATAAACACATCAAAGAGATGAACCAGGGAGGACTCCTGGGGTTTTGGTAACACAACTGGGTGGTTTTAGTTTTTCCTCAGTTCCAAAATCACCACAGTATGGCTTCTGCCCCCCCCCAACAATTTATTCAAACTCCCCTAGCAAAGTTCCCAGTGACCTCATATTCTCAAACCTAGTGTATCTCTTCAGCCTTTATCTTATCTGACCTCTCCGCAGCTTTTGCTGGTGCCAATCGTTTCCTCCTTCTTGAAAACCACTTCTCATCTTGTTCCATGACCACATGTTTTTCTAGTACATTTCTTTCCCTCTTGAGGATGTCTCCCAGGTGTTTTAGACTAAATCCTCTTCCTGTACCTGTTCCGTTAATGGAGGTGTGCCCCAGGGCTCCACACTTGGCTTACACGACTCACACTGGTCCTCTCTTGTAGGCTTCTAGTTTTATCAACACAATATACAGGTGGCACCCAAATGGATGTCTCTGATTCCTTCCTTCAAGCTCCATATCCAGATGTCCAGTGGCCTGCTGTACATCTTCACCTGAGGGTTCCATAATGCTTCCACCTCCCCATGTCAATAACTGAATTCTTCACAGCACCCGAGCCCTGTAATCCTCTCTCAGTTTTGAGCAACACCATCTATTTAGTTGCCCAAACAAGAGACCTGGAAGTCGTCCTCAATTCCTCCCTTTCCATTATCCCTAGATCCAACTAATCACCTCCTAAACCCTGGATTCTACCTCTTACAGGTTTCAGCAATCTGTCCACACATCTTCATCTCCACTCTCACTATTACCCTGGTTCAGATCCTGGCCTTTGGCTATGTCGAGTGTGAGGTCCAGGTGATATCCATTGGGCAGTTGGACATTTAGATCTGAAGGAGAGAGACATTAAAGTGTGAGGAACAGACCAAGCGTGGGGCCCCTGGAGGCATGTCCATTAAAGGGCCAAGCAGGAAGATGATTCAGCCTCAGAAGGCACTGTCTGAGGCTGATATCCAAAACGTATCAGGAGGGGACCTCCCTGGTGGTACAGAGGTTAAGACTCCCTGCTCCCAATGCAGGGGGCCCAGGTTCGATCCCTGGTCAGGGAACTAGATCCCACATGCCGCAACTAAAAGATCCCGCATGCCACAACTAAATACCTGGTGTAGCCAAATAAATAAATAAACATTTAAAAAATATATATATATATATATATATATCAGGATAACGTCACGAAAGGAGAGGGGAAAAAAGTTTTCAAGGAGGAAGTAGTTGGCATTATTGCATACCATGAAGGGATTAAGTCAAACAAAGGCTGAAAAGAACCCAGTAACATTGACAATATGAGGTCACTAGAGACTATACCGTTTCTCACAAATACCATAAATTTAGCAGTTTAAGACCACAAAGTTACTGTCCTACAGTTTCTGTAGGTCAGGAGTCCAGCAGGGTGTAACTAGATTCTATTCTCTCCTTGGGGTCTTACCAGGCTAACGTCAAGGTGTCAGCTGGGGCTGCAGTTCTCACCTGGGACCCAGGGACCTCTTCCAAACTCACGGGTTGTTGGCCAAATTCAGTTTCTTCCCCTGCTTTCCACCTGGCCCCCTCCATCTTCAAGCCAGCAATGGAAGTTGAGTCTTTCTCATGCTTTGAGTCTCTCTCATTTCTTCTTCCTTCCTCTTTGTTTTTAAGGCTCATGTGACAATACTGGACCCACCTGGTGGTCAACCTATCTTAAGGTCAACTGATTAGTAACCTGAGTTACATCTGCAAAGTCCCCTCTGCCGTATAATGTAACATAATTGTGGGAGTAAACACCAGAGGGTGAAAGTCATGGGGCCAAAATTTTACCTACTGTGGACTTTTCTAGAGGGTTTTGAATTATTGGGATGAAAACCATACTGTGGCAGTTTGGGAAGTGAGGTAAAAATGAGTCTAGATCTCTCTGTCAAGAAGCTTGGATAAGAAGAGGAAAGAGACGGCAACGACTAGAGGGGGACTTGGGTTAAGGGTGGAAGGGGGTTGCTGGCTGTCTCTTCCGTTGTGCACTGGGTTCTATGAACCACCCAGGTCCGACCTCATCTCTGAGCTCTTGACTTTTATACAATGGCTGGCTTGACATTAAATAGATGCCCAGTGGGCAACTCGAACTCAACTCATTCCAAGCAGGACTCTTGATTTCTCATCTCCAGACTTTTCCCCCATGGCACATTAACCACTCACCTGCTTTATCAAAATCCCAGGAGTCACCCTTGAGTCCTCTCTTCAGTTCATCTCCACACCAGTCCACCAGCCAGTTCTGTAGACTCCATCTTCATCCACTCCACCCTAATCGAAGCCACCATTGTCTCTCTCCTAGACTGCTTCATAACCTTCTAACTGGTTCCTCTGCTTCCATCTTGGATCACACAATCCATTCTCCGCTCAGCAGCCTACACCTTTCTCACCCTTCAAAGTACACCAGAGCCTATATTTTCCCAGCTACAGCCATGCAGTGGTGCCTTATCACACTTGGAAGTAAACCCAAGTTCTTTAAAGCCCTCTGTGACCTGGCCTCTGCCCAGCTCTCCACCACCCTCTCCTTCTCTCACTTCACTCCAGCTACCATGACCTGCTTCCCACTCTCAGACACATCAAGCTCATTTTTGCACTAGGGTCTCCCCTGCTTGGAACACTCTTTCCCCAGATCTTCCCACAGCAGGCTCCTTCTCATCTCTCAGGTCTCAGCTTCAATGGTATCTCATCTGAGAGACTTTTCCTGATCCCCTGACTTAGAGTATGTCACCCATCACGCTCTATCTCATCCCTTGTTTTATGTGTATGGCTCTTTTCATTACCTGTTACCTTCTTGTTTATTAATGGTGTTTGTTGTCTGCTCCTTGTCCACTAGAACACCAGCTCCCTGAAGGCAAAGACCTTGTCTAACTTTTTTGCCATCATTTCTGAGACCCGAGAAGAGTATCTGGTCAAAGTTGGCGCTCAAACTACGAATAAGTGATTTCAACAAATAACTCTGGAGCATGGATTCTGGTTCTAGGCCTACAGTTGCAAAGACACCATGGAGAATCCAATGATGTTCAAGGCCAAGCAGAGTGGAGATGAAGGCTTTGACTAACCACATCCACGGTGGTTATCAGGGCCTTCCCCATGTTCTGGCACGGGCACGCTTCAGAAATTTCCAGAGACAATACATTTTACAAACTTCGTGCCAGCTTTACGCCTACACGTGCTCACCATGACCCTCCCCAGGAATTCCCTGTGGAGCACTGACCCTCAACTCCGGTGAGCCACATGTTCCTTGGGGGCCGTGCCTTTCAACCCCGGGACTTCTAGTCGAATCAACAAACTCCTTCCAAGAAGAAATGGCGAAGACGTGTGCGCCTTCCTGTGTGCCTGTGTGTATCTGTACTGAATCAGGCGTCTGCCCACGTTGAGGGTAACCTCGGCATTTCCTTCCAGCCCTGCTTTCACCCAGCCTTGGGTGGCAGACTTTTGAAAGTGTTTTCTGGGAAAAAGCTGAGTAATGATTTTGCCATGGGTGGGACAGTGATCTTCCTCGCCATTAGCCCTTTATATAGCTCCTGAAGACCACGGCGAGCACATCTGGTTCCAGGGGCTGTTGCTGAAGCAGCCTTGCTCTCTCCCGCCATGGTCTCCCACGCAGCTACCACGGGGTGCCGTGGCCACGGGGCACAGTTGGATCTCACCAGACAGAGAGGAAGACTGGAGGGGCTCAGCCACTGCTCGACAACGGCTTGAGCGGTTGAAGCCGGTGGCGGGGGGCTGGGGTGTGTGGCCTCTGCTCCTCCCGGCATCACCCTCTTTCTCCAGGATCTGCCAGGTTTGCCCTGTTCCTGCTGTGCCGTTCGGGAGCCTTGCTGTCCTCCCATACGGCACCCTATGTGCTAGGACCAGATAAACAACAAGCTATAATCAAGGAATTACGGTCGTCGTTTGAGAAACTCTTGAATGACTACGTAAGTGCCCTCGAGATTTCCTTTCTAAGCCATTTCTTTAAAATGCCTTCCATTGCCCCCAGAAGAAGCCTACTCTTTTCAGACCAGAAGCTAGGGCTGTGGATACACCAGGAAGGATTGGGAACAACTAGACGGGCTAGGATGGAATCTGTCTGAGGGTGTGAGGTCAGAGGCAGAGATTAGCCCGGACAGCCCCAGACGCAACAATTTCTCACGCACTGCGGCTTCAGTAGGCTGTTCATCCCTAACATATTCAGTCTGCAGTAATAGTAGATGATTTTCCCTTCCACAGCACATCCCTAGAGATGGGCCATCTCTCCCACCTATTCAGCAGCCCCCCAAGGAGCGGCCAACGCCAGCCTAAGCTGAAAACGATAGCCCACGAATGCAGGATGTTAAAATGCTCGTGTGGGTCACAAAGAGTGTCTCTTACAGCAGATCAGGGCTGTTCACAAACTAGGTGTCTTATGTGCGTGCTACTTTATCTAATTAGGACACAGGCGGCTTCTAGCAGAGGCTCTGCTGAGCCTGACCCACGGTTGGGAAAGTATGAGGCTGAATAAATATAAACGCTCTTTCAGTTTCTCAGGGTCGTGGTCAAGACCGAAGCTCTTAGGCAGCTTTGACTAGACAAACAGTTAACAACATGTGGAAACGTTTCGTGAAATTGGCCTCGCTCTTCCCTTCCATTCTGGCATTTAAAGCTTAGCCTTGGCTTCTACAGACACAAAGGCGGAGGTTGTTAGCTCAGGTGACCAGGCAGCTCAGGCTGATGAGGTGCTTCTAGTCCTTAGGAAGAGGGATGGGAGACGGTGTGTTCTGGAGTCCATAGGGCGTTTGGATAAACTCTCCCTGGCATCTTGGAGGCCTTTCCAGAGAAGCATGAATCCCCCTCTGTGAGCGGGGGATATAATGACTTTAACACAGAGTCACAAAGAGCAACGAGCAGCATGGAAACCCAGGTGCTTTCCTCTTCCCCACCTCTCTGAGACTGCACACAAGGCTGTGCAGTCCTTGGCCAGATGGGGCAGAGGAGGTGGGTGGGGCAGAGGAGGTGGGTGGGGCAGAGGAGGTGGGTGGGGCAGAGGAGGAGGGTGGGGCAGAGGAGGTGGGTGGGGCAGAGGAGGTGGGTGAGGCAGCAGTTATTAGCACAGGCTTTGGAATTGCTGCCTAATGTGGGTTGGAGTCTTGCTGTGCCACCTGATCTTGCACCAGTTTCACAAACCAACCGAGCTTCAATTTCTTCTGGGGATGGGGAGAGTGACGGTCACAGCCTCGCAGGGTTGTAGCCCCGACTAGATGAGCTGGTGAGGGGAAAGCACTGCCCAGGCCCTTCACAGAGGAGGCATTCAGGCCTTAGTTGTCGGGATTTCTGGCTGTTTTGCAAAACTAATGCTCACCCACTTTCCCTCCTCCTTACACAGCAGCAGGAAGAGAGCGGAGTGCCGGAATCCAGCCAGTACCAGATGCCGTGTTTCGCTCTGAACCCCCAACTGCCATACAACATCGACAGCTCAGCCACCTTGCCTTATTGCAGAGCGATCAAACCATTTTTCGATAACAAAGCTCAAGTTGTTGCCCTCATAGACCATCTCAGTAAACTCGAGTTTCGACATGAACCAGAAACAAAAGTTTCTGTGCCTACAGATAGCTTTAAATGTAAAAGCTTCATCGTGTCTATTTTTAAAAAGTTTTCAGAGTGCCTGATCTGTTAAAATCACTGAACACTGCAGCCCAGTAGGTCATTTAAAGCCATCTGGTTGAACCTGGTCCTTTTGGAATGGCAGAAATGCGTGAAGCCTTAAAAAAAAAAAAAAAAAAGAGAGTGACAGCTAAGTGTGAGAATTCTGCTGTGAGTTATTAAGTAAATTATTCTAATTATAATCTCAATGAAGCCTCGAAATTGCCAGTCCTGGGAGGACTGAGATATAAATGTATGAGCTACCTTGAAAGAGATTTCAAGTTATGTCATTGTTATTTATAGAATGTTTTTCGTCTGAAGACTTAAATCTTATTACACTCTTGGGATGGCAGGAGGTGGCAGCTATGTTAATTTATTGATATTTATCATATTGAGATTGTTAATGGTCCTTGGAGGAGCCCTTGGAAACTATTTAATAAATGATATTGTATTTTTCTCATACTCTGTTTTGCATTTTGTGTGTGGGTGAAAACTGGTGACTGGGAATCCAGGCAGGTAGTGTTCGGCTGAGGGGGCTTGGGACGTGTTGTAGAAACAGCCACTCTCTGTCATTGCTGTTTCTCCTCATCGGACAGGCTTAGTGCAAAGAATATTAATTCTAGCAGCAATAACCTTTCACTGGGCATTTTCTTGCCAGGGCTTGTAAGTTCCACTCTTGTCCTCTTTTTATAGGTGGGGAAACCGAGGCAAGAAGTCATTTCTGTCACTTGTCCAAGGCCACATGGCTGTTAAGTGGCGGCACCCAGATTCAAGCCCACTCTTCACCACTCTGCCAAACTCTGTCCCTCCCTGGGCAGCAACTAGGTCTCTGAGGCACTTAATACCATGCCTGGCACAGAGCAATCATTCATGTGTCTGGTACTGCCTGATACCCCACTGGATTTCCGGTGCCTCTGCTCCTGCAAAGGTCTGTTCCATCATTTCACCAGTAACTTCATAGCCAGGGCCAAGGACTGAATCATTTGAAGAGATGAGTCCACGACTGTTAACGGTTCTGAGAGATCATCTGGACCGACGGTTCTCCAAGTGTCCTCTCTGGGTCAACAGCATCACCAGGCAACACGTTAGAAATGCAAATCCTTGGGCCCCACCCCAGACCTACTGCATCCGACACTTTGGGGGTGCAGCCGGCAACCTGCGCTTGAACGAAACCGCCAGGTGATTCACATGCACGCTCCAGCCTGAGAACCACTGATCCTGAGTTGACCAGCACCTTCATCTGCACCTTAACTGGGAGGAAACTGAAGCCCAGAGAGACAGTATGATTTGCCCAAGTTCTTGTGTGAGGGGCACGAGGTTAGGACTCCGAGATATGCAGTCCAGCCTTGGTTTCTTCTCATTCTCACTTTTGTGGGCATTTCTGTTTTCTTTTTCTTTTTCGGCCATGCCACACAGCTTGCAGGATCTTAGTACACTGACCGAGGACTGGACTCGGGCCACGGCAGTGAAAGCACCGAGTCCTAACTACCGGACCACCAGGGAAGCCCCTCTTGTGGGTATTTCTACTCCAGACCCACACCAGGCTTGTGAAGCCCCTGAATGTCCCAGCCCCCAGTGACACTGTTTTGGTCAATCCTTCCACAAACACCCACTGTGGTTGGCTGGACATCTATCGTTCTTTTTGACTGTCCTCTATTGGAACACCTTTACTATTATTAGAAAAATTATCCCAAAGAGGGAAATGAGGCAGAAAGATGAGCATATGTCCTCCCAAAGAATAAAACTAACATCTACTACTCTGTAGTGATATAAATAAATGAATAGAGGAAAAGGAAAAAATGCTCCTTACAGAATTCTAGTTGATAAACATAGAAATGAGGAAAATCACCATGAAGCACCACAGCAGTAATTGCCGCAGACAAGACACACAGACGAAAGCCGAAATTAATGGGGGAAATGGAGGAGAAACAGGAAATTTGCACAGCCTCCCAATATTTACTAATTATTGTGGTGGTTTTACCTTGTGTCCACGAATTCTTTGATATGCCCCCTCCAGGGGGTGCAGCTGGACACCACTCCCCTTGACAGTAGGCTGGACGGTGGCTTGCTTCTAAAGCACAGAGTAGGGAAGCAAAAGACAGCGACTCAGCGGCGGAGACACGGCTGACACCTACCTGAGCAAGGGGGCAAGGTCAACACCACCTGTAGTGACATAAACACCTCCAGTCAGGGTGTCAGGTGCTCCCAATACATCATGATGGGAAGGGCACCCCCTCACCTCTGTGGGACTCTTCCCCCAAATCCACAAGCCCAGCGTCCTCCTGAGAAGATATCAGACACACCCAAATTGTGGGATAATCTGCAGAAACCCTGACCAGTCCTCTTCAAAAGGGTCAGGGTCAGGAAGATCGAGGAAGACTGAGAAATGATCACAGAGTGGAGACCAAGGGGACATGATCATTGGATGCAATCTTGGAGGGGATTTGAAAAAGATATTAGTGAAAAAACTGGTGGAAAAACCCAAATTAAGCCTGTACTAGTGTTAATTTCTTAGTTTTGATAGATGTGGCTGGGTTATGTAAGACTTCACGTTTAGGAGAAACTGGAGAAGGGTGTATGGGAACTCTGTACTATCTATAACTTTGCTGTATTTCTAAATTTATTTCAAAATAAAACATTTAAAAAAAAAAATCCAGGGGACTTCCCTGGTGGCGCAGTGGTTAAGAATCCACCTGCCAATGAAGTGGACAAGGGTTCAATCCCTGGTCTGGGAAGATCCCACACGCCGCGGAGCAACTAAGCCCGTGGGCCACAACTACTGAGCCTGTGCTCTAGAGCCTGCGAGACACAACTACTGAGCCTGCGCACTCTAGGGCCCAAGTGCCACAACTACTGAGCCTGCGTGCTGCAACTACTGAAGACCTCGCGCCTAGAGCCCGTGCTCCACAACAAGAGAAGCCACCGCAATGAGAAGCCCACACACCGCAACGAAGAGTAGCCCCCGCTCGCCGCAACTAGAGAAAGCCTGCGTGCAGCAATGAAGACTCAATGCAGCCAAAAATTTAAAAATTAAAAAAAAAAAATCAAGTGCCGCTGACTCACAGAGAAGAGGAAAACAAGTAATCAAGGGTCACAGAGAAGAAAACACGAATATGATAATAGGACTTACTTTTTTCAGGGGGAACTTTTTGAGACCGAGCTCAAACTTTAGAGCTAAAACTTGCTCAATTTATAAAGAGTCAGGAACATAAAGCTGTAAGAAAAACACTTTTAAGCAAGGTCATATTCTTATTCTGGAGATTTAAAACACGAGAGGAAAAATCAAAAGGAAATAGACAAGGCAACAGATAACGAGAGAGAGAAGAGAGGAGGAGGAGAGGGGAGAGGAGAAAGAAATGCTTCAATGTGAAAACAAGAAATCAAACAGCCCGTAAATGTGAAACTCGGCTGAACCTCACTGAGTAACCGAGAAAGGCAAATAAACAGAAGGCTCTCTTTCCCGCCCATCCAATCAGCAGAGGTTTTACAAGAGCTCGGGCTTGATGACGAGGCAGTGAAAGGCCTACTCACCCACTTCTGGAAACAGGTGCCCGTCTTATAAAAGGATGCTATCCCTCACTGGGGAACCCTCCCCGGGTATTCTCTGCTCACGGAATTTCCTAAGGAGATGATCGTAACTGGGACAGGATATACACACTGACGTGTTCATAACAGCATTAATGAGAAAACAAACAAGGAAACAAGAGTGGAAGCAACCTGTGTTAGTTGAGGCCATCCGAGGCGCAGATCCGGAGACGGGATTCGCCGCGAAGAAAGGTTTATCCGCAGACAAGCCCGTAAGGGGAAGTGGGGGAGGAAGAGGCAGGCCTGGCCTGCACTGAAGAGAAGAGAGAAGGCAGGAGGGCAGGAAGCAGCATCTCACCCTGAGGTGCTTGGCTGAGAGAGATCAGCAAGGCTGTCAGGAAATCCTCCAAGTCACTTGTCAGAGGGACCTCGTACCTCCCAGGAGTGAGGCAGCCTCGGTGTCCCTGCCGCCCTGTCACTGGCTGGGAGGGGCCTGTGGGGGACGAGGGCCCTGCGTGATGGGCCGCTGGGCTTCAGAGCACAGCAGCTGGGACCCCCAGTCCACTAGCTTTTCAAAGTAGGAGATCTGAGAGGCACATTTTCATGGCTGCCATGTGACCCAAATGACTAAAAATAAGGAAATGGCAAAAAAACAAAAAAACCCCTATTGTGTCTCTATAAGATGGTATTATGTGGCTATTCAAAATCATTTCCTCAAAGAATACTTAATGGTATGGTAAAATGCTCCAAATATGATGTTTATAGAAGCAGGATACAAAACTGTATCTATCATCATTCTCATTGAGTTTAAAAACGTGTGTATATACCTATATAGTATAGGGACAGAAAGCAAGACTGGAAAAAAGTATCTTTGGGGACGAGGATAATTTTCTTTATATTTTTATGGACTTTCCAAATTTTCTAAAATTAATATGTATTATTTTAGAAATCAGTAAAATAAACACATTTTAAATTTTGAAATAAATAGCTGTCAGAGAAGAGAGGATGAAAAATGGAGAGCTTTACATATATGGGTAAAGGTAAAATTCTTTGGCTGTTCACCACAGTAGTGGGCTTGTAGAGTTTGTCATTCCTTCTCACTGAACTCTGAAATTAGAGTTCCCTGTTCACAGCTCTTCATCTGCTCTTCAGACTCCCAGCTGAAGGGCACAACCGAAGCAGAGCATCAGGGCGGATTAGTCCTTGCATAGTATAACCGATTTTTCAGTGTAGCCAATATTACTTCTCTCAGCCCTTCTATGGACTCTCCAAAACTATAGTATTTTATAATGAGAAGGAATATTCAAAACGATACTTCTGAGGCTCTGTGACATCTCAACTCTGTTAATTTACTTATTCAAGGGCCCTGGAAACATTCTTCCCCCAACAGCATTGGTGTAAAAGCAGATATTCTTGGGTTCCAGTTTCTGGTCCTCTAGTTAGGACCAGATGTAACTTACATAAACTACTTCATCTCTCTAAAGTATGCAGTTTAGCTGTGTGTGTGTCTGTATGTAAGTATATTCACAGTAAGCAACCATCACCACAATCTGTTTCCAGAACATTTTCATCACCCCCAGAAGAAACCTTGTACCCTGTAGCAGTCACTTCCCATTCACCCTTCAGCCCCTGGTGACCACTAACCTACTTTCTGTCTATGGATTTTCTTATTCTGGACACTTCATAGAAATGGAATAATACAATATGTGACCTTTTTAGTCTGGCTTATTTTACTGAGCATAATGTTTTCAAGATTCATGCATGTTGTAGCCTGTGTCAGTACTTTATCCATTTTTATGGCTGAATAATATTCCACTCCATGGATATGCCACCTTTGGTTTATCCATTCATCACTTCAAGGGCACGTGGGTTGTTTCTGCATTTGGCTATTATGAATAGTGCTGCTATGAATATCTGCACACAGCTATTTCTTTGGAACATGTGCTTAGGAATGGAATTGCTGAGCCACATAGTAACTCTGGAGTTAACTTCTGGAGGAACTACCAAACTCCCCCACAGAGCCCACACCATTTTAACATTCCAACCAGCCTTGTGCAAGGATTCCAATATCGCCCGCCGCATCCTTCACAACACTTCTTATTCTCCATTTGCTTTGTTTTGTTTTGTTTTTATTATCACCAGCTTGGTAGGTGTGAAGAGGCATCTCACAGTGTCCTTTTTTTTTTTTTTTTGCTGTACGCGGGCCTCTCACTGTTGTGGCCTCTCCCGTTGCAGAGCACAGGCTCCAGACGCACAGGCTCAGCTGCCATGGCTCACGGGCCCAGCCGCTCTGCAGCATGTGGGATCCTCCTGGACCGGGTCATGAACCCGCGTCCCCTGCACTGGCAGGCAGACTCTCAACCACTGCGCCACCAGGGAAGCTCTCACAGTGTTCTTTTTTTTATTTTTTAATTTAAAATTTTTAAAAATTTTTTTGTAATAGGCAATGATAAAAACTATCATTTATTGACTGCCTAGTGTTTTACACACATTATCACACTCAATCCTTGGAACAATTTTTGTATTGTCATCAACATTTTATACATGAGAAAATCATGATTCAGAGATTTAAGTAGTTCTTTAGCTGGTGGTGCTACTCCCTAAGCTTAAGAAGCAGCTAAGCTGAGATCAGAACCGAGGTTTCTCCCACTACAGAAACCAGAGAGCTGAAACATTTTGCTCTATTGCCGAAAAAGCTTCTGAGGCCCTTTGTCAGCGGTTTATGGGAGGCTCTGCTTTTTCTCTCTCTCTTTTTTTTTTTAATATTTATTTATTTGGTTGCTCTGGGTCTTAGTTGCGGCAGGTGGGCTCCTTAGTTGCGGCTCATGGGCTCCTTAGTTGCAGCACGTGGGCTCCTTAGTTGGGGCATTCGAACTTTTAGTCGCAGCATGCGTGTGGGATCTAGTTCCCTGACCAGGGATTGAAACTGAGCCCCCTGCACTGGAAGCTTGGAGTCTTAACCACTGCACCACCAGAGAAGGCCCGGGGGCTCTGCTTTAGAAGGACAGATCCAACTAGCATCCCACAGTGACTTGTGCCCTCTGTATTCAAGTTCACTCCATTTTCACCTCTCAACTCTATTTAGGAGAAGATTTTCTTTTCTCCCAAAACCACCTCTTTTTTTCCCCCAAAAATATATAGAAACAGACCCACAGACATAGAAAACAAACTTATAGTTACCAAAGGGGAAGGGGAGGGAAGGATAAATTAGGAGTTTGGGATTAAAATATACACACTGCTATATATACAATAGTTAACCAACAAGAACCTATTGTATAGCACAGGGGACTATACTCAATATCTTGTAATAACCTATAATGGAAAAGAATCTAAAAAAAGAATAGATACATATATATGTGTTTAACTGAATCACTTTGCTGTACACCTGAAACTAACACATCATAAATCAACTATATTTCAATGAAAATTTCTTTAAAAACCCACAAAATATATATATTAACACATTCATATGAAGTGATCCTCCTGATTATTTCCACATCTTGTATCTCAACTTTCCGCCTCTGCCCCTCCACTTCTGAGGGATGCTACAGGCACGTGCTTGCTAGTCGTGGTTCTCCACGTCATCTCCAAATGGAGATAAGGTCAAGGACTCCTATCATTTGAAAAAGACTTTGATTCTGACACTTCTCTCTGATGTCCCCAACTTGAGAATCATTGTTTTATCACTCATGTGTATCTATAAAGGGCTGTCTTTCCTCATTTTTAAAGTTTTTTTAAAAATAAATTTATTTATTTATTTATGGCTGTGTTGGGTCTTCGTTGCTGCGCTCAGGCTTTCTCTAGTTGTGGCGAGCAGGGGCTACTCTTTGTTGCAGTGCGCGGGCTTCTCATTGCGGTGGCTTCTCTTGTTGCGGAGCATGGGTTCTAGGTGCACGGGCTTCAGTAGTTGTGGCACACGGGCTCAGTAGTTGTGGCTTGAGGGCTCTAGAGCGCAGGCTCAGTAGTTGTGGCGCACGGGCTCAGTTGCTCCGCAGCATGTGGGATCTTCCCAGACCAGGGCTTGAACCCATGTCCCCTGCATTGGCAGGCAGGTTTTTAACCACTGTGCCACCAGGGAAGCCCTCACAGTGGTTTTTAATATGCATCTCCATAATGACTGACTAACGATGTTGAGCATCTTTTCTTGTGAAAGATGGCCACTTATTGGCCACTTGTATATTTTCTTTGGATAAAGATCCATTCAAATCCTTTGTCTGTTTTTAAATTGTCTTGTCTTTTTATTATTGAGTTGTAAGAGTTTTTCATATGTTCTGAGTACCAGCCCCTTGTCTTATATATGATTTGCAAAGAGTTTTTCCCATTCTGTGGGTTGTCTTTTCACTTTCTTGATCGTGTCCTTTGACACACAAACATTTTTATTTTTGATGAAGTGTACTCTATTTTTCCTTTGGTTGCTTGTGCTTTTGATGTCATGTCTAAGAAACTGTTGCCCAGTCCAAGGTCATGACGATGTAGACCGGTTTTCTTCTAAGTCCCAACATCATTTACTGAAAAGATTATTCTCTCCCCACAAGAGTCTTGGCATCCCTCTCAAAAATCATTTGATAATAGATTTATAGGTGTATTTCTAGACTTTCTTTCCATTGATCTACATGTCTGTCTTAATGCCAGTATCACCCTGTCTTGATTACTGCAGCTTGGTAGTAAGTTTCTGAATTGGGAAGTGTGAGCCCTCCAACTTTGTACTTCTTTTGCAAGATCGTTTTGGCTATTCTGGGTCCCTTGCATTTCCATATGAATTTTAGGATCAACTTGTTCATTTCTGCAAAAAAAAAATATATAGTTGTAATTCTGATAGGGATTGCACTGCACCCTGTAGGTCACTTTGGGGAGTATTACCATCTTGGCAGTACTGTCTTCCAGTCCATGAACACCGGATGTCTTTCCATTTATTTAGGTCTTCTTTAAATTTTTGTCAACATTAAAAAAAAATTGAGGTGAAATTTACATGAGATTAACCATCTTAAAGTGTACAATTCAGTGGCATTTCGTACACTCACAATGTCACGTGACCACCATGTATATTAAGTCCCAAGAACACTGTCATCCTCCCAAACGGAGACCCCATTAAGTACGCTCCTGCTCTCCCTCCCCCGACTACATCCAATCTGCTTTGTCTCTGTGGATTTGCCTGTTCTGGATATTTCACTTATATGGGCTCGTACAGCGTGTGGCCTTTTGTGTCTGGCTCCTTTCACGGAGCACCATGTTTTTGACGTTTATCCATGTAGTAGCCTGTGTCAGTACTTCATTCCTTTTCATGGCTGAATAATACTCGTCAACAATGCTTTACAATTTTCAGTGTAAAAGCCTTAGACTTCCCTGATTGAATTTATTCCTAAGTATTTTCTTCTCTCTGATGCTATTGTACATGGACTTGTTTCTTCATTTTTGGGTTGTTCATTGCTAGTGTCCAGAAATGCAGCTGATTTTTGTATATTGACCTTGTGTCCTAGGACCTTGCTGAACTCATTTACTAGCTCTTATGTGTATGTGTGTGTGTTTGTGTGTGTGTGCGTGTGTGTGTATCCTTTAGGGTTTTCTATATAAAGCATCGTGTCATCTGCAGAGAGAGAGAGTTTTACTCCTTTTTTCCAGTCAGAATGCCTTGAGTTTCTATGTCTTGTCAATCTGCCCTGACTAGACCCTCTGGGACAGTGTTGTCCAGTCCTAGTGAGAGCAGGCGTCCTTGTCTGCTTCCTCTCTTCGATGGAAAGTATTCAGTCTTTCACCATTAAATATGTTCACTGTGGGGTTTTCGTAGATGCCTTTATCAGGTTGAGGAACTGCCCTTCTACTGCCAGTCTGTTGAGTGCTCTTATCATAGAGGGTAAGCCTTCGGTTTCTCCAGTGTAAAAAGAGGATAATTATCCCCACCATATGGGGTCTTTTGAGGATAACAACAGGTTATGTAAAGATGTCTAGCCTGGGGGCTGGCACATGTCGGCTGTTACCATTTGCAGGAGGTGCTATAATCAGACTCACCTGGGCCTGCAGCTCAGCTTCGCACTCCGTGATGATGCCCTTGGGCAAGTTCTGTGACTCTCTCAGCCTCAACTTCCTTATCTCTACAGTGGGGATAATCACAGTACCTATTTCATAGGGCAGGTAGCAGTAGATATGACTTAGATCATAAGCTCAGGACACCAAAGCTTTGTGCTAGGGTAGATGACTGATAAAACGAGATGTGGTTCCTACCTTAGGAAGAGGTGATGTTATGAACGCAGTACTGACATTTACAGCACCAAGCAAAAAAAGGTAGCATGTGACGTAAGTGACAGAAATGGAGCACCGGTGGTAGTTCAGAGTCCAAAGTGGGGCGGACCAGGCCAGGGCAGGCTACGGAGAGGAGGAAGCACCCGGCCTTCCGGGGGGGCGGGGGGAGTGCTCACGAAGGAACAGAGGGAAGAAGTGCGGGGTGTGACTGCACAACCACAGGGAGTTCGTTTTGCCTGGAACCTGTAATGGCAGACAGTGTCAGTGCTGAGCTGAAGGCCAGGCTAAGGGCGGGGCTTTGTTCTAAAAGAGCAGTAAGTTCTCAAGGGCTGGGAGGGGGCAGATTTTTTGACAAAAGGATGGGTGTGGTGGGAAGCTCCATGCTATTTCCTGAACTTTTCAGGCCAGAGCTGGGAAGTTTCACTGGGGAGTAGCTCAACTCTGACCCGTACCAGCTGGGCCCGCGGCGAGGCCCCGGGACCAGTCAGCGACGTTCTAGAGAAAGAATTCACAGCACAAGATCTGACAAATGAAAAGGGGGCGGACAGGATGCTGTGGGGAAGGAGAACTAGAATGAGTCCAGTGTCCTACAAAGGAGGATGGTCTTATACGACATCACTTATATGTGGAATCTAAAATATGGCACAAAGGACCCATCTACAACACAGAAACAGACTCATAGAGGACAGACTTGTGGTTGCCAAGGGGGAAGGGGGGAGGGAGAGGGATGGACTGGGAGCTTGGGGTTGGTAGATGCAAACTATTACATTTAGAATGGAGAAACAACAAGGTCCTAATGCATAGCACAGGGAACTCTATTCAATATCCTGTAATAAACCATAATGAAAAGAATATGAAAAAGAATGTCTACATGTGTATAACTGAGTCACTTGGCTATACCGCAGAGATTGGCATGACATTGTAAATCAACTACACTTCAATAAAAAAGAAAGGGAGGATGGTCTTAGCAATGCCTTAATAAAAACGGGGAACTTTGGAAGAGGGGACGGGGGAGAAGGTGGGAGGGAAAGAAGAGTAAGAGGAGCTGACACTGGAGATGCTGATTATAAAACAAGCACCCTGAACCCCTACAGTGATCCAGCGGGGCAGGCGGAATTACCGTGGGGATTTTTTTTTTTTTTTTTTTTTTTTGGCCGCGCCTCGAGGCAAGTGGGATCCTAGCTCCCCAGCCAGGGGTCGAACCCACGTCCTCTGCAGCGGAAGCACAGAGCCTTAACCACTGGACCGCCAGGGAAGTCCCCAGGCGTAATTATTGTCCACATCTTACAGATTTTCGGGCCCAGAAATGTTGTCACTCGCAAGGCAGTCGGGAGCTAAAGGGTGAGGAGTTTGGATTTTCCTCTAAATGCGGCAGGAAGCCTCTGGACCGTTAAGCAGGGGAAGGACGGTGAGTGGTAGGTGTCTTTAAAAGGATCGCTCTAGCTCTGGGGGGAACTGATGACAGAGGGCAGCGAGAGGAGGAACCTCGGAATGCACACTGTCCGGACGGGTGGTGGCAGTGGGGGTGGGGAGAAACGGTTGGGTTCGAGCTGGTTTGCGGGACCACTGACAGGACCTCCTGGTAGATCAGAGGTGGGAAGCGAGGGAAAAGGAAGAACAAAGGTGACGTGTGAGTCTCCGGCCTGAGCGACTGGGCAGATGGCAACGCCATGTAGGGAGATGTGGAGTATGTGGGAATGAATGCGTTCTAGGCCGGGGAGGGTGAAAGCTAAAGGAAGGCTGGTTATGAGGAGAGAGACTTGAGACGCTTCTCGGGGGAGAGGAAGGAGTCAACTGGAAAAAGAGAAAACTGCACGGGACGGAAGAGGCCATAGATGAGCAAAAGCCCCAGTGGAGAGGGAGGGAAGGTTCCATGCGAAGGCAGGTGTTGCGTCTGGTCAACGTTTCTTCCCATGAGATGTGCTCTTCCCTACAGGTCTTGCCCCCTCTGCATGGCTGACTCTTGTCCTGCTGGGTCCTGGCTCGGGGGCCACCTTCCAGGGGCCGCTCCCTGACCCCCTCCCCGCCCCCCCCAGCAGTCTCCCTGCCGCTCCTCTACGGCACCCTGGCACCCCGTGCTTCTCCCCACCCCTTGGTACCAAGACAGACTTTTGTCGTGTCTCCAACAAACTCACCGTGTGTCCCCTGAGCTGAGTACAAATTCATCCTTCAGCACATGTGTCTTGATCAAAGTCTGGAGGAAAGAGAGAAAGCTGGGGGAACTTGTGGCAGGTGTTCTGGCGGGGCACGGAACTGGAGGATCCTTTGTCTATGGCGGGTGGGGAGGGTGTTCAGTTATGCTGGGGACTCAGGAGACACCGATAGGTTAGAATCTGGGCTGCGGGACAGATAAGGGGACAGGTGGGAAGGCCCCATCCCCGCCACAAACCTGTAATGGTACCAACCAGCCCTGTTCAGTCACATCCCCCAGGAGCAACAGTCAGTCAGACTAGATCAAGAGGTTAGACTGTTTGCTGTACAAACCCATATAAGGCATGAAAGTACACACTTAGAAAGCTTTTCCCCTTCTCTAAACAATAAGGGTTTTCTAGCTAATGATTCAGTGAAACAGAAAAGCTGATCAACCAGAACTCCCTACGCCCCAGGTTTCTCATCAACTGTGCCTTGGTAGTTTTTCACAAAGCCTTCGGGCGTTTTCAAATGACCAACGTTGCAGGCGTAGATGCAATTCTGGAAACAAAAGCACATTTACTATTCACAGATGAAATCCATATGGTGTCTGGGATTTGCTTCAAAATGATGGCGGTGGGGGTGAGGTATATAGCAAACAAAACTGGCCCTGAGTTGGTCATCGTTACAGTGGATGATGGGTAGGTAGGGGTTCACTGTACTGTTCTACTTGTGTGTGTGCTGGAGATTTTCTGAAGTAAAAAGGTAAAACACGCATTGAGTGTAATCCCAGCAGCCTACACAAGGCTAAATTCAGAGCTTGACGTACAAAACAGAGCTACTAAAGGCGGCAGACTGTGTTCTATAGAATCAAGTCCACATCCAAGATGAAACGCTCTCAAATGCCATTTGGAGACTATTCTAATCATATCTACAACCTGAATTACTGAAGTTGATGTATTAAGTATGTAATCGTAGGAGCCAACCTTAAACCCTGCAGGACACCCACTTGAGCTTGAGCTCTGCACCTGCTGCTTGCCTGCCCCCACCGCCCCGTCTCGTCAGGCTCCCCACACCCTCCGCCTGTCTGACATGGAGGTGCTGAAGGGGCCGCTGGGCTGGTGGAAGGGCCTGGGGCTGAGGGCCACTGGGCAGGTGCCCTGAGCACCTGCCGTGCTGGTTCTGAGCTGGGCACAGCAGTGGCCATGGGCATCTTGTTCTGATGGGCCTCAGAACCTGGCGGGGAAGATAAATGATAATGACAAACATGACCAGCATCCGGAGGAAATACAGCTGCTCTGAGGTCTGACTTGGTGTGTGCACGTGTGTGCGCGTACGTGGGCGAGCGTGCATACACCTGTGTGTTGGTGGGAGGAACATTAGGGCTGCTTTCTGAAGAACTGACGTTTAAGGATTAAAATGGGAAGAAAGAATAGGAGCTATTCAGGAAAAGGGGTGGAGACGGGCAAAGGCTTGGGCAGAGGAAAGAGGCCTTGGGAAAACCTGAAGAGTGAAACAAAACAAAGCATGGAATGTTCAAGGAACTGAAAAGAGCAAAAATGAGCTTGGAAAGGCAAGGAGGGGCAGGATGGGCTCAACGGAGCGGGGTGGACTGACCTTTATCTGGAAACCCTTGAAGGGCTGCGTGGAGTCAGTGCTGTGGCCGGACTAGGACTTCCTCAAGCTCCCACTGACTATAAGGTCGAGGCTACAAGACAGAGAAGGGATGGACGACACCATCGTGTGAACTTGAGAAACAATGGCAACTCGGACTTGGGTGATGATGACTGTGGGGCTGGAGAAAAGTGGATGATGTGTTTGGAAGACATTTGGAGGACAAACTCGACAGGACTTGCTGCTGGAGGAGGGGAAGGGGAGGGGAAGGACGTCACGGATAACCCTCCGGATTCGGTGGATGGAGAGGCCCGTTACAGGATAAAAAATGAACCTTTAGCCTTCTGGCTCTGACCCATGCAGCCTCGCCACCTTGGAAACGACTTTGATTTCTTCCTCTATAAAATGGGAATAACCACACCACCCACTCGAGAACTGTCCAGAGTGGGGCATGTGGCCCAGTGCCCGACACTGAGGCAGGGAAGCTCCAGTGCCCTGGTCTGTCCCTCTAGACACTCCGCTCCTCCCTCCCCACTTCCAAACCCTCCCTTCTTCTCCTAATTACACCCCAACTATCTTTAAGGTCCCATACCTAACACGGGGCTGGGCTCAAAAAGTTAGAAGAACCGGGCTTCCCTGGTGGCGCAGTGGCTGGGAGTCCGCCTGCCGATGCAGGGGACGCGGGTCGTGCCCCGGTCCAGGAAGATCCCACGTGCTGCGGAGCGGCTGAGCCCGTGAGCCATGGCCGCTGAGCCTGCGCGTCCGGAGCCTGTGCTCCGCAACGGGAGAGGCCACAACAGTGAGAGGCCCGCGTACCTCAAAAAAAAAAAAAAAAAATTAGAAGAACCAACTGGACACCCACTGATGAGGTCAATGGAAACTGAGCTCCTTCTAGTCTCAAGGAGTCCATGAGCCACTCACCTCTCTCAGGGGGCCCTGGTTCTCACGGCTCCAAATCTGGCTTTGTGTCATGAAGACTTTTTTCCTCGGGGGAGGCGTGGGGGGTTGATCAAACAAGGGCCTGCATATGAACCCACTGCATCTTAGGAGATATGGATCCGGGCAGTTGCTCAGTGAAACAAGCCAGCAGCTCTGTAGAGGGGCCGGCAGCCTGAAAGGGGACAGCACGGCTCATCTTACAGTCACCCTGCCCAGCCCCAAGGAGCTGGGGGCACAGGAAGATGGTAGGACTGAAAGAAAGGCTTTTAGATTAAACAGAGATCATCAACATCTCAGCACAACAAAGGGACATCTCTGCTGGTCAACTTCCCAGCATTTTCTGTCTACAGTGTCGGGTCAATAGTCAGCAGGGCCCCCCCCTCCCGGGGGGCATCACCGCGACGCAGCCCCCCCCCCCCCCCCAACAGCTCTGTGCTGGGGCCAGTGCTGGCCACACTGGTGATAACCTGTGCTTTCTGGGCACCAGACGCTCGTGACTTCATGTGACCCTCGTGCCCACCCAGTAAAGAGGGCAGGGCGGCTGCTGCTTGCCCGAGTTCCACACGAGGAAACGGGTAGTTTTGTACAAGTACCCCTGGACTCTGTCCACCTGGGAAAAGCCTGGAGCACCTGGCCCTGGTGAGTTCACGGGCAGAATCTGTCCTGTCGGGCCTTTCGGCGGAGGCCTCTCTTTAGGACTGCAGTCTTCTAGGGCCACCTCCGGAGCCCCACTGCCTCAGGCCTGTCTCCTCACTCCCAGCCCTCGGCTCCAGGCTGCACCCACTTCCCCCAAGGCTAGCACGAGTGAGTCAGGCTGAGCATCACTGCTCTGATCTCAGTAACACCTCTTCCACTGCTCAGCAGGGTAGCAAAGACCACACAGCACAGGCTTTTCAAAAAAATACGGCTTTTTATTGTCTTGGATGCAAATATAGTTTTCGAACTGCATTGTAGTGTTGAATACAGCTGGTGGAAACTCGCTTTTCAACAGTGGAGCATGAAGGGCCGTCTCTGGATGGCGCAGGCCTGAGGGAGCCTCCGATTCACAAAACTCTCCTTGGGTTTTGTTTTTCTGCCCACAAGGGGTGACTGTCTCCTACCGGAGGCCTGACACAGTCACCAGAGCTCACAACAGAAAAAATGAACCATTTACACAATGAACTGAAACCCAAAAAAGGAAAAGAACGTGCTGTTTCAGCTGTGGCGTTACAAAACAAGCAAAACAAGCCGTGTGAACAGATTCAGATAAAGCAGCAGCAGGGCACCTCGGGCTGAGGCCGCGGCCCAGCTCCCTCGCAAGAAACATAGCCTGGGCTTCGTGTCTCCCTGGTCGAGCCCTTCCTACCTTTTAACTGCAGGATGTAAACTCTACAGAAATGCATCAGACTTGTTTCTCCCAACCCTCTCCACAACCTCAACTCTTGACAGTGGCGCATCTCCGTTCAGAAACCCAGGAGAGAATTCTTCAAATTAGTGACGCCCAGGGTTGACTCTGGAACCAAAAGTTGGACTGGGAGATGGAGCTGAATTTTGCTACATAATTATAAAAGAATTTCACAAAAATAAAATTCCATTAAGTAAACACCCACAAACACACACACAGGCTTGTGCAAGTGCACACACGCGCGCACACACACACACACGCATAGTGAAAGCCAACATTCAACAGGAAAAGTTCCCTTTTCTTTATCAAAGGCTTATTTTCACAAGCCTCGACAGGAAACAGCCCTGTGTGGTGAGCTGGGAAAGCCAAGGCGTCAGAAGGAAAAGAAAACAGGGCAGGTGATCTGTGTGGAGGCAGCCGGGGGGTCCTGAGGCTTCTCTCTGCTCCTGGAGCCCCTGCGATCCCCACACCTGCCTGCTGAGCGGGTCAAGGATACGCGACCACTGAAATGTACGTGTTGAAGGTCCAAGCTCCTCCACCCTCCACCCTCGCTGTCCTGTCCTGTCATCTGTGCTCAGACGTGGTGACAATCCTCTTTCATGTACGAGGCACCAAGGGCATGGAGCCAAGGACCCCCGCCCACTGCTGCCCTTGAGCCCACACTGGGGCGCCCCAGCTCCCCTCCTCAGCAGGCCCACCACCAAGGAAGCCAAGCTGCTCTGACAAACGGTGTTCCAAGCCTGCCCCCCTGCAGCCCAGGTGAGATAAAAGAACCGAAGTGGGACAGGTTAGCCAGCACGGGGCTGGGTCCACACTGAGCAAGTGTGCAGGCCACGGGCAGACGGGCCCCCTGGACAGCCCCAGCTCCACCCTGATGAGCCCTCGTTCAGCTGGACAGCGAGAACGTGTGATCTTGAAAACAACGACGAGCCTGCCGCTCGGACTCACTCATCCAGGTGGAGAGCCGGCTGTACAGGGAGGGGAGGCCCAGGCTGAGAGGAGGCCACCGCACCCCTTCACCTGGGGAGGGACGAGGGGTTTGGCCCCCACCCTGGGATGCCATGTCCCCTAAGAATCGAAGTTTCTCTTTCTATCGGCCAGAGCAGTAACAAGCTGGAGGGCTGAGCGCTATCTAGAAAGGGAGGCGGGACCAGGTCACAGGGACAGAGTAGAGGGAGCTGGGTGCATGGGGTCACCCGCAGCGCCCTGCCAGTCCCTCCCCAACGAGACCTGGTGCTCACATCGACACTGACTCCTGACGCCGGGGCTGCTTCTTCCCTTGTGCCCTGAAAACCCCAGCCAGGTTGGGGGCCTGGTGGGAGAGGGGTGACAGTTGGATGTCACCCACCTGAGACCGAGGGAGGGACGGGCCAGCCAACTGCGGAAAGCCCCACTCTCCCTGCATCTCCCACATGGTGTCAAACAGCAACCAGCAGTGGGAAGGGAGGTGGCGGCACAGAAAGGTTTCACAGAAACACTTTCAGAGATTACGTGCCAGACGGGCTTTTTTTTTTTTTCCTTCTCAGATTGATTTTCTTATTCTCCAAAGCATCAGCATTTTTAAGTCTCTTTTACAGGAGGAGGGACAGGAGGGGTGAAAGTGAGTGTAAACAAACTACAGCATCCACTGGAGGCGGTCGGCAGGGGGTCCCGGGGTCCCTGCACCCTGGCCTGGGGCCCCAGGACAGAGGTCCAGGCTAGGCCCCCGTCTGGCCAGACTCATCAGGCAAGAATCCACAACAGGAAAACTGCCGGGGCAAGAAACAAACGTGTTTGTAGTAAGAGATACGGCTCTGCAGCCCTACAGCCATGACGGTGAGCACCAAGAGAAACGAATGTAAGGAAACAGCTCAAAACAAAACATGCATCTAGTTAAACGTCTGCTGGGACACACACACACACACACACACACGCACGCACGCACGCACGCACGCACACACACACACGCACGCACGCGCGCACACACACACACACACACACACACACACACAGCCTTCAATGCCTCATACAACCTAACAGCCTTAAATATTTTAAAAAACAGAATCATGAACATTACATCAGCCAAAGGGAGGGAGAGGTAGGCCAGAGAAGGAAGAGGCCAATTTTATATCCCATGGAGCTAAAAAAAAAAAAAAAAAAGATTCCCAGCAAGGGGTGGGGAGAAAGCTAGTGATCTCGGAGAGGTCATGGCCAGGCCGAGCTCCGCGGCCACCACGCGGTTAACGAAGGCACAGGAACGGGGCGAGGCCGAGGGCAGGACCCTCCACAAGGCCTCATGGCTGGAACGTCTCTGGCTTTCCTTTTTCCCTATTGAGCCTCACGGAGTTCTTACCACGGTGCTCTTCCACTTTTGAGGGAGACCTCGTGTCCACTCCGGGGGAAGGCTGAGTTCCTGTCCCTCCTCCCAGTGGAAACGAAGGGCTGGCCCAGCCTCGCTGCGTGCTCGCGCCTCAGGAGAGCGATGCGAAGGCCTGTAAACACGGGTTCTGGGGAGGGGAAGGGGTGCCGCTGAGGCGCCCTTGACGGGGCTGGAGCACGGACGAGGAAGCAGGTGATCGGTCGTGACCCGTGGCAGGGGCAGTGGCACGGCCAGCGGCAAAGAGAGGACCCCGCCTCCGTCCTCCGACAGCCGAGGCTGAGGTGGGGCTGCCTGCACCCCCGAGCACCTTCCACAGGCCTCCGGGATCCAGCAGGAGCCTCCGAAATGATCCAAGCTTCAGAGGGTGGCCCGCAGCGGCCCCTCCTGGGGCCCCTGGGCTCCTGGTCTGCCCAGCGCTTGCCCAGTCTCCATCTCGGGTCCGGAGGACAGAGGTTGAACGGGAAGCCTGCTGGCCTCTGAACTTCACAGCAGGACGTGAAAAGCACATTCTTTCAATGAGGAGGTACCCCTGGCTGGGCTTCCTGAGTGTTAGAGAGCATCCTTCCATCTGGAGCTGCTCTTGCAGACACACCGAGAGGAGGACGGGCCCGGGACCGCCCCTCCTGCCGTGCCCTCCTCTGAACCCTTCCAAGTGCAATTCCCACATCCGGAAACAGCCTGCTGCCCCCTCCACCTGGACCAAATCTGAATACAACTCTTCTACAGTCTGGTCTGGAGCCGCCTAGAGACAGCTCCGAGGCAGCCACCTCGGAGCCTGGTGTCAACATTCAACTTCTGCCTCCAAACACGAGACAGACGCTGGGTGTGGTGGCGTCTTTGGTCCAGGAACTGTTATGATCTGGGGCTCCCAGCTGGACAATCCAGACAAGGCGACCAGGCCGATGGCAGCACTGTGGAGCCTGGTCTTTCACACACTGCACCCGAAGGGCCAGCAGCATCCATCAAACACGGCCGCCCGCCCGGCTGCGGCTCGGAAGCAGGTGGAGAACGAGGAGGCAGGGCCCCAGCTGAGCCCCGCCACGTGATTCTCAGACCGGTGTCACCACGGAGGTGCAACGCCAAGTGGAACCAGATCAGGACAGATCGAAGTCCCGCCCGAGCGGCCCTCCAAGCCAGCAGCAGCTCCGCATCGCTTGTGCTTCCGTTCCTGTCTGCGGGCACGCGCACCCACCACTTTGCACACGTGTGTTGCGGGGTTTCCCCAGCAGCCGGCCCTGCGAAGCCTGAGCAGACGTCCAATCTATCTACAAGGTCAGAGTCGGGGCCGGAAGGAGGATGCCTTCCAACTGCCCCACGGGCGCCTGAGAGGTGACAGGAGGCAGCGTGTGTAAGTCTCTAGACAGGAGCCGGGAAGGACCCTCACGTTTCCTAACTTGGGGGGGCGGGTGATGCCCCCTCTTGCCCCGTCTGCTCCCCGCACTGCCGCCGTGGCCCCGACATCCCACCAGCAGGACAGGACAGGACAGGCCAGGGACGGGCAGCGTTCCCCTTTGTTCCCCTTCACCCGGGCTACCCCGAGGGAAGGGGAGGTCGGTGACAGAGGTCGCTGAGTCAGAGTTCACAGCAAGGGGTTCCCTAAGCTGGGCTACTGCTCTGGGCAGGACCCGAACCTGCTTCAGACCTGAGTGCGGCGTTCTGAGCGGGCTGGGCCGCAGTCGGAGGGAGGCCCGGAAGCTCCGCATCAGGAGAGGTGAGGGCCGCGGCCTCCTCTCCACAGGCGGGAAGGGTCTCCACGGCTTCTCACGCGGCCACGTGCCCGCTAAGCACTGCTAAGACTCCCCAGATCTCTGGCCCATTCTGGTGACGGCCTCCGCCGCCTGCTCTGGCAACTGGGACGGGTCCGTCAGGATGGACGTGGTGGTGCTCAGGTGCCGGAGGGTGTTCAGCACGGCTGCAAGACAGAGGGGGTAGCCTGCAGACACGGCCGGGGTGCGAGCTCCAAGCCCCCAGAGGACACAACACGCGGTTACGTGTGTACATCCCGCGTGGGGATTCTCAGGCCCCCAAAGCAGGAGGCACGGACACCAGGAGAGCCTCTCGCCTGAGGTCTGGACACTCACACCTCTGCCTTTAAGACGACTCCCCCAGTCCCATCTCCTACGCTGCGGGTGGGCGGGGAACGCTGACCTCTTCCTGCTTGTTCCCCTGTCTTAGCATCACACCTCTACAGCCTTTATACATGGCCACAGCTCTTTTCGTTATTACGAGAATTAAACACGAAAATGTATCTGAAAATCCCTGATACGTGGCCTGGTAAGTAGTAGGTGCTCACTAAATGCGAGCTAGATCTGATCAAAAGGGCACACGGAGGTGGCAGGAAGTTGAGGAGAGGCTCTGGGAGCCCTCGCCCCCCACCCTGCAGGGGCGCCTCTGGCTCGGCCTCGCCTCCCTGCCCCAGCTGTCTGCGGGTCACCTGCAGCAGAGCCTGGGTTTTCGGCAGCCCCGCTCGCGTCCAAGCCCACACGGCCCCACTCACTCGGCCTGAGAACCGGCAGGGAGCAGTGCTCGTCTAGCCAGCACAGCGCCGTCCGGTGCAGCTCCTCCAGGCTGCTGCTGGACACCACACCCTTGAAGGACTCAAACAGCGGCTTGATGATGACGCTGAACTGCACAGCACGCAGGTTAAAGAAAAGGGAAGCGAGCGTGGAGAGAACGAAGTCCAGTCACAGGCTTGCCCGTGACCAACTCCCCTCAGGACTGGCAAGTAACTGTGCATAGTTGTGACGGGGCGTGGGGTGGGGAGAGGGGGAAGGAGAGGGAGAGAGAGACAGAGAGAGAGAGAGGGAGGGAGAGACAGAGAGAGAGAGGGAAGGAGAGACAGAGAGACAGAGGGAGACAGAAGCACAGAGAGAGAGAGGGAGAGAGAGAGAGGGAGGGAGAGACAGAGAGAGGGAGAGACAGAGAGAGAGGGAGAGAGACAGAGAGAGAGAGGGAGGGAGAGACAGAGAGAGACAGAGGGATACAGAGAGAGAGAGAGAGAGAGAGAGAGAGGGAGAAACAGAGAGAGGGAGAGACAGAGAGAGAGAGAGAGGGGAGAGAGAGTGAGGGAGAAACAGAGAGAGGTCCCTAACTGTTCCTGAGCCCAGGTGGCGACCACAGTCACCACACTCAGCCTGATGCCAAGGAACCTGCGACTGACCACAGAGGTTCTGACTCATGCCAGCTCCACTCAAGGACCAGGACCAGAGCAAAGTTGGGGGACTGGAGCTGGTGTCTGCCGTCTCTTCCTTTAAAACCCGCCCTTTAGTGCACACAGACACCACCCGCCCTGTCAGAGCTGAGGCTGGAGCATCCGTCCTCCCACGTGACCCCCTCCACAGCCCGTCAGACCCCAGGCCCAGGCACGGCGACCGACCCCACCCCTGTGCACACTGTCCACTCAGAGGCACAGCGGTGGCTGGGTGGGGAGTGACAAGGGCAGAGCCTTCCCCCATAAGGGCCCTGCTGACATCTGGAAGGCCAAGTGCAGGGAGGCCTTGGCCCCAGAGACAGAGCCCAGCACTCAGGTATCCGTGCCTCGTTACAGCAGTCAAGGCCCTGCGGCACAAACGCAGAAAACAGCCTGGAGGGAACTGGCTTCAAATCCAGGCTCTGCCACTTAGTCGCTTTGTGAGCCCTGGTATCGGGTGGTACCACACTCCCCGCCGCAGCCAGGACGGAGCTGGTGCCAGGACGTGTTAGACCAGATCCCACCTCCTTCCCACCTTATTGCTTCTGCCAGTGGCTCCAGCCTTGTCTTTACTTCTCAAGGACTCAGAGCGCAGAGCGGGCCTGCTCCAGGTCCCCAGGGAGCCCCAAGCCTGGGCGGGCACCAAGGACAGCCTGCTCCACACCGTGGGCCCGGCCGGGCCCCTCCCTCTCAAGACAGAAACTAGCATTACCTGTCTTGACAAACTCAACGACAACCGTTTAGAGAGCATCTTTCTAAAGCAACTGAAGGGTCAGTGTCTGCGGTTCTAGTGCACTGCGTGGGGGGATGGGGGATGAGCAAAGAAAACCCAAAGATACAATCCAGAACTTCCAATTCTGCAGAGTCCGGCTTTTCACATATTCGTCAAACATGTCTCGCATGTGATCAAACTGGCGCCGGGTGACGGGGACGCCCGTGGCAGGGAGCAGCTGCTGGCAGGAGCTGAAACGACAGGAAGAGTCCAAGGAAGCTCAGCGTGGCTGGGGGCCAAGTGGGCAGGCCCAGGCGGGGAGCCTGGGGAGAAGGAGGAGGGCAAGGGCTGCAGCGCTGAGCAGAGGCCTCCACCAGCGATGAGTGGCCCCCCTGTGCCGTGCCAGTGAGGGCGGGGTGCCACCTGAGCCCCCAGGCCCAGCCTCACATGATGGTGGTGTTGAGCTCCTCGATTTCCTCTCGCAGCCGCCGGGCCTCCTCCTGCATCTGGCTGCGCTCCTGCTGCAACTTGGTGATGTACTCCACGGTCTTCTGCAGCGTGATGGCGTGGCTGGTCTGCAAGGGGCGGCCGGGTTAGGGCGGCAGCGGGCGCGGCGAGCCCGCCATGTCCGCCCATCCTGTCGGCCCTCCCCGCCCTCCGGCCACTCACCAGCTTGGTGTTATTAGAGATCAAGCTGTTGAGGGTGTCAAAGCCCATCTTGATGTTGAAGCGCCTTTTCTGCTCGGCTGAAATGTGCTTCATCTGCCGGTTCTGTGGGGAAATCGACCCGTCACTGTGACACAGGGACCCCTCCCCTCCCCATCCCACCCCCACCTGCTGCCCAGATTAGGGGCAGATTGGGACCCTGAGGCCTCTAGAGAGCTATGTGGAAGGAGGGGCGACAGGAAGCTAAAAGGCTCCAGCGGGAGCCAGGAGGGGGACGGACGGGACTAGAAAACCATCCCTGCAGGAGAGAGCACAGCAAGGGCCCGAGGCTGCTGCTTCGGCCCCTCCCAGCCACCCTCACACCTGGACCCATTTCTGACAGCTGCCGCCTCCTCCCTCTGCTCCACAGGGCTCAGCGCTGGCTCCTGGGCTGAGGGCCACTGTCACCACGGGGCTGGGGGTAGGTGGGGGGTGGGAGGGGCCACCAGGCTCAAGGTTAAAGCAGCAAACCTCCCTCTTTCTGATGCCGCCCCAGCCTGGCGTGGGACACCCCTCAAGCCCACGGTTCTTTCCAGTGCGTCTCTAGTAAGGGCCGCAGTCATCCCCAAAGCCCTTGCCTCCCCATCCTTCCAAGGGAATCAAGACCCAACAGGTACCTTTAAAGCAGCCACATTTTTGGGGTCTGCAGAAGATTTCCCTGAGCAGTTGTTCTGGGGAGACTGAGGACTGGGGCTCTGTTCTGAAGCACACGGAGAGGCCTGCCCTGAGTTCGGGCAGTCTCGACCTGAGAAGAGCAGAGACTCCCCTTAGGGACCAGGCTGCACCAGCTGCACACGACACCCACCCTGAACCTCCATGGCAGCCCCAGAGCAGAAACAGGAGGAACCCCTGCCAACAGGCGGGGGCAGGGGGTGGGTTCCGTTAGGCCTGACGGACGCCAGCTGGACGCTGCAGTCACAGGTCTGGGGGCTGCGAGGAGGCCTGCCTCCTGGGCCACCAGGGGCCCCTCTGCAAGGCCCCTCAGTGTCTGCAAAGCTGTAGTTCTCACCCTGGGTGGCGAGCACACGGCTACCTGTTCTTTTTTTTTGTTGTTCTTTAATTTCTACATATATGTTTTCTCACAACTTTTTCAATTGTACCCACCCCTGACATTTTTTAATTAAAAAAACCAAAGGAAAAAAAAAAAAAAACCAAAGCGCTATTTTACCCACAAAGTACATGGTGGAAGAAACCTGTGGCCCAGGCTCCAGAGACACCCGCAGGAAGCCCCTCCCTGACCCTCCCGGTCAGTCCCGCTTCACAGCACAGATGCCTCAGGCTCAGTCCCCTCTGCTCGGCTCTTCTCCCCACCCTGCTCTCAAGGCTCTAACCTCCGGGGACCTGCCTCAGTGGACACGGCGCCGTTTCCCTGAGCCGGAGCCCCATACAGTATTCCAGGGCCTGACTCATAGCCAGTCTGCGTCTGTATCTTCCCAGATGAGGGTCCTTATTCTTCAAAGCCTGTCCTGGGACAACTCCCTGTCTGACCCCTGTAAGTAGAGAGCCTTCCCCCTCGTGTCCTGCACTCCACCTCGGGAAGATGCCTCTGCACAGGGTGCCGGGAGCAGCTGCCACGGTTTTACCTGAGACAGGAAGACACCTTGGTCTCCCTCCGACCTGGTACCTGGCTTCTCCCCAACCCGCAGCAGCACAGCCTCGGGAAGATCATCTACCCTGACCTCTCAGCTCTTCAGACGTCACTGGGCAATATCAGTCCTACCCCGGCCACCTCACCGACGGAAGACAAAGCTGGGGAGGAAGGAAGGGGGCTCCCGAGGCGTGGTGCCGGCACACCGTGGGGGAGGGGAAGACCGGCCAGTGCCGGACAAGGCCGGGGGCTCCTGTGGCTATGGCAACACCAGGCTCAGGCTTTCTGGAAACTGTCGACGCGGACCTCTCAATTCCTTTTTTATTTTTAATTTATTTAATTAATTTATTTATTTTTGGCTGTGTTGGGTCTTTGTTGCTGTGCGTGGGCTTTCTCTAGTTGTGGTGAGCGGGGGCTACTCTTCGTTGTGGTGCGTGGGCTTCTCATTGCGGTGGCTTCTCTTGCTGCAGAGCACAGACTCTAGGCACATGGGCTTCAGTAGTTGTGGCTTGCAGCTCTAGAGCGCGGGCTCAGCAGTTGTGGAGCTCAGGCTCAGCTGCTCTGTGGCATGTGGGATCCTCCCGGACCAGGGCTCGAACCCATGTTCCCTGCATTGGCAGGCGGATTCATAACCACTGCGCCACCAGGGAAGCCCCACTCAATCGCTTTTGTGGATCAGAACTGGCAGCTCAGAGCCAGGCCTTTCTTTTTTCTTTTTAAATTTTAAAAATCTTTTTTGGTCACTTCGCATGGCATATGGGATCTTAGTTCCCTGACCAGGGAATGAACCTGCACCCCCTGCGTTGGCAGCACAGAGTCTCCACCACTGGACCCCCAGGGAAATCCCCATCAGAGCCGGGCCTTTCTGAAGGAGGCTGAGCGATGTCTCTGCGAGCACACGAACTGCCTGCACTGCAATGCGCCGGCTGCTTTCCCTGGTTTATTCTGCCCTTTGCCGAGCGTTTCCCTAGCCTGGGCCACTGGCAGCTTCTCACCACCCGGCCTGGAAACCCAGGGTCAATCCCGGGCACCATCGGCAGCCTCCCCAGTCCAGAGCGGGCCCGTCACTCCACTCACGCGGTCCCAACCGTTCCAACCAGACAGCAGACTCACTGGCACCTGTGGCAGGGACCTGGGCGATGCCCCCATGTGGTGGGACCTGCTCGCCCTTTACCAGGGAGTCCGGCACTGTGCTGGGAGAGAAGAGCCGGGAGATGGGAGCAGGCTGGCTGCCCGTGCCGTGGCCAAGGTCTGTCACCAGGATGCCGCTGTGGAACTCTGTGACCCCAGGAGCCTGAGGGGACACAGGGGAGAGAGGTCACCCCCAACCACAGTCATGCTGGGTGAGGGCCACCCAAGGTTATAGGATGCTAAGGGCCTGTCTGGGCCACTCACCCTGGCGATGGCAGCAGGCGTGATGACCATGTTGGACTGGGACACGGTGGAAGCCAACATCCCTTCTCTCTTCAGAGGGCCTGAGGTCATGATCACTGCTTGGGGCTGTCCTGAAAAGGCAGCTGCCAGAACAAGGGGGAGGTGAGGGTGGCGGCCCACCTGGGGGCCCCAGGGCTGACCAGGCTGCACAGGGCGGGGCGGGGGTGCCTAGGAGCAGCACACGACCCCTCTGCTGCCACTGAGACGTCACCTCCTTGCTGCAGGGCATGGAGACAAAGCTACTTTTTTGCAGCTTCTCCTTGGAGGGGACAGATTACAGACCTGGGAAAGAGATGACCAGGACCATGTTTTTTTCAAACTGGGTTGAGACTAACTAAAAGAACAACATAGAATAGAAAAAATAGACTAGATCTACACATGTAGTCTTTCATAACCCTTCTGTCTCCTATCACGATGTGTGTGTCACGAGTTTGCAAGCCTGGGGACGGGAAACATCCCGGCGGGGGATGAGGGCAGGGGGAGATTCCCACTTGCTTCCCTCCACCTGACTCACCTGGGGCGAGGCAAGCATTCTTCAATACCAAGGACATGGGCTCTGGTTTGGGAGCAGGCACTATTTTGGGGGGCTGCTTGTGCCTTCCCCCAGGCAATGATATGGGCTTGGGGTGCACGAAAGTTAAACGGGGTTGAGGAGGCCCAACGGTTGGTGGCCGGCTGACCGGAGACAGTGCCAGGCCACAGGGGGACACGGAGGGGGTGGGATAGTGGGTCGTGATGATGAGGCCCTGGCTCTGGCTGAAGGTGGTGGCAGAGGCGTCGTGGGTGAGGGTGGCAGAGGCCGTGTGGGTGATGACAGGGGGCGACTTGCTGACTTCGGCAAACTTCTGTGGCTGCAGGAAGGCAGGGGGAGTCGGGGGGTTCAGGGCAGTGGCGGGAGGAGGGCCTAATGGCAAGACGGGGGAAGCAGGTGCAGGGGCTGGGCTGGGCGACAGCAAAGGCATGGTGAACACGGGCAAGAAGGGCTGCGGGACACTCAGTGGTGGTGCAGAGGGACCTAAGTCTGCGGGCTGGAGAAAGGGGTCCCCCGGCTGGGAGGTGTGTTCACAGCCCTGCCCACTCGTGGGGTCCAGGGCCGTGGCTGCAGGGGGTGCAATGAAGCCGTCAGGGAGGCTCGGGGTGGGCAGAGCGGTGGTTGGCAGGATGCTCTCCTAAGGAAGGAAGAGAAGAAGTGAGGAACGAACGCTAGAGTCACACTGCTCGCTGTCACTCTCCAGCGCTGCACACCACAAGGTCCGACACAGTACCCGGCGCCTGGGACGATGCCCCGGGCAGAAGGGACAGAGGCGACGTCTCCCAGCCCTGGGACTGCTAATCTGCGGGGGTTGGATCTGGGTCTCCCCAGGCATCTGCAGGGGTCTTGTTTCCATTAGGAACTCAGTGATAACACGGCTCAGACACAGCGACTGTCTGTACACACTTGGCTCTCGGCCTGGGGATATCTTGTTTCTAGAGTCCAGCGGGGTCCCCCCAAAGTCCCTGCCATCTTCTGTTACAGAGCAGGGGCAGCCTGGATCACAGCTGCTCAGGAGGCTCCCCCAGGACAGTTTCACATGTCAACTTCTAGAGAGGTCACTTCTTCCTAAAAGGGAAACGCTACAAGGAATCAATTGTTCGGATCTCAGTCTCTATAGGAGAAACTCTTCACGGAGCCAGATGGAGGGAGAAAGGGTCAGGTCACGGGCGCCTAACTGGATATGGGCACCAGCCCGAGAGTCTCTTAATGGCAGAGAGCCATGCCTCACTCAGCTCAGCCGTCCCAGCAGCTGGTAACCAACTTGCGTTGAGTGCTGAGTAAAAAGTAAAAGAAATACACGGAACTTCCTCTTCTTAGCGATCTGCGTTTTTCTTTGCTGTCTCACTGGCCCAGTCTTAACTGGTCAAGACAGAGCCCGCTGCACACAAGGTTATCTGGGCCTTAGGCAGGAGCATACGTTTACTGATAGAGTCTCCCACCTCACGGACACCTAAGGATGCTTCCAAGGAGGGCTAGGATAACTTCTTTACACATTATATGTGAGTTCACTGCTGGATCTAGTCACCCCTAGCACTTTGCTTATGGCTGCAAAGGTCTGAGGACCAGTCCGGTGCCCCTTCCCCCAAGTTCTCTCTACCTGAGCAGGTGGGCTGTTGTGATCTGGTGCAGGCCCTGAGGCGGGTGCAGGCAGCATGGAGCTGAAAATGGAGCGGCTGGAAGAGAAGAGGTCTGAAAGACAACATCAGGGGCTTGTGAGCTCTGTGCCCATCACTCCACTGCATTAAGACCCAAACAAATCAGGCACTGAACCCCACCTTACCCAGAGGAATGCCATGGCTAGAGGGCATCTCCCCGCCCCCCCACCACGAGGTAACTCTGCAGAAGGAGGCCCTCTGCTTGGAGCTGCACAGGCTGGCAACCAGTGTGGCCTCTGAAACACTCCCAGGCCTGGGTGGCACCCGCTTTTACAGTGGCAAGAGCTCAAGGACCAGTTCTAACTGCAGGAAACGGCGAGGAGGTGGCTGTGTCGTCAGCGCACTCTGCTGCCTAGTGGGAGAACTGCTTACAGTCAAAGCCAAACCAGAGGCTCTGAGACGTGGAGGAGGAGACAGAACGACATCCCAGAAACACTTTCCAGGCCTTGCAGCTACTAGCAAAAAAAAAAAAAAGTTCTGGAAAAATTCTAAGTCCTCTCCCTGGTCCATTCTAACAGTTGCCTCTATGACAGGGAAGCAACATCCACGTTGTCCTGGGTAAAGGAAGATGCAGGTAGCCGTGCTCTTTCTCTGCCCCAAGTCCTCACCCTGGAAAGGCTCAAAAGTGTCCATAAAGTCCAGGTTGGGCTGCAAAGGAATCAGCCCCGGTTGAATCATGTCTGCATTTCCCAGATGTGCTGTAAGAATCAGAAAGGAGACAGAGGAATCATTTTGCCTTCTCAGACCATGTGCTGTAGGAACATACTAAGGGCCTGGAATGCATCTTCCTGGCCCTGCTCGCATTCTAGATTCTTCCGAGGAGAAACGTAGGCCACTGGCTGGGATTTCTCATCAGTTCATGGGCATCGTCCGCCCTCAGAGGGCAGGAAAGCGAGTTTTCGTAGGAAAGGTAAACTGAGTATTTGGGAACAGACACCCCCCAGAAGCCATGAGCAGCTATGCAGAGACCCCGGGTTCTAATTTCAGCCTGTGGGCTCTTCCCTGAGGGGTTAACTGGACAGCTGCACGCTGCCAGGTGAGAGGCCAGCCCAGGAGTGCGAATGATTTTCCTGAGAGTGAGTCACAGGCCCTGTCATGCGCCCCAGGCCCCTGTCCTCTGCTGAGGGACAGTATCAGAAATGTGAAACTGGTTCAGACCAAACCTCCACTGTTCCCTGGCGGTGGCACCACGGGCCTGACGGGGCCCCCACACAGCAAGGAGGCTGGTCAACCCTTCTCCTCACTGATCACCCTAGACACGCGACAGCAGCTCAGGGACGGCCCCGAGGCAGAGCCTGCCCTGGGGGCCCGGTGGAGAAGGCAACGTTTCCAGTCTAGAGTCTAGGGGCGGGTTACCTATTTCGCGCGGGTTGGGCCAGGCCACGGGCGGGTGCGAGGAAAGCGTGGAGAAGAGGGTGTCGCTGAATTCCGACATGAGCATGTCTGTGTTCAGCAGCGTGTCCTCCTCCATGGGGACTGGGGTCTTCCAGCCATCCCCGTGCTTGTGCCAATAAAGCATGTCATCGTCCTGCCACCGACGGGGGGGAGGACAAACCAAAGGGACAAGAGTGACTTAGGGGTTCCCAGCACATCACATCAGGGAAATACGCTGTACTGTTTCACAGAGCAGCCAGGGATCCCATATAAGAGATGAGGTGAGGGGGTGGGGAACTGCAGGGAGAATCCCCCTCCAGCCCCCAGCAGAGAACTGGCTTGTTTCCTTCACATCCTTCACGTGAGGTGGGGGGGGCCCTCCTCTAGCCCCAGGGTGCACAGGGGCTACCTGCTGCTGCAGTGCTGGGCCACCCAAGTCACTGCTGTTTCTTGTCAAAGGGGGAGGGGTCCCATGAGGGTCCTCATGGCCCCCAAGCTCACACACCTGGGCCAGGCTGGAGAGGTCCTCATCCTTGTGCTGCTGGAGCTGCGGAGAAAGGACAGAGAGGACCAAGGTGGTCACTCAGGGCCCAGGCAGGGGACGAGGCCCTCGGCCTCTCCTTCCTGGAAGGGGCTAACCTCCAGAAACATCTAGGCCTTCTCTCTCTGGGAGGCGGGCGGGGAGAGGGATCCTGCCCCTGCCATCCCCAGGCCAACGCTGGACACAGAGGAGATTCCCAGCCAGCGTTTGTGGAATAAAGAGCCCTGGCTCCTAGCTGGAGAAACTGAGAGCAAAGGGGTCACATGACCAAAGCAGGCCACCACTTGGGCTGGGCTAGAATGCTGGGCCAAGGAGAGGGGTGGCCAGCTCCGGGCCGCAGCCTTGGGGGCCAGTGTTCTGAATCCGGGCTCACTTCTTCCCTCCCCTACGGGGCTTCCTGAACGTGCTCTCTTTGGAGCCCGAGCCAGATACCCTTTTCTTGAAGTAGGTTCTCCACTTGTGATACTCCCGGATCACAATCTCAATGCGGCTTTTCCAGTACTTCCCTTCCGTGGTGATGGCCTGTGGGGAGACGCAGGGCAGAGTGAGCAGGGGCGCTGGAAGAGCCGCCCTGCCAAGAAGCAGGTGTCTGTCTCTGGAAGTCGGGTCCGGGCAGTCCAGCTCCGAGAAGCAGGCTGCCTCCCTGCGGCTTCGTCCACAGAGTGCGTCCCGCCTCTGCTGGGCCACGCCCGGCCTCTGAGTGAAGGGGAGCTTTCATTTCATGGCCCACGATAACCCAGGGGGCTTCGGGGGCCCAGGTCCTGGAGGCTGGACCGGAGCAGGGGTCAGACAGAGTGCCTGGCAGGGGAGAAGCACAGAGTTCCCGGCGCTGGAAGAACCTCCAGAGACCCAGGCTAGCTCTCAAATGCCCTTAGCCTCCGCCACGTTTCCAAAGGGTGAAAACAAACAGCCCGTCACAGAAGGTTCCGGTGGAAAGTGACCTCTAAGATACAGTTCAGCCTCCCCACTGTGCAGGGCGGGGAGCCCCTTCCACAGCAGCCTTGAAGACCTCTGGTGACGAGGCGTTCACGACGGCCTCCGAGAGCCCACCTCACTTTCAGATTCCTTTATTTTTTTTAATGGCTAGAAAATATTAAAGCAAGTCCCAGATATCCTATCATAAATCCCACATAATTTCACCCAAGAATACTTCACTGTGTGTTTCTGACAGTGAAGAATGTTCACCGTGAATAATGCAATATTATTACCAGAACAAAAAAAGTGATATTCCTTAATACTAACACCAGATCATGTCCTATGGCTCCCGACTGTCTTTCATTAGGTTACTTTCCAAGTTTTCCCCTTTTCATGGTAACAGTGAGACATGCTTGGACAAAGCTAAAAAGATGCAGAAGAGTAAAAAGTGAAAGAAGAGTCTTTCCTCCTCCTCACTCTAATCCCACGAGGAAACAATTTCTGTATATCCTTCAAGACATTTCCTATGCATGTACAATCACACAGACACACGCTTTAAAAAATTCACCTGAAGATACTCCAATACTGTTGTGCAACTTGCTTTTATTCATTTACTATTTCTTCAACATCTTTCCCTCTCAGTATATAAAGATCTCGAGTTCATTCTTTAAGAGTTAAAGATGTCTGCCTTGTAAGGAGTCAAGATCCCTCCCCGTGGGACATCCCTGGTGGCACAGTGGTTAAGAATCTGCCTGCCAACTCAGGGTCCATGGGTTCGAGCCCTGGTCCGGGAAGATCCCACATGCCGCGGAGCAACTAAGCCCGTGCGCCACAACTACTGAGCCTGTGCTCTAGAGCCCACGAGCCACAGCTACTGAGCCTGCGAGCCACAGCCACTGAAGCCCGCACACCTAGAGCCCGTGCTCCACAACAAGAGAAGCCACCGCAGTGAGAAGCCCGCGCACTACAACGAAAAGTAGCCCCCACTCGCCGCAACTAGAGAAAGCCCGCGCACAGCAACAAAGACCCAACGCAGCCAAAAATAAATAAAAATTTTAAAAAAGAAAAAAAGATTCCCTCCCCGTTGACTTCCAGAGAAATACTGACATTAAAAGAAAGTAGAGGGTAAGTCCCGGTTGGAGGACCCCCTCAGTCCCTGGGTCAGCCCGGTCTGAGAAGGCGGGAGCCTCTGTGGGGTGTCAGAGGCCACCTGCCCTCCGCATCGCCATCGCTTCTCAGGGTCAAAACAGCTGCCAGGACAGCACAGCCCCAGCACCCTGTCCTGCGTCCTCCCTCTGCGGGACCCAGAGCCCTCGGTCCCACCCTTGTGAGTCACCTCCTCCCGAGTGAGGGCCCATCACATGCCAAGTACCTCTGGCCGCCGGTGCTCGTCCACTTCCACAGAGCCGTCCAGCGGAGTGACAAAGTGGCACACAGGGTTCTTGCGCTTCTCCAAATCTGGGCGGGGAGAGGGTGAGACAGCGTCACTGCGGCAGAGACCCCTGCAGGAGCTCCGCCACTTCTGTTCACACCCCGCCCCTCAGGGGGGACCCTTAAGGGTTCTTTCCTTCTCCTTCCCTTGGAAAATGAGATTTCAGGGAAATAAAGGGGTCCAGGTCCAAGGAAAAGAGTCTGGCAGTGATGTGTGGGCGAGAAAGGGAGTCTGGCTGATCAAGAGAAACACCGGCCTGAGCCTAGGGGACCCCGAGCACGCCGATCTCCTGTAGAAGTCACCAGACCCACCTGTACCCAAGCCAGCTGGACACAGGACGCGGCCTGGGCCGGCATCGTCTCAGACCTGCTGAAAACAGGAACTGTTCCCCGACTCTCCAAATGTCACCTCTCGGCTGTACACCCGTCCCTCCTCCTCTGCCTTTACAACACTGAGCTCACTAGGTTGGGAGCAATCGGCCTACACTTCTGCCTCCTGCAGACGCTTGGCTGGGCCCCCAGTGCCGATGGCAATAAGGGTCCAGTTCACTCGGATTTGGACGCACACGGCCCGAGAGAGACTTCTGTTTGACACACAATGTTACAAGAGCAGGCTCCGGGGCCCGAGGTGCAAAGGCCTCCTGGTGGCAGAACCTGGAGGGTCTCCGGCCCAGCCACGCGGCACTTACACTGCATGTACCATGCCCGCCAGATGGCATTGTTGAGCCGGATCTTGTCTCTCCACTGGAGCTTCAGGCCCTTGAAATTCTTCCACTTCGGAGACACCAACTTCCCACTGAAAGGTACAATGAAGAGGGGAAACTCAGTGGTTTCTCTGAAAATGGAATGAAATCACAAAGTGCCTCCCAATCCTTCCAGGCCTCAAAACTCTGGATTAACTCATGCAAGCCACAGGCTAGGCTTGATAGGATACACAAGGCACTTTAGGATTTCTTCAAAGTGATACGGATGGGGTACAGGGGGCAATGGTGTTGGTATGGAGGAATCAGGATCGGCCATGGGTTGGTAACTGCTGGAGTGAGGTGATGCTACACGGGGTTCACTAATCTATTCTGTCTACTTTCTAATATCTTTAAAATTTTCCATAATTAAAAGTTAAAAATCTGCTGATTTTGCCTCATACATGTATCAAATCATCATGTTGTACACCTTAAACTTAAACAACGTTATATGTCAATTTTATCTCAGTAAAGTTGGGGGAAGGAAAAAAGAAATCTGCTGACCACCGAACGAAAGCCAGCCCGCTTGAACCTGGTCTCGGCCACCTCCTTTGCCACCAGTCCCCCTGAGGCACTTACAGTCCAGGCACACAAACGTCCCACTGGCCTCAGAACCTGTGGGGCCCTCTCCTGCCTCCAGGCCCCTGTGCTTGCGTTCCTCACTCTGCACAGACCTCCCTCCGCCCCTGGCCACCCACTCATCCTTCCAAATGATGCTCAAACATCATCCCCTCCCAGCCGGCGCCGGCCTCTCCCAGGCTGCCGCCAATCCCTTCAGGACCCCTGAGCACTGTTCACACCTCAAAGACAGCACTCATCCACTCCCCGTGTAGCAATGTGTCCCCACACCTCCTGCCACTAGACTGCAGCTTCTCGAGGGGAGGGCCCTTCCGGCATCCTCATCTGAAGCACCCAGTACAGAACTTGGCACAAGGCAGGGGCTCGTGTAATAATTCTTCACTGAATGACTTAAACGGCCCTTGCAAACAAAGCTAACGGCAGGCAAGGAATGCTGCCTGGTGGCACAGGCTTCTCAATAGTTTAGTTTTTCAAGGGCTGTGCCAGGAGCCACCTTTGAGCAGCTGGCATAGGGCTTCCCCTCTTCAGATGGCTTGAGATGGGCAAGGCACGGTCACTGGTCCATACAAAGGGGGTTCTGTGGGTTCTACATCACTGCAGGCCACAGCCCTGCCCCTTCTCCAAACCCACCCAGAAATTCCATGTGACAAGCAGTCACAACATCTGGGGTCTTCAAAGACGCACTGCCTGAGCGATAAACACTCCCTGAACCCAAACACCTGGTTTATCAAGCAGAAGCCCCTGGCGGTGCACCTGGCAAACCTCACGCCCCGCCCCGCAACTCAACCCAGCACTGGCCCAGGCTTTGGAGGAAGGCTGTGACCCACCCCCAGAGGAAACGTCACAGCAAGTCCTTTGAGAATCTGAGGGACAGACAGACAGAAGCCACCTCAGCTCAAAGGGTCAGGGGTTTCGAGCCCGTCACACGCCTTCTTCCTCCCACCTCTCCCCGGTCCAAAGGCACTTCCACCCCAGCTGTCACCTACGTTTAACAGCCAGCAGCCCAGTGTTTCTGAGCCTCTGTGGCACGACTGCATACTGACTGTGAACTTTCACAGTCACTTAATTTCTCTAACACACCAGTTTCCTGGGTAAAATTACAATAACACCATTGCCTCCAGAGTGTTTTAATAAGGATTAAATGTACACACACACACACACACACACACGCACACGCACACGTTCTTAGACACACAGGACAGGTAAACCCTAAGGTAAAATGTAAAGGTAAGCTATTAATAACCACCTCAGTGATCTGGATTTAAGTTATTTTCCGAAGGCCTGGCTTTTAACACCTCCTGACTTGAAAAGTCCTCTCTTTCGTGTTTGCCACCACTGTCGTGGGGTGCCTCCTCCCCACAGGAAGAAAAGGTGACACCCACGGGACCCCTCTCGACACCAGCGAGCAGAGACCAGGGCAAAGGTCAGCCTTGACCCCCGCACAGCTGCAGAGCCACTCGCTTCCTCAGGGCCCGGAAGGCAGGCCTGGGTCCATCTACTCACTCAACAAGCGTTGAGGACCTACTGTGTGTCATGCACACGCTAGGAGGGGAGGAAAAGGATGGGTGAGGCGGATGAGGTCCCAGCCCTCATGGAGCACATGAGCTGCTGAGGCATGAGTCCTGCCTACGTGCTGCGTGCCTCGAACAAGAGCAAAGGGCTGTGGGAACACAGTCGGCATAACTAACCCTGTCTGAGCAGTCACAAGAGGCGTTCTGGAGAAGGTAACATCTCAGCTGAGGCCCAGAGGATGAGAAAACTTCAGCTAAACCAAGGAGAGGCAGAAAGGCCTGTGCTGGTCCTTCTGCCTGGCTTGACGGCCCTCAGGACAGCAACACAGGTCCGGTCAAGGCCGTAGAAAACACCCAGAATGGCAGGAGCTGGGGGGAGGGGGAGGCGGGGGGATGCTTCTAGGCCAGTCTGGAGGGCAGAGTATACACCAGAGTATATTGGTCCCGCCTCTGGGCAAACCAACCCTCTTTCCCTTCCGCTGAAAGATCTTCCAGCAACCCGCTGTCTAGCCAGGCAGGGTGTTCCTGCCTGTTCCAGAAGAAAACAAAACAAAACAGAAAACCCTCCCTACTTTTTTATTTCCTTAAGGGAAAACAAAACTTCTCTATAATTGACAGCTTCCTCATGTTGAAGGCCAGGATTCAAACACCACTTTCTCTGTGTGTCTAGCAGGACCAGAATCCTGACCCGGCATCTGCCACCTGCAGACAGCTGCCGAGGACAGAAGCAGGAGAAGAGATGGGATGGAAAACGAGGACTCCTGTGGGGAGAAACTCTGGAGTCCTGCAACGTTCCGTTACTGTGGTTTTTTTTTTTTTTTTGGCCGCACCGCACGGCATGTGGGATCTTAGTTCCCTGACCAGGGATCAAACCCGTGCCCCCTGCAGTGGAAGCGCGGAGTCCTAACCTCTGGACCGCCAGGGAAGTCCCCTGCAACATTCTGTTAAGGACTGACCACCGGGCTTAATATAAACCCACCCTTACTCCTGCTTTGTTATTTAAGACAAAGTGGCTGATGTGAGCATAGAGCATCTTCTCAGAGAAGTCAGACAACAGCAACAGCTTCAATTACTTACCACGAAGGGGGTGGGAAGATTCAGAGAGAGATCAAACCCTGGAGGCTAGAAACCAAATCTGATAGGGTATAGTTTGGGCTTCTCATCTTCTTCCTCCTCAACTGCTGGGATGTTTCCCTCTTCCTTGATGTTTATTTCCAACTGCTATCACCCATCAACTGAGGCTTCTGTAATATCTCAACAGCCAACAGGCGGCGCTCAACCAACGCAAAGAAGTAAGTCTGCAACCAAAGCCAAAACCTAAAGTGCCCGCAGAGGTGGAGAGACGTTTCCTTACTGATGGGCTCCCTGGAGCCTTTGATGTGCTGATGTCACTGTCAATCTTCAATGGGGTGAGGAGACATTCCCTATACAGACATCCGAAGACAAGGACTGGGACCCTTTCTATGGAGGTACCCCAAGTCTAGTTTCCCACGGAACATACAGGAAAGGCTGCTTCAAAGAGTTCTAAAAGGGACCGTGCGGCTCCTTGGTGGAGCTCCCTTGAGCAGGACGCCCACAAAGCAGCCATGATCGGATTCCTGCTCCCCTCAGCCCCGTCCCAGCTTCACTCGGCTTCCAGACACGGCTGATTGGGATACTTCTTAGTCTAACTCAGGGTTCTGCCATATTCCTTCTTTAAAGTGTTACCATTGGGACTTTCCTAGTGGTCCAGTGTTAGGACTTTGCCTTCCAATGCAGGGGGTGAGGGTTCAACCCCTGGTTGGGGAGCTAAGATCCCACATGGCTTGGGGCCAAAAAACCAAAACATAAAACAGAAGCAGTATTGTAACAAATTCAATAAAGACTTGAAAAATGGTCCACATCAAAAAAATCTTTAAAATAAAATAAAGTGTTACCAGAAACACATTATCAAAATTTCTAAGACCACTGGCAAGATCTCCTCCAGCCTTGCCTCCCAACCCCACCTCCTTAAACGCCTGGGAACCCCCACACACACACCAGCTTCCTGATCAGAACAATGACCCTGATTCACCCCCCACTCTCCCAGTCTTACTCTGGGAAGGCCAGGGTCTGGGTCTGACTCATCCCAGCACAGTGCCTGGCACGTGGGAGGTGCGATTAAATATGGAATTACTGAGTACTAAACTTTTCCATAAAGAAAAACCTTCATCCCCACCCTGCCACGGCAGCCCTTCCTAGAAGACAGGTTCATGACATGGGCAGGAAGTCTACAGCACAACAAAAGTCTCTCTCAAAACTGCCATTGGGTGGAACGAGCAAACTGAATTTTTCAGAGGTCTGGCAAGAGACTGCTTTGGAATGAAAATTAAAATGCAAGCCTTGCACAGAGAGGAGCTGGAATTAAGAAGAACGGGGGAGAGTGAGACTGGGGCGGGAATTTGGGGTTCCGTTGGTCCCAGGTAGGATTAGGTCCCAGGTCCTAATTCCTGGCCAGACCATCTCTCCAAAAGAAAGCAGGCAACGGTTCTGGGGTCTACCAGTGTGGGGCCCAGACAGTGGTGGAGTCCTTTCATTTGGTCATGCAACCACATTTGCTTGTGAGGCAATACTTCTTCACCATTCCTGATGCTTCCTGGAAACCCACGGGCAAAATGTTCCAAGGCCTATACTACCCAAAGCACTATACATATTTAATGCAATACCTATCAAAATATCCATGACATTTTTCACAGAACTAGAACAAACAATCCTAAAATTTATATGGAACCATAAAAGACCCAGAATTGCCAAAGCAATCCTGAGGAAAAAGAACAAAGGAAGCATAACCGTCCCTGACTTCAGACAATACTACAAAGCTACAGTAATCAAAACAGCGTGGTATTGGCATAAAAACAGACACATGGATCAATGGAACAGAACAGAGTGCCCAGAAATAACCCATACACCTATGGACAATTAATCTTTGACAAAGGAGGCAAGAATATACAATGGGGAAAAGACAATCTCTTCAGCAAGTGCTGTTGGGAAAGTTGTACAGCCGCATGTAAATCAATGAAGCTAGAACACACCTTCACACCATACACAAAAATAAACTCACAATGCCTTAAAGACTTAAATATAAGACAAGACACCATAAAACTGCTAGAAGAGAGCACAGGCAAAACATTCTCTGACATAAATCATACCAGTGTTTTCCTAGGCCAGTCTCCCAAGGCAATAGAAATAAAAACAAAAATAAACAAATGGGACCTAAACAAACTTATAAGCTTTTGCACCACAAAGAAAACCATAAACAAAACAAAAAGACATCCTACAGGGCTTCCCTGGTGGTGCAGTGGTTGAGAGTCTGCCTGCCAATGAAGAGATACGGGTTCGTGCCCTGGGAAGATCCCACATGCCACGGAACACCTGGTCCCGTGAGCCATGGCCGCTGAGCCTGGGCGTCCGAAGCCTGTGCTCCACAACGGGAGAGGCCACAACAGTGAGAGGCCCTCGTACCGAAAAAAAAAAAAAAAAGACATCCTACAGACTGAGAGAAAATATTTGCAAATGATGTGACTGACAAGGGCTTAATTTCTAAAATATATAAACAGCTCCTACAATTCAATAACAAAAAAACAAACAACCCAATCGAAAAATGGACAGAAGACCTAAACAGACATTTCTCCAAAGAAGACATACAGATGGCCAACAGGCACATGAAAAGATGCTCATCGTCGTTAATTATTAGAGAAATGCAAATCAAAACTACAATGAGGTACGACCTCACACCAGTCAGAATGGTCATCATTAAAAAGTCTACAAATAATAAATGCTGGAGAGGGTGTGGAGAAAAGGGAACCCTCCTACACTGTTGGTGGGAATGTAAATTGGTGCAGCCACTATGTAAAACAGTATGGAGGTTCCTCAAAAAACTAAGAGTAGAACTACCATATGATCCTGCAATCCCACTCCTGGGCATACACTCAGACAAAACTATAATTCGAATAGATACTTACTGGACTTCCCTGGTGGTGCAGTGGTTAAGAATCCGCCTGCCAATGCAGGGGACACGGGTTCGAGCCCTGGTCCAGGAAGATCCCACATGCCGCAGAGCAACTAAGCCCACGTGCCACAACTACTGAGCCTGCGCTCTAGAGCCCACGAGCTACAACTGCTGAGCCCACGTGCCACAACTATTGAAGCCCGTGTGCCTAGAGCCCGTGCACCGCAACAAGAGAAGCCACCGCAATGAGAAGCCCACGCACCGCAACGAAGAGTAGCCCCTGCTCGCCGCAACTAGAGAAAGCCCACAGGCAGCAATGAAGACCCAATGGAGCCAAAAATAAAATAAATAAATTTTTAAAATAATAATAAAATAAAACAAACAAATGAAAACATTCCTAGGCCTGTCTCCCCCTTACTCCCTCCCAGCTAGGTGGAGTGGGTGAGCTACGGAGTGTGGAAAGCAGCACTGACATGGGGGGCCAGGCCCTTCTCCTTTCCTCTTGTGGGAAAGCTGCCCACTGAGGGCCCAGGCCCCTCCTGTTCTGCTCCTACAGAGAGAGCCTGGGGTCAGGGAGGCCTCTCTTAGTCCCGGGCTGCCTGGAAAGACAGTCTGGGGTTCCCTTATAAGCCACATCCTCAGCTTGATCAACAATACGGAGAATAATTTAGCCAGCATCTGCTGAATCTTTTTTGTTGTGTAGAATACATGTAACATAAAAGTTACTATTTTGACCATTTAAAAATGTACAATTCAGTACGTTCACAATGCTGTGCAGCCATAGCTGCTACCTCGTTTCAGTGCTGTTTTCATCACCCCCAAAGGAAGCCCTGTACCTACTAGCGGTCATTCCCCACTACTTTCCCCCTGGCCTCTGGCAACTACTAATCTACTTTCTGTTTCTATGGATTTCTTTCTTCTGGACATTTCACATAAACAGAATGATAAAATATGTGGCCTTTTATGTCTGGCTTCTTTAACGTAGCACAATAGTTTCAAGGGTCATCCACACTGTAGCATGTATCAGTACTTCCTTTTTATGGCTGCATCATATTCCACTGGATGGCGAGACCACATTTTGTTTATTCTTTCATCTGCTGATGGACACTTGGGTTGTATGACATTTTGGCCACAGTGATGAGTGCTGGTGTGAACTGACTCCAGTTTTATTTCCCAATCGGCTCGGAATTCTGGTTAAGGGAGAGAGGTCTGATCATTACATTGGCACTGGGGACATGATGATGGGCAAAAACAACTGTGACCTTTGTTGGAGGGCAAGCGGGCAACTGTCTATCAACATTTCAAAGGCACATCCGTCTGACTCACGATTCCACTGTTAGGAGTTGAGTCTGTAGACGCATTTGCACGTGGGCACAAAGTCATAAATAGAAGACATTAAACTGCAGTAGTGTTTGTGGGAGCAGAAAGCTGGGAACAACACACATTTATATGTGCTGATGTACAGGCAAGATCTGCAAGATGTATTCAGTGAGAAAGAAAAGCAAGGTGCAAGATATACAGGATGGCCACCATTTGTATTTGCAGCAGGGAGATATGCACACACACACACACACACACACACACACAGGAAGGGAGGGAGAAGGAGGGAGGAAGACAACCAGTCACTCTCAGGAAAGATACACAAGAAACAGGTAACAGTGAAGCAGTGATTTCCCGTTGGAGAGCTGAATCGCAGAATTAAGGGGGCTCAGTCAGAGAGTTAGTTTTCACTGTTTACCATTTTTTTAGTGTTTAAATATAACACAGGAATGTATTATTTTTTCAAAATAAACAAGGGAAAAAGACCAGGTATAGTCCAAGACTTTATAGGGCTTCTAGTTAACTGGGGAAGGAAATTAATCACATGAGCAGATATAAAACTTGTATACAAGTCAGTTTTGTGCACCAGATCCAAATATGAGGATAATAGCTAATAAGTGGTTTCTTTAATGAGTGACTGGATGAATAATGCTCAGACTGGTCTCTCTATTCCAGGATTCCGATTCTTTTTCTTCAAAAGAGCGGTCTCTATTGGCTTTCCCTGGGATCTGGGCCTGGTTCCACAGGCTGCTAGGAGCCAAAACTAACAGGCTCCAGACAGACAAAGGTTCATTGAGGAGCCACGGCGTGGGGAGCGGCCCTGCGAGCGGCATGGCAGGAGGAGGGCACCGTGTTCAATGGAACCGCCCTGGAGCCACGGGCCCTCCGCCCTGGGCCACCTGCCCAAGCAGAGTCTCCACCCGGAGAAAGCCTGTGAGGTTTTCAGGCCCTGCTCCCATGCCCAGGCGTGGGTCCTCTCTCCTGCACCCCGAATTCATCCTCCTCCTGGGTCACTTGGCATCTTGTTTTCTTTTTTAACATTCAAAGAAAGTCGTATTGGAGAAGCAGGATCAGAGGGCGCTGGCAGCAAGGCAGGAATGTGGGCTCCCAAGGTCCTCATTCCAGGTCTGTCCTGCTGACAAGGGGTGTGTGCGTGTGGTTTGTGTGTGGGGCATGCATGTGTGTGTGTGTGGGTATGTGGGTACAGTGTGGTGTGTGTGTGTGGTATGTATGGTGTGTGCGTGTGTGGGTGCGCTAGTGTGTCTAGGTGTGTGTCTGCTCACATGTGTGAGCATGTTTGTGAGGACTGTGATTGTCTGTTTTGTGTAAAAAGCAGGGAGTAATCACTTATATGACCATCAAAAATTAGAGCACCATGACGGGGTTGAAAGAGGCAAAATCAGGCTAGCCGCAGCGGTGACCCCCTTTGCCCTGACTGTGAAGGACAGTGACATGTGTCCCTGCTGGGAGTGCTCCCTCCCGTGTCCCAGCCTCCCACCTGGGGACAGACACCGCCATGCTTACACCATTCCCAAGCAAATGAGGAAAGAGAGTGGTGGTGGGAAAGAGAGTGGCACTGGGCTGGTGACAACGGGAGCTGTCAGAGCCCCGCCTTTGGTAAAAAGGGTGCCGATGTCCCCTCCCCGACAGGAGAGCTGGGGACCACAGGAGGCGTGAAAGGACTGGGCCTGGTGCAGAATAAGTGCTGCCCAAATCTGGGGCATGTTGCTGAACACTGAAGTTGAGTCTTGGGCATGTTCCTGAGTGTTAAAGCCTGGAGTTTCCTGTCCGATTCGAGCCACCACTGGCCTTTCAGGCAGGAGCAGGGATGGTGGGCAGGGCACCAGTTAAAGCCATAACCATATGTCTATTTGCCAGGAGAGTAAACTTGAATCCGAACTCAGGGTGTTCCCGACTCCTCTAGACTGAGGATGGGACCAGGCCTACAACGGGAAAAAGTGGTGTCTCACTTCAACTGCATCACTTGGTAATAAAATGCTTTTAAAAATCTGCATATTAGCTATGTGTCTCTTTTACTTTATGAGCTGTCTGTGCCCTCTGTCTTCTAAAAAACTTTTTATTTTGAAATAATTATACACTCACAGGAAGTAAAAAAAAAATAGTACAAAGCGTCCCATGGACCCCTTGCCCAGCCTTCCCCAGTGGTGGCACCTTCTCTAGATGTAGCACAACCTCAAAACCAGGAAACCAGCTTTGGGAACATTGTTACTTAGACGACAGATCTTATTCAGTTTTCACCATCCGTTGAAGTGTCAGTTGTTTTTTTCTTGCTATTTTATATTGGTAATACTATAATATTAATGATATTAACGCTTTGTGATATTTCTGCCAATGTTTCCCCTAGGTTTTGGTTTTTACTTCTTTTTATAGCATGTCTTTGAATAAGTAGGTTATATTTTTGTGTAGTCATATCTACTGGTCTTTAGAATTTCTTTTATTGCTTCCCTGCCTGCCCACCCACCCTATCCAGAGATTTACTTTTCATTTTAATCTCTTTTTTAGCCTTTTTAGTCTTATCTGATTTTTAAATAAATTATATACTCACATTGAAAGAAAATTCAAACAACACAGAACAGTACAAAGAACAAAAGCAAAGTCACGTGCAATTCCACCACCTTGAGATCACTATTGTTTAAATTTTGGTGATAACATTGTGTAGTGAAGAAATAACCTTATTCAAAGAGAAGTCTAGCCCTTGCCCTCATCTCCTGAGGGGTAACCTCTAGGCCGCTGGAATGTCCTGCCCAACAGGAGTATCTGCGTTTGCCTGGGGCTTTGGCCACAGGACAACCTCACTATGTAATTACAATGGGGGCTCTGGAGCAGGGGGTGTCAGTTCCAATCTCCAGAGGAACCCATGACTAAAGGTATCAGCCATCTCTGGAGGGTCTGGAGACTAGAGGCCAGCCACACAGACAGTGATCCGGCCCCCATAGAAACTCTGAAGACCAAAAACTCAGGTGAGCTTCCCTGGTTGACAGCATCACACATCGTGGCCGGAGGGAGGTAACGCCGTCCACTGGGAGAGGACAACCAGATGCACCACATTTGGACCCCTCTTGGACTCTGCCCTACGCATGGCTTCCCTTGGCTGATTTAATCTGAATCTTGTCCCTGAGATAAACTGTAAGCATGAGCATAACAGTGTTCAGTGAGTTCTGTGAGTCCTTCTAGCAATTACAGAACCTGAGGATGGTTTTGGGAACTTGCAATTGGTGTTAGAAGTGAGGGAAGTCTTGGGAAATTCCCCGGCAGTCCAGTGGTTAGGACTCCACGCTTTTATGCCGTGGGCCCAGGTTCAATCCCAGGTCGGGGAACTAAGATCCCACGAGCTGCGACACATGCCCAAAAAAAAAAGGGAGTCTTGTGGACTACTCTCTGCCACTTTGTAGTTGGCCCTAAATCCTTACAATATATATTTATTAGATTATGTATATATGTGTGTATTTATTCAGATTAAAACATATGAAAAAAGTATTTAAATATATGGAATTATTTTGTTTTATAATTCACTTACGGTCATGGACATCTTATTATAGTTGTATACAGCTTTTATTGGTTACAAAATATTCCATTATATACATTTATCACAATCTACTTAACCACTTTTCAATAAATAGGATTCGTTTATATTAATGGACATACATTGTTTCTGTTTTTCACTATAATAAACATACTGCTTCAATGACCATACTGCTACTTACATTTTTGTGCAACTGCACGACTGTTTCTGTGAGATAAATTCCTAGAAATTGGAAAGCTGAATCAGAGGGTATTTGTACATTTATAATTTTGTAATAGTCAAAGAATCTTTCAAGGTTTATACTAATTTACACTCCTAATAGCCGTGAATAGTACCTACTTCCCCAAACAATTACTCAAATTAGTTATTTAAAGATTTTTTTTTTTGATGTGGACCATTTTTAAAGTCTTTACTGAATTTGTTACAATATTGCTTCTGTTTTATGTTTTGGTTTTTTGGTCCTGAGGCATGTGGGATCTCAGCTCCCTGACCAGAGATCCAATCCGTACCCCTTGCATTGGAAGGCGAAGTCTCAACCACTGAACCACCAGGGAAGTCCCAGTGTCTGCTAATCTTACAAACAAAAATTTAGATCACTAATTTTTCGTTCCCACTTATTAGTATTTTTTATGTTTATTGGCCATTGGATTTTTTAATGTTAACTGTCTGCATGTCTTCTGCTCGATTTCTGTCGTTTGAAAGCTCTTAATTTGGTGGAAATGTCTGCCACACACATGGCAGAGTTAATGTGTCCGTCTTGACTATCTTTGCCTCGACTATTTCTGATGTGCTTTATTTCGCTTTTTTACTCTACTTAGCTTTTTAATGTATGGTGAGTTTTTGCTATTGTTTTAGTTGACATTGTTCATTAATGCAATCAAAATTTTAAAGTCCTTTCTTTTATGTTTCTATCTTTTGTGCCATAATTAAAAGGGCTTTTCCATCCCAAGACTGTGAAAACACTTATCTATGTTTTCTTCTAGTTCTTTCATAGCTTCACCTTTTACATCCTTTGCTCCATCTGAAAGTTGTTTTGGTTTCATGAAGATACTGGGATCCTGCTTCAGTCAATGGTTCCCACCTATTTATTCACTCAGTAATTCATCCTTCCCCTGTTAGACTAAAAAACCATCGCCATCATACACCACATTCTCATATATAATACCTGGGACCACTTCTGAGTACCCCAGTTCTTTTGGTGTTTTGTGCCTATGTTTTAAATGGTTTTACTTTTTACATTTAACTCTGACTCATCTGGGGGAAAAATCAATTTAGTTCTTTATACAGCTCACCAAAATAAATTCCGAAAGGCTATCTGATTATCTCATCTTCCCTCACTAATTTATGACACTTCCATTAACATATATTAAATTATAATATAGCCGCCGCCATCTTGAATCGTGGTGTTTCTTCCGCGCTTCTGCAGGTGCCCGCGGAGCTGAGGTGTCGGGGCTACCGTTTTCCACCAGGAACTCTGGTCTGAAGGGCCAGGTGTGAGGCCTCTGCACGCGGCACCCTCTGAGCAAGGGAAAGTAGACAAAGCACAAAGGAGAAAGAAAAAGGTGACCTAATTTTAAGAAGACCTATGTGAGGAGGGGTGACTTCATTGCCTGTGCATTTTTAAAGAGTTTTTGTTTTATTTTATTTTGTTTTCTGTGCCTCGTGGAGATTTGGGGACTAGATTAAGGACCTCAAAATGATTGAAGAGGGACCTTGGCTGAGTTCTTCTTCTACCCAGAAGGATAAGGTCATTTTCTCCTGAGGGAAGTAAAGTGTAAGATGCCACTCCAAGGTCAGGAATGGACTGGCTGCTCTGAAGAGCCATCTTTGCATTGTTCCCGCGTCTGGCTACCCGCATGCCGCAGTCACCTCCGCCGGATGACGGCAGCTTTACAGCCAGCGTCGTCGAACTCCTACTTTCTTTCTTTTTTTTTTTTTTGAACATCTTTGTTGGAGTATAGTTGCTTTGCAGTGGTGTGTTGGTTTCTGCTTTATAGCAAAGTGAATCAGTTATACATGTATATATGTTCCCATGTCTCCTCCCTCTTGTGTCTCCCTCCCACACTCCCTATCCCACCCCTCTAGGTGGTCACAGGGCACCGAGCTGATCTCCCTCTGCTGTGCGGCTGCTTCCCACTAGCTATGTGCCTTGCGTTTGGTAGTGTGTGTGTGTCCATGCCTCTCTCTCGCTTTATCACAGCTTGCCCTCCCCCCTCCCCATATCCTCGGGTCCATGCTCTGGTAGGTCTGTGTCTTCATTCCCATCCTGCCCCAAGGTTCTTCATGACCTTTCTTTCTGTGGATTCCACGTGTATGTGTTGGCATGCGGCGTTTGTTTTTCTCTTTCTGACTTACTTCACTCCTGCTTTCTTCTTAACCCGCTGCGTCGGATCACCGGCCTGCCCATCATGTCAGATGCGGCCGCAGACACCCGCTCCGAAATCACCACTAAGGACTTAAGAAGGAAGTTGTGGAGGAGGCGGAGAGTGGGGAGAGGCACCTGCTCGTAGGAATGCTAGCGAGGGACATGGGGAGCAGGAGGCCGACAACGAGGTAGATGGCAGGGGGAGGGTGACGGTGCGGAGGAGGATGGACGTGACGATGAGGCGGATGACGATGTTGACACCAAGAAGCAGGAGACCGATGAGGAGGACTGGACAGCAAAAAGGAAAACTTAAACTGAGAGGCCACCGTGGCCTAGTCACCCTCCACTTCCCGTCTCAGGATCTAAACGTGGTCCCCTCCGAGGAGGGTCCCGCCTGCCCGCCCGCCCATGCGGGCAGCGCCACCCGCAGGTGACACGCGGTCCCTGCCACCCAGCCAGAACCACAACGCGAACTTGCAAGAGGGGAGGAAAAGAGAACCACAACTTCCAAGGCCCTGCTTTTTTTTCTTAAAGTACTTTGAAGAGGAAATTTTGTTTGTATTTTTAATTTGCGTTTTATATTTTTGCACACATTGGTAGGGGGTCAGGCATTTTTAATGATCTCGGATGACCAAACCAGCCTTCGGAGCGTTCTCAGTCCTACATCTGACTTGACTTGTGGTGTGACCATGTTCATTATAATCTCAAAGGATGAAAAAAAACGTGTAAAAAAAGCAAAAACAACAACCAAAAAGCAATCTTACTCTGAGCATTCCAGTAACTTTTTTTGTGTATGTACTTAGCTGTACGATAAGCAGTTGGTTTGTATGAGATGGTTAAAAAGGCCAAAGATAAAACGTTTCTTTTTTTCCCTTTTCTTGTCTATGAAGTTGCTGTTTATTTATTTGTCCTGTTTGATGTATGTGTGAAACAATGTTGTCCAACAATAAACCAGAATTTCATTTAAAAAAAAAAAATTATAATATACACTAGGGTCTGTTCTGGGGCCTCATATCACTGATTCGTGTCGAATCCTGTCTCAGTATTACAGTGATTTAATAACTATAAATCTGTGATACACTTTACTACCTAGGTAGCGTTAGTCCCCAGCATTTAAAAAAAAATTTTATTTATTTATTTTGGCTGCCCCGGCTCTTAGTTGCAGCATGCAGACTTCTTAGTTGAGGCATGAGGACTTCTTAGTTGTGGCATGTGGACTTCTTAGCTGTGGCATGTGAACTCTTAGTTGTGGCATGCATGTGGGATCTAGTTCCCTGACCAGGGATCGAACCCAGGCCCCCTGCACTGGGAGCGTGGAGTCTTACCCACTGGGCCACCAGGGAAGTCCCTGGCCCCATCATTTTTTAAAACAAATTTTAGAATCTTTGCCTATTTATTCCTCCATGTTCCAACTTTACAATCACGTTGTCAAATCTCAAAAAAAAACTATTCTGGCATTTTGATTGGAGTTGCACTTAACAAATACACTACACAGTGTGTGTCCATCACTGACCATTCCAGCTGGGTCATCTCCATCCTAGACTGGCCTATGTTTCTCTACTTATTCGAACAACTTAACCTATTTAAAAATAGGTTTTTTTAAAAACCTGAAGCTGTCTTCTGTAATTTTCTTCATAAACGTCCTTCGCATTTCTAATCATAATACGCAGAATAATGTCAAAAGAAAGTTTAAAAAGTGAAGCCAGCAAAACAAAACAAAATCACATAGTTACACACCCAAACACAAGCACTATTCACACTTTATTGTATTCAGCACAGCACGGGCAGCTGATATGGTAACTGCCACCCTCACCCGGATCAAACTGGCCAACCCACAGATATAAGTGAGAGGTTTCTATTATATTCAGTACCAGGAATAACCAACTACCTGCAAAGAATACAGCCTTTCCCTAGCACTTTCATCCACGTACAGGAAAAGGTAATTAATAGGTTCAAGTATTCACCAAGGTTAAGATTTTTATGTAAAGAGTGGAAGAACTCCACCCCATCTCAGACACCTGGTGTAAAGAGGAAGTAAATTAACAGAGGTCTCAGGCCAGAGTACACACCTGGAGTCAAGAAACTGGCTGCCAGAGATATAACAGAAATAGATCACGCTTGCAAATGTTTCTGAGTTCCTAGGAAGACTGGCAAGAAACAACTTTGTTAGTATCACCATTATTAGCCATTTTTGAGGCACCGCCAGCTACATAACCTACTTAAAAGGCAGAGAAATCTGAAGCTGTCTGATGCATTTCAAAGGATAAGGTAACATCCTACGGGTAGCCAAGACCTATAAATAGGCTTTAAAAAGCACTGGGTCCTTTTTTAAAAGTCAACGTTGGCTATTAAAAAAAACCATGGAATCTGTTCTTTATTGAATTTGAAACTTCAAACCTTTGACAATAACTTTGACAACGTAACTAGGATCACAGTGACATTACGGGTAAATTAACTGAAGTTGCTCTGGGTACACCTAACAAATTCTAACCTTTCTGGGGCCAGAAGCTGAAGCCAATTGTTAATTCTCTGTAGTACCTACCATAATGCCCTGTGTAAAACAGTGCTTAACACCAGAAACGGGTTGATGATAAGAACTAGAACGTTTTCAGGCTGCACATGGGCTATACACAGCATGAATACTGTAGCCAGATTAATCTGGCTCAGATACCACTTTCTTCGTGACACTACCCTGATTCATCCACCCAAATCTGTTATCTAGGACTGTCCTAGGTGCAGAGCAGTGAACAAAACCAAGTCCCTAGCCTCGTGGAGCTTATATGCTCCGGAGAATGACAGACAGGCAGGCGACCACAGGCCTGTGGTGTCCGGAGGTTCTCAGTGGTGTGGGGCAAAAGCTAGGGGAGGGGGAGCCGGGAGGCAGGGTGTACACGGGTCCCCGCCAAACTCCGCCAGGCTTCCTCTTTGGGCTCCTCCCCTCCTCTCTCCCCCCCCCCCGGCCCCACCCACCCAGGAGGCCAGAATGACCTGGACAACCCGTATCTGTTCATCTCTCTCCCCCACTGAGACTCCTTCAGGGGTTGCCCTGCTTGTTAGAGAGAAGAGAATCCCTGCGTATTCATCCCGGTAGAGCCCCGAAGCTGCACGTGTCTGGGTTAAACAAGAACCTCATTCACCTTCCCTGTCTCCCTCCTGGATGGTTCTCAAGGTAAATGAGTTAGTTGGCTACGACCTCTCACAACACCCTGTACCTACCACAATCTGCGACTGCCTGTGTGTGTGTCTGCTGACGGTGTGTCTCCACAACCGACTGCATTTTCCATGGGGGGGGGTAACAACTCCGTCTGTTTTGCTCACCAGTACCTCCCCCCCGAGCCCAGCAAAACGCCACCGCACAATCGGTGCTGAGGGAACTCCACAGCGAAAACCCTCTTCCTTCGGGCCCCGCCCCCCCCGCCCCACTCCAGCCCCTGGCCCGGCCCACACCTCCCAACGCTTCCAGAACCCTTCCAGGACCCTTCCAGCGGCCCTCCCCCGTCAGCCCCTGCCCCTGCCAGCCCCGCCCCGTCAGCTCCTCCCCTGTGTGTCCCTGCCCCGGCACTCCCTCCCATTTGTCCCTGCCCCGTCAGTCCCTCCCCCCGTCAGCCCCTGCCCCTGCCAGCCCCACCCGTCAGCCCCTCCCCTGTGTGTCCCTGCCCCCGGCACTCCCTCCCATTTGTCCCTGCCCCGTCAGTCCTCTCCCACCCCCGACAGTCCCTCCCCCCGTCAGTACCGCCCCCTGACAGTCCCTTCCCCTCTCAGCCCCGCCCCCCGTCATGCACACTGAAATTCCCCTTGGCCTGAACTCCAGACTCTCACATGGATGTGTTATTGTCCGTTTGTTCTTGGTTTATCTTCCCCCCACATTCCACCTCCCTTCTCTTCCCCCCAACATTCAAAATCAGACCACAGGGCTTTGTAAATTAACTGATTGTTACTTTTTCCAGGCTTGCTTCATTTTAGAGAAGACACCTAGATGAAAATGAAGGGTCTTAATAGAAACCGAACAAGACAAAACCAGGTGGCAGGCCCCAGCGCTGCAGCCCCAGTTCTGACACTGAATAGCAATGTGACGCCATCTCTGCTCCACAAGTCATTTCTTCGCCCTGGCCTCACTTTCCCTTTTTTAGATGAGAGAGAACTGAATTAGCTTACTCCAACTTCCTTTCCAGTTCATAGGGTCTAGAACTGTACCCCTCCCCAGAAAGGGAGAGGCTGGCCCTAAAGAATACACTTGAGAGGCACCCATAGTAGAGGGGTGTTAGGGTAACACCAGCTACCATTAAGCAGAAGAGGGACTAGAAAGGTCTGCAACACCCCACCACAACCACAGACTTCTGGCTTATCTCTGAGGAGGGGGACTTTAAAAAGCAATACAAACAAATAAAAAACTCTGCACAGCCCTCTTCCCCTAAGAGACGTTCCAAAATAAAATCTGTTCTACCTCCGCCAGCTAAAGAGAATTTCCCTTCCGTCTGCTGCTGAGAATCAGTTGTCACCCTAAATCTCTCCCTCTTCTCATCCTTCTCCCATGCCTGCTTTTTAATCAACCTGCTAACCTTCCAACCTTTGGGGATGAGCAGGAGAGCTGGAGACAAACGCACTAAATCGAAGGCAAGCTAGATGATCTCATCAGACTGGTCTCTGCTTCAGTAACGCTGTATATCTCCACACCGACCCAGCTGAGACGAACATCCCTCTGCTGACACTGTCTCCTGAGACATACGTAAATATTACGTCTTTATCACATTCAAAATACCTACATTTTTCCTTTTTGATATACTTATTTTCACTATGCCCTTTCTATACGAAGCAACAACTTGTTACTCATAAAACCAAACTTAAAAACAACGGTGAAAGATAAAAAGAAGTTTTGACTTATTATCATATCCCAATTTTAACCTCAGACCTTTATATGCTGTGAACCCAGCCGCATAGTTATTTCCCATCTTAACTGCTGTTGCAAATGCTTAAAAAGAAAAGAAAAGAAAAGTGTTTTTTATGGCTCCGTGAGAGGGTAGACACACCTTTAGTTACTACAGTGCTATAAAAATCAAGGTCAGGGTAACTTCTCTCTCATTTCCCTGTTTCAAGGCCTCCTGGGAAAACAGACAAAAATAAAATGAGAATATTTAAGGCAAAATAATTCAACAAACTACAGAGCAGGGGAAAAAGTCAACTCAAAAAGTGATGAACATTTTATTTTCTCAAAATTGAAGTCCCTGATACGCTGAGTTATTCCCTCCACATTCACACACAAAATCAACAAATGGGCCAGGTGGGAGCTTGTGCGATAACGACAGACTGAACCAAATGGCAAAGAGATTTTGTGCTTCTTATTCCACAGATCTTTGGGGACCAGTGTACATTTTGGTAGAGGAGGAGTAGGGGGAGAGGTACTTGTGAACGAAACCTAAAGCCAACCATTTACGAGGATTTTTAACTGTAAAGTTGCAGAGTCTTCATATTATTGCAAGGGGCAGCTACACTTTCTTGGCATAAGGAAGAAGGATAACATCTGATTCATCTGATGTCAAAATTCCAGATTTTACTGAGGAAATCTGATCCTGTCCACTGTGCTGTCCTGATGTAATAAAAATTCATCTATCAACAGAATCTCAGGCCAGGCCACCTTCACGGGTGGAAACACCACGTGCCTCCCGATTAGGGCTGACTCTGAAGTACAGTAGAAGCTTTTTACTCAGAAGGACGCTTTCCTAACCACCCTGTGACCTGCCCACCTGCCAGCCATGCCGCCTCGCACAGACATCTGGCCTTTCTGAACTTCACTTTCTTTGGGGAAAAGAAAAACAACCTATTTCACAGAGCTGTGGTAAGAATTAAACAAAGAAGGTATTTAGAATGGACTAACAGGGTCTGGAACACAGGAGGTTCTCAATAAAATGGACTAATGCATCCAGCTGACATTCCCCATGATGTTCGGAACTGTTCTGACCCTGGGCTGTGATAAAGCACAATGAAAGGCCTCTAGGCCACAGCAGCCAAGCCTCCCTCCCAGCAACTCGACTCAGGGGACAAAGAAAGAATGACTGTTAGGGGTGGGTGATGAGCAAAGGTCCTTGAGAGCCAGAGAGAACTACCATTTAGAGATTAGATACGCGGTTCTTCAATGAAAACGCAATCGAATCCCACCAGTATCGGCGGCACAGATACAACTGTCTCTCTTTTTTTATTAGCACTATTTCACTCTCCACCACAGACGAGTATCTACGTAGTAGAAAAGGCTAACAGCTCTTGAACAGGAACTGAAGCCTCCCATTCTCTGCACTCCCAGCCTCCTGAGCAAGAAAAAACACCACCGGGAACTGATCACTCACCCCTAACCGTGGCTCTCAGGCCCCCTTCACAGCAATGTCCCTTATCAAGCACCACTCAGGCAGACCAGCGAGGGGAAACCTGGGAGAGGGCTGGAGGGAGAGAGGAAAAACCCGAGAAGGAATGCTGAGGATGCAGTTCTAAACCCTGCAGGTGCTCCAGGAGAAAGTGGACAGGTCTGTGGGTTTATATTTTAGGTTGTGTTGCTGAAGGGTAAGCCTCTTTCAGTTCAAAGCCCATAATTCTATGACTCTAGAACAATAAAGAATAATGAAAGGTACCAAGTGAGAAACGATTATCCTAGAATGATGAGAAGGCAGCTAGAAGGCAGCTGGAACATTTAAAAAGGGAAAGGCCAGAGTTTTCATTCCTCAGCTCTTTATAAGGTACAGAGAAATACATCTCTCAAAAAAAGCCTGCAGGGCTTCCCTGGTGGTGCAGTGGTTGAGAGTCCGCCTGCCAATGCAGGGGACGAGGGTTCGTGCCCCGGTCCAGGAGGATCCCACATGCCGCGGAGCGGCTGGGCCCGTGAGCCATGGCCGCTGAGCCTGCGTTTCTGGAGCCTGTGCTCTGCAACGGGAGAGGCCACAACAGTGAGGCCCGCGTACCGAAAAAAAAAAAAAAAGGCCTGCAACGCCACTTGCTTTCACACCCAGGAAGCAAATGCATCCATAACTGTACGGGAGAAATCATCTGCAGGCCAGGAAATGAAACCTCCCAGCAACATTTGTCAAGAGCCTGCGATGTGTCAGGCTCTGTGTGGAGGACTCGGCAACAAAGCTAGTCCCGGGCTCTTAATCCTCGGACCTTACAAGCTAATGGGAAAGACAGAAATGTCATCCTTCGAGGGAGCGAAGGCATGTGTGCAGTGTATGGAAACACAGGGCAGGGTACTCGATGGCGGGTCCAGGACAGCTTCCTCAAGAAGGATGCCTGAGCCGAGTCTCCAGGATGGGCAGGAGTTAACCAGGGAAAGGGAATGGAGAGAAAAGGCGTTTCAAGCAGGAGGAATAACGAGGGTCTTTTCTCAAAGTATCAGCAGTTTTGACTTCTGGTCCCCTCCCTCCTCCATCTTTAGCTTTGATGAGAGGAGCTAAGATAAGAGCATGGGTTGTTTGGAGCTTTAAGGACCAAAGTCTCAATCTCACTGTTGCCTCCCCTTTGCCAGAGGGCTGTGATCAGCTACAGCAGTTATGTTCTTGGAAAAATAAGAGACAGCTATGGAAAGTCAGTGCGTCCATACCTCACATTTGGGTTAAGTGCAATTTTCTGGATCTGTAGTCCAAAAAGATGATAGACAAGGAGGAAGAGCTAGCTTCTCATACCAGTTATTTAAATAAAGCAGAATGAGAAAGTGTGGGGGAGAGAGAGAGAGGAAGGAAAAACGGGGAGAGTAGGGTTTAGGAAAGGGACGTTTGGAAAGAAATCTCTTGTACTATTGGGCGTTTAAATATATAAAAGTGAAAAATCCCTTCTAAATCAAAAAAATCAAGAAGCAAAGTTAGAAGATCAGTGCCAAACTGAGACAAAGACTGTGAAAAAAAGTTACTGCATACGGAGTTCTACGCAATCAGTTAAGCTCCCCAAATTCCTAGTAATTGCATGGAGAAAAACATACCTTTACAATGAAGAGATCTGGCAGTTACCTGCAACCAAATGATCAGATTTGGTATCACTAACAGTGGGACACCCTGACACTGTGTACCTTCAACGTGACTATCTGTGAAGCACACTCATCAAAAATGTTGAACCTAAATGTAATCAAGCCTTCGGGGCCTACCATGTGGTTTACAGGAAATACAGGACCCAGAGGAACACGTCAAACAAAACAAAAAACAAATACGGAATGTAGGACGTTTTTCAAGACAACTGGACTGGTCACTTCCAAAAGTCGATGCCAACAGGGAAAAGGTAGAATGATTTTTCTATGTTAAAAGAGACTAAAGAGATGAAAACCAAATGCATAGTATAAGCCTTGACTGAATCCTGATTCAGAAAAACCAGTTACAAAAGACATTTTGACTGGAGAAATTTTAATATAGACTGCATGTTATATAAATTAATATTTTTTGGCATGAATGACATAATGGTTATGAAATGAGGAATAAAATGTCATGATGTCTCCAACTTCTCCTGAGCCATTTGAAAGTAAGAAGACGTATACATAGAGCAAGTACTGCAAAAGCTAGCAAATGTGGGCTGCGTAGGTGGTGGTTAGAAAGGTGACGGCTGCGCCTTTATTTCAACTTTTCTGTTACAATCTTTTTCTAATAAAAAGCTGAAAAAAAATGGAAAAGGAAAGACCCACATCCCAACTACAAAAAGAAAGAGCAAATTGGAAGAACTAAAAGGAAATTCACAAATATAAAATAAATGGTCAAATTCAGGGAACAAAAAACACACTAGAGATCAAAGAAACGCAAATGAAAACACCAGAGAAAGGGCTTCCCTCGTGGCGCAGTGGTTGAGAGTCCGCCTGCCGATGCAGGGGACACAGGTTCATGCCCCGGTCCGCGAAGATCCCACATGCCGCGGAGCGGCTGGGCCCGTGAGCTGTGGCCGCTGAGCCTGCGTGTCTGGAGCCTGTGCTCCGCAACGGGAGAGGCCATAACAGTGAGAGGCCCGCGTACCACAATTTGGCCTATCAGATTAACAGAGTTTTGAATGCACAGTAATAATGGTACACAAAATTTTTGTAAAGGTACAGCTATTTTGAAAAAGGATTTTTAAAAATTAATTTATTTAATTTATTTATTTTTGGCTGCATTGGGTCTTTGTTGCTGTGTGTGGGCTTTCTCTAGTTGCGGTGAGCAGGGGCTTCTCTTGTTGCAGAGCACAGGCTCTAGGTGCCCGGGCTTCAGTAGTTGTGACTCGTGGGCTCTAGAGCGCAGGCTCAGTAGTTGTGGCGCATGGGCTTAGCTGCTCCGTGGCATGTGGGATCTTCCCAGACCGGGGATCAAACCCATGTCCCCCGCATTGGCAGGCGGATTCTTAACCACTGCACCACCAGGGAAGCCCCAAGGTACAGCCATTTTGGAAAACAGTTTGGCAGTTTCTTATGAAGTTAAACATACACTTACAGATGACCCAGCATTTACCCAAGAGAAATAAAAATATACGTCCACATCAAGGCTGGTACAGAAACATTCAAATCCATGCAATAATACTGATACAAGTAGAATCACAGATGAGTCTTAAAAATATGCTGAACAAAAGAAGTCAGGCAAAAAGTGTATATACTGTATGATTCCATTTACACAAAACACAGGACAAATCAAATCTATAGTGAGAGACAGATGGGGAGGAATACCTGGAAAGGGTCTGGGGGAACCTTCTGGGGTGATGGAAATGTCCTGTATCTGGACTGCAGCGATTACACATGTGAATACATTTGTCAAAATTATATAACAGTGCATTTAAAAGGGTGAATTTTATTGTTTACATATTAAACCTCAATAGAGCTGATTTAAAATTTAAAATTACAGCAATGACAACCCAGAGCTGGGGAGAATATGGGGGAATGGGCTCTTGTACACTGCTAGTGGGAATATTAGTTGGTAAACCTTTTCTTTTTAGGGAGTAACAGCTTTATTGGGACATAATTCACAAACAATTCACTCATTTAAAGCATACAATTCAACGGTTTTTAGTGTACTCACAGAGTTGTGCAACTATCACCACAATCAAATTTAGAACATCTTCACCACCTCAAAAAAATATGCTGTACCCCTTAGTCATCAGCTCCCAAACCTAAGCAACTACTAATCCACTTGCTTTTTTTTTTTTTTTTAAGTATTTACTTATTTTATTTAGCTTTTTGGCTGCATTGGGTCTTCGTTGCAGCGCGCAGGCTTCTCTCTAGTTGTGGCGTGTGGGTTTTCTCTCTCTAGTTGTGGCGTGAGGGCTCCAGGGCATATGGGGTCTGTAGTTTGCCGCACGCGGACTCTAGTTGTGGCACGCGAGCTGAATAGTTGCTTAGCTGCCCCGCGGCATGTGGGATCTTAGTTCTCCAACCAGGGATCGAACCCGCATCCCCTGCGTTGGAAGGTGGATTCTTTACCACTGGACTGCCAGGGAAGTCCCCCACTTCCTGTTTCTCTATATGTGCCCATTCTGCACAGTTCATATAACTGGAATCATATAATGTGTGGTTTTTTGTGACTGGCTTCTTCCACTTAGCATGTTTTCAAGGTTCATCCATGTTAGAGCAAGTGCTTCATTCCATTTCATGGCTAATATTCCATTGTATGGATATATCACATTCTGTTGATTTATTCATTAGCTGGTGGGCATTTTAACTGTTTCCACCTTTTGGTTACGACGAATAATGCTACTAAGAACATTGGTGTACAAGTTTTTACATGGACATATGCTGTCATTTCTCTCAGGTACATACCTAGGAGTGAAACTGCTGGGGCAAATGGCACCTCTATGTTCAATTTTTTTTTAAATTTTTGGCCACAGGGCATGTGGGATCTTAGTTCCCCAACCAGGGACTGAACCCACACCCCCTGCAGTGGAAGCGTGAAGTCCTAACCACTGGACCGCCAGGGAAGTCCCTATGTTCAATTCTTTAGGAACTACTAGGCTGTTTTCCACAGAGGCTGCACTATTTTACATTCCCACCAGCAGTGTAGGAAGATTCCAATCTCTCCACACCCTTGCCAACATTTATCACAACCTAGTGGGTGTAAAGCAGTATCTCAGTGTGTGTGTGGGGAGGTTTTTTTGTAAAGCTTTTTTTTGATGTGGACCATTTTTTAAAGTCTTTATTGAATTTGTTACAATACTGTTTCTGCTTTATGTTTTGGTGTTTGGGCTGCAAGGCATATGGGATCCTAGCTCCCCAACCAGGGATTGAACCTGCATTCCCTGCATTGGAAGGCGAAGTCTTAACCACTGGACCGCCAGGGTTCTCTGATGATTAACAGTGTTGAACATCTTTTCATGTGTTTTTTGGTCCTCTGTATATCTTTGGAGAAATATCTATTCAAGTTCTTTTCCTGCTTTTAATTGGGCTGTTTTGTCTTTTTATTTATGAGTTGTAGCGTTCTTTTTTTTTTTTTTTTTTTTGCGGTACGTGGGCCTCTCACTGTGTGGCCTCTCCCGTTGTGGAGCACAGTCTCCAGACGCGCAGGCCCAGCGGCCATGTCTCACAGGCCCAGCCGCTCCGCGGCATGTGGGATCTTCCCGGACCGGGGCACGAACCCGTGTCCCCTGCATCGGCAGGCAGACTCTCAACCACTGCGACACCAGGGAAGTCCTGTAGCGTTCTTTATATACTCTAGATACACATCCCTTATTAGATGTATGATTTGCAAATACTTTCTCCCATTCTGGAGGTTTTCTTTTCCAATTGGTACAACTTCTGAAAACCAGTCTGGCAACATATATCAAAGATTTCAGTGTGAATGCTCTTTGATCTTACAGTTTTACTTTTAAGACTTTATCTTAAGAAAATAGTTAAAGAAGTAGAATGAGAAAAGCTACAAACAAGAACATTCATCAAAGTACTTCTTAAACTGAATCTCAACCCTTACCTCACACCATATTCAAAAATTAACTCAAAATGGAGCATAGTCCTAAATGTAAGAGCTAAAACCATAAAACTTCTTGAAGAAAACATAGGAAAAAATCTTAGAGGCCCTGCGTTTGGCAAGATTTATTAAATAGGACACAAAAAGCATGAACCATTTAAAAAAACATGCATTGGACTTCATCAAAATTAAAAACTTTTGCTCTTCAAAAAACAACTGAAAATGATGGTACAGGTCTATTTTTACCTATACAGGCACAGAAAAAAGTAAAAAGGGCACAGTGACAAAATAAAGTAAATAAATCCAAGAAGAACGTTTCAGAGGATGCTGCTCTTTTCTTTCTATCTTTCTGAAATGTCTGAATTCTCCGTCTGACAATGAGTATGCATTTCTACATAATAAGGAGAAGAGCTGGAGAGGACCCTCCATAAAACTATTTCCATTTTGAAAAGGGGAAAAAGTGATTTTCCTTCTGATAAGTAATAGAAAGTAATATTTAATTAGCCAGGGGACATAGTTTACCATTGTGATTTGGAGTTAACATTTCAGAAATAAGAATAAACTGTAATTTTCTTAAAAGCTTAATATTCTTAAGATTTGCAGATAATTTCTTTCATACAAACAAGTTAGCCTGGTCAACAAATTTCAGTGATGTAACTGGATAATAATGGCTTAAAGTTACACTGTAAAAGAAGTTTATATGTATAGCATTATCTCGCAACTATCTGGAGCTTAATTTAGTTATACCAAAGTAAGTAAAAATAATTCAAGATAGACAGTAAAGGTCTGTGCAATTGACTCAGAGAGTCTCTAAACTCTCACTAAGTTAATTACTTTCATTTTACCCTCAATTTAACAAGTTATGCAAACCAATAGAAAATGAGAGGCACGAGACAAAAAGGGAGAGTAAATGGCAAACTCACTGCAGAACAAGTGGCAGCCAACAGCCTGGAGGAGACGATCATTAAAGATTTGAAAACTCAACTCACAAGAGAGGCTGTGATGGTTGAGTAGAGAAGTAAACATACCTGATCAGTGCAACTTCATCAAGAAGTCACTATGGTACTAATACTACAATAAGTAACATTCAGAAATAGATTCCTAAATAATCAAATGTTATATTAGACTCAGTATGTTCAAGAAAGCAGTGAAGATTATTACGTATTTGAGAGGGATTTCCATTTCCCATTAAGAATGGTTAATTTTATAAAAGAGATGATTAATGAAATAAACAACAGTGATCTGGAAAACTGGCTTCTATCAAAGGAAGCTCTAGTCCTTAAGAGAAGGGCAAATAAATGAGTCATTTTTGCAAACATATTTTAATAGCTATCCACCCAACTTTAATACTACAAAACTCAAAGGACTGAACTAAAGAAGTAATTTAGCTCCACTGACAGATTCTTCTGTGCTCCCCAAAGTACACCATGTAGGTGGTTTCCAATCTCTGAGGAAGAACTAACGCTGTGGACAAGGTCATTTTACATCACCCCCTCCCGTCCGTCTGGCTCTGTCCTCCTCGTAGAATCTCCTTGCCTTTGCATCTCCGTCTCTGAGAAAAATCACTTTAACTTGCCAGTCTGGGGCCAGGGTCATTAAAAAAATGGTTTCTCATACTCTGCATTTCTCCTAAGTTCTTCAAATGTCATATTGCGACCACACTGCATTTGGAGAGCTATCAATTCAGATGCAGGAAAATGAAGTTCCTGACTCTGGAAGCAAATGGAGGAGGCTCAATCTTTCCTATGTGAGCTCCTCCACTGCAATGCAAGTTCCTGTTGTCCTCACCCGAGAGGCTGGGATTTCCACAAACACAGCTGGATCTGACTAATCTGACCACACAAACACGAAACTGAACGAGGGGCAGAGGTAAGACAACGCAACCTAATCAGCATCAGAAAGAACCAAAACACTGAGTGTCTGTCCCAGGCTCAAGCGACTGTGTCTGGGAGTCCAGCCAGAGGAATGATTCGCTCTTTGGATTAACTCCGCAGCTTGAGCTATCATACATGACAGGGACAGACGGCAGGCTAACAGGTCGGCAGGGAGGTCAGCTGGGCAGCAGCGCAGCAGGCAGGGAGCCTGGCCGGGACAGGTGAGCGCCAAGGGAGGTTGAGGCCATGAGCAGGCAGCCTGATTCCTAAAAGCTCCACTCCTCCAAGAGGCCACGATGGCTGCGACCCAGCTGGGGTCCAGGAGTGGCCTGGGATGTCCGCTGACCAGGAGAAGACTGTCTGCTCTGGGTGGTTAACTGATCTGCTGCTGAGCAGAGAGGGCAAAGGAGAGCAGTTTCTCCCCTCTGGATCGGGCAGTCCTCCTTCCACCTCCCCCCAGGGACGCTGCTGAGGTGGAAGAATAACAGCCGTTTCAGAGCACTGAAGCGATGGAGCCATTCAAACCGAACCAACTGGTACTTCATTCCAAACAATGATGGTTTTGTCAGAAGACTGCAACAGCCCACCAAATCCTGCACTCCTCTCCTCACTTCTACCCCTGACTTTGAGACACCATGCTAAAAAGAGGGAAAAAAGTTACACACATAAACTTATCAACAGCGGCCAATGCATGTGACTCAACACGGGCAGGCCAGCTGCCATTCAGTGAGGACACGTCACCGGAGCTGACTGCTGTGCAGCCGTGGAGCTCCTACTCCAGGGACATATTTGAGTCTCACGTACTGAAGCATTGCCAGCAATCCCAGACAACAAAGAACACAGGGCTGAAATGCCAAGTTTTTCTACAGTGCTGCTGGGTCACTGTTCCAGTCGATCAGGGACGGCAGCACACCCAAGACCTCAACTGGAGCTACCGAGCCGAGGTGGCTGCTCCCAGCTTCACAGGAGCCTGAAAGCTGTTACCCTCTAGGATAGGAAGCAGAAGAAATTTTCTCTGCAGGGAAGAACTGAGGGATGAGAGGGACCAGAAGATTACAGTATTTCTCATACCACACCCTTCCCTGCTCACTTCATCCATACTTTACCAATCAGTGGTAATCACGTCACACCCTACCACAAACACACCCATCACTCCAAGGAGCCAGCAATCGGCATAAAAACAGAGATAAGCAAACAAAGTAATGGGGCAAAAAGCAGCTGTCTACATACAGGCTGAGCCAGCTCAACTGTGATCAGCAGGTCCTCCGGTAGGCTGCTCTACCAGAGAAGCATCTGCAGGAGGCCGTGCCCACCACGGGTAAGTTTCCCCAGCACCACCTGCCTGCTGGCTCTCAGGTACTGTGCAAGGACATCACCAAGGACAAGCCAGGGGCTGAGCTCATAAGTGGGTTCCTTGCTTTTCTGAGAAGGCTTTTTTCCCATGGAACAAAGTCTTCTGCCAAGGTTTCTCGTGGGGGAAAAAAAATCATGAATTTCAAAGCCAGAAGGAAATAGAGACTGGTCCAATAAATAGGGAACCAGCCTGGGAGAGCGCTAGGAGGCTGGGGCCAGGCTCTGCTGGGGTAGGAGGTGGAGGCCACAGCAAGGGGCTCTGGGCCAGGATGTAGCCAGCGGACCCGGACGCCACAGGGGCAGCCTAACCTTGCCACTGGGCCGAGGGAGGCATAATGACCTGATCCAGTGTTTAAAACATCACCGAAGGCCTCCTGTCTTGGCTCGGCCCCTCTGCCACCACTCTGTCACCAGTGTGGGTGGTCGGATAAACGGAACCACAGAAGCCCCACCAGTGATCACGCTGACAAGTAAGGCTGCCGAAAAGCCAGAAATCAGCATCTCTGGACTCGATGCGACAGACAGTATTTAAATTGTTTTCCAGAGAGTTGAGTCAGTTTTCCCTTCCATATACCAAGTCACACCAGCGTCTGGTTTGTGACTCGCAGGAACACGCATCCTCGACTCCCCATCTCAGGTGAGCTCGCCACAGCTGGGCAGACTCACAGCTGGAATCACTACCTTTCGTGAAGCTCAACGCTCTCCCTGCCTCTGGAAACACAAAAAGCCAAGCGATGGCATCCACCTGCTGGCGTGAGGGAGGGAGCCCTGGCCTCGGGGCGTGAACATGCAAGCTCAGCCCGGTCCGGGCATGCTACTGAGGGGTGCGTCAGACGCCTTCCGCCGCATCCCCTGCCCTTCTGCAGGCTGAGAATGCAGCCAGCCTTTCTCTCTGCAGCCTGAGGCACAGACAAAGGCTGCTGCTGAGCTGCATACCTGTCACCACCACCTCCACACACACCTTATCCATGCGGGCAGGAGGGTGGGACAGGCCAGGCCAGGTGCCTTTTTTCCAAAGGTTCTCAGGTAAATGGTTCTTTCTGTCAGGAAGAAGAGGCAGAGGGACATTTTCAGAGAAAGTAGGGATATGATAAGGTAAATAGAACAGGGGCTCAGAAACACAAAAATATCATGAAATGTTCTCAATGACCACCCGAGAGGGTTCCAATAAATAACAGTACATTTCACTGTGTGGACAATGAAATACTATTCAGCCACTAAAAAATACTGCAGATGAGTATTTGGGGACTTGGAAAGGTGTTCACAGTCTGTTAAACAGAAAAACAAAATACACTTACCCTGCCAAAAAAACAAAAACCCCACAAGGTCTGGAAGGATAAACACCAGGGAATTGACAATAGTTATCTGTGGGTGTTGGGATTTTTTTTTTTCTTCCCCTGGAAGGAGACCCAGAAATACAGTCAAATTCCAAAAAGTAAGGTGCTAAATAAGCTTTGAAGATTACTTCCCCAATTTCTCAGTGAGCGTGCTTAACTGCACCCCTGAGAAGTACAAATTCTATTTCAATCTGGCTTAGAAGCAAAGTCATGGCCTTTAAGAGCCATAAAGCTATTTGCCAACACCTTTATAGATCAGATCAAATATAGACGGAAAATCCAAGAGCTAGAAAGGCTCAGAACGTGTGCAGGGTGGCTGCATGGGAAGGTGTGTGAGTGTGTGTTGGGGGAAGAGTTCAAAGCAAGCATGTCCATTCCTTTCTTAACCACCTGAAGTACACGTACACACACACGCACGCACACACACAAGTGCACACGCACACACACACACTTAACTGGGGAAGCACACACAAGTGCACACGCTCACATACACACTTAACTGGGGAAGCACACAAAGTGCACACACGCACATACACACTTAACTGGGGAAGCAAAGCCTGAGGCATGAAACGCAACATCAAAAGCGTAGGTTAGAAACTTTAAACAAGAGCCAAGTGAGAGGCCTCCTCAGGCTAACTTCAAGTTATAATTTTGTTTCAACTACAACCAAACCAACTGTCTGGAGTTAAGTCAAGTGATTATCCCTTTCCTCCACCCCAGAATCACCCTATGAAAACAGCCCCACCCCAGGCAGGTACGGTGGTGAAGTTAAGGGGTAACAGTCAGAAATGGAATGTAAAGCTATGAGTAACCTACCGTCCAATAACTTCACAAAATGGAGAGTCAACCCTCCACCTCCAAGTCAGGATTATTTAAAATAATCGCCCTAGTTCCTCATAACTCAGAGTAACTGTCGACCAGGAGCACGTATACCTCTGGGGTTTACCAGGAGGAGAGCCTTAGGTTTTGTATTCAGAAGATGATGGTCCTGTGATCGCATCAACTTCAACACAGCATGAAGGGACCCTAAGAGTAAGAACACCTAACAGGACTTTCCTCGTGCCAGGGCTGACCTGCGGCAAACAGCACCACACACCCCTTCATCTCTTAGGCCAAGACTCACTTCTAAACTAGATGCAACCGAGATTAAACTCATTTCCCCAGAATTCCTAATACCTGAACTCAGACATTAGGTAGAAACTGAAATGTAGAGTTCACATACAAATTCAGATTTCTTCCAATTTTCAAATATGCCAGACCATGTAACACTGAGCTCACATTCCCAAATAGCAAAAGTCGCCTGGAGCTGAGTGATGGCTGCCCCCTTTAGACCACGCACGTACCCTCCAGTTCACGACAGACCCCTCCACTCCCTGTTGCCCTTCCATCAGGGAGGCCCAGTCAACTGCAGTTTATGCTTGCATGATTTTCATAATAAAGAAATGTTTCTCTGTAACCATGACGATATCAAGAGCCAGAAAATAAAAGACAGCAAATGTCCTCTCTGCCTTACCGATGACCACTTTATTTCCTGGTCCTTGTGTGCATTTGACTTTGTGACCCCTGACCCAGACAATGTTAAAAGAAAAAAAGGTCTTATCAGGATAACCTTAGGGTGATTTGCCAAGCTATGAGGTAACTTGGAGAGCCGAATTCCTGAGTCGATTTTAATCTAGGGGAAATGCCCAGGACAGGTCACCTTCCCAACCAGTCTCTCATTTACTGTACACAGAAGAGATGGAAGATAGAGAGTCATGGAATTTCTAGACACTGACATATTTAGGATCTTCAAGATCATATCATCCAGTGCTTCCCAAGTAAGCCTCCCTGAAGATAATGCTGAAAACCTAAACTGTTTGGATTTTTTTTTAAGTAACAGCTTTACTGAGACGTAATTTACACACCATTTTAAAAGACATAATTTACACACCATTTTAAAAGAAATTCACCTTTTAAAAGTGTTCACTGGTTTCTAGTATATTCACAATGTTGTGTAACCATCACCGTTCCCTAATTTTAGAACATTTTCATCACTCCTTCAAAATACCCCATACTTGGGCTTCCCTGGTGACGCAGTGGTTAAGAATCCGCCTGCCAATGCAGGGGACATGGGTTCGAGCCCTGGTCCGGGAAGATCCCACATGCCGCGGAGCAACTAAACCCGTGTGCACAACTACTGAAGCCCGTGCGCCTAGAGCCCGTGCTCCGCAACAAGAGAAGCCAGTGCAATGAGAAGCCCGGGCACAGCAACGAAGAGTAGCCCTCACTCACCACAACTAGAGAAAGCCCGCACACAGCAACGAAGGCCCAACAAACACAGCCAAAAATAAATTAATTAATTAATTAAAAAAAAAAAACCATACCCATTAGCAGTGACCATCCACCCTTCCCTCCCACAGCAACCACTGCTCCACTTTCTGCTTTATGGGTTTGCCTAATCTGGACATTTCATACAAATGGAATCACAGCACGTGGTCCATTGTGACTAGTTTCTTTCATTCAGCAAAATGTTTCCAAGGTTCATCCATGTTGTAGCATGTGTCAGTACTTCATTCCAAAAGTTGTTTTCAATATTTTCAAACATATTTATTTGTCCATGATAAAGCCAGGTGGCCACTGTTTAAATGTGATTTTCTCATTTTTCTAACATTATGAACATTTTCAAACATACAGAAAAATTGAAAGAATCAGATGGTGAACGCCCATGCACCCACCACCTGAATGCTACGATTACCACTTTGATGTGTTTACTTTATCAAAATTCATCTACCCACCCAACAACCCATCTTATTTTGCTTAAGCAGTGGTTCTCAAAGTGTGATTTGGAGACCCCTGAGGGCCCCTGAGACCCCTTCTGGGTCCAGGATATCAAAACTATTTTCAAAATAATACTAAGAGGTTATTTTCCTTTTTCACTCTTATTCTCTCAAGAATGGTGAGGTTTTCCAGACATTCGATATTGCAGCAGACGAATGCAAAAGCAGATATGAGGATCCCGTTGTCTTCGAACTAAGCATTAACTAAGAGATTTGCAAATGGGTAAAACAATGTCATTCTTCTCATTATTTTTTTTGAAGATAGTTGTTCTATATAAAGATATGTTATTTATGTAAACATGGTAAATGGGGTTTATTATTTTTTAAAGTACTTTAACAAATATTTTTACTTTTTCTCAATTTTCATTTCTAATATAGTAAACATCGATATAATCCACAAACAAAAGCTCTTTGGGGTTCTCAATATTTAAGAGCACAAAGAGGTCCTGAGACCAAAAAGTTTGAGAGCCACTATTTTAAAGCATTTCAAAGATAAGATGCTGACATCAGTACACTTCGTCCCTGAGTTCAACATTTGTCAATGGTTCTTTTTGTTTTGGGTGAGATTTACACATAATAAAATGCACAAATCTTGAGTGTACCACTCAGAGAGTTCTGACAAATGTATACACAACCCCTTCATGATATAAAATGTGCCCATCATTCTAAAAGGTTCTCCCCTGCTTCTCACCGACCAGTTCCCTCTTCAACCTCCCTCACAGGCAGGGACTGGTCTGATTTCTTTTCACCGTAGATTAGCTTCGCCTATTCTAGAACTTCATATAAATGGAATCAGTATATAATCTTTTAGGTAAGGCTTGTGTCACTTGACGTAATGTTTCTGAGATTCATCTGTGTTGCTGCATATACCAGTAGTTTGTTCCTTTTAATTGTTGAGTACAATTTGTTTCTAAGGCTTTATCTCTCAAAAACATGAGGTCCGTGGAAGAAAAATAAGCCTGGTAACCATGATTCTAGTCTAACCCCTCCCTTCCCCTCTCACTTTTTTTCTTTCTTTACGGTTAAAGACACCCAGACTTGTGAGGCTAAGGGATATGCTGCCAACCAGTGGCACCACTATCCAGTGGAGTTGAATCCATCATCTTTCCACCATATTCACTGCCATTTCCTGTTCTCACCTTGTAAGGAAGTTCCTAGCTGAATCTGCAAGAGACCTTTACTACAGGAAATGGAAAGTCAACATCCAAATGATGAAGCTACTAGGCTTCCCTCAAAAACTTGCCTGTCAATGAATGGATAAACAAAATGTAGTATATTGACACAATGGAATACCGTCCAGGAATAAAAAGGAACAAAATATGGGTATGTGTTATAAACATGGATGAACCTTGCACACATTACACCAAGTGAAAAAAGCCAGACACAAAAGACCACATACAGTATGATTCCATTTATATGAAATGTCCAGAAAAGGCACAGACAAGCAGATTATAGACACAGAAAGCAGATTAATGGTTGTCTGGGGCTAAAGTGGGAACCGGGATTAAACGTAAAAGTTAGCGGGGTGATGGAATATTCTAAAACTGGATTGTGATAATGACCGCACAACAAAAAATAAATCAATGAACTGCACACTTACAATGACTGCATCTTATGGTACATGAATATATCTTGATAAAGCTGTTAACAACAACAACAACAAAAACTTGTCTGTACAAGTGGAAGAAAGAGTCTTGCTCCAAGGCAGAGAATGATCCGTTTAATAATTTTAAAGAACAAAGGAGGCAATGTAAAAGACCCCGTTACTCAACTGGAAAATAGTTGTTTAAAACAGCAAGCTAATATAATCATATACTGTTTTAAGAATTCACAGAAAGTGTTTCATTTTATAAATTTATTTATTTATTTATTTATTTATTTTTGGCTGTATTGGGACTTTGTTGCTGCGCGCGGGCTTTCCTCTAGTTGTGGCGAGCGGGGGCTACTCTTCGTTGTGGTGCGCAGGCTTCTCATTGCGGTGGCTTCTCTTGTTGCAGAGCACCGGCTCGGCACGTGGGCTTCAGTAATTGTGGCACTTGGGCTCAGTAGCTGTGGCACTCGGGCTTAGCGGCTCCGCGGCATGTGGGATCTTCATGGACCAGGGCTCGAACCCGTGTCCCCTGCACTGGCAGGCGGATTCTTAACTACTGCGCCACCAGGGAAGTCCGAAAGTGTTTCATTTTAATAAATAAGAGGAATTTATAAATTCACTTCCTCTAGAAAGCATAGTATCCAGCTATCTGGGCAGGTCCCATAAGATGAGGTAGTCCATTTGCAAATGGGTCAGTTACCACCTGAGCATATGAAGGGGTTCTTTAGGTTGTTTTTTGTTGTTGTTTTGTTTTTCAATAAATTTATTTATTTTATTTATTTATTTTTGGCTGCATTGGGTCTTCGTTGCTATGCACGGGCTTCTCATTGTGGTGGCTTCTCTTGTTGCGGAGCACAGGCTCTAGGCGCACTGGCTTCAGTAGTTGTGGTGCGTGGGCTCAGTAGTTGTGGCTCGTGGGCTCTAGAGCGCAGGCTCAGTAGTTGTGGCGCACAGGCTTAGTTGCTCCGCGGCATGTGGCATCTTCCCAGACCAGGGCTCGAACCCATGTCCCCTGCATTGGTAGGTGGATTCCTAACCACTGAGCTACCAAGGAAGCCCTTGGTTGTTTTTTAAAAAGCCAGAATATTGGGTAAATATCTAGAAACTAGGTTAATTCTCCTACTTTCTACATAAGAAGCTGTTTTTTGTTTTGATGACTGTTTGTTCCATGGTGACAGAGCAAAAGAGGCTGCCTTCTTCCCTATGCCCACAAGCCACAGAGGGAAGAAGTGGTAACTAGCTTTCAAAATAGACCCTCCTATGCACAGAATATTCCTCAACAGTGTAACTGTGCTAACACAATCCCCACGGGGTCCCCTCTGCACTGCTGTTCCTACCAGCAGCCTGCTTCTCCCTGCTGTCCCTTTATGAGCTCTTTACTCCCTGGCCTCACTCTTCACTGTTCCTCAATCGGATTCTTTATGTTCACTTCTGAGACTCAAAAGCTATTGACAAGGAATTCAGTTTCTGGAATTATTTTTCCAGATCTTGTACGTCCTTCTGGAGCTACCAAATAACCTCTTCCACACTGCCTCCTCCTAGAAGGTTTGTCTGATGGTGCAGTTTGACCCCAAACACATTAGGAATGCTAGATCTGGAGAAGTTTCCTTGTAGGGCGTTCAAGACCAGGCGGTACTCCTCTACCACAACCAGACCCAAGTGAATAAAAAATATCATTCGGGATATGATAGTATACATTTCACAGGAAAAAACAACAACAACAAAACCTGCCATCCCAAATACAAGCTCAAAACGCCAAAACCTCCCACGGCCAACCGGCCCCTCATGAGGCACAACAGGGGTTAGGGAGGCAAGACAGAGCAGCTGGGACAGAAGAAAGAAGCCCGGCGCCTGGACTGGTCTAGACTGGTCGGGGCTAAGTGGAGAACTGCTCTGGAGACAGTGAGGACCTCCCTGGACACCACAGTATCCCCCGACGCTGACAGCCCCTCGCAGCCCCTTCCCGGGGAGCTGCTCCGCCCACGGCCCATGTGGCCAAGTTTAGTGAACAGCGCAACACAGCAGGGTCCTCAGCACCACTCACACCAGCCACGTGGCTGACAGGGCTCCCTCGGCTTCCTCTTTTCACCCACGGCTCAGGCCAAAAGCCTCAGGGTCCCTGCTGATTCTTTCCTTACATCCCCTAGGTCCGATCCACCGGCAAGCCCAAAGCCGCCCTGCATCCACGCACTTCTCACCACCTCCGAGGCTGCCCCCACTCTGGGACCCATGTGCGCTCCCCTTGCCCTCCATCCCCTAATCCCCACTGAGCAGCCTCAACAAGCCAACTCCCCAGAGCAATGAGCAAATATCCTGACCTCTTACCACCCACCAAGGCCCCTTCCCTCCTCTTCTCCTACCACTCACCCTGCCCTCAATGTTCTAGCCACGCTGGCCTTCTTCCTAGCCCCGGAATGTGCCAAATTCATTCCACCTTGGGCCTCTGCCTCAGGCTCTTCCACCGCCTGGAATGACTACCCACGTCTGGTTCCCACTCGCCACTCAGGTTTCAGTTCAACCTGAAATGTCACCTCGTCAGAACACTTCTCCGACCCGCGGAGATACGGTGTCCCCCACCCTGCCCACCCCCATCACTTTCCATCTCCCAGCGTGTTTTATGTTCTTTATTGCAGTAACGATATAAACCTGATTTGCACACTGAATCCCCCAACTGACAACAAACTCCATGATTTTACAATACCTGTAAGTCAGGTCATTGTGCCGTACACCATAAATGTGTACAGGGCTGTATGTCACCTATATCTCAATAAAACTGAAAGGAAAAAAGAATATAAATGCCATGAAAGCAGATGACTAATCGGTCCTGTTTACTACTGTACCCTGAAGGGCTAGAACAGTGCCTGGCACACAAGAGAGGCCTGATTAATACTTCTGGAAGGAAAGGGCATCCTGTCCAAAGGCCATGGCTCGACTCATGCTCTAGGGTCCCTGAGGTGCTGCTCAGAGAGGGAGGGCGCTGCTGGTCTCCTTCTCAAGTACCTGAATTGGAGACGATGGACTAATTTAATTAGACAATTGGCAAAGAGCACTGACAGTAATGGGAAGCTTTAAGCAGGTCTGTGTGCGAAACACAGGCCACGGGCGAGCTCCAGTCAGGCAGACGCAGAAGCTCCCAGAAGCAAGAGCTTGGAAGCAGAGAAGAGCAGGACAGCAGGTGAGAGCGCCAGCTGGAAGCAGAAGATCCCAAAGAAAAGCAGAGCCTGAGAGAGGAGCTGAGTCACTTGATGGGGGTGAACCTTAAGGGAAGGGCAAGCTCCCCCTGCCGAAGGCCCACAGTGCCCTGGGACCCAGCTCCAGTGTGCACTGAAGCCCGGCAGTCCTGGTAACCCTGGAGGCTCACGGGAGTACCAGCACCCTTCCTGACCCCTGCACTAAACCCCCATCACACACGCTAGCACCAGAGGGTCCCTGATCCACGCGGCCAAAAGGGCTCTGCCTAAAACTCAAGCCCTGTGGCCTGGAATTCTAACCACAGACAGAATTCCAACAAGATAGAAAATACCTAAGATATTTGCTGTCTGAACTGCACATTTTATACCGAAGAAGTAACTCAATTCTGGGGAACAGGAGCTCACACTCTGAATTTTTCATCAGCCATATAAGAATCCTTAAAGATAAGTACTATTAACTTTCTACAATACCCTACTCTAGGAACTGTGCTACGGAACCATGATAAGACCACTTTACAGACTTTCTTTTCTATCGAGGGCCCTCCTATCACTAGATCCCCTGAAGTGGTGCCTAATACAGTCAGCACAGCTTGACATAACTGCAGGGTGGGCTGCTATGCTCTCCTGTGGGGGAAGAAGCCTTAAGAAAGACTTTTATACTTGTGTTATGTGCTTAAAAACATCATCTCAAGAAACTTTGAGACCAGTCTGTATTAGTTTCCTATTGCTGCTGTAACAAATGACCACAAAATGAGTGGCTTAGAACAACACAAATTTACTGTCTTACAGTTCTGGAGGTCAGAAGTCTGAAACGGGTCTCTGGGGCTAAAATCAATATGTCAGCAGCACTGGGTCCCGTCTGAGGACTCCGGGGGAGAATCTGTTTCCTTGCCTTTTCAAGCTTCTAAAGGTTGCCCATATTCCTTAGCTCATGGCCCCTTCCTCCATCTTCCAAGTCAGCAACATCAGGCCAAGTCCTTCTCCCGCTGCTCCCTCTCTGGTTCTCTTCTGCTTTCCTCGTCTACTTTTAAGGACGCTTGTGATTGGTTACACTGGGCCCACCCACATAATCCAAAATAATCTCCCCACTTTGAAGGCAGCTGATCAGCAACCCTAGTTCCTCTTTGCCATGTAACCTAACATATTCACAGGCCCCGGGGATTAGGATGTGGACGTCTTGAGGGGCCACTCATCTGCCTACAGCCCCAGTCCGTGTGGGTCACAACACAAACACTACCCAGCAAAACAACACCTCGTTGTCCCACTCCACACCAACACCCCTAAAGCACCGTTCCACAGAGGGTGTATTTGTCTTTGCAGAGCTGAAGATAAACAAGGTTCACCAGAGGCAAGTTTCTGATGTTGGCCGCTTAGGCCCCTGAGCTTCCCTTTTCAATTCCATATATAGTTCTTAGCCACCCAGTACATGCCAGACAACTGTTAGGCTCCGTGGGAAAGTCAAAGGTGAAGAGAGCAGGAGTCTTGGGAAGTCAGGTCTATGGAAGAATACCACACAGAACCAATAAGGTTGTAGATTTGCAGAGGACTGTGGCATTCACTCCCTTCGAGAAAGCCGGCAGGGCCACAGTCTCGAAGGAAGGGCAGGATTTTACCAGTGGGGAAGGGCAGCCCGAGGAAGGGCATGGAGCTGCCTAGGGGCATTTGTTTTCCCCACCTTGGTTTCTCCCGCCTTACATTCCTAGAGGAACTGGCACTTTCACCTCCTCTCTTACAGAACTGCAGGCTTCTGTGAGCAGATGAGGGAGGTGACTTTTCAACTCCTTTTCAGCTCCCAGAGACACCGCCTTGGACAAACTGCCTCACCTCCCAGCAACAGGGCAAATTAACTTCTGTGCTCAGGTTTTCTTTCCTTTTTTTTTTTTTTTTTTTTGGTAAGTTTTAAAAATAGGAATTCCATCATCACCTGCCTGAGAAGGTTATTGTGACTTAGGACAACGCAGAGACCCCAGGAGGGCGGTAGTTGCTCAGCTGGTGCGAATTTTCTTCCCTCCTCCCACCCTAGCAGATGAACTCCCTCCACCCTCCCCTCCAACCCCTTTCCCCGGGCTCTTCCCAATTTGATCACCCTTCTTCGCCCTTCCATCAGGACGGCAATCAGCCATTCAGCCTCTACAGAAAAAGGAAATTTGGTCCTGGACTACCAACAAGGAGAAGATAGGCAAAAGGAACTCTGGGGCTTCCTGCATGATTTTTGACAGTTAACATGGGGAAGGGGAGATAGGTATGAAACCCCAATGTCAGGGGAAACTGTCCACACTGATCCCGATTATGCAAACGCGCACACACACACACGCACGCGCACACACACACACACACACACACACACACACACACTGGCTTCGGCACCCTGCTTGGTGCTGCCGTTGGACCTGGTTCACGTTGTTTATCATAGCCCTTGCTAACTGTTTTACAACTGTCTGTTTATCTGTCCCCCACCCCAGGTTTGTGAGTTCCTGGAGGACAGAGACGGCCTTTTCTCATCTCTGCAGCCCGCACTCCCATCTCAGTGCGGCCCTTTAATGGACACCATATTATGATTAAAGACCAAAGAAAGCGCAAGAGAAGAGAAACTGCTTCTCTTCAGCATGGTTGCAGAAGAATAAAACTAATTTAGTCATTTGTGTAAATGGTTCCCACTTACAGCTAGTTATCGCACCTAGGATTAGAAAGTTCCTCTATGGAAAACTTAAAACTTGAAGGACGAGATGCGCTAAACCTTTAATACTTGGGGATCAGGAACAGAGGGTTGCTTTACATACATATACAGGGTTACATTCTAGAAACTTGTATCCCAAGGCTATCTTACAGGTCCAAATTAAAAGGTCTCCTCAAATATCCACTGGAGCAGAAATCCACTGTCCAGAAAGCTACAGCTTATCTTTAAATACATAAAAGGACTCTCTCTCCCCCCGCCCCCCAGACATTCACACCAAGGCTCCCTAACAAAGAGTTACATAAAAAGAGAAGCGATGGGCTTCCCTCGTGGTGCAGTGGTTGGGAGTCCACCTGACATTGCAAGGGACATGGGTTCGAGCCCTGGTCCGGGAGGATCCCACATGCCGCAGAATAACTGGGCCCGTGAGCCACAACTACTGAGCCTGCTCTCTAGAGCCCATGGGCCACAACTGCTGAGCCAACACTCTAGAGCCCGCGAGCCACAACTACTGAAGCCCGCGCGCCACAACTACTGAAGTCCACATGCCTAGAGCCCGTGCTCCGCAGCAGGAGAGGCCACCGCAATGAGAGGCCCGCGCACCACAATGAAGAGTGGGCCCCTCTGGCCGCAACTAGAGAAAGCCTGTGCGCAGCAACGAAGACCCAACGCAGCCAAAAATAACGTACATTTAAAAAAAGAGAGAGAGAGAGAAGCGAAACCAAAACCAACCACAAAAAGCTATCTACTAGATGTGTTCAGAATCCACGTGGGCGATTTACATGTGTGACATTCCTCACAGTGTTAAGAGGGCAAGGACCATGAACTATGTTCTAGAGTGCACAGCTCCTTTGTGGGGCCTTAGAAAGTATGGACAAACCAAGAATGCATCCATTTAGCATTTGTCAGGCAGGCATTTGAAAGCCACACTAAAGACCCCAGTCAGATACGTTATTTCCCTCAGTTTACAGATGAGAAACTTGGGCTCCTAATAAATGTCAGCTGAATGAGGATGCAGAATGGATTCAGCCCATTAAACCTCCTCTTGCCTCTTATTTGTCAGGTACTAGACACATCCACAGACATTATCTCAGTTAATCCTCACTTCCACCCTGCAGCGGAGCTTTATCCTCCCCATTTTACAGTGGCAGACAGGAAGCCTTAGAGAAGGTAAGCCATGAACTTCTAAGCTCTGCCTTGGGGAGAGGCGACTTCTTCCCCTCCCAAACGTCCCAGTAATTGAACACACACTGTGGGACCAAGGCAAGATGTTTCACTACAGGGCTTCTTAGCATCACAGTGTGGGAAGGACAGGGATGCCAGCTGCATGAAGCTGGAATCCATCCGCACTGTCACTTGCCCAGGTGGACCACGGGGCACATTCACAACCTAGTCCCAACTCCTCAAAGACCCTATTCCCCCACCTGAAGTCAGTCTTGCCAAAGATCCTTCAGGAGTGCATGTTCAGGAACAGATCATATTCAGAGTCCCTAGGCCACTTCACACGACTGGGGAAAAAACAACCACAACTTCCCCTGCACTTAGTTCCTCCCCCAAAGAGCTGTTGAGCCTCATCTGGAAACAGCTGGGAGGCAGCAGTTAACAGGAAACCAACCAAAAAAAAAGCACAGAGTGTACCAGGGAGAGTTAGGCGGCTAGAACGAAGAGGCCAGGGGACAGACAGGAAGTTGAAGTTAGAAAGAGCCTAGGCCACAAACAGTTAGACAGAAGAGGAGGCCCAGCTGGCCTTCCTCTCAGCCCCAGGAGCAGAAAACCTGGAAACCAGCGGTGAAGGCTCACACCGCACTGAAAGGGAAGTCAGGCCACCTCTGGGGTTGACTCTTCTCTCCTCCCTGCCCCCCATATCTCAACCCCCCTTCTCTGAAAGCCAGCTAGTGGTCGTGCAGGACAGCTGAGGTCAGAAACTCACATCTGTTCTCATGCTGCTTTCTGGGCCAGAGGCTACAGCCCAGACAACTGGTTTCGAGTCACTCCTCTGTCAATCTGTACCCGGGTTCCACACTGCCAACTAAACTCTGGGGCCATCCAAACGAGCCCCAGGCGGAGACACAAAGAGCATCTTCATGAGCAATTACTAGGTGGACACATCTCAGGGAGCTGCAGTGGCAGGACTCTACATGGGGAATGACAGCAAAGCAGGAGAGCCAAAGGGGCTGGCGGTCTTGAAGAACCAGGTGAGCCTCAAACCAAACTAAGGGTGCATTTTGCCACCAAGAAAGTTAAATGAGCAATGGACAGCTGCCAAAATATTCTTGAAAGAAGTGAAAAAAAAATACCATTACTAAAATTCTTTGGTGTTATTTAATAATAAGCCTTTAGGTTATCCAAACGGAGGGCAAAGCGGGGAGACTGGTTTATTTTTCCTTTAGCAGAGCTTAGGTGAGTGCTTTCGAGCCCATGCCCCCTGCTACGCAAGCAACCATTCTCTCTTTGTATGCGGAGAAGTTTATATTAAAATAAAGAAGAGGATTAAGTTCGCTTAATAAAGCACATTCCTGTCTTTCACCCCCAATTTTGTTTGAAAGGGCTCTCTCACACTGTAGCATATGCTACAATCTAGTTGCGTTTGATTCCAATGAAGTGCTCAAAACTTGAGACTGGGTAAGCAGGGCTAAACGAGGGCAGAGGGCTGCAATCTCAATGCCGTTTGGTTTTTTTTTAAAAAAAAAAAAAAAAAAAACAGAACATCTTCACAGGCTCAGTGCCAGCTCAAACTGGCAAGACCAGAGAATCAGAGCAGAGCCTAACCAATGTGCCACGCAAGGGGGGTTGGAGGAGAGCTCTGGGTAATGTAATGCAGCCATGTGGCAAACAAACCATCAGGGAAGCCTTCAAGAGAGGAAATGGGGGCGGGAAGAGTGGGGTGCGTTTCAGGAACATAACAAAGGAACAAGTTGACTAATCATTTATTCCAGAGGGGAAAATGCCACCCAGAGCCATGTATATCTAGTGTTTCAACTTCAGGTAAATGTGTACCTTGGATATATTTGGGGTTCCCTACTCTCCAAAAACAGGGGGGAGGGTGAGGGTAACGTTCCTACTCTTCTTTACACTGCTTCTGGAGTCTCCAAGGAAACTTTCCCTGCGCTGCCTGCAGACTAGACCTGAGACAACCCCAGCCAGTCCAGTTACTACTGCAGTAACCTCCACTCTGCGGAGATCCTATCAAGAGCTTTGGGCAGGGCTGGGCTGCTCTGTACTGCAGCTAGTCCACAGAAGTTCTGTTGCTGAGGCAGAAATTATCGGAAGCAAATACCTAAGAAACACACCGAGAAAGGGAGAGTGGAAGGCCACGTTAACCCATGAGGACCACGCATTTCTGTGACTTAGAAAAAAGGGATCTCCGCCTAGAGCCGGAGCCACAGGTCAGGATGGTGCCTGGGATGCCTGCCCTAAACACTGACATCTCCATATAACGTTTCAGAGCCAGCCAAAGAACCCTCCAACTTGCCAGGAGGATAGCCTGCACCTCCAAGAGCTGTGGCTCCAAGTCTTCCTAGGAGGCAGCCAGGGCCCCTCCGAAGTTGGGGGAGGGCTTCCCAATAAAGGGGATGTGAGAGGATCCAGCCTCCCTCTGCTGGGGCAATAAGAAAAGGAGCTCACACTCTTCTGGAGCAACTAATTATGTGCCAGGTACTGGAATAAGCACTTTACCTGCTGTTCCATCCCCACAGCAGCCAATGGAGGCAGACACTACTGTCATCCCCTCTTTATAACGGAGGAAACAGGCTCAGAAATTTGACTCAACCATTAAATACTGGAACCAGCGACTTTAAGCCACCCTGGACAGGTGGTCCTAACCACTACTGGCAATTGCTGGAAACACACAAAGCTTTTGGGGGAAGGGTGGATAAAGTCGGGTAACACAAGGTACAGCCTGTATTTACACCTTTTTCTTACCCGAAATCGGTGGCCTCGGAATTGGAGGTGAGGGCCTGCATGGGGAACGTGAAGCCGGAAGAACCCAAGCCCTGCTGACAGGGAAGAGGCCAGGAACGCCCGCCCCTCTCGCTTCCACTAGGGACCCCAGACCCATAAACCCTCCCGAAGAGGGAAGACCCAAAGGGAATGCCTGAAGCCAAGAGATCCCCGGGCGGCCCAGCCCTCCACGCTTGTTTTGTCAAAGGGAGCTCCGCTCGAGAGGTGGGGCCGGCCGGGTCCTACCTGTAGGCCAGGGTCATGCACTCGAAGAGCTTGGTGAGCGAGGCGTCGATGGACAGGTGGCAGGAGCTGGTCTTGCCGAAGCTGTAGGTCTGGCACGTCTGCTTGTTGACCGTGTCGAAATCGTAGCCCTTCTTGGGCGGGTGCTCGCGGTGCGGCGACGACACCATGAAGTGGCCGCTGTGGATGATCTGCTGGCGGCGCGGAGGCTCTTCGCTGCCCGACCCGGCCTTGGGCGGCAGTGGCGCGGCGCTCGCGTGGCCCCGGGCCGGGGTGGCCGCGCCGGAGGCGGGCGGCGGAGACGGCTCATCCGTGTCCGAGTCGTCGTCGTCCTCGGGCACCTGGGGCTTGAGCAGCACCGCGCGGCCCCGGCTGCGGGGCCGGCGCGGGGAGCACATGAAGACGTCGGCGGCCATGGGGGGGCCCGGCCGGGGGCATCCCCCGGAGCCCGGGGCGACGCGGGCGAGGAAACGTGACGGGGCGCCGGCCCGGCCCGCGCGCCGACTGTCCGCGAGCGCGCGGCGGGGCGGGAGGGGGAGGGCACGGGCCGTCAGGGCCGCCTCGGCGCCGGCCCCGGCGTGACGTCACCGGCGCGTCTCGGCCAATCGGGCGCCCGCTTCGGCCTCTTAAAGGCGCAGGGGAACCTTTCCGTGTCTGGGCGGACAAAAACGGGGGGCAGGGGTAGGCGGAGGCCACGCCTCCAGGCCCCGCCCCTCGCCACCCCCTTCCCTCCGGGGTGCTGCGGGACTTGGTAACCGGGCGGTGCCACTCTCCGGTGTCTTGGCCTAGGAGAGGCGTTGGCCGAGCGGGCCGTGCCGATCCCGCCCCACGCTCCGGGGAATCGTTCTGCTGCCTCGCCGCAGGCCGGGCGGGCGCTCCACGTGGTGGGTGGGGGTGGCGCTCCTTCCGTCTCCCAGGCCCTGCAGGGCCCGGAACTGTGGCTCTTCACAGATGTTGCTGGGCGCTGTGGGTTTTGTCCCCATTTTACTGATAAAACCGAGTCGCTGAATACCAAAGGGGTTTTTCTAACGCGAAATCAAGCTTCACCGGACTTCCCTGGTGGCGCAGTGGTTAAGAACTCGCCTGCCAATGCAGGGCACACGGGTTCGAGCCTTGGTCTGGGAAGATACCGTATGACGCGAAGCAACCAAGCCCGCGAGCCACAACTACTGAGCCCACGTGCCACAACTACTGAAGCCTGGGCGCCTAGAGCCTGTGCTCTGCAGCAAGAAAAGCCGCTGCTTGCCGCAACTAGAGAAAGCCCACGCTCAGCAACGAAGACCCAACGAGCAACCAAAAATTAATTAATTAAAAAAGAAAGAAAGATCACTAACGCTTCTCACCTCCACAAAGGTGGAACCTGCCTTTTTAGTCAACCTTACTTAAGGCACTTTCCCAGGGCATCGCAACTAGTACGTGACAGAGCCACTAAAACTCAAAATACTGTCATTATTGCTAAGATCTTAAATTTGGAGGGCGAACCAGCCCCTAAACAATTCCAATTCTGAGCCACAGTTGTCTTCTCTGACAAGTGGGGAATGATTGCTATGTCTCAGAAAGTTGTGACAGTTAAAAAATGACTATAAAGTACTTAACACAGTGCCTAGCAAAGAATGAGCACTGTGTATTAAATGGACTACGGACTGAAGAGACTGAAGCAGCCAGACCAGAGGCACCTAGAAATTGCCAATACTCAATCACTTTTGACTATAGAAACAGCAATTTCATATGGTCCAACCTAAGAGTTGACATTTATAGAAAGCTGTCAAGGGGCTCAATGCCAGCCTGGGGTGGGGGCCACGTAGGGACAGTAGGGGATGACAGGGCAGCAAGAGGGCCAGTGATGTCCCTGGGGCAGGAGCTCCCACTCTAGTCTCAGCAGGGCCTCCGGTGTCCTCTGCTGCTGCTCCTGTGCTCTGCTTTGAAGCCAGTTTCACTTCCAGATTCGGGTGGAGGCTGAGCTCCCTCCCTCGCCTTCCTCCTGACAAGGGCCTCCTAAAGGGGAGCGTGTTGGGACAAATGTCTCTTACCAAAGTGGCTGCACTAACTCCTTCCCTGGATATCTCCAAGGAGGGATAGGCCAGATGGACTGGCAGCTGGTGTGAGTTTGAGGGTCTCCCCACTTGCCCAAACCACTGCTCCCAACTCTGGCTGCAAACGTCTGAAAGTCCACCCTTTGAGTTGCCTTCCTTTATTCGAAGACTTTTCTCCTTGGTAAACGCTTAAATGCCCAGCCACATTTGATAGAGCGATTCCACCTCTATGATTTTATCCTAAGGCTGTGGGTACAAGGATGGCGAATACAGCATCATTTGTAAAGAGTGGGCATTAGAAACATAATGTCTAACAAGAGGGAATTCATTGAATATATTATAGTCCCCAATATAACAAAACATTGCATTTTAAATTATGCAAATATATATTTATTGACATGGACAGATGTCCATAATATGTTGTTGGGTGGAAAAAGAACTTTTAAAAAGTTAGCCGTGGGGATTCTCTGGCAGTCCAGTGGTTAGGACTCCGCACTTCCACCACAGGGGGCATGGGTTGGATCCCTGGTTGGGAAACTAGGATCCTGCAAGCCACACAGCACAGCCAAAAAAAAAAAAAAGTTAACAGTAGCTTGATATAATTTTTTTTTAATATTTATTTATTTATTTATTTGGCTGAGCCAGGTCTTAGTTGCGGCACGTGGGATATTCATCGTGGCACAGGGGATCTTTAGTTGTGCATGCGGGATCTAGTTCCCCAACCGGGGATCGAACCCGGGCCCCCTGCATTGGGAGTGCGGAGCCTTAGCCACTGCACCTCCAGGGAAGTCCCCAGTTTTTTAAAATTCATAAATTTATGTGTGTATGTCAGAAGTGCACCATAATGTTAACACTGGTTATCTCTGGGGGTTGGGGGGTGACTATTTTCTAATTCCCAAAAGAGACAATTATTACTTGTATACCCTTTTTCTTTGCAGGGCACTCTTTGTTTCTCTTTGGTTTCTTAACACAAAAGGCATTTATGTGGAAGGATACATACTTTTATTTTAAAAGAAATTTTTTTAAGGCCACACTGATCGGCATGTGGGATCTTAGTTCCCTGACCAGGGATCGAACCCGCGCCCCCTGCGGTGGAAGCGTGGAGTCTTAACCATTGGATCACCAGGGAAGTCGCAAGGATATATATTAATACTTTAAAAATATATATAAATAAATATCAATTTCCTGGGAGGAGATAAACTCTTAAAGCTGAAGTTGCAAACTGGCAACGTATAGGCCATATTCCGTGCACACACATGCTTTGTTTAATCCTCACCATAAATTCCTAAAGATTGTATTAGAAGAGAAGCAAGACTTGAGGAAAAGCAGTTAAAAATTCAGTTAAAAGCAGAGGACCACCAAGAGTGAGACCTGGAGGTTGCTCCAGGCTCACAAATCAATGGCTAGAAAGAGGTCTCAAGGGCAGTTTTCTGAAAAATATAGAAGAGTTTGCAGATGACTGCCCGCCCCCACTGAGTAGTGGGCAGCAACAGCAAGTGCCCAGGGGGACACGCAGGGCAGTGCCCCAGGGGAGCCAACAGCTCCCATGAAGGACAAAGAGCTTCCACACCCGACAAACCATAAGAACAGAGAATCTCATAGGACAACCATCTTCTCCCCCAAAATCAGAAGCAGCACTCCATGGTAATCAAACCAGCAAACAGGCAAATAAGAATTCCCAAATACAGGGAATTCCCTGACGGTCCAGCGGTTAGGACTCTGCACTTTCACTGTCAAGGAGGCAGGTTCAACCCCTGGTCGGGGAACCAAGATCTCGCAAGCTTCACGGTGCAGGGGGAAAAAAAAAAAAAGTCCCCAATACAAAGTATTACAGACCAGCAAAAGTCAGCAAACAATTAAGGAAAGCCAACACTCTGGAAGAAAGCTACCTGAGAACTAACAAGTTAAAGGATAAAGTTAACAGAACAAACAGAAGACTTTATAATAATTAATAGCCCTAGAAAGAATGTAGAAGATTCTGCACACATTAAGCAACAACCCATTATGAAAAAGAAGCAAATGGAGGTCCTGGAAAACGATGAATACAAAATTATGATTTTTAAAAAATGCCAGGTTGACTAGCAAAATGAATAAGTCTGGAAAACACAGTCATAAACTGAAAGATTAATCTGAGAATTTCTCCCAGAAAACTGCCAAAAGGACAAAGGGAAGTTAAGTGACGTGGAGGATTCTTCCAACAAAAGTTCCAGCAGCTGCCTGATAGTTCCAGAAAGGAAGAAGTAAAAATGAGAGGAAAAATTGGAGAAAGGAAATAATTAAAGCAGCAATAAAAGAAAATTTCCCAGTGCTAAAAAAGCAAACCTTCTGCATGGGTCAGCATAGGCTGATTGTGCTCTGATAAGAAACCACACCCAAATCTCAAAGGCTTAAAACCACTAAGGCGTGCTTCTGATTTAAGCTACCTGTCTATTGGCTACATGTCCATCACAGGGTGGCAGTGCGCTCTGCTGGTCAGAGTCACTCCCAGACTCTGTTGCCCATCACTGTGGCACGGCGAGAGAGAGCTCAATGGGGTCAACTAAATGGTCTGAGCCAGAAGTGATGCGTACTCGCAACTCACCAGCCAGAACTGATCACATGGCCCCACCCAAGCAGATAGTACAACCTCATCATGAGACCAGAAAACAGATAGCCAGAAATATCTGGTGAACAGCACTGATGACCGATGATGACTATACTTTTGGATTTCAAACGCTTCCATAAATACAATACTCTAGATGACTCTCAAAAGCATTATGCCAAGTAGAAGAAGCCAGACCTAAAAAGCCATATATTGTTTGACTTGATTTATATGACATCTGGAAAAGGCAAAATGATAGGAACAGAAACCAGATTATTGCCTGCCAGGAGCTGGAGGGGTAGGAACTAACTACAAAGAAGAACAAGGGAACTATTTGGGGTGATGAAAATAGCTCTTGATTATGGTGGTGGTTACATGACTGTGTAAGTTTCTCAAAATCCATGGAAGTTTATGCCTGAAAAGGGTGAAGTTTACTTATGTAAATTATACCTCAATAAATCTTGGAGGATACAGGTTCAATCGCCTTTTCATGTGTAGTCCATGTTTGAAAGAATTACTGGAGGTTGTTCTCCAGCAAAACAAAAATTCAAGTAAGAGAAAGATATGGGACACAAGAAACAGCTCAGAGCAAAAAAATAAACTTAAAACTGAATTTTTAAAATTATGATTTTTAAGGTTTTTTTAAATAAAATAACGTTTAAAAATTTAAATCATGTTAGATGGCTTATTAAAAAACTCCCTGCAGGGCTTCCCTGGTGGCGCAGTGGTTGAGAGTCCACCTGCCGATGCAGGGGACATGGGTTTGCTCCTCGGTCTGGGAAGATCCTGCATGCCGCGGAGTGGCTGGGCCCGTGAGCCATGGCCGCTGAGCCTGCGCGTCCGGAGCCTGTGCTCCGCAATGGGAGAGGCCACAACAGTGAGAGGCCCGAGTACCGCAAAAAAAACCACAAAAAAACAAAAAACAACTCCCTGCACGCCTCTGTGCCTACTGCCTCTGATTCTGGAGCTTCTCTGATTTAATTTCTCCAGATGCTAAACCTCCTGTCTACAGCAGAACGGAGAGAGGGGCAGTCAGCAGAGACTGTGCAAGATGGGGGTGTGTGCAGGTTGCAGAGGGTTCGGGGGTGGAGGTCTGACTATCTCACATACAGACTTTCAGCCAAACCCCATTTTCAGTCCCTTGCTTTCTGCAGTCCTGGGGCTTTCTGGGATTCTCGGCAAGGACTGGCCTGCTTCTCTTTGAGATCTACTTCTGCAGCACTTGGGTCTGGTCTTCCTCCACCTCGCAAAGTTCATTTCCATTCCTCCACCCTCCTGTCCACTTTTGTATATGGTGGTTTGGGGCTCCAGATGTTGCCTTGTTTCACTAACTATGGATTTTCTGCTTCTGTATCTGGGTTTCTTGTACTTTGTGGGTGATTTTGGAGGAAAAGAAAGGGATGAACATGCCTTTACAAGAGTAAAAACTAATATCCAAACAAGTTTTTTATTTGCTAACATTATAAAATCATGGGACTTCCCTGGTGGTCCAGTGGATAAGACTCTGCGCTCCCAATGCAGGGGACGCAGGTTTGATCCCTGATTAGGGAACTAAGATGCCACATGCCGCATGCCACACGACGCGGACAAAAAAAAAAAAAAAATCATGACACTTCATATAAATGTGAGGGTGTTAGGATTTTCTTGAACTATCAGAAGATCTGACAACACTGGGCTCTTACTATTTCCACATGGTAGAAACTGGAGCTAAGGAGGGACAGTTCCCTTTACACACAGCATAGCTCTCCAGTTTTCCACAGTCCCCACCACTCCCTGTCATCCCAGTGAGTTTTGCTATTTACATTACCTGCCTGGTTCCAGTAGGCATTTGAGTTTGAAATCTCTGCTAAACCTTATTATTAGCTCTGTGCCCCTCAGTGGAAAAAAGTTAAGTGGAAACCTTTCCTGCTGTGTCTGTGGGAGAGAGAAGACAGCCACAGGAGAAGGTGAAGGTTACAGAAGGGAGAGGGCACTAGGGATCAGACCGAAGGCAAGGAAGTTAAGAAGGTGAGACAGCTCTGGGGACAAAACTTTCACAATCTGGGACTAATTAATACCTACTTCTCCGGGTTATCGTGAGGATTGAGTGAGTTAATATACGTATATGTAAAGAGCTTCAAGAGTGCCCGGCACACAGTAGGCGGCGCTATGTTGGCTATTATTATTCTTGTCTTGTTTTGTTGGGGTATAATTTACACAAATTTCTCTCTTTTTTTATGTACAGTTCCACAAATTTTGACAAACATATACCATCGTGTAATCAGCACGACAATCAAGATGTGGAATAAAAATAATAATAATAATAATAATAATGATGGGACTTCCCTGGCACAAGTTCGATCCCTGGTCAGGGAACTAAGATCCTGAATGCCATGTGGTGTGACCAAAAAAAAAAAAAGTGGAATAGTTCCCAACACTGTCTCACACACAAATTCCGTCTCACCCCTTTGCGGTCAACCCCTCTCCCCACCCCAGCCCCTGGCTACCACTGCTCTGCTTCTTGTCCCTATTGTTTTGCCCTTTCCAGAATGTCATATAAATGGAATCATTCAGTAAGCAGCCTTGAGTCTGGTTTCTTTCACTTAGCATAACGCATCTGAGATGCTTTACTGTTGCCAAGGGTGTCTGTAGTTTATTCCTTTTGGTTGTTGAGTCTACCTTATGACTGTATCACAATTTATTTATCCACTCACCAGTGGAAGGCCAATTTAGTTGTCTCCAGTTTTTGGTGATTACGAAAACAGGCTTTTGTACATTTTAATTTCTCTTAGGTAAGTACCTAGGAGTTGGATGGCCAGGTTGTAGGGTAAGTTTAGGCTTAACTTTATAAGGATCTGCCAGATGATATTCCAGATGGCTGTACCATTTTACCATCCCAGCAGCAGTGGAGGAGAGTTCTCATTGCTCTGCATCGTCACCAGCACTTGGTATTCTGGTCTTTTCAGCTATTCTAGTGGGAGTATAATGGTATCTTGCTGTGGTTTTAATTTGCATTTCCCTAATAATTAATGATGTTCAGCATCTTTCATGTGCTCATTTGCCTTCCGTATATATATATTTTTAAATTTAATTTTATTTATGTTTGGTTGCGTTGGGTCTTCGTTGCAGCACGCGGGCTTTCTCTAGTTGCGGCAAGCGGGGGCCGCTCTTCCTTGCAGTGCACATGCTTCTCATGACAGTGGCTTCTCTTGTTGCAGAGCACAGGCTCTAGGTGCACGGGCTTCAGTAGTTGTGGCTTGCCGGCTTTAGAACTCAGGCTCAGTAGTCGTGGTGCACGGGCTTAGTTGCTCTGTGGCATGTGGGATCTTCCTGGACTAGGGATTGAACCCACGTCCCCTGCACTGGCAGGCAGATTCTTAACCACTGCGCCATCAGGGAAGTCCCCGTATATTTTCTGTGATGAAATGTCTATGCAAATATTTTGCTAGTTTTTGGGGGGCAGGGGTGAGAGCAGGGGGTTTGCTATTTTATTACTGAGTTTTGAGAGTTCTTCATATATTCTAGATACAAGTCCTTTATCAGATAAGCGTTTTGCAAAGATTATCTGCCAGTCCGTGTTTTTTCTTTTTCATTCTCTTAACAATGTCCTTAGCAGAGCGTAAGTTTTATATTTTGATGAAATCCAATTTATCAATTCTTTCTTTTATAGTTAGTCCTTTGATGTCATGTCTAAAAAAGCTTTGCCTAACCCAAGGTCACAAAGATCCTCTCATGTGTTTTCCTCTAGAATTTTTAGAGTGACATTTTGGTCTATGAGCCTTTTGGAGTGAATTTTGCAATAAGATGTAAGGAATGGGCTGAGAGTCACTCCTTTTGCACATGCACGTCCAACTCTTCCAGTGTCCATTGTTGAATATTTGCAGTGATTTCTTTTTTCTTCTTTTCTTTTCTTTCTTTTTTTCTTTTTCTTTTTATGGCTGTGCAGCATGTGGGATCTTAGTTCCCCAACCAAGGATGGAACCCGTGCCCCTGCAGTGGAAGTGTGGAGCCCTAACCACTGGACCACCGGGAATTCCTTGCAATGATTATTAACACTATCAGGATTCCTGTTCTGGGGGCAACAAGGGAGCACTCTGACCCCACACAACCCTCAAACCTATCAGCTGGGGCCTGCTGCCGTTCTCTGCCGGCAGAATAATTGGTCTCAGGTCACTTTACCTCCTCTCTTTCTTCCTGAAATCTCTTGCATAAAACAAATCATGAAAGGGCAGGGGGGGCCTAGCGGTCTGGCAACGTCCCTTTGAAAATAAACAAGTGCAGAAACTGAAAGGCAGCGGCCATCTCTGGGGACTACTTGGAGAAACAGTTTGGGGCCGGTGCATCCGCTGCGCGTGGCTCTCTGACCCCCGCCGGGCGCAGGTCGGATATAGCAAAGCCAAACAGGATCCCCACTGCTTCAGATGAAACCTCTGCGAGGGAGACCCCCGTGCCTTTGCAGGGAGAGGCCAGACTGGTGGGGAGTGACAAGAGTTCCACGGCTCAACAGCTCTGGACAGTTTGCACAGCCATTCTCACACCTCTAGGGAAAATCCAGGCACGGGGGTGAGTGCGGGGGGTGAAGAAATAGATGCCTGTGGGTTTGGGATTTTTTCTTTTTTGAGCTTTATTGAGGTGTAATTTACATCCCATAAACTTCACCAATTTTAAGTGTACAATTCAACGAGCTTTAATAAGTTGATACAGTTGTGTAATTATTCTCACAATTCAGTTGCCCCAAATCATTCCCTCCTGCCTCTTTGTGGTCAGTCTTTTGCTCCCAACCCCAAACAACTCAGCCTCTACCTTCTGTTTCCATAGTTTTGCTTTTTCTAGAAATTTCTTATAAATGGGATCTAACAGTTTGTAGTCACAGCGGGATTCCAAGCCAGAACCTAACAAGGAAGGCAGAGAGCCAGGACGGCAGGGACTCCTGTGCCGAGGGCTTTTCCTACCTGCTGTGTCACCTCACGGGCACCATGGTCTCTAACGTCAGTCTTCACATCTGCACAATGAGGCTAATTGGTCCCCCTCTCATGTTGAAGCCGGGGTGAAATGAGGTCCAATATCTTGCATATTCATAATACTCCATGGAGACTGGAAACAGGCCAAATGCCCATCAGCAGGAGTGTCATGACTCCAATGACATGCAACAATATGGATGAATCTCACAAACACCTTGTTGAGTGGAAGAAGCCAGACACAAAAGAGCACATTCTGGGGCTTCCCTGGTGGCGCAGTGGTTGAGAGTCCGCCTGCCGATGCAGAGGACACGGGTTCGTGCCCCGGTCCCGGAGGATCCCACACGCCGCGGAGCGGCTGAACCCGTGACCCATGGCCGCTGAGCCTGCGCGTCCGGAGCCTGTGCTGTGCTCTGCAATGGGAGAGGCCGCAGGGGTGAGAGGCCCGCGTACCGCAAAAAAAAAAAAAAAAAAAAAAAGAGCACATTCTGTACGATTCCATGAATAGAAAGTTCAGAAAATGTTAAAGTTTAGAAAACATCTGTGAAGAGAGACGTCGGGGTAGTGATTACCCTTCAAGGGGTAGTGACTAGAAGCGGTAGGAGGGGCCATCCAGGGGGTTAGTAATATTGTTTCTTGATCCAGGTGCTGGTTTTGCAGGTGTACTCAGTGAAAATTCATTGAGCTATGCCCTTTCATATCAATAAAAAATTCAGGAAAGTCTTGCTTGGTGCCTGGCACATAGTAGGTAATTATTAGTTATTATCATTAATACCATTATTATTATCATATTCTTTCAGCCACACAGTGTTTCAACAGGAAACTGTGGGCAAGTGCAGGGGTTGGCAGACTTTTTCTGCAAAGGGCCAGGTGGTAAATAGTTTCGACTCTGCAAGCCAGTCTCTGTAGCAACTACTCAATTCTGCTGTTGTATCATGAAAGCAGTTGGGGACAATATGTAAGTGAATGAGCATGGCTGTGTGCCAAAAAAACTTTATTTACAAAAACAGCTGGCAGGCCGGATCTGCTGACCCCTGGTCTAGTGGAAGACAGGCTGGGTTCCAAAGCCTTCTTTACTGAGTCCCTGCAGGACCTTTGTTCAGTCACTTCCCTGGCCTCAGTTTTCTTATCTGTATAATGGGGAGGCTGATCCCTGCTCTAAACTACTATCCAGGGTGACAAGGAGGTCAAATGAGCTCATGACTGAGAGAGCCCTGAGGGAGAAAAGCGGGATTTAAGAGTCTCTTGAGATTCTTTGATGCAAAGCAGATTGTTATCTCTGGCCAAGTCTAAAGAGATCAAGCCACTGACTCCAAGTCATCCAGTGCATCCACGGGCACCAGTGTACCCAGGGGTACCCCAGAGGGAGACAGGATCCACAGGCCTGGCCCCACATTCTGGTTCTTGCCTCCCAGAGGCCTTTCCCCCCCAGAGCCTGTGGAGGGAGAGCAATGGTAAAGGAGAGAGGCTGGAAAAATGAGTCCCCAGTGAGCTGTTCCTCTGAGACCTGGGCCTGAAGCTCCCTGCTTGGGCGTGTCTTACAGAGCAGCCAGTGCCTGCAGCAGGGATGTGTTGTCAAATCTCCAGCCCTTTGCTCAAGCCCTTCCCTCGACCAGGAATGTCTTCCCTTTTGCCTGTTTCCTGGTGGGCTTCTAGTCATCCCACAAGGCACCACTCAGGCTCTGGATCACATGGGGCGAGCTTGGTGGATAACTCCAGTGTCAATCATTTGGGGGAGAGGTGAGTCTTCAGGGAGCAAAGTGTAACTCAGAGCGCAAGCCCAAAGCAGCTGGGAGTGGGCGATTATGCCTGTCCCTGTGCTTCATTTTCTAGCAGCTGGGTTTCTGGAGTCTAGATGTGCCTGAGGATAATAACTACAATGGTAATAACAACAGCAGCTAACACTGAGATTTACTATGTGCCAGGGCTTGTCCTGAGCACTTTACATGTACTTATTAATTTACATGTATTAATCCTCACAGCAACCTGAGCAGGCACAATTATTCTTTCCATTTTACAGATGAGGAAGCTGGGGCCCAGATAGGTTAAGATACTTACCTGAGGTCACACAGCTCTGAAGTGCTGGAGTTCTGAGGATTCTAGAAGGGGCTGCTTCAGAAGTCCAAAACAGGTCCATGTTAGTCTCTGCTTATTTCCTTGTTTGTCATCAGCTGTGAAACTTCCGAGTTCTTCTCATATGGGAGCATTGAAAGGGCAAAGTTTGGAGGAAAGAGACACTCCCTCCAAGAAAATGACACCCAGTCAGGAGTCAGAGCTACCATCTTAGCAACCATCCCTCTTTCTGGATTTGTCCAGGAGACTCTCCAAGCCCTTGGGTGGAGGGGTGGGGGCTCAGGTGGGGAAAGGCCCAGTGAAAACTGACCTAAACTATCATGGGCATTTATTGGCTCACAAAATAGAAAAGTGCAGGAGGAGGGCTGGCTTCAGGGCTGGCTGGGTCCCAGGGCTCAAATGCTGCTCTCAGGAGGCTCACACTCACCATCTTTCAACACTCTCCTGTGTTGGCTTCATTCTCAGGCAGGCTTCTCCCCACCTTGGAGCGAAGGTGGCCCCAGCGGCTCCATTTAACAACTCCAGCCAACACTCTAGCAGAACTCTTTCCCAACAGTTCCCACAAAAATCCCAGGGCTGACTCTCATTGGGCCACTTTAGGTCATGTGATCATCCTTGACCCAATTGCTGTTGCCAGGGGGAGGGGCCTGGGTCACTTGGCCAGACTTGGGACTGAGAGTGGGTGAGAGGGACCCCTACTGGAAGAAGGGAATGCAACTGGCAAAGACAACCAGTGTCTACTATGAGCCTCTGGAGGAAAATATGCATTCCTCACCAGACAGGTGGGGGGGTAGACTTGGTCTTTAGGGATTACAATCCCTCCTCAGCCCAACCATGGACTTCTATGACACTTATCTTGGTCCAGTCTTGGACCTGGACTAGAGCTTTCTCTGCCTGCCTCCTCCCCAACCTGTCCCCACCCTACCTGGCTGCAGTGCTGACTGCCTTCACATCACCTGTGGGCACACGGGCCCTCTTGCCAACTCCTGACCTCCTGCTTGACCTACTGTCCAGTTCCATAGCTGCCCTGCCCCCATCTCCAGCCTGGCTTTTTCCAATCCATGCCATTCACTAGCAACACTGCCCCCAGTCCAGCAGAGCCCTGGCTCAGAAACCTCCAACCACTCCTTAGCGTCCACAAGGAAAAATGAGCTTCTTAGCTCCATGCCTGGATTTCCTCACCATCCCAGGAGCCTCCCTGATCCCTGCCATCAAAATGCACCTCCCCCCCAATTCCAAACTGTGCTGGGCATCCTAATGCACCAGCTTAACTGCCTAGAGAGAAAGGGTCAAGTTTGAGGCACTGCTGCCCAGGGCCCAATACACAGATGGCGCTCAACGAAGGCCTGTAAAGCCTAAATTTCCCGCCCTTGGGCACAACCGCTCCTTGAGGGAGATGAGAAGTCAGACACCTCCACAGAGACAGACAGGGAGCTGAGACAGAGAAGGTAAAGCAGAATGCCTGAGACAGAGACCCACGGGGGTAGAGACAAGAGTGGCAGAGCGAAGGGGGGAGATCCAGAGAGACAAGTCTGGAAGGAAGGGACCTTCATCCAGAGACCGAGACCCAGGGAACAGAGCACAGGAGCACCGGAGAGAGTAAAAGTGTGCCCGCTAAGGCACTTTTCTTTGTTGTTAAGCAAACAAGGCCCCTATAATTTGTGTTTTGTCAGGCTGAACTTTCTGTATCAGTTTATTTTGCTGAGCAACCAATCCCGGTAAAAACACTGGAACATGTTAAAAAGGAATGGGGTGGGGAAGAGAGTCAGACAAAACAAAAAGGAGAGAACACTTGCCTGCAGGTCGGTCAACGGTCAACATGGGTGACTTAGCACAGGCCTCCACTAGAACAATCGTCCCACCCCCAGGGCCCGGTTTCAGGTGCGAGAGTTGGAAGAGGAGAGACTGCACAGAGAAGAAAGGAAAAAGTCCACTGGGGGAGGGAGTCTGAGCTGAGTGGGAGAAAGGGCCTGAGTTGCTGGGGGTGGGCGGTGGGGTGCGGGAGAAGGGCCCTGGGGCAGCTCTGCCTCCAGCCTGACCACGAGTTAAGACAAGTCAAGACAAAGCTGCTTGTGAACTGACACCTCAGAGTCCCTGCCATGGGCCAGAGCCTCCCAAAGTCAGGGACGCAGCAAACTTGTGTCCTGGGCCAGGATCCAGGCTGGGGGGCCAAGCGTGGCTGTAATTTACACCGGGGCGCTGACTCGGCAAGAGGCTGTCTGCATAAGATGGCAAACAACACCCGCCCACAGCATCCAGCTGGTGCTTAATGATGGCAGCTATCACGACAGACCACAGGAGGCGGAGGCCACAGTGCCTGCGTGCAAGTCGTGTACAAAGTCAGGGCCACGTGGCCGTGCAGGAGACGCCAGCCGGTGGGGGACCTTCTCATCATCCACTGGATTTTATTTACTCTGTATCATGATGCTACAAAAATCGCATCGTGTTCATGATTTGAGTTTTTATTTTCTGAAATGGAACCATTGTACATTGTACAAACCATATCTACTGATGGAATAAATAAGTGAAAAATTATACTGCTGTACAACACACCAAAAAAAAAAAATCTTAAGGAAAAAAAATTAGGTAACAGTGAAAAAAGGTCTTTATACCTCTAAGCAGGTCCTTGGCTCATAATGAACATTCCAAACCATGACATCGTTGGTAATGGGAGGTCACCACCCTCTGAGTCGGTCTACCGCCTTCAGGTTATGGGGCTAAGTGCCAGCACTTTGTGGAATGTGTAGCTGCAGCATCCCCAACTTCAAGTTTTTCGGGGAGTAAGTTTGCCCCGGGAGCCCTTTAGGCCGCGGGGCCTGGTGTCCGCGGAAGGCATTCGCTTAGGACCCCCGCCTCTGGCTCGCCGGCTGAAAGGTCTTAGATTCTGTGGTGGGACTGGGGGCGAGGGGTGGGGAACGGCGGCTGAGGAGCGAGCCGCGTCGGGGAAGGAAGCACGTCTGGATTTTTGCAGTCTCATCATCCCGCGTGGAAGGCCTTCCCGGCCGGCGTGGATGGAGTGCAGGGCCGCTGGCGCTCTGCCTGGCATGGCCGTGGAGGGGCCCCGTCGGTCCCAACCCCCGGCCCATTCCTACCTTCAGGCACTTCAGAGAAAAACTAATGACAGCCTCGTATCCTGGGTGTCCTCTTCGTTCATCCTTAACCGTGTCCACTCCCCTTGCCTGTCGAGAGGACCCTGCTGTTTCCACGGATGCGTGTGTGATTCTCCTTCAGCTGTCTTGCTTGTAACCTCTCGTTTCCCAAAAAAGAAGAGGAAATAAATATCCGAATTCATCTTTCATCCAAATGGAGTTTTGCTGCAAAGGAAAAAGTTAACTCTAACTCTATAGGGTCTGGAGGTAAAGCCGCCTTGAGATATGCTGAGAGGTAACGCAGGACACAGTTCTCCGCAGAACTGCCTGCCTGAGGGGCAAAATTGATAAGGATTTTTTTTTTTTTAAGACAGAAACCTTTCGGCATCGCTAACTTCAACATTAAGATTTTCAAAGTTCGTTTTTTTTTTTTTTTCTTCCCTTGTTTCAGGAGACATTTTTGCATGAGGTATTTGAAATTCAGGAACATTTTGATTCTTCTTGAAGTGCAGGAAATAGATTGGCTCCCTTAAAAAACAAACAAGAGCCTCACCCTCAGACACTCTTAGAAATGGAATCTGGCAGACGCTCTCCACGGTGGTCAGGAGAGAAATCCACATGGGAACAAGGTGGTACCTGAATATGCACCAATTAGCCAAAACAAAAACAAACAAACAAACAGAAAAAAAGAATAAAACCACCAACAAACCCCCGAACCCTCCCTCCCCGCCATACAACTCAAAGGGAGTTGGAACTCCAGTGCAGTAAAGAAAGCTCAGGGAAAGGGTTAAGGTCTGAGGAGTCCGTGTAGGAATTAAGAGCACACCAGGCCTCAGAACCCAACAATTAGGCAGTTTGTCCAAGGGGGGGGGGGGCATCTCCATTTTAGTGAGATGAAGCTGTCCCAGTGCAGGCAGGGGATGGAGGCGGGGGAGGGACCCGGCTGCCCCTTTCTGGAGGAGCGCAAAGCTCTCCAGGTCCTCCGTGCCTCGTTTCTGGCCTTCGAGGTCCAACCCTCAAGGCCCGCTCCCCCGTGGCAGCGTCTGGGAGCGTCGGCGCATCCGGGAATGAGACACGATCCAACTGTTGGCTCTGGGAGTCGGAACGGTATGTAGAAGCAAGCGGATTTTGGATTTTGGCCGACTGCAACCTCGCCTCCTCTGCAGGTGGGGACGGGTGGAGCTGGGGGGGAGGGCGGCGAGCAGAGGGCAGCAGGTGACTGTGGATTTGAAATCCAAGCAACGTCCTATGAGAGAAAGTTCAGCACCAGCTATTCCTCCCGTCTGCTCCCAGCCTCCTCCACCCCTTTATCGTCTTAAGGAGACACCCCTGCAGTCAGCGGCAGAAGCCAGTCCGTCCTCGGAGGTGCGGGAGGACGCGGTGTGGTGGCAGCAGAGGGGGAGGTGCCAGGACAATCGAAGGGCTCTGCGGAAGCCCTTAGGGACGGTGCCCAGACATCGGAGACTCCTCGGACCCTGGAGGCTGGTGCTGTCCCCCACTGGGGCTCAGGGTGTGTCCCTCAGCCCCCTGGACCGGGAAGTCAGGCTGCCGGGGAGGTCCTGCTCTTCTGCAGCCTCGGGCTCTCCTTGTCCCTGCCTGGTCCGCTCCAGCTGAAGTCCTGGGGCAGGGAGGGGAGAGATGTGAGGACCGGGGCAATGGCTGCCTGAACTGAACCAAGAGGGCACTTGCAAGGGGAGATGCAAAACAACCAGGAAAACATGCCAGAGGTCACCTCAAGGGCACAAGGCACAAAAAAAGAAAGTGGAAGGAATCAGTTGAACAGTGAAAAGCCCCGATGAAAAAGCGAATTCCTGATCGGTACCACCCTCAGATAGCTTACATCCTTAAATAGAGAAATGGAAAAAAAAAAAAAAATACAGCAGCAACACAAATGTAATCTTGGCTTCAGAGACAGTGTGCAGATGCTCCTGAGCTGTCGACCCCGCCTTCCCCAGGACAGTCACTTCAAGATTCGAGTGTTTTGCTTCACAGCAAGAAGTTCTTCAGTGTCTGAGAAGTTACGCCATTCTAGGTTTTCTTGGATTTGCACTTGGTAAACTTGAAAAGTTAGTAGTTCCCTTCGCACCCAACAGGGATCCGCTCGGGTGAGGTTGTTCTAGAATTAGGCCTGCTGATGCATCTCCCGTGAGAAGTGGATCAGAGGACTGATCTCGGTGTCTACATCTCCTCGGAGTTTTGTTGCGACGCCTCCAGTTTCATCTTTTTGGAGGGTGGCACTCCTTCCAGGTCCTTGCGGGCAGAAGAAGAAAAGAGAAACACAGGTTGAGACCCCAGGAAAGCGACTCAGGTCAGCCGGGAGGTTGCAGATCAGCCCAGGAAGGACCCAAGGGCGGGTGTCCGTGGTTCTGACCCTGTGACCCTTTCGTGGACTTAAAAAGGTTCGTGGACCCACGGGGAGCCTCACACCCAAGCTGCTCCTGTGTCCACCAAGCCCATGTCACTCATGTCTTCCAATCTCTCATTAGCTGCAGGGTAATTATATCCGCAGTTTCAGGTTTACCTCTGCAAGCTCGAAGGCTAGACCAATCTGGCCGTGTTAACAACTGCTCATCCAGGGCTCAGCACAGGTGCCCGGCCCGGGGCAGACACTCAGCACTGTGGAATGTACACAAGTCTGTTATTCTGGGGGAAGGGTCCATCGTTGCCACCAAATTCCCAAGAAGTCCCGGGACTCAAAAAACAGAAAGTTCAGGGCTTCCCTGGTGGCGCAGTGGTTGAGAGTCCGCCTGCCGATGCAGGGGACGTGGGTTCATGCCCCGGTCCCGGAGGATCCCACATGCCACGGAGCGGCTGGGCCCGTGAGCCATGGCCGCTGAGCCTGCGCGTCCGGAGCCTGTGCTCCGCAACGGGAGAGGCCACAACAGTGAGAGGCCCGTGTACCGCAAAAAAAAAAAAAAAGTTCAACGCTCACTCGTCTGCCTCTCCCTCGACCTTCTCACGCCACCATCCCAGGCAGCTCCAACCTGACCCACCACCCGAATCCAGCTCCTGACTTTGCCCGTCCTAACCGGTGCTCCCACAGCTGGCGACAGCACCACTGTCTGCCTGGGATACAGTGGACCCTGGAGCCCTCCCTCCTCTCCATGCCCGCATGCCCAACTCCAACTCCAGAGACCCTTGGTCCACCCCCTCTGCCCTCTGCCTGCCACCCTGTCCACACATGAGCCTCCAACCCTCATCTGGCTGGTGCAGCAGCCGCTCCACGGCCGCCCTACCCGGCCTTGAGCAGAGCCCAAGAGAGCTTCTCAAAGTAGGGATTCTACATAGACTGCTGTCCCACTGGCCTCAGAACAGAAGCCCAGCTCCTCGCCAGGCAGAGGCGGCCTCCCACTCTCCCCTCCGTCCCGCCCTCCTCGTCCAGCCTCCCCTTCCGCTCCTCAGGACGGCTCCTGTCTCCGGGCCTGTGCACCCTCGGTCCCCTCTGCCTAGAAAGCCTGCCCTCGCCTCCCTAACTTCTCAGCCCTCCACTGCCCCCCGCTTACGCCATCCAGGAGGGCACTCTGCTCCTATTAAGCATCTCCTCACTGACCCACTCCCGTCCTCCTGCGGCATGAACCGTGGCCCACCTGTGTCTGCTGTCTCCCAGCTGTGTCTCGCCCCCCCCACACCCGCCAACCCCATCGTGAGCCCCGCGAGGGCTGGGGGACCATGTCTGCTGGCTCACCCGGGCTACCTCGTACCCAGCTTACTGCCCGACACACAGTGGGTACCCAATAAATGTGAAACAGAGAGCCCTGGGCCTTGATGTAGGATGTGTATGAGTTTCTTGAGGAAAACCCTGAGAGCAGGTACGGCAGGGAGGCACCCCTCCCTTTTCCTTATGAAAGTGCTAAAAGCTCGTGCCTTCCGGGGAAGGTGGATCCCGTTCGGGTGAAGTGTCTGCAGAGCACTTGCATGGGGGGCGCGGTGGGGGACAGTATGTGAGTTTGGGAGTGGACTCTGGAGACAAGACAACTGTCCTGCGTAAGGGAGAGGGCAGGAGGGAGGGGCTGAGAAAGGGGACGGGGAGGCTTTGTTCTTTTTTCAGCAGGAATGGCTGCACGCCAATGCCAAGCTGTTTGCCTTAGGGCGGCGCACCCGTCGCCTTGCTCACAAACCTCGCAGCTCTGGAGACAGGTGGCATGTCTATGTGAGCATGAAAACGGCAGAAGAGATCCCATTTCAGGTCTGGGTCCCCGGAAATGGGAGTGGGGGAGGCGTGTTAGAATGCAAGACCCCTGGACTTTTCAGATGTCAGTGGAGAGCGTTACGTGCCCCCAGGGTGTGGATCAAGGTTTCAAGCTATCCTTCCTCCACTGAGTTCAAGAGGCCGGGAGACCCCAGCTGCTTCTTGGTTTTACCAGATCTATCTACATGAGGCTTCGACTTGTATCGTAGTTTTAATCAAATGGGCTCGTGCTATGCTCGAGGCTCTGCCTTGTGTTTTTCACTTCACATTGTGAGAATATTTCTTTGTTCTCTATCTGTACCTGGGTCAACACACTCTTTTTAACAGCTGCATAGCAGGCTGTTTTATCCATGACCCCAGATTTATTGAATCCTTCCAATACACTTAGGTTGTGGCCGATTTTCTGCCACTGCAAAGACATCTTTCATCGACACCACCTCTGGGTCTTTGGGCCTTTGGAAGGGTGTTCTATGGGCTTAACGGGGGCTGCAGATCCAAGGGTTGGCGATGTGAAAATCTGAGAGGCACTTTCCTTTGCGGAAGGCCTGCTTGAAGGCTCCCCAGAGTACAGACAGACAGAAGTATAGACTTCTTTCTGCTACTTGTCAATTTCTCCCCAGGTATGAAAATACTCAGCAAAGTGGAAACAGTCTTATTAGTTGAAGTTTTGATACCTGAGTCCTCAGACCTCTTAGATAAGCACAGAGGGCTGATGGTAAAAAAATCACCATGGAGGCCGAGGCAACACGGGTGCATCTCGTGCGCGCAGCTCTGTGTTAAGTGTGTTAGCCACATTCTCTCCTCTCGCCCGCACCCTGGCCCCAAGACAGTTCCGTGATCCCATTTTAGCAGCTGGAGATACTGAGGCTCATGTGTGCCAAGTGAAGAATCTGGGATTCGAACCCGGGACATTTCCTCCTGTCCACAAAGCCACCTGAGTCTGCACTGTCTGATTCAGACCAGATTGTGGCAAACAGCGATGACCCAGAAAGGGGTCCGAGCAGGGGGAGTGTTGTCGGCCGCGAAATTCCAAAGGATGATTCATCGGGCGTTTAGGATTTTGAAGTCTTATCTTCCCAGCTCTAAGGGAAGTTGACTTTGGGTCACTGAGACCGGGCAGTGCTTTTGTGGACCCGAATAAACAAAGCGGTGAGGCTGAGGCTGGGATAAAGGACCCACCCCAAGGGCCAGACCCGTGTGTCTCCTCGTTCTCCATGGGCCCCAGTGACCAGCTCCGACACAGAAGGAAGCTCACACATCCTGCTCAATGAGTACCAGACAGTTCCAATCGTCCAAAGAGCAAACAACGCAACAGAACAGCAAAACGCCTTTTGACGTACCCCCGACACCCCAGCGGGCTCCTGGCCGATCTGGCTGCCCCTCTGAGACCTCGACCGAGGTACCTGAGAGATTGTGGATGTCTCTGCGGCCAGACCCACATCTCCAGATGGCTGCCGTTCTACTTGCTCTGAACTGTTCATCGAGTTTTCCATTGAAGACTGTGAATTCTGCTCGTCAGAAGCATCTGAGGGAAAAAGCAAGACGACAGAAGCTGTTTTCAGACACGGGAGATGCGGAGCCAGATGGACCAACTACTAAAAATACCTGGAATTGGGTAGTTTTGTGGCCAGGCGGTCTGTCAGGACGGCAAGGAGGCTGGGGGGCTTGGAAAGTGCCTTGCTTATTCTTAGGGATCTCATTTTAAGCAGCCAGGCCCCACTCTAGCCCTGCGGCCTCTGACCCTTCCCCTTGCACACCTATTACCTACCAAGTGCCCTGAGAGGCCACCTAAAGGATGCTACAGGATGCTTTGTGCTGCGTGCACCTGGCGCCCTCTGGTGGACACAGCACGCTCCAACCATCATGGCTGCTGACTCCTCCCTCTTCCTTTAGGGAGCCTGCCTTCTCCAGCTGGGGAATCCACAGAGGTAACTTGCCCCTTTGTAAACATTTCTCTTAATAATATGGATATTTTTCTGATTGTCATTGCAAGAAACAGAAAATACAGAAAAAAATTAAATCACCAACTATCTTGCCATCCACAGCTACCACGCCACTAACATTTTAGAGGATTTAGAAGATCCATCTTTCCAGATGTTTTCTCCCTACATGCATACAGTTCTACACTCTCCCCAACTAGGGATCTCATAGTATTTTGGAAGACTTTCTCCAAAATACATGTCCTCAAAAACTCTGTAAATACAAGAGCCTCCAAGATGGCCACACAGCATTCTATCAAGCAATCGCTTATTTAATGAGTCACGTTTTGCCAGTCATTTGAGCTGTTTCTCATGCATCGGTCTCCCTGCTCCCCCCACCATGTTCCTTCAGCAGAAGGAAGGTGCAGGCCTTAGCGGGTTGTGTGAGGTGACGCGGCTTTGGAAGAAGGGGGAACAGCGGTCGTACCTGAAGCTTATTTTGGGCACAGAGCGCAGGGAGGGAGCAGCCACATCACGCCCAGGGCTCAGCTCTGCTTGCATTCGAGACACCAACAACATATGTCACCCTAATGTGTAAAGAGTGCACTAAAATACTCAAGAACGCCTCACTTTCTGGGGTTTCTGAGGCAGAGGCATAACAAAGGGGAAAAAAAATTCCAGGCTTAAGTTCTAAAGCAGGCAAGCAACATGGGGAAATGGGGGAAAGCAGGCAGCACTCCAGGGCTGGGGACAGGGCGGGAAGGAGCTGCAGCCCTCCTCCCAAGGAGGCTGACCCTCAGCCCATCCATCCCAGGGGAGCCCAGGGGAGCTTCGGTTAACACACGCTCTCACTTCCCCTAAACCAGCAGTCCTGATCGCTCAGGGCAGTGCCAGGAAACCCGACACCCCGCCAGGGTCTGAGCTGGGTTCTCCTGCCACCACGGGGAGGGTCAGGGGTCCACCTCACTGAGGCCCCTGGGCTACACCTACAAGCTGGTGTCTGGGGAGGGGGACACAGGGTCTAGAAACCGGCCTGGGTTCTAATACTGCCTCTGCCCCTTGTTCCTGGGTCTCAGATCCCTCACCCTCCGTCAAGTCAAGGTTGACAGTAGCCGCCCCGTTGAGCCGCTGTGAGGATTAAATGGAAAGACAGAAGTATCCAAGCAGCAAAATAATCCCAGGTGGGAGTAAATGAGGGATTATCTAGGGCAGAGAAACAAACTCCCCATAAACCTGCCATATCTTTGATATTTTTAGTTTTACCTTTAAAATCCATGTAACAGCAGTTCCTCAAAAATTTAAAAATAGAATTCCTGTACGACTCAGCAATTCCATTTGTAGGATAGACCCACAAGAACTGAAAACAGGTCCTCAAACTGACACCTGTACACAAATACAGCGACACTATTCACGACGGCCAAAAGGTGGAAACAGCCCAAATGTCAATTAACGGATGAACGGATAAACAAAATGTGGTCCATCCACACAATGGAATATTATTCAGCCATAAAAAGGAACGAAGCACTGACACAGGCTACAATGTGGACGAACCTTGAAAACATGATGCTGACTGAAAGAAGTCCGCCAAAAATCACATATTCCATGACTCTCTTTATATATATGAAATGTCCAGATAATGTTTCTGTCTCTGTCCACAGAGACAGAAACCAGGCTGGTGGTTGCTAGGGACTGGGGGGAATGGGGAGTGACAGCCAAAAGGTACAGGGTTTCCTTTTAGAGTGATGAGAACAGTTTGGAACTAGACAGAGGTGATGACTGCACAACATTATGAATGTGCTAAATGGTACTGAACTGCTCCCTTTAAAATGCTTCCTTTTATGCTACGGGAATTTCATCTCAATTTAAAAAAAAGAAAATATCCATGTTAATCTTATATTCTAGTTCATAATATATGTTTGCTTTAACAAACCTTTGCAGCTGTTATCGTCCTCCTTCTCTGTGACTACAGATCCTTTTCTGCCCTACCCGGTGGGCTTTGCAGAGTGGAGAGGAAGGTAAGGGCCCCGTCGCAGGCTTAGAAATCATGAAGGTGGCCGGTCACCCAGAAAGTCACACTAATCCCTTGACCGGCCCAAGAGCGCAGTGGGAACTGGCCTTAGAGCTGGCGGAGCGTTCCAGGCCTCGCTGCAGCGGCCTGATTCTCTTAACCCAACAGCACTGGAACCAGCTCAGGGGAAATTATTTTCCGAGGGCCTAAATTTAGTCCAGGGAGTTTGGACATTATGTCATTCCCTGAACTCACTCAGCAGTAAACAAGTTCAAAGCAAGGTCAACAGCTGGCGACCAACCCGCCCTGTCCCGCAGGCAGTAGGCCGCAACCTGGGAAGGCCCGAGGGTCCGCCTCTTGTCCTTCCCGCAGGAGCTCCGCAGCCCCGGGCTGTGGGCAGGCAGGCCTGGCCGCCAGCGCGGTCCCGCCTGGTCAAAGCTGGGCAACTGTGCCGGCCCAGAGGCCTGGCCCGGCCAGGAGGGACCCCGGTGTGGCTCCCACCTGGACCTGTGATGGGGCGTGGGGTTGTGGATGGTAGGGAGAGGTTATGGAAGCACCGACCCCAGACGTAATCCCGCTGCCGAGCTCTACTGGACCCTTTAGGGCAAAGCAGCCGCACACCCCAAACATGGGAGAAACGAGGCTGTGGCCAGAAAGTAAGAAGCCACTGGGACTTCCTGGCGGTCCAGTGGTTAAGACTCCCAATGCAAAAACAAACAAGCAAACAAACAAACCCAGCAAGCAAGAAGCCAGGAGTGGTCCGCACCGGGCCCCGCAGGCCCCGCCCCCACCTCCCCCAGGATCGCTCCGCCCTCCCGCTGCCCCACCCCCGCGAGCCCCGCCTCCTTTCCAGCCTCCTGAGGAGAGGCAACTTTTATTGGTCTCATCTTATGAACAAAGAAGCAGGAAGGCACGCAGGTGATGCCGCTGGCCTGAGGCCACTCGGCCAGCAAGGGTCGGCTCAGATGTGACGAGCTGTCCTGTGTCCACGGCCCCGTCCCAGCACCTCCCCCCGCCAGGCCTGGGCGAGGGGGCCCCATGGGAACGAGAGGGGATGCCCACGTGCTGTACACGGGAGAAGGCGGCGCCAAAGTCCCTGGGACAGAGTTCTCAACTGGGGACGATTCTGTCCCCTGCTCCCCCAGGGGACATTTGGCCCCATCTAGAAACATTTTTGGTGTCACGACTGGGGGTGGGGCATGCCACTGGCATCTAGTGACAGGGGTGCTTCTTAATACCCCGCCACGCACAGGACTCCCCACAGCAAAGACTCATCCGGCCTCACATGCCCACAGTGCCCAGGCTGAAAGGCCCTGCTCTGCCGTTCCGCCCACCGGCTCGCTGGAGGAAGACCCCGCAGGGCCTACAGAGGGCGTGCCCTTCGTCTCCACAGCCCCCTTCCAGGGCCGCGTCCTGCACACCCACTCACACCTGAGCAAAGAAGCAAAGAGGCGTGCACACAAGACTCCCTCCAGCACTGTCGGTGTAGGAAAAAGACAGAAACAACCCAAATGACCACCAACGCGGGGACTATTTAAATAAATCATGGCACATTCACGTCATTCAATGATAGGCTGGTAAAGAAAATAAGACAAACCCGTGTGTCCTAACGTGGAATTATCTCCATGGTGATGGCTAAGCGAAAGCGTTCTAAAGAGAAAGGTTATCATCTTATACAGATGCTTCTAGGTGCAGACTGTCTCTGGAAGGCTACAAAACAGACTCAGCAGTGGTCCGCCCTGAGGAAGGGGACGACCCTGGAGAGCTGGGGGCGCACTTCAATCTGCATCCTAATTCATGGTTGTTTCCCCTGTGTAGGGTTACCTGCACCCCCTTCACAGAGGTGCTCCTGGCACATGGGCATCTTCCCCCGCAGGTCCCCAGGCACTGCCCTGCAGTCCCTTCTGCCTGGGTTGCTCAGTTCCCTCCTATCTCTGCTCATCCTTTAAGACTAAGTCAGACAGCACCTCCTCTGGGAAGCCTTCCAGGCTCCCTTTCCTTACTGCATCTCACTGTGAGCTCAAAAGCCCCCTTAGGGGCCAGGCAGTGCCATGAATGAGACAAATATTTAATTCCGACACAAATAAGCTTTCTAAAGAAAATCTAAAGGAATATTCTCTTCTTCCTCAAAGAAATGTGCATTCCCCCAGCCTCTCAGCCTTTTACTTTTCCACTCCTACTAGAGAAAAAGGTTCAAGAAACATATTAACTTTCCTTTTAAATCAACAATGAGAAAAACAGGGAATTCCCTGGCGGTCCAGTGGTTAGGACTCTGCGCTTTCTCTGCCAAGTGCCCGGGTTCAATCCCTGGCCGGGGAACTAAGATCCCACAAGCCACATAGCCAAAAAAACAAACAAACAAAAACAGAAAACAACAGTGATCTCACGGTGTAATACATGGCAACTGCCTTTGGCCTCAGCGTCAGGGAGACAATAGGGTGTGGTGGGGAGTGTGGTAACTGGTGAATGGAGGTCCTCTTGGCCCTCTCTGGAGAGGCAGACACATCTCTGCTCTAGTTGGTTGCTGCTCAATGGAAGTGCAGGTCCAGTATTGCCAGATCTTCCCACTTTTCAAGAGAGGCTGGAAATCGATCTTATTTTAAGTGAAATCGCTCAACTTTTCGATTTCGGCATCGACAACCTGCTGTAAAGCACAGGGAGCTCAGCTCAGTGCTCTGTGATGACCTAGATGGGGGGGAAGGAGGTCCAAGGAGGGGATACAGGTATACATATAGCTGACTCACTTCACTGTACAGCAGAAACTAACACAACATTGTAAAGCAATTTTACTCCAATAAAAAAAAAATTTCGGCATCGAGTTCCAATTAAAAATAAAAACACCACTGGGCTCCATGGTCACACCCGCACACCACATGCTCGATCTAGTCTGTCTGCGACCTCTGTAGACTGTAATTCTCAGCTTCAGTGCTTGTCTTGCCCATGAGTTCTTGGGAGTCACGAGTGGGACTCAGCTGACTGTCACCCAGGACTGGCATGGAGTTTTGCATGGGGCTGACGTGGGTGAAGTGTGTGGAACAGAACGGAAGGGGATGTGAATGAACTCCGCAACACAGGACGTCCTTCTCCCAAGGAGATGCACGCCCTCCCCAAGCATCTGGAAGCCCGGACTCCAGGCCAGCTGCCTTGCCCCACCAGGTAAGAGCATATCAGCCCGGACCTCTCCCTGGAACCCCCAACTCTGCACTCGGGCATCTGCAGGCACTCCAGATGGCCCTGGCCCTGCCCCTCCACGCTCCACACCCCACTGGCCCAGCCCTTCCACCTCTCCCATCACAGGTGGGGGCAAGGCCGTCCCTCCAGGTGCCGAGAGTCACTCTCCAGTCCCCTCTCTCACAGCCCACACACCGCCCATCGAACACACTCTCACCTCTGCCCCCGAAACACACCTCGATATTAGACAATCAGGGCCTACTGTTCAATTTCTTAGGTGCAATAATGGTCATCGTGACTACCTAAGAGAATGTCCTTATTTTTAAAAGATGCATGCTGAAGTGTTTAGAGACAAAACGTCATAAGGTCTACAACTCAATGTCAAATGGCCTCAGAAAAAAATACTTTTAAGCAAAGCAAAAAAACACAAAAAAACACAAAAAACCAAACCAAACCACAACCCCCCTCCAACAAAAACCAAAACCCCCAAAACATTAAACAGTAACAACTGACGAGTTTGGCTGGTGGGTATACAGGAGAGTATTATACTATTCGTTCAATTTTTCTGTATACTGGAAAATTTTTCACTTAAAGAGAATCCAGAGGGACTTCCCCAGTGGTCCAGTGGCTAAGACTCTGCGCTCCCAACGTACGGGTCCCGGGTTCGATCCCTGGTTGAGGAACTAGATCCCACGTGCCACGAAAGACCCAGTGCAGCCAAATAAACAAACATTAAAATAAACAAATAAACAGAAGACTCAGGATTAAACAAATAAATAGAGAGAAGCCAGAAGCCTCAAAATAAACCAAGCTATAAATACACATGTACACGTATACACACGTCCTCCGCAATCAGACCCCTTCTTACCACCTCATCAGCCACCATCCTCTCCCATCTGGACAACTACAGTAGCCCCCTCGCTGGTCTCCCTGCCTCCGCCCTGGCCTCCCCATCGCCTGATCTCAATCACAGCAACCAAGGTGATCCTTCATATCACGGCATTCAAACTCCCAAGGGCTCCTGTCTCACTCAGCATAAAGACCCGGGTCTGTGAAGTGGCCTATGAGCCCCGACACTCGAGGTCCCGCCTCCTCTCTGACCTCATCTCGCTTGTTGAGACCCTCATGCCTTCTTCCCCAGCCACGCTGAGCACGCTCCTGCCACAGGGCCTTTGCACCGCCCCCAATGTTCTTCTCCCACCTGGCTTGCTCCCTCCCCTAACCTGAGCCTCGTTTGCTCTCATGTCAGCTTCTCAGTGAGGCCTTCCGTGACCATCCTATTTAAAATGCAACCCTAACCCACTGCCCTTTCTTACTTTATAATTCTCCAAAGCACTTATTTTCCAAATATTACATTGTATGATTCTTTTTAATTGCCCCTCAAGAATATGAGCTCCAGGCATTACCTTTCTTCTACCATCACCTTCTGGGGGCCGGCACTTGGCAGGACCTCCTTAAAGACCCTTCCAACTGCCTGGCTGAAGGCTGGCCGGAGAGAGGCCCCCTCTGAGCCCAGCCCCTGAGGGCACATACCTTCGGCCCCGGGGAGCTCCTTCCCGTCGGCCTGGGTCTCATCCGCCTTGGCATCGGTGCCGTCACCGGGCGCGGCCGAGGTGGGCTCAGGGGCGGGGCTGGAGTTGCTGCTGTTCTCCTGTTTGATGGGGGAGGCGTCTGCAATGGAGCTCTGGTTGCTGTTATCATCTGCACGGGGTGGGGTGGGGGGGACAGAACCACAGCATGAAACGCCGCGGCTGCTGACTCAAGGCGTGGGGGGGGGGGGCTCAGTCCCCCCGGCCTTGCTGCCCGCAGCCCTACAGGACGCTCTCCTGGGGGAGGAGACACGTCTTCCTCCTGAGGCCGCTGAGCTGCCCACCCAGGGCCGCCCCACACGTCCTGCGCGGGGTGGAGGCTCATCTGAGCTCCCTCTCCCCGACTCACTGAGGGGACTCCTGTGTTAGCGGCAGCCAACTGCAGACGGTGGCCCGGCACATTGAAAATCTTTGGGCCAAAAAAAAAAAAAAAGGGGACTTCCCTGGCAGTCCAGTGGTTAAGAATGCGAGCTCCCACTGCAGGCAACATGGGTTCGGGTTTGATCCCTGGTCGGGGAACTAAGATCCTACATGCCACGCAGTGTGGCCAAAAATAAATAAATAAAACAAAATCTTTGGGGGTCACGTGAGGTCTCGTTCTGGGTGAAGAAACCAGACATCTTGTGGGCCTGGCTCTGAAGCACTGCAAAGGCCAAAGTGGTCCCACAAGGCAGCATTGTCAAACCGTTTCATCAGATCTGATCCAGCTGTGGACCAATTCCACTTGATACAAAATAAAAGGCAGAGAAAGGGCAACAAGTTCACCACAGAAAGTGGATATTCTACAGGACAACCGGCCCAGGCTTTCCAACAAGTCAACGCAACTAAAGAAAAAAAAAATAAAAGGAGAAGCAGAGAAGACTACTGTCGTATTACAGATTAAAGAAATTTAAGAGACCTCACAACTAGGCATGACGTATGGAATTTATCTGTACCCTGTTTGGAATGTGCCAGCTCTGAGAGACATTTTGGGACAAACGGGGAATCTGAATACAGTCTGGAGTTTAAAAGTAAGGAATTAATTTTTTTAGGAGTGATAATGGTACAGTGGGTAGATAGAAATGTCATTTATCAGTGATGCGTGCTGAAGTGTTTAGGTACAGACTTAAGTATCATGATGTGGGGAAATGTACTTTAAAATCTTCTAGCATGGGCTGCATACAATTGTCAGAATTCCCTGAATTTTACACTCGAGAGCTGTGCATTTTTTTACTTGTAAATTGTAGTTCAATTAAAAAACTTAACACATTCAAAAAAATAGATGAGGCAAATGTGGCATAATGTTATGAAAACCTAGGTGGGTAGGCACATGGGTTTCATCGTACTATTCTCTCTACTATTCTCTATTATGACATTTTTTCATAATAAAAAGGAAAAGGGGAAGAAAGTTAGCTGGGCAAGGGCATTAGGGGTTGAGCTGGGGGGCCAAGCTGGGGATCCTGGGGCACATCCCCCCCTTGCCCTGGACACCCTTTCTTGGGCACAAAGAGTCATTTTATTTTATTATTTTTTTGGCCGCACCGTGAGGCTTGTGGGATCTTAGTTCTCTGACCAGGGATCAAACCCAGGCCCTCAGCAGTGAAAGTGCTGAGTCCTAACCACTGGACCGCCAGGGAAGGCCCCACAGTTTGCCTTTTGATACTGAGTTATTCCCCAAGGGGGTGCACCATTCCTGGGGGTACTGCAATACCAGGTCGATGTGTGGAGGGGACACACATCCACACAGCAAGCTCCTATTCCAACCGCCTGCTCCAAAAATCCATTCAATATATTGTCCTTGGATAGAGGACGTATCAGATATTAAACTGATAAGAACAGATACTACACTCGATCTTAGCCGAAAGGCCGAGAAGCGAGCAAAGAATCATTTTAAACTACAGATACCCATGTGGTGTTACCCTGCTTTCCTGGGCCATGCTGTGCACCTGGGATCAAGGCCATTTTTGTAAAAATGAGAGAGAGAGAAAGAAAGAAACAGACAGGGAAGGAAGGAGAGGAGAGAAAACGAGAAGCACGTCGACACATCCAGGGCACCTACTACATGCCAGGCACCAGGCCAGGGCATTTACAGTCACCTCGTTTAATCTCAACAACCTCCCAGATGGGGAAACTGAGTCCCAGCAGCAGAGCCCCTGGGTCGGGCTGGTCTGCCCAGCCCCAAACCCCGAGTCTTTCCTCTACCTCAACATGGTGAGGAAGCGACAGGCAGCCCTGCAGCCCTGACTTGGTAAATTGCATCTTATTTTAAGTATACTCTGGGGCGCTCATTACACAAACACATCCTCTCGTGAATTCTGGGACTTAAAAAAAAAAAAGATATAAACTCCCTCGATTTACCTCTTGAGAAAATCTCAGCCTCCTTCCTATGCCAAGATACATGGCCGTGTGTGTTGGAAGCACGGAAGGCGGAGGCTCAGCCTCTGGGTCCCAGCGTTAGGTCGTGCTCATTAAGGACAGTAAGTGCTAATGTTTAACAAGTCAGCTGCCCTGAGCCTTGCCTGGTAACCTGGTAACGGCGTGACCCTGATGCTTGGGCTGACCTCAGGTGGATCCTGGAGACAGATGCCCTGTCCCTTCATGTCCTCCTGTGGCCATCCTCCCACCTGTAGCCTTCCAGATAACTCTAACCAGGCCCATAGCTTTCCCTGAGCTTTCACTCCCTGCAGGCGGACTCGGTCTTTCTTGGCTGCACATGTACTAAAATGGAAGGTGAGCATGGTTCCTGAGTCAGGGACCTGGGTTGCTCAGTATTCTAGATTTTTCTGGGCTAGTGGCCGTGAGCTTGAATTCTGCCTCCTCCAAAAGGACTGCAGATGCCAGCACTGGCCTTTATGAACTTCCTAACTCTGCGCAAGTTACTTCGCCTCCTCGAGCCTTAGCTTCACCGTCTGTACAAAGGTGGCTCATCACCAGGATTAAATGAGGTAATGCCCAAAACGGGCTGAGCAAGATGCTTGGCACACTGCGACGGCTCTTAAATGTTAGCTACTGAACGCCAAGGCCTTTAAGGGATTATCTTATTCAATATTCATAACGACCTTGGGAAGTAGGCATTACCACCCCAAGGCTACGTGTTCAATACCTAGCCCAGGATCACGCCATGATGGGTAGATCCTAGGAGAGTCACATTAGAATCCAGGTGGGATCCTGCCCTCTGCTCGAAAAGGTTCTCACCTGTGATTCTATGAATTAACTGAAACTGAGCCAGGCCAGGGGCCTCCTCGGTCCCCAGAGAGTGGGGATGCTAACCAGTGACAGAGGGACAGGGTGCGTCCCAACTCAAATACCTATTTCTGAAAATGAAATGCATCCCGACTAAAATTATACGGCCAGTTGGCGTGTGTGTGTGTAAGACACTTTCTTGACACGTTAACTGTCAGCGAACACCCCCCCTGTGCTTCTCTGAAGCCAATTCAGCAACAAGCAAGACTCCTTGCCCTTGGAGCTTGTGACTGTTTTCCACACTAGTCAGTTTGGGCAAATGGGGAAGTCTGCTGGCCTCCCTCCCCCCAGAGTAAGACGCCCGGATCTGGAGGGCTACACACTAGATGCAACCAGCGCTCCCTCCTGACCTACTTGGGTATTCATTTAACATCACCTTGCTGCGCAAAAAGGCTCGAGTGGTCAGAAGCACAAAGACACTAAAGCTGGGATCAAGACAGAGGAAGGCAAGTGCTGGGAGCTCCTGGACCGGCAGGGCCAGGCTGGGGACGGAACAGGAGGCGAGCCTGGTGGGCCTGGAGAGGCCACGCTCTCCCCGCAGGGGCAGCTGCTCCTGTTGCAGCGGGCTGCGGCCTTGGGGAAGAACACGCCCAAGGGCTGGCAGATCTGATTTCTCAAAGGATGGGAGAAATGCAAATTTTCTGATTTATAAATATCAGAAACTCAATTTTTTAGAAACTTCTGGTTCAACTCTCTGAGGTTAGAAGTCAGGTAGTGGTTTTCCATGGTGGGTTGGGGAATGACCGGGAGGGGACAACACGGGGATTGCCGGGAACATTCTGTCCTGATTTGGGCTGGTGACAAAGGTGTGTGCAGTTTGTGAACATCTCATGGAGCCACACACTGACGATTTGTGCCTTTCCTCTCAGATAAAAAGGTAAAAAAAACCCCACCAGCAGCATCAAAACAACTGCAGACTGGCTAAAGCATGTCAACAGCCTGGATCTGATCAGTGGGACACTGGTTACAACTTTTGAAACGAGACAGCAAAGGAAGTTAGGCAGTCGATGTAGAAGGGAAGGTCCTAGGGCCCCAGACTGATTCACATGAAGTCAGAAATCCAGTTAGAGCTTCCCAGTAGCCCAAGCGAAATAGGAAATAAGAATCATTGATATGATATGTCAGGCCCAGGAGGGAAAAAGATAAGATTCCCCCAAAAAACTTCCTGGGCACATGGGGCTAACAGAACACGTCCTGTGACATTTGTGTCACTGGGTGAGAAGGTCTTATTTAATGTCTCTGGCTCATTTTATGACTCTTGGCTTTGCTGCTCTGGGAAAAGCAGCTTCTTCTCCTCTGCTGAGCCTCCTCCTTGGCACAGAAGCCTCCCGGTCCTGCCCAGCCCTCCTACCCCTCGACTGGAATGTGAACAAACCTGCTGGTAAAACAAAAACACAACCAAGTGCTGCGGGCAGGAGAGGGGCCCGGCTGGCTGGCTGGCTGCGGGGGAGCTCACCGTGCATGTCCATCATTCCCGGGGAGGAGCTGTTCTCCGGGGTGGTCACCTCTGAGCCACACTTCTCATCTTTGCCCTTTTTCTTGTTCTTGTTTTTCTGGAGGAGAAAAATGATGCAGAAACCGAGTCATCAAATTGTGTGTGTGTGTGTGCACGCGTGAGTGAGACCCTGGGGAGCGAGATGAGTATTTTATTCCGCTGACTCATCCTGGAGCCCCCAGGGCTCTGGAGGGCTCCACTGGCCCGCATTTGAACACGTCCCAGGAGGAGCCTCACCTGCTTTGGAATCAAGGAGCCCTGTGGAGGGGAGGCTTCCGGGGCTACGCTGGGAGGCTGGGGGTAAGGCTGCCTTGCTTCTGGGGCCAGCCCCGCAGGTATGCAAACACGCTGGCTGGCGGGAATTTCCTCTGGGGAAAAGGCCATGGTCACCCTGCCCGAAGCAGGTACAGTACAGGGATGCCAGGTAAGGGATGGAAAAGACAGCTCACACATTTCCACCATCTTCAGGCCCCTGGGACTGCCTTCCTCAAAGACAGTCAGCTGACTTCCGGCCCGACACTGGGGACCAGGTGAGGAGGGAAAGCCCAGGGGAGGAGGGAAAGGTCAAGGGGATGTTTTTGTACATGGTTCCATTTTTTACGGATGGAATGGAATTGTGTGGAAACAACCTAACTGTGTCCATTGGTAAAAGACTTGTTAAACACATTACAGTACATTCATTCAACGCAGTGGGATGTGACAATCACAGAGTCCAAGTACAAGCTCTTCCTGTACTAATATGGAAGGATCCGCAGAAATATTCACATATTAAAATATTTCAGTATCTCCAAGATGTATTAAAGAAAGGTGCAGAACACGTGAACAGGATGCTGCCACTGGTGGTAAAGGAAGAGCATAAATGAGCGTGTGTTTGTATTTTTGCGTGCACAAGCTCTCTGGAAGGATAAACAAATACTGGTTGTCTCCAAGGAAAAGAGCTGGATGGGGCTGGAGGTGTTCAGCCGGGATGGGAAGCAGATGTATAAAAAGATAAGACTGTAAAAAAAAAAGTCACATTTGAAGAATATGCAAACCTATAGAAACAGAAAGTAGACTGGTGGTTTCCAGGATCTTGGGGAGGGTATGCGTTTTGTTTTCGGGGTAATGAAAATGTTCTGGAATTATAGCGGTGATGGTTGCACAACTGTAAATATACCAACACTGACTGGCACACTTTAAAAGAGTGAATTTTATGGCATGTGAATCGTTTTAGTTTTAAAAAAGAGTTTTAAAGTAACAATTGAATTTTGTAACGTGTTTTACCTATTTAAGAGAAGACAATTTTCAAGAGTTCTGAAGAAAAAAAAAAATGATGTAACCACGTCATTACTGGGTGTTTGAAAACAAGAAAAGAGGGACTTCTGTTGGCAGTCAGGTAGTTAAGGCTCCACGCTTCCAATGCAGGGGACGTGGGTTTGATCCCTGGTCAGGGAACTAAGATCCCACATGCCGCGCGGCCAAAGATAAACCAACCAAAACCAAAAACATGGAAAGCTATCCCTTCCCACTGAAGATTACCGGCCACAACCATCAGCGATTCGGATCCAGCTATCCAGGGTGAGGCCCAGGAACCTGCATTTTGTTGAGACTCCCAGGGGATCTAAGGCTCAGCCAGGCGCGGGACCCACCACCCTAGAGAAAGGGGGGAGGAGTATTGTACATCTTGGCTCAGAGATGACAGCGAATTAGCATCCGAGCACTGTCTGCACAGCTGTGCTGAGCTAAATTCTTCCCATATGATATACTGCCTTTGCTCTGTTGCAGAAACCCCAGGAGCTGGATGTTACTGTTCTACAGCACAAAAGAGGGAACTAACCCAGCAAGGTGGGGTCACCCGTCTGGCATCACAGGTTAATTGGGGGTAGTCTGTCCAAATCCAAATCTTGAGGTCTTTGCCCAGCCCCAGGCTGCCCTGTCCTTCCTGACAGCCCATATATTACATTCTCTCCTTCGTCACAATCCACTTGGCACTTCCCTGATGTCTGTTTCATGCTATTCTATAATTATCTTCCCCCAACAAGATTATAAATTCCTTGAGAGCAGGGACCACATCTTCTCAAACGCAACCGGCGTTTATACAACACCTAATGATGTGCAAGGCGCAGACGTGGGCAAGAGCCAGGAGCTGCCTTCGAGGAGGCTGGCTGCACTCTGCTCTCCCTCCGGAACGGCCGGCACCAAAGGCCAGGACAGTCTATGTCGGTGCCTCTGGGGAAAGCAGCCCTGGTGGCTCCACGAACCAGCCCAGGCGAGGACCAGAGGGGATGACAAGCCCCCACGTTCTCAGCCCAGCACCGACCCACCCAGGGGCTGCATGTGATCAAAGGGTCAAGAATGGAGCCTCAGCCCTGCCAGGAGACCCACGACTCGTGAGGCAGGTCACTGGAGACTGTGGAGGGAGGCTTTATCCCGCGGTTCTTTTTTTATTCTTGGCCACGCCACACGGCAGGCAGGATCTTAGTTCCCTGACCAGGGATTGAACCCGTGCCCTCTGCAGTGGTACTGTGGAATCTTAACCACTGGACCGCCAGGGAAGTCTCTGCCCCGCTTTATGGCCCCTAGAAACCTACCAATCATGCCCACTGTCACGACTGGAGGCATGTGGTCAGTGTGAACTGAGCCATCCTTGCATAGTAGGGAAGGCACTCAGGCAGGACGAACAGCCCGTGCAAAGGCCTGTCAGTGGGACCATTCTGGATTTTGACTGGAAATGAGAGCAGCTGACCTGGGGGTCTTTGAGGGTAATTGGCCTGGGACCCACCAAGCTAAACACTATCTGTGATGCGGGGCAGGTCTGTCATCAATGCCTCCCTGAGATCAAGCACAGCCACGAGGCCTTCCTCTAGCGGTCATAGTCGCCGCCCCTCCTGGAACCCTCCCCTGTCAATGGCCCCTGCTTCTCCGCACCAAACTTTCACGCTGGGGTCACCCTTCACCAGCAGCTCCAACCACCAGAAGGCTCTCCAAGAGGGGAGAGTATATGCTTTGGAGTCAAAAGACCTGATATTTGCTGTGTGGCTCTGGGGAAACGGCTTTGCCTCTCTGAGCCTGTGTCGTCCCTTGTCCAGAGTGGATGAAGAGCTCACTCCACAAAGTAGTGCCTGGCAGATGGTCAGGTGCCAGGAATGACACCACAACGATGGGGGAGGTACCCGTCTGCAGGTACCGCCAAGCCCACCGCAAAGCCATGGTGCCCAGGGCCTCAGGGAGAGGATAACTCTGCAGTAAGCAGTGTGCCCACTGGCAAACCATGGGGCTGTCAGCCCTGAAGAGGTGACTTACAGGGGACATTCCCCACCTCTCTGAGGGCCAAACTCTGGGGCTGGATGATGGGGGGAGGGGTAGACACAGGTTCAGCAGCCTCTCCAGCCCTAAGCTGGGTCCTTCTGCTGCCCAAGTGGCCTTGGCCCCAGGGTCCCCGCATGGTGGGTGGCAGTGGACAGCCCCCTCTCCCTGTGATGGGAGGGAGTGTGGATGGACAGCCCCACCCCAGGGGACCGGCCCCACATACTCACATCGTCAACCTTTGGCTCCGTCACAGGGACCCACTTGTAGATTCGCAGGGATGTGTCACCCACAGTCACCCACTTCTTCTCCCTGCAGAGGATGAGGAAGAACCCATTACCAGGGGGCTTCGGGGGCAGGCCCTTGCTCACGCCGGCGGGGGGCACAGGCCGCACTCCCTTGGAGCAGCTGTGACGCGGTGACAGCTCCAGGCAGGGCTGAGAGGACATCTCCGGATCACACAGACGAGGGCTTGAATCCCAGCTCTGCCGCTCGCTGGCTGGGGGCCCCTGGGCAAGTCACTTCGCCAGCCTGAGCCTCAGTTTCCCCATCTGCTAGACCACATGGGGTCGTCAATCTCTCCAGGCTGCCGCGAGTGAGACAAAGCATGTCGCATGTCGACTGCTTCCTGTGCCTGGAAGAGTGCCTCGTGAGACCGGAGGGGAGGGCAGGGCTGCCACTGGGATGATTCCTCTGGATGGAGGGAATCAGCCCCGGTTCCTCCAGCCTTCACCCCCCAGAGCCGGCGAACTGGGCCACCCGAGACCCTCTGGGCAGCAGAGAGGGCTTCAGACCAACAGGGCATTTCCTCCGTGGGGGTGGGAGGGTCTTCCCCAAGGGCACCCAGGGGCTCACCCTGCACCCTGCCTCCGAGGTCGTGGGAAGGGAAGCAGGAGCTGACAGCATGAGTAACCACCCCAGGCTCTTCCGGGCAAACGCCAGTTAGATCAGCCCCGGGGAATGGAGAGCAGGGGGGAACCTGGATGCCCAGTGGCCTCGGCCCCGAGGGCAGTCCCCAAATGCTGAAACCGAGGGGCTGCGACAGGGAAGCACAGCCCCGTCTGCGGGCAGCCACGGCCGTGAGGTTGCCTGCCCTGAGACCCTATACGTCGGTTCGGAGACAGGCTTCAGTTCCAGGGTCTCAGCTCCTAACGTCTGCACAGCTGCCTCCGATCCACCCCCAGCCGCATCCTAAACTCCTGGGGCACAGTGCCCAGGGGCCCCCAGCTGCCAAAGGCAGGTTGATGGTGAGAAGCAAATCACACGCCACGAGAAGGAAAGGGGGTGACTGCTTTCCACTAAGGGTAATGATGGTAATTACCACTCTCTCCTCCTACCTCTCTGCTTCGAGCATCGTCCTTCTCTAGCTATATCACCCCAGCCTCCCAACTTCGGTCCTCGACCTCTGGCAGCCTACGAGTCAGGTCCTGTCACCTCCTGCCCCTAACACTAGGAGTGACAGCCAGAGGCCGCGTGCCTGAGGACACCACGGCTAAGGGAGAGCCCCCCTCAGAAGGAAAGCTGGGGTTTCAACCAGGGAGCTGGGCTCTGGAGTCCACGACTGATGGGACAGCCAGACGTACACCTGCTGTAGGTGGCATAGCGGCCGGGAGCCCTCAGCAATGTTAGCGACACGGGGTCCACCAGAGCCGAGAATTACGTGTGGCTGCGGGCACCTCGTCCAGCCTCCCCACCAAGACCTTGGCCTTGGGTCCTCTCCTCCATGGGCAAGTAGCCCTCCCAAGCTGGTGGGACACGTTACCGCCACCTGGCACCCCTTCACCACTGGGGGTTCCGGGTGCCCAAGCACACTCAAAACCAGCTGAGCCAAACCACGGACACTTCCATACCCCAAACTGTGCCTGTGCGGGTCCCAAAGCCCCCGGCTGGCGGAAGCGAGGGCCTGGCTTTTCCTTATTCTACTATGACCATTTCTAGTGCCTTCTGTGTGCTAAGCACTGTACACACTCTAATCATCCCATAACCTCTCGTGGCAGTAACTGTCACCTTTCCTGTCTGACAGATAAAGAAACTGAGGCAGGGGGAGGTGGAGTCATTCTCCCCAGAGCCGGTGTTCAAAGCTCCATGCCGCACTGCTTTTTGGAGTAACCTCCCCTGCCCCATCCCTGCCCCGTTTAGCCCTGAGAGAATTAAACAAAGTCAGGCACCTAAGTCACCACCCACCTGTCCCCAGCCTCTCAGAGGCAGGATGGACGATCCACAACCCCAGTCTTTCCCCACCTTCATGCTGAATAATCAGCAGGTACCTGGAAGGGACAGAGACATTCCAAGAAACAACCTTGGTGACAAAGCAACAATCCTAATGGCCATTGTGCGCTGAGGGCTTCCGTGCCAAGCACTTTACTTACACGCCCTCTCTCCCGACAATTGCCAACAGACCTGTGAGAGGGAGACTACTGTCACCCCACTTTATAGATGGGGAAATGGGAGGCCCAGAGAAGTTATACCAGTAGCTCACGGTCACACAGCTAGTCAATGGCAGAACCAGGACTGGACACGGGCTCTGACCCCTGCTATTCTGTCTCCCATGAAAAACTACTAAGAAATGACTCCACAGAGCACATCGGTGACAAAAGCTGGACAAATCGCCCAAATCCTATGCAAATGGCCAAAGGCACTCATTACTCACAAGCCCCTCAACTGGCTTCTTTGGCCCGGGCCCCAGTAGGTCAGCAAATCCAAGGCTTGATTGTGTTAAAAAAAAAAAAAAGTAATTGACTTGCCATACACAGGACACCTCTCAGGGCAGAAAGTATGCCAGATCTGGGCTTCGCAGCCCACACCTGAGCCAAGAGGAATGTATCAAGTGGCAGGTAGCTTCCCAGAGAGGTTACAGGCCCTGCAGGTTCGGACCTGAACACAGCTAGGTTCTGGTGCCTCCCTCGGTCCGAGTTCCCAACTCACCCCAGGGATTAGAAACCGTTCTCCAGTTGCATTTCTAGGTGTGGGCATTGAGGGGCCATGGGACAGAGGGAAGAGCATTGAGAACCCGACCTCAGCCTGGTATCCGGCCAGCAGCCACCCAGGGAGACACAGGCCCCAGAGCTCAGGGGCGAGTCACTGAGTGAGTAGCCGGTACTTCGGAGACACATCCAGGGAGCGCAGGGTGTGTCATCAAGCCAGCGGCCTGGCAGCGCCTCGGGAAATGACACAGGGACTCCAGAGAGCAGCTGAGAGTTCCCACTACCACCTCCAAATCCATCACCCTAGAACACACAGCCCCCCAAGCCCAAAGGAAGGTATTAAGCTGTACTTAATTACATCCGCAGTGGCAAACAAGTAGCCAACGGGCGTGTTTTGTCTGGCCCGCACGGTACTTTTAAAAATTTGAATCAATTACCAGACTTAAAAAAAAAAAAAAGAAGCCAGACCCCACATTAAGATGCAGATTCCTGGCCACTCTCAAAAACACGTCCTGGCCACGAGGGGCCCACATGCCCCGAGGAGCACTGACTCTCTCCAGATGGGGCCCTGGGGCTCCCTCGGATCCCCCAGGTCTCGCCACCTGCAGGCACTGGGCTCGGATTCACCACAACCACCAGGCCGCAGCCCAACCTTGCCACGAAGCTGCCCTGGGCACGGCCTGAGCCCTCCTGCCTTGCTGGCCCCTGGTAACCAGCCAGGCTTAAGTGCCTCTCTCTTCCCCACCAGGCTTGGGCTCCTGGACAAAAGAAGCAAATGAGGTCCCAGCTGTAGGAATAGAGCCTCAAACGCTCCTCCCCAGCACAGGCTCCTGTGTAAACTGTGCACACCCTTCTCCCCAGATTCTCTAGGCCGAGGGCAATTTCTAATGTTCCCCCAAGGTCAGGTCCAAGGAAGGGCTAGCCAGCCAGGGTGACCTGACTCCCTCAAAGAGGGCTCCGAACCCCTCACTTCCGATCCACTTCTCAGGGCTAGTCCTTGATGCTGCAGGAGGCCTGGCTACAGCTGGCCTCATCCTAACTAGGCCCAGGCCCGCTTGACCTGCCCTGTGCCTGGTAGAAGGGTGCCCCTGGAAGTACCAAGGTGAGGGTTTAGGCACAGTCAAACCTCCCCCCGCCCCCAGAGACAGGCGGGAAGTCTCGGGGAACAGGCCTCTGTCTTCACAAGCCACCGAGGGACACTTCAGACCACGGATCCAGGGGTCCCAGGCCTAAGCCTACTTCGAGGCTCAAGGCTTTGCCTCCCGCCCAGAGACTCCCCCTGCCCTGCTTTTCTCCGCCCACACAGGGCCTCCTAACCCTGCCCCAGCTTCCCCAAAAGGAGCCCACCATTTCGTTCTTCCTTCTTGTTCTAGCTGCCTCTCACTCCACCAACCTTCCTTGCTGGGACACAGAAAGGAGAGGAGAAACGGCCGGCAGCTACCGACAGGGTGGCCACGGCTGGCTGCTGGCTTTTTCCAGGGCAGGGGAAGGGTAGGGCTGCCAGAAGGGGGAATTTTTAGGGGTCCCTGGGACTGAGGAGAAATACCACCCTAGGCTTACAGGCTAAGTGGTATGCCAGGCACCTCCATTCTGGATTTAAAAAAACAAAACAAAACAAAACAGAATGCAGAGTTAAACTGGAATTTCAGATAAATGACGAATAATTTTTTTAGTGTTAAGCATGTCTCAATGAGTGCATGGGACATACTTACACTAAAAAAAAAAAGGAAGTATTTAAAAATATTATTTCTTTGTTTATCTGAAATTCAAATTTAACTGGGTGTCCCATAATTTTATTTGCTAAATCTGGCAACCCAGTGTCCCAGCCAGTGGTGAAATGCACGGTTGGTGGCCACACAGTTAATAAACAACCCCAAACCACAAGGGCTGACTGGAAGACGCATTCTGAAGGCACAGCGAGGGTGAGATTTGGCTTCTCGGGGCTGGGGAAACCCAGGAAACAAGGCGAAGGCTTTTTTTTACTTAGAATGAGCAGGAGAAAAAGAAAAAGAAAGAAAAAAAATATCAGCAAAATGCAAGTTTCTACCCCACAGTAAGGACCGCATTTAACGACTGCTCCTGTGTGCAGGATAAGTGCTTTTCGAGACATGATGCTATTCCAGAAGGGGAGAAGGTAGCACAGGAACCTCTTGTCGTGGTTAGAGAAGTTATGTTCTTAGCCCAAGGTCACACTGGAAGCCCAGCCATGAGATCCCAAAGCCTGAGGTCTTCTAGAGGACTTGACTCGTAGTTTCCCAAGACACAAAAAAGGAAGGGAGACACGTTCTCCTCTCGTCCCCCCAAACACAGGCCTCGCCGGCAGCGGGCTAAGCAACACTGAGGGCCACCAGGCCGGCTGCTCTGGGGCCGGCAGGGTGGAAAACCCCGCACAGCTCCATCTGCCCTCCCAGCAGAGCAGCTGTCAGGGTGCAGGAGCCTCCGCCAGGCTGGGAACCTGGAGCGCAAGGCCCCGCCAAGCCTCCCGCAGCACGGAAAGGCAGCTGGCCCCCACCCCTTTCTCACCTCCAGGCTGCTGACAGAAGGGACTCAGGCCCAGACAACAGCTCTTTCTTTGCACAGGCGTTCAGGCAGGGGACCACTCCAGCCTTCCCTCTGGGAATCCCGCAGGAGAGGGGGTGGTGGGCTTGTTTTCCCGTGTGCGTTTTGGCCTGCAGCTGTTTCTGCCATTTTTAAATGGCTCCAGTCCGGGCACGGGGCGCCCTGCGCACCAGGGGAGCTCCCACGGCAGGGAAGACTTGGATCTCAACTTTGGAAGGCCTTCCCTTCTCACGGTTCTGAAAATTCTTTGTCCCACTAGAGCCAAACCCAGCCCTCGGCCGGGCATCCGGCCATCTGCAGACAGCCCTTTCCATAGGAGGCCCGGGAGCACGTGGACTTTATTGATTTTCCTCTTGCCTTTTTTGTTGGGTTTGACTCAGAAAGGACAGCTAACTTGTGACACGGCTAGACTGGAGGCTAGCCCCCAGTGGTTTTGAGGGACCGAGGCGAGGCGTTACTCAAGAAATGACACCCCTAAACATAAACAGAGCCCGCCACGGGGCCTGCGGGGGTTTGCAGGCTTTAAATAAAGGGTCAGGACGAGCCCGCGGGCGCTGACACTCGAACGGCGCCGCGGCTCATCTCCCTCCCTGACCCTGGTGAGGCCGTGGGAAAAAAATAATAAAGTTGAAATCCGGGAGCTGGGAGTTTTCAACAAGTCCGCCCCAACCTGGCGATCGGCTCGCGCCTCGGGCCTGGCCCTCGGGCTGATTCCGAGACAGACCCGGACGAGGCCGGGGAAACGTTCAGTCGTATTAATTACAACCAGGCCACGCCGGACGGAATCTCACGTGAGCTGGAGAAACCGCACGGCCGACACCGAGTGCCCCTTGCCCCCCGCGCAGAGAACAAAAACAACGGCTGTCTCCGCAAAACAAACGCAAGCTGCCGGGTTCGGACAGGCAGACGCGGCCCAGGACCGGGGTCTGGCCCCCAACATTCGCTTGCCCAGACCCCCGCGCCCGGCTCCGGGCACAGCGGGGCGGGAGGGGGGAGCCCGGAGCCCCGGGCCCCGCGGCCGCCGCCGGCGTTTCCTCCTCGCGCTCGCCCCCATCTTTCTTCCTCGCCAAGAGCCCTCGCTCCAGGCAGCCCAAAGCGCTAAATTTAAACGGCTCGCGCTCTGCAAACTCCGCAGACTCGAGGGCGCCGGGCCTGGGAGGCGGGGAGCGAGCGAGCCAGCCAGCCAGCCGGCCGGGGAGGAGGGAGGGAGGGAGGGAGAGAGGGAGGCCCGGCGCGGGCAAGGGCGCGGGGGCCGGCGCTGCGCCGCCCGGGGCGCGCGGGTAGGAGACGGAGACGGCGGCGGCGGCCCGCTCGGTGCCTGCACAATGGAGCTCGCGCTCTCCCCTCTGCCGCCGGCATCGCGGCCCCGGCGCGCGGGAAGCCGCTTTCATGTGACTTGCACAAAACGAAATGGCTTCTGGGGCCGGCCCCGAGCCCCCCTCCCGGGAGCCGAGCGCCGCGCCGGGGACTGCCCGCCGCTCCACCGCCCGGCCCGGGGCGCCCGCCGCCTCCAGGCTGCCGCCGCCGCGCCAGGTGGGCGACTGGCGCGAGCGCACCTGGGCAGCGGCCGCGGCCCCCGCCGCGCGCAGGTGACCCGGCTCGCGCGCCGCCCGCCCTCTCCAACTCCTGGGCCCGCGGGCGGCCCGGGGCGCTGCGCCCCGCCGGCTTTTTGTATCTGGTCTCGGGGTTCGGGGCGGCCGCGGCGCGAGCCTGCAACCGAACGAGAAAACAAGCCGGCGCCTCCGCTTACCATTTGCGCACTTTCTCGATAGCCGCCATGACCCTCTTGATATCATCTTTGGCCCGGCTCCTGGTCTCGGCTCGAACCGACCTGCCCGACATGGTTCTGGCGGGGAGAGAGAGGCTGGGGGAGCGCGCCCGCCGGGTCCTGCTCGCGCTCCGCGGCGGCCACACTCGCGCCCGCCCGCCCGCCCGCTCACTCACACAGAGACACACACACAGACACACACACACACAGACACACACACACTCGCACACATACACACACACACACACAAAGCCTAGTGCCGCCGCGCGCCCAGGGCCCAGTGCGCAAGCGCCGGGCGGCAGCTGCACCGAGCAGGGGGAGCAGCGCCGCCGCGGCCGCCGGTAGTGCGGCCTCCGGGCGCCGCTGCCGCCGCGGGGCAGCGCCGCGCGCCTCTCCGCCCACCCGGGGGAGGCGTCCGCGACCCCCCGCTCCCCGGGGAGGCGGCGAGGGGTACCCGGCGACCCCCGGCTCCGGGCACGCGGAGGGGAGGCGGGCCGGCGGACGTGCGCGCGGACACTTACTCGGAGGCCGCAGGTGCCGGGGGCTCCCCGGGAGAGGGCGGGCCGGCGGGGCGGCCGGCCGTGGAGGGAGCGCATTCCTGGGGAGCCAGCGCGGCAGCCCATCCGCTGCCCCGGGTGTGTGGCAGCGTCTGCAGTAATGGAAGTTTCCTGTGGGGCTCCCGACTTCTCCGAGTTGAAGGCGCCGATTCGGGACGCGAGGCGCTCTTGGAAAGAGTTGAGAAACGCGGACCTCTGCTGACCCTCTGCCCGGTTTAAATACGCGAGCTAGGACGTCGCTTCCCTATCCTTCGTCCTTTTGGAAAACGAGGGTGGGAGGAAAGGTGCCTGGGGTGACCACTAGAGACATCCGACCTTGCTTATGAAAGAGCTTTCGGCGCAGTAAAAGCTCGATGATTATTTATCAGCATTTCAACAGGGGCTCTTAGATCTTTCCTCCTAGTGATAAGTTGCCCTCGCCATAAATAAGGTCAGGGAGCCCACGCTGGGGTTTCTGTTCGAGAACCACGAGTTGAATTTAAGTCACTCCTGATGTAAGTCTCAGGCTCAGCCCAGGTGCTGCCACCTCACAAATGACCCTGGCAGGTAAAATGGACTGGCCAGCGACAAGGAGGACTTCTGGGCTGGTTTCTTCCCCGTGGTGCCTTACGACAGCTCCGCACGAATCTGCAATTACCAGGATAAGCCAGGGGCCTCAACCTTATGTTCAGCTGCAGCTAAATTATCTTGACCAGAGCCAATTCGTGCCCAGGTGGATGCTGGGGAAAAAGAATGACCCCGTTAGCAAGCCCAGTGCCTTGGAGATCAACTAACCCAACATCAGTCATTTTACATGGAGGGAAACTGAGTCCCAGGGAAGTTCAAGGACACAGCCATGAGCTAGATGTTTGTCTTCCGCTCATTCTAAAACCAAGCCCTTTCCCCTGAGGTTTTGGTTTGGGGGAGAAAAGCTTCTGGCGATACGGAGTGGAAGCTGCACTGCAGGCCTTTTCCTATGCATGTCCTTTTACCATCCCAAACCCCAAGTTCCTGACGTGAGGATTATATGGGAAAACATGTAACAGTGGGTCATAAGACAGCAGTCTCATACCATTGGCCCTCTGACTTACCTGGCCAGCAGATACATGCTTAAGGTTACACAGAACTTTTTAAAGCATATATTTGAATTAAAAATGGGAACATATATTTAAAACTCCAAGTACTGAATGATGAATGGACAAATGGGCATATCTATACAATAGAATATTATTCAGCCATCAAAAAGGAATAAAGTACTGATACACGCCACGGCATGGATGAACTTTGAAAACATCCTAAGTAAAAGAAGCCAGTCACAAAAAGACACATATTGTATGATTCCACTTATATGAGTTATCTAGACTAGGCAAATCCCTAGAGACAGAAAGCCAGACAGACGTATGATGATATCGATGACATCTTAATAGCCGCTCCCTGTGGGGGGGGGGGGATGGGGAGTGACTTCAAATGGGTACAGGTTTTCCTTTTGGGGTAATAAAAAAAGTTCTGAAAGTAGGTAGTGGTGATGGTTGCACAACATTGTGAATGTGCTTTCTGTCGCTGAATCGCACACTTTAAAATTGTTACAGTGGCCAGTTTTACATTATGTGTATTTTGCCACCATACAAAGAAATCCAAATATCCAGCTTCTCTAGAGATAGCAGAAGACCTGCAAACTGGGCCCCACGTGCCACACGGCAACAGTCAGCTGGAGCCGAGAAGCCCTGTGCCCCTCAGATAGAACGCACTAGGTCACCAATGTGTCACCCAGTCACTGTACTCATTTGTGTTACCACATGGCCCCGAAGGTGTTTGTGTGTTTGATCTCCGATTAAACTATAAGGCTCTCTACAAATGTTCTTTATAAATGTAGTACGGCACTTTTTATAGTTTCCTGTCCCCTGTGGATAGTTTTACACTTCTTTCTTTCAACAAAGCACACTTGTTTTATAGTCTGTGTCTGATCATTCTGATATTTGAAGTATCTGAGAGTCTGTTTCTGCTGGTTCTTACTCATGGTGTCCTATTTCTTTGTGATCTGTCTGGTTCTCCTTGACCTTGCTGGACATTGTATTTTAAAATTTATTTATAGGGATAATCTGAGGCCTAGAGTGAAGTTACCTTCCTCTCGAGTGGCTTTACATTTGCTCTGCCGGACTCCTGAGGGCACTGCTAGTGCAGGATGACCAACATCCAAGTTCAGGGCTCGTGGGTCCCTGGACCCCCAGGTGATGCCAATATAGGTTGCCTAAGTGAGTGAGACTGATTTGCTTATTGTACCCAGGGTGGGGTCAGTGATGTGCTGCAGCTGACTGCCAAGCCTGCGCTTCCCAACTCTGTTCAGTGGCCTCCTAGCAATAGTTCTAAATCAGCCATGGCGGAACATTTACGCTATGGAAATTGGCAAATGCTATAATACATCAGGACCCTTTCCCAACCCCACCAAGGGCTGGTGATAAGCATTTACCAGCACACCACTGGGCAAGGTCTCATCTCCCACCCAGTGTGGACCCTGGACTTTGATTTCCGACCTCTTGCCTCAAGAAAACCATTCACACTGAAGTTCAAATATGCCAGACTTGGCAAATATCTACAGGGTTCGAGTGGCTTCCTTGCTGGATTAGCTGTCAGGGTTCTCTTTTTCCTTCAGTTTCACCTATTCCTTGCTATCTTGTCAGCATGTGGTGGCTTTTAGGATTTTTTAAAATATGTTTTCTAGCATATGTTCTAGCATTTTTAGTTGCTTTCAGCTTGAGCGTTGGTCTGAATAACTAGTTACCAGAGACTGGAAGTCAAGCTCTCTCTGAATGTTTGTGATAATCTTAGACACGTTAAAGGAGTGATCGTGGGGTTCCAGAGGTGAGTTACTTAGTCATGGCTTGTGTCTTGACCTAACTGTGCCTCATCTGTAAAATGGGGATGAAAATAAGACCTGCCTCACAGAGTTATGTGAATTAAAAACAGTATTTGTCAGGGAAAGTGGGGGGAGGGATACATTAGGAGTTTGGGATTAACATATACACACTACTATATATAAAATAGATAACCAACAAGTACCTACTGTATAGCACAGGGAACTATACTCAATATTTTGTAATAACCTATAAGGGAAAAGAATCTGAAAAAGAATACATATATATGTATAACTGAATCACTTTGCTGTACATCTGAAACTAACGCGACATTGTCAATCAACTATACTTCAATTAAAAACAACAACAGGGCTTCCCTGGTGGCGCAGTGGTTGAGAGTCCGCCTGCCGATGCAGGGGACACGGGTTCGTGCCCCGGTCCGGAAAGATCCCACCTGCCGCGGAGGGGCTGGGCCCGTGAGCCGTGGCCGCTGAGCCTGCGTGTCCGGAGCCTGTGCTCCGCAGCGGGAGAAGCCACGACAGTGAGGGGCCCGCGTACCGAAAAAAAAACCACCACCGACAACAACAATAACAAAAAACAAAACAGTATTTGTCAAGAATTTAGAACAGCACTTGGCACACAGTAACTGCTAGATACCAGAAAGCATTTGTTAAATAACAGACCTGGACGATCTTTGCATCAGTATGCCCCACACTGGGGTTTGAAGTCACACTACTCTTCCTAGGCTGGTAAATTCAACCCTTACGTCACTCCTCCTCCGGGATGAAGGCTCATTCACCATGGGGTGCGAGGTGTGGGGAGGGGAAGGATAACTCTGGAACAGAGATGGAGATGGGTGATTGTGAGGAAAATGCAGGCCCGGCCCTGGCGCTTCTGGGCACCTTGGTCCTTGCCTAGCAACTTGTGACCGAGCGCTGTTTTCATAAACAGAGGTGCTTTGGTGTTTGGGGAGCAGGTCGTTAGCAAGGCCCAGCCAAGAGGGAAAACTATGAAGGGAACACTCCAACCACAGAATGAAATACAGTCCCTTACTTGGAGACAGGAACAGAAGGGATGAGCTGCGGAGGATGAAGCCTCCCTCCTTTCACAGAAAAGGATGCTCCTGGGACTTCCCTGGTGGCCCAGTGGGTAAGACTCTGTGCTCCCAATGCAGGGGGCCCAGGTTCGATCCTTGTTCAGGGAACTAGATCCCGCATGCGTGCCACAACTAAGAAGTCTGCACGCCGCAACAAAGATGCCACATGCCACAACGAAGAACCACGTGCTGCAACTAAGACCCAGTGCAGCCTACATACATACATAAATAAATAAATAAATAAATAAAATATTAAAAAAAAAAAAAGGGACGCTACCATCCGGTCACACAGCCAGTTAGCAGAGTTCTGGCCAGAGCCCCGCTCTCCTGACTGTGTCTCTGGACCGGTGCTCCCCACTCCACAGTCATCAGGATGTGGAGAGTTGTAAATCAGCCCTGTGGGAGTGCTCTCAGGACCCTCCTGTCCCTCCCCCACCCAGAGAGGACAGGTAAATATATACCAGCACGCCACTGGTGGAGCCCAACGGGATCCCGAATTATCGTAGGGAACGTCTCCCCCACAATGTGGGCCTGATGATGAATTTCAGATAGACTGGGGAGCCATTAAAAAAATTTTCTTTGATAAATCAAATACTCCAATTTGCTTCTCTGCCTACTTTTTCTTGCCTGTAATTACAGCTCTAAAAATGGTCACCAGCTCAAATACTAATAGACTAGCAAGTTGTATATCCATGCATGTAGCCACTGGCTTGCCTAAAAGTTGGGCCACTTGAGGCCATATAGAAACAAAGAGATAGTGGATATAAAGTGCTTCAAGAGACAGATGTGTTCAGAGGTGAGACGGTGTAACGCAGGCTCTTCCAACAATGAATGATTAAACACAGAAGTCCGGTCATGACCCAGTGACCTGGAGCAGAGTTGGAATGCATCTACCAATGTGCTTGGTGAGCTCTTAGGTCAGAAATCCAGGAGGCTGCCCGAATGTCTTCTCTCGCTCCCACGTGTGCAGTCATTTTGGCCGCCCAGCATCTGAATACCCTTCCTAGTTCTGGGTGAGCCTTTGTGGATGGAGGCTGCCCCCCACTACAGAAGCTAGAGGTGGCTTGTCCCTCTTTTTCCCAGGGGGTTAGGTCCTGGGCATGGGTCCCAACCTTACCCAGGTGGATGGTCTAGTAGGTTGATTTTCTTTTTTATTGAGGTATAGTTGATTTACAATATAATATGTTTGAGGAATATAATATAGTGACTGGTTCCTTTTTCTCCGCATCTTCGCCAACATTTGTTATTTGTGGTCTTTTTGATGACAGCCATTCTGACAGATGTGAGGTGATGTCTCTTTGTGGTTTTGATTTGCATTTCCCTGATGATTAGCGATGCTGAGCATCTTTTCATGTGCCTGTTGGCCACCTGTACGTCTTCTTTAGAAAACGCCTATTCAGGTCTTCTGCCCATTTCTTTAATTGGGTTGCCAGTCGATTATTTTTAAATAATAGCTTTATTGAGATATAAATAACATACCATAAAATTCACCCTTTTTTTGGTTGGTTTTTTTTTTTTTTTTTTGATGTGGACCATTTCTAATGTCTCCACTGAACCCGCCAGAATATTGCTTCTGTTTTATGTCTTGGCCTTTTTTTTTTGGCCCCAAGGTATGTGGGATCCCAGCTCCCCAACCAGGGACTGAACCCGCACTTCCTGCGTTGGAAGGCGAAGTCCCAACCACTGGACAGCCAGGTAAGTCCCAAAATTCACCCTTTTAAGGTGTGTGTGTGTGTGTGTGTGTGTGTGTGTGTGTGTGTGTGTTTTGCGGTACGCGGGCCTCTTGCTGTTGTGGCCTCTCCTGTTGCAGAGCACAGGCTCCGGACGCGCAGGCTCAGCGGCCATGGCTCACGGGCCCAGCCGCTCCGTGGCATGTGGGATCTTCCCGGACTGGGGCACGAACCCGTGTCCCCTGCATCGGCAGGCGGACTCTCAACCGCTGTGCCACCAGGGAAGCCCAAGGTGTTTTTTAGTATAGTCGCAGAGCTGTGAAACCATCACCACAATCAATGTTAGAACATTCTTGTCATCTGAAAAAGAAACCCTCTACCCATTTGCTGTCATACTTTCTCCCCCTAGCCTTAGGCAACCAAGAGTCTATTTCCTGTTTCGATGAATTTGCCTATTCTGGACATTTTACATAAATGGAATCATACAATATGTGTCCTTTTGTGCCTAGCTTTTTTTTTTTTTTTGGCGGTACGCAGGCCTCTCACTGCTGGGGCCCCTCCCGTTGCAGAGCACAGGCTCCGGACGCGCAGGCTCAGCGGCCATGGCTCACGGGCCCAGCCGCTCCGCGGCATGTGGGATCTTCCTGGACCGGGGCACGAACCCATGTCCCCTGCATCGGCAGGCAGACTTTCAACCACTGCGCCACCAGGGAAGCCCTCTAGCTTCTTTTATTTAGCATATTTTCAAGGTTCATCCCATGTATTAATACTTCATTCTTTTTATGGATGAATGATATTCCATTACATGGATTTACCACATTTTGTTCATCCATTCATTCATTGATGGACATTGGGTTGTTTCCACTTTTTGGCTATTATGAATAACGTTGCTATGATGATAAGTATACAGGTTTTTGTGCAGATGTATATTTTCATTTCTCTTGGCTACATACCCAGCAGGGGAATTGCTGGGTCATATGGTAACTCTGTACTTAACATGTTGAAAAACTGCCAGACTGTTTTCCAAAGCAGCTGCACCATCTTACATTCCCACCAGCAACGTACAAGGGTTCCAGTTTCTCCACATCCTCACCCACACTTGTTATCGTCTGTCTTTTTCATATTAGTCTTGTGGCGGTGAAGCGGTATCTCATTGTGGTTTTGATTTTGACTTTGATGTCTGAGGGTGTGCAGGGGCAGCGGAGAAATGACTTCCAGCAGAAGTGGCCCTTGGAGAGCCTAAGTATCGGAGGCGCTGAGCTCCCAGTGGTGGCAGCGCCATTGGCATCCTGGCTGCCGTTGGTTCCTGGTCATTTTCAGAGCTTGCTTCTTCAGTCGCTCCATTGAGCCTATGAGTTACCTGATAGTCTTCACATAAGGTCCCTTTTCCCCTGAAGCTAACCAGAGCCAATTTCTATTGCTCCAAACCAAAGATCATGGCTGATACCCTATTTAAGCTGCCTCTCAGTCTGTATACTTATTTATCCTTCCTGAATGTCTTTTCTCTTGTTGCAATCTTTCACTTCTCCCCAAACTACTATAACAATCCCCTCGCCGTGGGCCCTTTCCCCAGCCAATCCCTCTTGCCCATCACCCAGCCCTACGCCTCTGAGATCCAAGTTTGATCCACTTCTCCCCCTTCCCTTTCATATCAAGCCTAACCTCCCTGATTCAGCACACAAGGCCAGCTATAATGTGATCACTGACTTCTCTGGGCTGCTCTCCTGCCACTGCTCCCCGGCACTGCTCAGATGGGCTTAGAGCGCCTCATTTATGTAATGTCTCCTCCACCCGCCCTGATCGCCTCCTCCTTCCTGCCCCATCTGCTCTGGACGCCCCTATGTCATATCACAAAATACTGTATTATTATTGACAGGTCTGTTTCCCTCGCTACAATATAACCTTCTAAAGGGAAAGAAACATGCTTCCCGCCACATTTTATCTTAGGCCTTAGCACCAGGGCACACAGAGTTCAACTGAGGTCACTGTTAGAGGATCTGGCACAAGTTACTGCTATTCTCTCATCTATCCTCGTGAAAGGCAGAGGTGACGGACAGCACACTGAGGGAGGGGTAAGTGGCTAGCTCTGGTGAAGCTTCGCTGTACACCTGGCTGCCTTTGGGATACCACCAGCGACTCAGGGGACTGTGTAGTTAAACATGGTTGTGCACAAAGGGACAACAAGATCACGGAGAAAATTGTGGTTACATCTTTTTAAAATGTCGAAATCCCTGGAAAACTAAGAAGGATGTATTGATGCCGACTCAGGGTTTAAGGTTTACGGGGCTGAAACCCACTGGGAGCTTTCCCACCTTTGTCCAGTGTCACGTGAGAGAACACACCAGCTTCAGGGCTGGTTCCTCACAAGACTTATTTATGGTCTTTCCTGGGAGCCTCTGAGCGGCAGCATACCCCATATCAAGACTCTTTGTTTTGTTTTGTTTTTAAAAGCTTCTCCAAGGTTTTGTAATTAAATTTTTTAAAATTTTATTTATGTATTTATTTTTGGCTGCATTGGGTCTTTGTTGCTGCATACGGGCTTTCTCTACTTGAGGCGAGCAGGGGCTACTCTTTGCTGTGGTGCAGGGCTTCTCACTGCGGTGGCTTCTCTTGTTGCAGAGCACGGGCTCTAGGCGCGCGAGCTTCAGGAGTTGTGGCGCACGGGCTTAGTTGCTCTGCGGCATGTGGGGGTCTTCCCGGACCGGGGCTCGAACCCGTGTCCCCTGCATTGGCAGGTGGATTCTTAACCACTGCACCACCAGGGAAGTCCCATATCAAGACTCTTTGAAAGTGAAGGAATGAGAAAGGCCAGATCATCTTCTTGAAGACTTGGCCTCCCTCCATTCCTCCTGCCCATCGCCCACGTGAAAACATTCCTGTTCGGACTCGAGAGGAAGCACCATGCAACGGCAGTGCTGAAGGAATGCCAGAGGTCGTTCTAGACTCCTGAGGACCCCACCTTGAGCCTACGTCCCTCTCTAGGGTCTGACCACACAAACCTCTGGTTCACTGAATGCTCTGGCCTTGGTGGCACTGTCCCCTCGGTCTGGAAGGTTCTCCCCACTCTTTCCATGACTGTCTCTTAACTTACAAGCCTCATCTTTGGAGAGACCGGCCCTGATCACAACTAAAGCACATTTCCCTCATGATATTCTATCTCATAGGCCCCTGGCTCTTCCTCTATGATCGCAGTTTGCAACGACATAGTTATGTGTTTGTTTAATCAGAGATCCCCGAAGACAAGGGCCATGCCCGTCTTGTCCACCCCTGTACCCCCAGCCCTACCGCAGTGCTGGCGCACACTCACTCTTTGCTGAATTCATGAATGAATGGATGGATGAAGTCCATCTCCGAAGCAATCAGATGCACACGGAGGAGAAGCTGGGTGGCGGCCAGCACTTTAGACAGCGCCTACACCTGATGCTCTCTCTCTGCATCAGAACCAGGGTCCACAATACCGCCCACTGCTCCCTCCGGCAGGACAGACACGCTGTGGGGACTACCCTTCACAGCACACGCTGTGTGTCGTCTGAAGTGCTGGCAAAGAGCTTGTCGTGGTTGTTGGAACTAAACTCGCCCCCGCCCAAAGGAAAAAAACCCACTTGCTTTAACGACTAAGATCTAAAAAAATAAATACCATGTTTACATTGAAGTGTTTTGTGACTTCCCATCAACAAATAAGGAGAGAACAAGAGGGGGTGCAGGGCCAAACACAATGGCTCGTTCCCTTCCATGGGGGCGACCTTGGTATTGAGCTTCCCCACTCACAGCTGGTGATTTCAAACTATGGAGAAAAAGGCAGGGTTGCCAACAGTGGCGAGTGATTTTCGGGGCCTGATGCCTCTCACCTGGGCACTGATAAATACCCATGGTTATCGGCGGGGGCGAGAGGCCTGCCTCGGGCATCAGCAGCTCAGGAAACACGGTAAAGAACCCCGCGACGGGTTTACTGTCCCGCGAGCTTGGGCCCTACACTCAGTATCACACTGCCCTGGAAGAATGTTGCATCAACTCGGGTTGTGTGCCTGTGTGTGTGTGTGTGTGTGTGTGATATTCCTTTAAGCTAAGCTAGCAGAGGATGTTATATGACATATGAATAGGGTGGCAACTTACTGTTGAGTCCCAGTGTCCTGTGTCTATTCATTATAGTCAGTTTTGAGCCACTGCCTGCAGGGGAACCTCTGTCATCCAGATCTCTCAAGAACATGGTCAGGCCAAAAACCCCAGGGTCTAGGGCAGCCATGGCTTTAGGACACAGATCTTTCTGGAAAAAAAAAAAAAAAGCCCCTTTTTGTCTACACTGTCGCGAAGCACAGCGGGTTCACAGAGGACAGCTGGCACGTGAGGCAACCCACGAGCCGGGGCCCGGACTGGCTTCAAGAGCATTGGCTTGAGAGCTGTGGGGCACAGGGCAGCTCGTGGAAACAACTCAGGGGTGGCTGAGGCAGAAAGGTGGTACAGGAATTTTTTTTTTTTTTTTTTTTTGGCCGCGCTGCGAGGCATGTGGGATCCTAGTTTCCTGACCAGGGATCGAATCCGGGCCCCGGCAGTAAAAGCACGGAGTCTTAACCACTGGACTGCCAGGGAATTCCCTCATTTTTAAATATAGTTTTGATTTTGAAATATTTTAGATTTGCAAAGGTAGTATGGAGAGTTAACACAGACCCTTTGCCCAGCTTCCCTCGTGTGCACTTTTAGGCAACCAAGATACATTGATCGAAACTAAGAAATTAAGTTTGGCCCAATGCTATCAGTTGAACCACAGACTTCCTCTGGGTTTCACCGGGTTCTTCCTAGTGTCCTTTTTCCGTTCCAGAAACCCAGGATCCTGCTTCACATTTAGTCATCGTGTCGCCTTAGTCTCCTCCGACCTGGGACAGTTTCTCAGCCTTTTCTTGTTTGTCATGACCTGGGCTTTTTTGAAGAGTACTAGTCAGGTGTTTTACACATACGTCGTATTTGTAAAACTCCGTTGGAAAGAGTCATCCTGGCCTAGAAGGTGGAGCAAACTCCAACCTGCGGGACAGATCCGGGCTGCTGTGTCCGTGTGGTCCGCAAGCTAAGACTGGCTTTCACATTTTTGAGTGGTTGAAAAAAATCTCAGAAGAATAAGATTTCACGGTATGTGGAAATTCTCATGAAATCCAAATTAGTTTCAGTGTCCACAAATTAAGTTTGATTGGAAGGGGGCCACGTTCGTTCTTTCCTGGACCAGAGTCTGTGTGGCTGCGTTTGTGCTCCAACGGCCGAGGTGAGGCATCCACCAGCCCACTCGGCCCACAGATCCCCACTGTTTACCCTCTGGCCCTTTCCAGAGAGTCTGCTGACCCTGATGCAGATGGCCTGTGGGGGCCGGATTCACTTTGATTCAAAAGCTAAGTCAGCTATTAAAAGAGCACTGAAGCTTCACGTTCTTTCATTCAGTCGTTCCACAAATATTTATCAAGGGTCCTTTGTCAAAGCTTGCAGAGACCCCTATTTGAGCAAGTATTAACAGATGCTAAAACCCTGGAGTCGGGAGAGATTAATTCTCATCAAACGTCTTCCCCAGTCTCAGGCACAGTTTCTGCCTGCAGTGATAATAGCTGCTGTCCTACTTTGAGCACTACGTTATGCCAGGAACACTTTTATTTGCAATATCTCTTTTAATCCTCACCACCACCCCAGGAGTTGTTCCAGGGGGAAACTGAGGTTTAAGAGATTAGCCACACCCAAGGGCACACAGGGTGCTACTAAATGGCAGAGGCAGGATGCAAGCCCAGGCCGGCCCGGCCCTTGGGCTGGTGCTGTGCAAACAAGACACTCATCCTGCCCAGGAGGGGCCTGGGGGTCTGGAGGAGAGAGTGGGGGGCGGGGGAAGCTTTGGGTGGTTCCTGGACAATCATGGCTTTTCCACGGGCTCCTGAACTCTGGAAGCAACAGGCCAGGATGCAGAGGTCGGTAGCCAGAGGCCCCATCTGAAACAGTATTATTTTTTCAAAAGAACATCACATGGTGCTCTTCGGGGTCCAGCGTCTCACCCCTACGTCCGACGTACAAGCCCAGCGAGACCGTCCGTCTTGGGTCTCTGCTCCCTCCATTTCTGGTGTTGCTGCTCTGCTACCCACATGGCTGGGAGAGTCTGAGCTCTCTGCTCTCTGGGCAGGAAGGCAGCCCTCCTCTTCCTGCCCTGGACCCGGGTGCTGGGGCCCGGCCTCGCCACCACTTGCGTGGCCAGCAGGTGAAGACGCCTCGCCAGGGATGGAAGGTGCACATGAGCTGCTCTTCACCCTGGTCGGACAAGCTGAGAGCTCCCCCAGGAAAAGCACCAGCAGAAAGGGTGAGAAGGGGCGCCTGCGGCCTGGCTGGGCTGGGAGCAGGGTGGGAACGCCGCTGACACGGATGCTGCGGTCCCCTGCTATTTGCGCCTTCCCGGATGGACGGCCACCCTGACCCTCACCCTTCCCCTATCGACTCAGCACAGAGCGAGCGGCTCAGCCTGGGCCTGATGGCGGTTCCCACTCACCAGCCCCGCCGCCACAGGTCCAACTGCTCACGGGCCGGTTCTGCTCCAGACGATGACTCCAATATATGTCGTCAACAAGAACCAAAAAGGACCTGATGAAAGAAGCCCCTGGTGGGTGTCCAGAGTGCATCCCATGCTGAGTTATTTTCTGAAGAGAACAAGTCACTTGAGAGTTTTCTGCTCCCTAACATGTCCCCGGGAACTTTTTAACTGGCTTGTTAGTCTGTCTCTCCTAAGCCCTCAGCAGCTGCAAAGCTGATTCACAAAGCTTGTTTTCCTTTTCGTGTTTTTCAAAAAGAACCAAATGTAAATCAGGTTGCAAAGTCCTGGAGGTATACAGTGTGACGAGCGGGCGCCGGCTGTCCCGAGACGGTGGTGACACAGCCGCGGTGGGGGATACGGCTCTGTTCTGTGTTCCAGGCAGTCCCAAGGACCCACAGAGCCAGGTTTCCAAACGGCCGCCACGCAGGGGGCTCTGTGCCTGGAGGAGGGTGCTGCAGCCGTTCTGTTTCTCTCACACAGACCCCTGCTCCGGGGGTCAGAAACATCATCTCAAAGGCTGGTTTCTCCGGGGAAGGAGCTGGTACTGGCCAGCGGGTGTGTCGGACTAAGCACGTGTGGAGAATAACCTTTGGCCCATTTGCCTGAGTGAGACCTCATAACTGAGGACAAAACTCTTAAAATCAGACCATAACTTCCATCTGTTTATATGACGAGGGTACCCTATCTTCAAGGTCAGAATGCTGCTGAAGCCTGAGTCACGTTCCCTCAACATCCCGAGCCGCGCCGGGGAACTGCTTTCGCCTGCTACGAGTTCTGCAGCCCAGCGGAGTTCAAGGCTGCGAATCAACCACGCTGGCCTATGCGGCGCGTGCGCTGTGTGAGGGGGCGGCTCCCCTCTGCTGAGCTCTGCCCCGGGGAGGCCGGCCGGCCGTTTCTGGTCCAGCTGCGGTACACACAGGGCTCCGGGGCTGCTGTTCTGCATTCTCTCTGGCAGGTGCCACCAGCGTTAAGCATGGCCGGGGATGCTCTTCATAACGGTCGCACACAACTGCTCAGGGGTTTTGCTCATAAGAAGCCACAAGCCGGGGCTCTCGGGAGCCCAGAGCACCCAACGCCCCCGCCCCAGCCCAATAGCAGGCTGGGATGACCCATATCAGGCCATGTTAGGCTAAGGGTCCAGGTGCCACTTGAGGGGATAGAAATAAGGCCACACTTGCCACGAGGAAGGCCTGCTGCTGGCTGAGGGCCCTTCTGCCCCCGGGGACCACGCCACCTTCTCATCCTGTCCAAACCCCCTCCAGGCAGCACTGCCGTGGATTAGGCATGAGAATGGCAGCCGGGGTCTCCAGACACCCTTTCCATCCAGCTGCCATCGTTTTTCTTGCCTCCACCCACTTTTCTATTTCAGAAACAGTGGAATGTCCAACTTTGTGAATTCCATTGCTTAACAGAAATTTGCTTTTAATGTCTAAACGTTCTGAAGATTAGAGTAGGGGTAGGGAAATGTGGGAAAAGCAGTGCCTTGTGGAAAAAACACACACACACAAAGTCCTTTGTGCTTCAGGCACTCCTTTCAACTTCACTGACCGTAGGATCTTGTCCAGAATCTTGGGAAATGGTTAGGCCAAGAATTTGAGTCGTGAATATTTCTGCAGTGATTTCGTCTGGAAGTTCTTCTTCAAAGCAAATTTCTGAACCTAACCAAACAAGAAAAGAAAGCAAATGCCTTCATAACAATTAGGTTTCTAACTCAGAAGCATTTTCCAAAAATATGAGGAAATGATACTAAACAAAAGTGAGAGGAGCTTTGTGCTGGGATTTGGCCCTGATTCCGTGAAAACCTTTGGGTGGAAACTGGTTAAAATCCCTCCTTTGTGGTTTGGGTTTGGAGCACTGTTACCCAAAACTCTGCACACTTCACTGCAAAGCCTCAACTACAAGGCATCATTGATTTTACTGTTTTGAGACACTTAGGAACACTGTATACATGTGTGTGTATATAAAACAATTGGGAAAGTTACATTCTGAGATCCCAGGTACACAAGGAATGGCATAGAGGAGCTTGCAGGTTGGAAATGACCAATCAGCTCCTGGAGTCTAGAACTATCTGTGTTAGGAACTGTGTTCAATTTGAAATTGGGAACAGACAACAGAAGGAGAGGGAGAAGGAAGCCTGGTGAGGAGTCTTTGCTCCCGACCCCATGGGGGCAGCAGGGCAGCACTCGGGGTTGTCCATGGACACGTTCCAGCACAAGGGCGTCAGTGAGCTAAAAGAAGGAGGTGGGAAATCCTCAGACAGGAAAGGAGAGGAGGATTTTTTTTTTTTGGCCACACTGCACAGCATGCGGGATCTTAGTTCCCCGACCAGGGATCGAACCCACGCCCCCTGCAGTGGAAGCGCGGAGTCCTAACCACTGGACTGCCAGGGGAGTCCCAGGATGATCTTTAAAGATGTTCAAGCTCTGGCAGCTTGAAGTCGGGCTCGTGCCTGCCTGCCGAGTCCCTGCCCTCTCCTTATCCAAGGCTCTCATGACGATACCTCTTCTGAAAGAGCTTCCGAACTGTATCCTCTACTAGTGTCCAAGATTCGCCTACCCAAGCTGGAAAGATGAGGACTGAATCGGGGGAATAAAGGGAAGAAACAAGGCTGGGAAGGAAGGACGGAGCACAAGAACAAAAGCTTTCATCTCTTAGACATGACCACCACTCCCTGGTCTTTTTATAACTTATTCATGTTGCGTTCCCAACAGACTTGCTTTGTTGTGTGTATGGTATGAAGGAGAGTGGCTTGCACCAGTTAGAAGACTTAAATGCACTTAAGTCGCCAACAAATTAGTGCAGCTCAGCTACGTGTCCAGACAGAGCCCACTGTAGTACCTTTGACAGGAGAGGCTGCGGGCTCGGATTTCCAGCCCTCAGGATTCAGTCCGAACAGTGTAGCGAAGCAGTCAGACATCTCCTCTTCCGTCATGTGCTCACCTGGGCATCACAAAGGGAAAAGGAGGCTGTTCAGCTCATGGGACTGAGCCTCACGTCAGAGTTTAGCATCATCATTCTGGGGTCTTCAAGAGAATGATTCCACTGTTTCCTTGAGACACAAAAACATTCTAGGGAGTCCCATGTTACTGTCACAGAGACTTCCTTATATGGTGCTAAAAATGGGACTCCAACCCAGGGGGCTGTGTTGGGGCTTGTGCAGAGAAAGAAGACAGCACTCTGATAAAGACTGTGCTTAGCTTCATTTCAAATTCCCTCACATTAGAAGCAGCAGTTTGGCTAAGATGAAATGATCGCCCAGAGAAAAGGGCTACTTGACTTCCTCACATAAAACGATGAGGAAGGACTTCCCTGGTGGCGCAGTGGCTAAGAATCTGCCTGCCAATGCAGGGGACATGGGTTTGAGCCCTGATCCGGGAAGATCCCACATGCTGTGGAGCAACTAAGCCTGTGCGCCACAACTACTGAGCCTGCACTCTAGAGGCCATAAGCCACAACTACTGAGCCCGTGTGCCACAACTACAGAAGCCCACACGCCTAGAGCCCGTGCTCTGCAACGAGAAGCCACTGTGATGAGAAGCCCGCGCACTTCAACGAAGAGAGAAGCCCGCGCACCACAACGAAGAGTAGCCCCTGCTTGCCGTAACTAGAGAAAGCCCGAGCACAGCAACAAAGACCCAACGCAGCCAAAAATAAATAAATAAGTGTATTTTTTTTTAAAGTACGATGAGGAAAAGAATAGGTAAAAATGAAAAGTTTTACTTTGGTGTGGTTTTATTTCACAAATGCAACCCAGTCTCGTAGTAGCTCTGTGAGGTTGATGGCTGGCACTTGTATTCCTGCTTTACGAGTGAAGGCCCTGAATCTTGCAGCTCCAGGAAGTTGGAACATAAACTGCATCCTTCTGGTTCCCAGCATCCTTCCCTTTACCCCGTGTTTGCCAGCCACGTGGGTCAGTAAGCGGCATCCTCGCGGCTGAAGTCCAGTCAAATTCGAGATGCCGGGGGGCGTTCTGTCTCCCAGCTCAGTTCTCTCCAGTGGGAATGGCTCAAGGGTGTTACGAGATATACCTATTTAGGTATTTACCTTTGGTTTGAAGCAGTTTCAGAAAATCCTCTCTTCGAATCGCTTTCTTTCCCTTTGAATTGGTAAAACCAAGAATGTCAAAGCTCCGCTGGATGCCACTCATGGTGTTACCGAAGGGTGGCCTGTGATTAAGGTAAACTTTGAAGAAATCCGGTAGGTTGATTTTGTCAATTAGTTTTCCAGTGTCCACATACTCACTAAATCTGATTTCATTAAACATATCTTCAATCTAGGAAAGAGGTTTAGGGGGAAAAAAAAAAAGACCATGGTAAGCAGAAAAGACACTTTGATAGACTTCTAAGAATTGGAGAGTAACAGACAAATGTTCACTGTTAGCTTAGAACATGTATGTTATGAGTTGACTGTATCCCCCCTCCAAAGAAAGATAGGTTGAAGTCCTAACCCCAAGTCCCTCAGTCCCTCAGGGCAGATGTCATTAGTTAAGATGAGGTTGTACTGGAGGAGGGTGGGCCTTTCATACAACATGACCAGTATCCTCATAAAAAGAGGAAAGAGACATTCAGGGCCAAGATGGACATGTGATGGCCGAGGCAGTGGTTGGAGGGATACAGCTTAAGCCAAGGAACATCAAGGATTGATGGTAACTGCAGAAGATAGAAGAGGCAAGGACACACATTATCCTCTACATGTTTCATAGAGAGCATGACCCTGCTGACACCTTGATTTCAGACTTCCATGAGAGAATAAATTCCTGTTGTGTGAAGCCACCCACTTTGTGGTACTAAATTTTACAGCAGCTTTGATCCACTGTCCAACTGGTCAATACTATTAGCATTGGCATGAACAGTGTTTCATTTCTTCACTTTTCACCTAAGTATCTCACAGTGTATCTACTACATCCTTGCTTTGTGAAGAAGATATTAGTTTCATTTAAAAGATGGAATCCTGGGCTTCCCTGGTGGCACAGTGGTTGAGAGTCTGCCTGCCAATGCAGGGGACACGGGTTCATGCCCCGGTCCGGGAGGATCCCACATGCCGCGGAGCAGCTGGGCCCGTGAGCCATGGCCGCTGAGCCTGTGCGTCCAGAGCCTGTGCTCCGCAGCGGGAGAGGCCGCAACAGTGAGAGGCCCGCGTAACGCAAAAAAAAAAAAAAAAAAAAAAGATGGAATCCTGAAGAATTTAGAAATTAGTTTAGATGAACAAGCAAATAATTCAGTGTGAAACTCAAATACAGGACCTAAGGCTGTGGTAAGTTTCTTAAGGCAACTAACTGCACCATGATTCTTTTTTCCTTTCTTTCTTTTCCATCTTTATCCTGCAATGTTTTATATACTCAAAAGATTCTATGTAACATACATACAACTTATGTGATATAATTTTTAAATTGAAGACCTAAGAAGCCATCATTCATTGAAAATATCAACACAGTTGGCAAGTCTTAAGCGAGACTAACCAAGAAAAAGAAGAGAAAAGACTCAAATTATTAAAATCAGGAATGAAAGAGGGAATACCAGTACCAATCTTACAGAGATTAAAAAGAGTATGAGCAATTATATGCCAACAAATCAGATAACTTAGGTGAAATGGACAAATTCCTAGGAAGATACAAATGACCAAAACTGACTCAAGAAGACAGAGAAAATCTAAACAGACCTATAACAAGTAAATAGATTGAATTAGTAACTTTACAGCTTCCACAAAGAAAAACCAAGGACCAAATGGCTTCATTGGTGAATTCTACCAAATATTTAAAGAATACCAATCCCCCACAAACTCTCCCAAAAACATAAGAAAAGGGAACAATTCCCAACTCATTCTGTGAGGGCTGCTTTCTGATTTGGAAAGTCACTCTTGGCGTATTTTCCAAATTTCCTAGAATGAGCAGAGTGCTGACATGTCTGTGGCTTCAAATGGAAATGTGGCGCCAGTTAATGCAGGTCTCCACACAGGGCTCCTTGCGTAACTGGCAAAATGCAAGGAGGCGAGAAATAGAACACAGAAACAAACGAAACCACTCCCCACTCCCATCAGCCTTCTCTGTGCAGTATTTTTGTACCACGCACACTGCAGCCGGCTAAAATTCAGAAACCTGAACGGTGCCTGACAAAGGGCTAGAAATGAGTAATTTATTTTAGTGTCTACATTTGAAACTAATATGTGTCCCTCCAAATTGCAGGGTTTTGAATTTTACAGAGAGAGAGAGAGAGAGAGAGAGAGAGAATAAGAGCCACAGAAAAGTGGGAAATAAATTTTTTCCCCCAGAACCTGAACTTCTTTGGTCTGTAGGAATGAATCAGGAAGAGAATCTATATTTGTACACAATATTTATCAATAGATAGCCAATTTCTCCCTGTCCACTAAATAAATGTAGAACAAAAATGGAAAGAGCACCAGTTTGAAGCAACGCCAAATATTAGCCTGTCTGGAACAGCCTAGTGTCTTGGTCTTGCCCCAAGTATCAAGAAGAAAATACAAACTTCTTGCAGTCCAGCCATCATTTCTGTGAAAGATCTGGGGTACCTTCCTTCCACTTTTTCCCATGCATATAAAACACATGTGTCTATTTTTTTTTGCAAAACTGGTACGTGTATATATCCTTTTTTGTATCCTGCTTTTGTATCCTGCTTTTCCCCTTTTTACACTGTATCTTAGTAATCGCCTAATATTTTCAAAGAAGCCATATATCTTCAATGCAACATTCCAGGAATGGTCTTTAGATATAACATCATTGGTTATGGATACAAACGAACCGTAATTGGTACTATGCAAGTAGCTCTAATTGGTAACATTTTCATATACAGCATTTGTTGAGTTTATATTATGTACAGCTGCATGTTAAATTATGTACAATTTTGTGTATAAATAAAACTATCCAGTAGCATATATTATTTACAGATTCTACTATATGATTTTAATACTATTAGTAAATGCATGTGCCACCACTTACTATGAGCCAAAGGAGACTGGGGCTAACACTATGATCTTTGATGGCAGACCTAGGTTCAAAACCTGGTTCTGCCATTTTCTATGTGACTTCGGGTTAGTAACTTAACATTCCTTATCCTCAGTTTCCTGTCTTGAAAAAGGGAGTAATAGGGTAAACCATTTGCAGTGGGCTGATCTGAGGCTTACCGTGACAATGTATCTAAAGTGCTGACACAGTGCCTAACACAGTCAGCACTCAACCGGCAGTAATTGTTCTTGTGATTCTTAAACTTCCTATGCCCTTGCTAATTACAATGCATGTAATTATAACATAAATTATAATTTATAAATACATAAATTATAACGTAAATGACACGTGTACTTTACAAACGCGATACACGATTCAAACTCAATTGAGAAATAGGAGACTAACCCGAAGAGGACAAAGAAGGAATCCAAACGTGCCTGGAGTTACTCACACCCGGAGCGTTCCAAAGATCTCAGGGAACGTTCTTGGCACAAACCACTCTGTAGGTGACTCACCTCTTACTCTCTTTCCCCAAATGACTGGCCGAAGATCACTGCTCAACAGGCAGAGAGCCGGCAGCTTCAGCATCATGACGTTTCTTTCCCGAGCCTACTCTGGGTTAGTTGAAGAGGCAGGTGCTGCTACGCGTCTAAACGAGGTTCGTGCTTGGGAGAGGAACCTCGGAGCCCGAATGGAATGCCCAGAGCCTTCCCAGGCCCCGCGGTCGCCCAGAGCGCGCTGGCTGGCTCAGCCCGGCCTATTATTGGCATTCTCACGCCGGCCTGTCATCCACTAAGGCAGTGGTTCGTTTGATTCACCCAGGGAGCTTTAAACATTCTAAGGCCTCGGCCCCACTCCCAGAGATCCTGATTTAATTGTTCTGGGGTGGAGTATAAGCAGTCATAGTTTTTAAAAGGTCCCCAGGGGATATGAATGTGTGGCCAAGGCTGAGAAGTATGGCTTTAAGGCATGGGATCTCAAACTTTTATCAGGTATCAACATGAGCAGGAGGGCCCCTTAAAACACAGACTGCTGGGGCTTCCCTGGTGGCGTAGTGGTTGGGAGTCTGCCTGCCGATGCAGGGGACGCGGGTTCGTGCCCCGGTCCGGGAAGATCTCACATGCCGCGGAGCGGCTGGGCCCGTGAGTCATGGCCGCTGAGCCTGCGCGTCCGGAGCCTGTGCTCCGCAACGGGAGAGGCCACGGCAGTGAGAGGCCCACGTAATGCAAAAAAAAAAAAAGAAAAAACACAGACTGCTGGTCTGGGGGCCACAGCTTTGAGAACCAGCTCTTACACCACAGCGGCTAGCGGAGGTGACGCTCATGCCAAAAAGAATCAGCATCCGGCTTGTGATTTTCATCACAGAGCAATGGTGGGTGGCAGCTGTGAGGCATATTCTAATTCTTCAGGCCCACATCTGTCTCCTCCATTAAGCTGTAGCAATAGTGTTCATCTCTATTTCCACAGCAGCTTTGCTCAGAGCCCGGCACATCGTGGGGGCCCAGAGAAACGTTTACTGAATGAATGAAACACCGTGGGCACAATGAGGCCATGGAAGAAGTTCTCTTAAAACTCAAAAAAGGGGGGCTTCCCTGGTGGCGCACTGGTTAGGAATCCTCCTGCCAAGGCAGGGGACACGGGTTCGAGCCCCGGTCTGGGAAGATCCCACATGCCGCAAAGCAACTAAGCCTGGGCGCCACAACTACCGAGCCTGCGCTCTAGAGCCTGTGAGCCACAACTACTGAGCCCGCGAGCCACAACTACTGAAGCCTGCGCACGCATAGAGCCCGTGCTCTGCAACAAGAGAAGCCACCGCAGCGAGAAGCCCGTGAACCGCAACGAAGAGTAGCCCCCGCTTGCCACAACTAGAGAAAGCCTGTGCGCAACAACGAGACCCAACACAGCCAAAAATAAATTAATTAATTAATTAAAAATTTTTAAAAAAGGTAGAACTGTCGAGGCCGAGTATCTATTCAACAGCTTGTCATTTGAGTTATAACTTTTTTTTTTTGGCCACGCGCCATGCAACTTGTAGGATCCTAGGTCCCCAACCAGGGATTGAACCTGGGCCCTCGGCAGTGAAAGCGCAGAGCCCTAACCACTGGACCACCAGGGAATTCCTGATTTATAACTTTTAAACATTTACACAGTCGGCCCCTGGACCTCTGCTGGTACCCATTGCCCAGGCCCCGAGACGTGAGGGTGGCCTGTCCTTGGAGGGCCGGGGTCCCCTGGCCCAGGACTGCTTTACTCCTGCCGCTGTCATTCTCCCCATAGGCCTTTGGGTTTGCGATCCTGTTGTCAGCCACAGGAAGCCACTGATGGCCTTAGAATTGTGTCTTATAATTAAGTTTTATAACCTCCCCGTTAAATGGAGAGGAACATGATACACTTGAACTGGCGCCATTCCTCGTCTTTATAAAGGGGATCCTGGTGCACGTTGGTTTCTTCTGTGATAGTTTCATAGACTCGCGGGCTGGAAGGACTCTCCCTCCTCCTTAGACACACCTAGTGCTCTCTAGACCGTCCCTGGCAAATGAGGAGAGTCTTTCCTCACAGCATCCTCTTCGCCTCATACCCCCTCCGTGTGGCCCATCACGGCGGCGTTTCGCACTGACCTGGGGCAGGGAAGGAGGGTCTGGGCAGCAGCTTCCAGGGCTGCAGATGCCTCTGCTGTTGGCGCATCACTCTGTCACTCACAACTGCCCTCCTCTCCAGTAACTATCTGCACAACAGCTGCCTCCCGTCAGGTCCTGCCCACTGGACACCGACCCAGGAGAAGGCCAGCCATTGGTGCTGGGCCACAGCGCTCTCTCCCTGCTGTCTGTTGGCCGGGGGGAGACTCAGAGATGACAACACCACCATTCCCAGCGCCTTTTATGGTGACCTCTGCCCAGCCCCTCATGGGGCCCAGGCTGCAAGCACTTCCGGGGATTCTTCCCCACCCCAGGTGAATGTTTTTAAAGGTTTTAAAATCTGAATGACAGAATTCCCTCGTGGTGCAGTGGTTAAGAAGCCGCCTGCCAATGCAGGGGACATGGGTTCGAGCCCTGATCCAGGAAGATCCCACATGCCGCGGAACAGCTAAGCCCGTGTGCCACAACTACTGAGCCTGCGCTCTGGAGCCTGCAAGCCACAACTACTGAAGCCCATGCGCCTAGAGCCCGAGCTCCGCAACAAGAGAAGCCACCACAGTGGCTTCTCTTTTCTTTACTCCTCTAGAAAAAGGAGTGAAGTACTGATTATGCTACAACATGGATGCGCCTTGAAAACAGTGAAAGAAGACAGACACAAGTGGTCGCACATCACATGATTCCATCTATATGAAATGTCCAGAAGAGGCAAATCCAGAGATGGGAAGTAGACTAGTGGATGCCAGGGGCTGAGGAGGGGGGATGGGAAGTGACGGCTAATGGGTACAGGGTTTCTTTTTAGGGTGATAAACATGTTCTAGGATTCGATAGTGGTGATGGTTGCACAACCCTGTGAACATACTAAAAGCCATTGACTCACTTTAAATAGGTAAATTGTATGATATGTGATATATCTCAATAAAGTTGATTAAAAGGAAAAAAAATAGGGAGTTCCCTGGTGGTCTAGTGGCTAGGATTCTGCGTTTTCACTGCCTTGGTCAGGGGAGATCCCGCAAGCCATGAGGCGTGGCCAAAAATAATAATAATAATAACAAAAGGAAGAAAAATAGGGACTTCCTTGGCAGTCCGGCGGTTAAGACTCCGCACCTCCAATGCAGGGGGTGCAGGTTTGATCCTTGGTCGGGGAACTAAGATCCCACATGCTTCACGGTGAGGCCAAAAAAAAAAAAAGAAATATAATACAGAGGTGAAGCAATGGCAAAGGCACGTAACAAAGCAAATGCCATCAGTTTTTAAAAATGTAATTTTCACCATGACTATGATCTATTCTTTTACCATCATAAAACCAGTAGAGATGAATATGTGCTTGTTATAAAAAATGCAAACACTGGAGATGTAAAGAATAGAAGTAAAGTGCTCTACCATTCCCCATCCCTCAGCAATAGCCAGTGTTTGATGTCCTGACTTTTGTTTGCACTAAGACCAGCCAGCTGGGGTACAGACCGCGGCCCTGAGTGGCCGTGCACGCCTCCTCATCCCCCTAAGCCTCACTGTCCTGGTTGGTAAAATGGAGGTGATAAAAGCATCTTCTTGCCGTGAGGACTAAACGCCAGGGGGGCTGGCACGGTCCTTGGCTCTCAGCGAAGCTCAAGCGAGAAGGGCTGGTCTGCTGTTGCCGCTGTTGGTGTTATTGATATCATCAGCTGCATTCTTTTTTAGTGGCCGCGCAGCATTTTAGTATTTCTTTCTTTAGATGCTGTAAGTGTGACAACAGCAGTGCTCCCTGGAGTAGGGTTCTCAGTGGACCAGGAAGGCCTCCCGACAGCAGTGGGCCATTTCTCTCACTTTCAGGATGGAAACACCTCGTGATATTTATGCTTCAGAACAAATCCAACCCACTGAGGACCTTTCTTCAAAGTGCAAATTTCCCAATTCCCCTGGGGTCTTCATCAGAGCGGAAACTGTGCCCATGACCGTTGGCTCAAATTTCTCCTCCTCCTACGGTGGGCGGCTGTGCCACCTGGCTACGCTCCCTCCATCCCAGCTGGGACTGCCGTTTAGCCACAAAGATTAGCACACAAGGCTTGGGGAGGATTTGTTCGTTTATCTTTCTGGGTTTTGTTCTGAATACAAAAGCAATACAAGCTACTGCTTGTAGTTAAGAAAAATTAAATTCTACAGAAATGCATGTATGAGCCTCCCCTCTCCCCGGCAATTTACAGCCACGATCGTCTTCTAAGGAGAGTGGATGCGACTAAATGGGAAGTTTTTTCATTTGTAAACCCTAGAGATGGGCTTATACTGCAGATTTGGAAATAGAAGCTAAGAACTGAACTGGCACGGCCAGCAGAGGGACGGGAGAGGGTGCTCCTCAGGGAAGGAAGAGGGGGAGCAGAGCTCGGTGGGGGGTCAAGACCAGCAAGGAAGCCCCCCTGGGGGTGGTCATCGGCACGGGGGAGAAGGTCTAATGAGTTTTAGGTAAGCTGCTGCGGAAGGCGGTTATGCATGAATCCTTCTGGTGATTCCCAGTGTTCCAGGGAAGCTGTCTTGTGTGGGTGGGCTTTCTGTGTTTGTGGAAAAGGAGGAAGATGCTGAGCGTCACGTCTGGAATGACCTGGAGTGTGCACACACACACGGGGGAGCCCCGAGGCCAGGAGAGCGCGAGCCCCCAGGGCAGCCCCGAGCTCAGACTATGGGTGGGAGCCAGGGCTGGGTTCCAGCTGGTACCAGAGGCCCCAGCTGATGGGGGTGATATGTAGAAAGTAGAGAGTAAAAGTTCTCACGGATCCCGTGCCTCAGAGGTCAGTGTCGTTAAAGGTTTGGAAGAAGTTCTTTCAGTTTTGGTAGGCATATATGAGATCTATATATTATTGTTAATGAAATGAGGTCATGCTTTACATACTCTTTTGCAACTTTCCTTCTGTCCTTTAACAACAAAACCAGCACATTCTTTCTGAGTCAAGAATCATACGTCAGGCACTTCCCTGGTGGTCCAGTGGTTAAGAGTCCGCCTTCCAATACGGGGGACGTGGGTTCGATCCCCGGTCGGGGAACTAAGATTCCACATGCTACGGGACAGCTAAGTCCATGCGCCGCAACTACTGAGCCCACGCGCTCTGGAGCCCGCGTGCCACAGCTAGAGAGAAGCCCGCGCACGGCAACAAAGAGCCCGTGCGCTGCAGCTAAGACCCAAGGCAGCCAAATAAATAAAATTAAAAAATAAAAAAAAGAAGAGGACAGAAAAAAAAGAATCATAGGTCAATTTCACTGTTTAATAACTACTGAGTGTAGGTGTGCCTTACTTGATTCACCCCATCTCCTATTAACGGACCTTAAGGTCGTTTTAATTTTTCACTATTACAAACTATCCCGCAGTACATCACTGTTACACTTGCCTGAGTTTTCCTGCAGGATATACTCCTAAAAGCAGAATTGCTGGGTCCAAAGGTAAGCACGTTTAAAAAGTTAAGTGATTATTTCCTCTCCAAACCCTCCTAAACAAGGCTAAAGCTGCTGAGTATACCAAATAGTTAGGGCTACTATTCATTACTCTGAGATCAAACAATAATGTCAGGGATTCTGTCTTCCTTATTGTTTCTGCAGTCAAACATGACTGGTGAGCATATCGTTCATTCGTGTACTCGTCCGACCAAGATCTGCTGAGCCTCCACGATGTGAGCTCTTGCTGGGCACACACCTCTCTGCCAGGATTGGCCTCAATTTATAGAACTAAGTGGTCGAACTGCTGTTAATTCATTGCAAAAACCCATCAAGAATCTATAACGCTCTGCAAGCTAAACAGAAACATAGCCACAAGTGACCAGGGGACACACGTGACGCACAGGCCCCAACACGATATTCCAAAGTCCCGGGGGGAAAATATATCTGTAGAGCTGGAAGATGACACTTTCTCATATGTGAAATCAGCTATACAAACTGTGAAGAGCCCTAACTTAGGAACCCAAACTTAGGGTTTATAACATTATAAACATTGAAGATCTTTCTTTTTAAAAAAAAATGAAGATTTGTAAGAGCAGCCCACCTCACCTCTTTGGCTGTGTTCTGCAGAAGATGGGAATGGTTAGGGATTCTTTGGGGAGGGTTACATTCTTGTATAATTTGGCTTCAATCTACCACACTGACTAGATTCAAATCCCCAAGGCAGTTAAAATGACGTAAGAAAAGATATAAATAATGTAGAGCCTTGGGGGGCTGGCTTGAGTCTGTGTTTCTAAGTCTTTCAAGTAACCAAGTGTGAAAATACTCTTATCAGCGGCACATACTTCTTCATGCCACTTCTCGGGGGAGGGGGAACAGCTGCATCTTAAGAGGAAATGTTTCATTAACCATGACGAAGCCTGGGTTTAAAAGTTTCAAAGCCCCGAAAACATTTTTATTAAAATCGCTATAAATCTGATGGAAACTAGAGATCAAAAAGTTCTCCCCTCGGAGCTTCAGATATAAACTAATTCATCAGCGAACAGTGTTTGCACTCAGATGTGGCCACATCTGGATCGGGGGCCTTCAGAAAACATCTCCAAAGAGTAAATTTATTTTTTAAGTGGATTAAAAACCCTGGACTCCAGGGGACTTATGAAGACACTGAGTGGGGCACTGAAACCCCTTTTTAGCAGCTGGTGGGGGGGGACACAACAGTCAGTGACACAACAGTCAGTGACAACCTTGCAATGACCATTTTAATGTGGGTAAAATAATATTCCATGTCACTTTATAACATTTGTTGCAGACTAACCTTTTTTTCTGGGTACTTTTTTTTTTTTTTTTTGCCACGCTGCGTGGCTTGTGGGATCTTAGTTCCCCAACCAGGGATTGAACCGGGGCCCTTGGCAGTGAAAGCAGCGAGACCTAACCACTGGACCACCAGGGAAGTCCCTCTGGGTACTTTTTACTCATCAGCAAGATTTCGATAGGTTGTTAAGCTTTATTATTTTTGGCCAATGATAGGACAACGGAGTGAGCCTTTGGTAATTACACTTCGTACTTCTAGAGGAAGCAGAAAAACCACAGCCACTCTGTGCCACCCTCCTCCTTCAGCGATTCATGTGGCAGGTGGGTGACAGTCACAAAGGATAAACACCCAGAATTCCCTTATCGACAAAGCAGGACTGCAGAGGACACATTTACACGGGCCCAGGGTTTAAAATCAAGAATCCTGAGTGAGAAGGCTGCCATCAGCATGATGACTTTCGGCCATTTACATAAAGTCTCTTTACCAGACAAATCAAGAAAATAAAAAACTGATTTTAGAGAGGGTATTATAAACAAAGATCCACAGGGTCACAGAGACCTTCATCTAAAGGCCTTTTATAATCACACATCCAGAGACGAGGACAGGATGGATGGTGGAGGTAATAACACTGGATGGTGTTTTTTCAAACATTTAACATGTGCCCTGTACTGTATTAATCAGATACTCATTTAATCGTCACAATAATTCCAGGGGCTGGGTACTACTATTAGCCCCATTCTACAGATGAGGAAACTGAGGCTTAGAGAGGTTCAGAAACTTGACCAAGTCTCACAGCTGGCGAGTGGTTATAGTCAGGAGTCAAACCCAGAGCCACCTGACCCAGGAGCCTGTGCTCCCAGCCGCTACCCAGTGCTGCTTCCCTAGTAGGAAGGCTTGGATCTGCAGCCATCAGAGAGAGGCTCCTGAGTGCTTACAGGAAATGTGAGACATCTGGCTCATGATGGCTTTTTTTTTTTTTTTTTGCGGTACGCGGGCCTCTCACCGTTGTGGCCTCTCCCGTTGCGGAGCACAGGCTCCAGATGCGCAGGCTCAGCGGCCATGGCTCATGGGCCCAGCCGCTCCACGGCACGTGGGATCTTCCCGGACCGGGGCACGAACCCGTGTCCCCTGCATCGGCAGGCGGACTCTCAACCACTGCGCCACCAGGGAAGCCCCCATGATGGCATTTTGGTGAGTTTCATATGAATATGATCCTTAGACACTGCAGGTAGCAACTGAGTCTTTGCGGCACTGTGGAGGAGGGCCTCTTCCCGGCTGGACTACCAGGTAAGGGGCAAAGTGGAAAATGCAGACTCCCAGGCCCCATACACTGAGATTCTGATTGGCTAGGTCTGGGATGGGGCCCAGGAATCTGATTTTTTAATAAATGCTCCAGGTAATTCTGTTGCAGGTTGCCAGTTTGGGAAACAATGTTCTAAGGAACATGCTTTAGAAACACAGCTCTAGGGAACACTTTTATGTGGGTTGCACAAACTTTACGGGTAGTTGCTTCTGTTTCTGACCATATACTTTTACAAAATGAACACTGGTCAAAAGACCTTTTGAGGAGCTTAAAGAATCCCTGACTTTTTTCTTTTTTTGGCTGCGTTGCGTCTTTGCTGCTGCACGCAGGCTTTCTCTAGTTGCAGCGAGCGGGGGTTACTCATCGTTGTGGTGCGCGGGCTTCTCATTGCTGTGGCTTCTCTTGTTGCAGAGCACGGGCTCTAGAGCGCGTGGCCTTCAGTAGTTGTGGTACGGGGGCTCAGCAGTTTTGGCTTGTGGGCTGTAGAGCACAGGCTCAGTAGTTGTGGTGCACGGGCTTAGTTGCTCTGCGGCATGTGGGATCTTCCTGGACCAGGGCTTGAACCCGTGTTCCCTGCACTGGCAGGTGGCTTCTTAACCACTGCGCCACCAGGGAAGTCTCCCTGATGTTTTTAAGGTACTCATTCAAGACTCAGCTGGGTTTATGGGCTCTGAAAACTCATTTCTCCAGATGCTACTTGGAGAATAAAAGTCACCTTCCAGTCATACTTGGAGCACCCAAAAAAAGGTGATTCTGGGTAGGCCACTGAAGCCAAGGGAAATGACTGGGACCACAGCTCACATCACTAAAATGTGCTCGGACACCTAATGTGAACATTGAGTCTTAGCTGGGTTTCAGGAGTTATGTATGTTTGATGGTGAGCTGCAAAATGCTACATTTCTGGAAAACTATTTGGCAATGGGCCTTAAAGTTCATATTCTCTGACCCAGTAATTCTACTTCTAGGACTCTGACCCAGGAAAATAATCAGAGAAGTATGTAAAAACCATACACAGAGATGTGCATCACAGCCATGTCTCTGACAGCCAAAATACTTCAGACAACCTATGTGTCTGTCAACTGGGGAATGGATCAACTGAGTATACAGCCTTTCGAAAGCATGTTGTCTATAGCAAACCAAAAAGCTTCTGCACAGGGCTTCCCTGGTGGCGCAGTGGTTGAGAGTCTGCCTGCCGATGCAGGGGACGCGGGTTCGTGCCCCGGTCCGGGAGGATCCCACATGCCGTGGAGTGGCTGGGCCCGTGGGCCATGGCCGCTGAGCCTGTGCATCTAGGGTCTGTGCTCCGCAGTGGGAGAGGCCGCAGCAGTGAGAGGCCTGTGTACCGCAAAAAAAAAAAAAGCTTCTGCACAGCAAAAGAAACGATCGACAAAATGAAAAAGCAACCTACAGAATGGGAGGAAATATTTGCAAACCACACATATCTGATAAGGGGTTGATATCTAAAATACATAAGGGACTCACAACCAATAGCAAAAAGCCAAATAACCCACTTAAAAAAATGGGCAGAAGACCTGAATAGACATTTTTCTAAAGAAGATATTCAAATGATCAATAAGTACATGAAAAGGTGCTCACATCACTAACCATAAGGGAAATGCAAGTCAAAACCACAATGAGCTATCACCTCACACCTGTCAGAATGGCTTTTATCAAGAAAACAAGAGGGCTTCCCTGGTGGCGCAGTGGTTGAGAGTCTGCCTGCCAATGCAGGGGACACGGGTTCGTGCCCCGGTCCAGGAAGATCCCACATGCCGCGGAGTGGCTGGGCCTGTGAGCCATGGCCGCTGAGCCTGCGCGCAACGGGAGAGGCCACAACAGTGAGAGGCCTGCGTACTGCAAACAAAAACAAAAACAAAAACAAACAAACTCACAGAAACAGAAACAGATTGGTGGTTGCCAGGGGCAGGGGGTGGGGAGTGGGAGAAATGGGTGAAAAGTGGTCAAAGGGTACAAACTCCCAATTATAAGATACACGTGTCCTGGGGATGTAAGGTACAGCATGGGGGCTCTAGTTAACAATACAGTACAGTATATTTGAAAGTTGCAAACATAGTAGATTTTTAAAGTTCTCATCACACACAAAAAATTGTAACTATGCAAGGGGATGGATGTGTTAACTAACCACACCGTGGTAATAATTTTTTAATTTATACGTATATAAAATCACTATATTGAATATCTTAAATGCACACAATGTTATATGTCAATTATATCTTAATAAAGCCAGGGGTAAAAAGCATATTATCGAGGAATTTTCACCACATGCTCACAAAACAACAGTTACTGAGAATGTTGCTATACACATATACATATACATACACACGTACTCTGCAAAACGTTGACATATATACCTATATACACCATATAATGACAATCCTTTGTTTATCTATATCTAAACATAAAACAATAGAAGGAAGTCCACCAGAATGTTAATAATGATTACCTCTGAGGCATTTCTATTTTCTTCTTTACAGGTCTATTTTCTAAATCAGACAAAGTTTTAAAATTAAGCTATATCCTTTATAAATCAAGTTTTCAGAGAATTGTTAATGAAATGGGAAATGCGTATTACATAATATCAAGTGAAAATATAGGATAAAAATATATATTCAATATGGTACCCATTAGTTTTTTTAAAATTATGTGTATATATATATATATATATATATACACATTATATATAAATCAATCCAGGAAGATACCAATAACTGTTGTCTCTGTGTACTGGGATTATAGGTAATTATTTTCTTCATTCCACTTGTGTATCTTTTCCAAACTTTCTACGATAAGAATGTGTTAGCATTTCCAGTAAGAGAACCCAATCAGTTGCATTTTAAGCCCCAGTTTCCACGAGGACCATTTCCTCTGGTCCCTGTTGGGAGCCCCTTACAGATGGGGTGTGCTACGAGGCTCTGAGGAGCGGCTGCATCTCCTGAGCTCCATCCGCAGCCCGGGATGAGCACCCACCTCGCAGGAGCAGCCCATTCACACAGGCCAGGTGAATGGCAACTACAGGGAAAGGATCACAACAGCGAGCATTTACTGAGCTCTTCCTACGTAGCCTACTCTGTGCCAAGTGCTGTGCGGGCATCAACTCTTTGAACTGGATGAGGCTGGTCCTCATGTAGCTAGGGGCCTTCTGTCTAATTCCAAAGCCCATGCTCTTACCCACATCAAACTCTGGTAAGGAATCCGCCTTACAAGAATATCTTTATGGCAAGTCTGTTTCTAAGCAGTGCATCTGCTATGCCCAGGACCTCCTTTCTGATCCATTTACGTAAGAATAGTGTTAAATTTTTACTTTGACCTATAATGATTGCTCCCTGAGGTCGTTTTTATAAATAACACATCGCACGGCTGTTCTTGTTTTCATTCTACCTACCTTCTCTTCCGATGGGTAAAAGCCAATTGCTCTCATGACAAAAGGAAGCTCCGATAGGCAGATGTGTTCCGACACCTTTCTGGTCTCCATTGTATCAATACCTTGACTACGGAGCTGAGAATAGTAAAAATAGTCTTCCAGCTCCTATGTGGAAATGAAGTGGAAACACAACATGCATTTTTGGCTTAAGTCTGAAGCAGCCATTTAGACTTCAAGGACATTTTCTAGAAAGTACATTTTAAGCTCAGTGGGGAAAACAGCTTTGGCAAAAAGCAAGAAGGTTAACCCCGGGCACATCTGTTTTACAGACTTAACTAGATGTTACCAGGAAGTGTTTACTCTGAGGATAGTTACCCTGTAGAATTTTCCTTCCCTGCCACCAGACACCAGACCATAGAATGGGGTCAGGTCTTCGCCCCCAAGAGAAACTGCTGCCTCCAGGGCACTAGAACAATGAGAGAAACATCGTTATTAGCCAGCAGTCAGTCAGGAACACAATGCACCGCAAGGCTGCCCAGCTGCGGACCTCCGGAGGGTATTACAGCGAGGATACGATTAGGGTCTCTGTAAACTTGTTAAGTAAATTCCCTCCAAAATGAAGCTGCAAATGGAAAATTCAATTTCAAGTGTGGAACCCGGTGGTACAGGGCACCCGCCTTAATGACGATGATATTCTCTCGTGGATGACAGGGCAGATGCCTGGCAATTTGTCTGAAATCTCTGGGGGGAGGGAGGGAGGGAGGGTGGTGAGTCCACAGTCTCCCCAGTGGCCCTCCTGTAACTTTAGATCTGCATGTGACCAGAGCCAGAAGAATGGGACGTGGCACAGGTGGATGGCCGTCGCTAATTGCTTCCATAAAAACTCTGGAGGCCGCAAGGGACCCACGCCAGTCAGATAAAAATAGCCCTCTGCTCTCTAACACAGGGTCAGATTTTTCCAAAAATAGGCCCTTTAAGTGGTAAGAAAACCTACTTTTTGTATGAGGCTGACTTTACCTCATACAAAATGCTAATAATAATATGAAATCATCTTAATAATCCACTAACTGGATTTTTGCTAATCAGACCATTAGCCGCTTTGTAGGGTTATTAAGACACACTTTGTGCAGACCATGGCGGGGAAGTGGTTATGTATACAGAAGCTGGAGTCAAAGGGACATGCCTGTGAGCCCTGGCTCTGCCACTTGCAAGCAGGGTGATCATGGGCAAGTGACTTAACCACTCAGGGCCTCAGCTTCCTATTCTGTAAAATGGAAATAATTACAGGGTCTGCCTCAGGGGATTGTTGTGAGAATTAAAGTGAGTGCACAGAAAGGATTCCACATGAAGCCCTTTATTTTTCTCCTGTGATGAATCTTTGTTGAGGTGTGGGGTTGATACGAATCCCAGCCCCAGCACATTACTCCGTAGCTTGGGCAGATCACTGAACCCCTTGGAGCTAGTTTCCAGATCTGTACAACAGGGATACCAACAGTGCCTACGTCACAGGATGGCTGTGGGGACACATCAGACAATACATGGAAAGCCCAGGGCCTGGCTCAGGACTATGATTACTGTTGAACTGGGTGTTGAGGTGCACCTACAGCTCTCCTGCAAGAGTCAGCCACAGAACAGTCCTCGGTCCTCTTGTCACAGCCCCGCACAAGCCCCACCCAAGCAGGCTGCGTGAGGTCCATGGAGCTGGTGTACTCTCCAGGTGGGCCTGGGGTCCAGGCGGGCCTGAGGACCGTCTCCAGTAGGGCTCAGTCTTCACCTGGCTCTTGGCTCTGATATTACCCATCGAGGCAGGTGTCCAGCTGAGAGGGCTCCCGCTCTGTGGCCTCCAGGCCAGGCCCAGGCCCAATCCCAACAGGCTCTGAGGGCAGTGAGGCCACTATTGGCCATTTGATTCTGAAGCAGGGCCAGGTAAAGGCCCAAGTGACATGGAGGAGCCTGTCACCACCTGGAAGGCCCCAGGGGACAGACTCACAGAGCTCTGGATTCTCTGGGAACGGTCCTCCAGCAGTCAGGACTACACCATGTCCCCTGCTTCCCGGCCACTGTCAGCTCAGCTGACCTGAGATAGAGGGACAGGGCTGGGCTTGTCCCACCAGAGCTGGGGCAAGAGACTCCCTCTCTCTGGTGTGAAATCTGGGGACTGTCAGTGGCCGAGTTCCCACTGAGTGACGAAATTCAGCTCTGCAGAGCGTGACAGCAACAGCAGAGGCAAGCTGAGAGCAAATGCTGAGGGCGGGCTGGTCTGCTCTCCCCGCAGTACGGTGACCCGAGACCCCAGGACCCGCTCGTAACTTCCCCTTTCTGCCTAAGTTGGGTTCTAATGCTTGCCACAAAAAAAGAGGTCATTGAGGCACAAGATGGAGGTACATTTATCAAAAACCTACTGTGTGTGTGCCCAGAAATATACTCAGTGCTGTGGGGAAGGAGCTAAAGCCCAAGAAACAGTGAGCACAGCAACCAGCATATAGCAAGAGCCCAGTAAATGCTCCCTAGGGGGGGAGGGGGAGGGGGAGGAGGGAAAGCAGGGGGAGGAGAAAGGGCACCTAACCCCAAGATCTGGCCCTTCACTTCCCCGTGAGCTCAAACCAACAGATGGTCCTTACTTGCCAAATGTGTTAGAGTTGCACCTCCTACTCCTGGGCCTTACACACCATCTGTCGGGGCTTCAGACCAGGGTAATGAGCAGAACTGAAAGTCTTCCGGATTCACGACAAAAAAATTTATAAATAGACTTTACTGTTTAAGAATACATCAGTTTTATGTTTTTCACAGTTGTTACTGTAAATACCTTGTGCCTGTTCATGGATTATTTTATTCTAAAATATTTTGTCAAATGTGTATCAACCAAATTAAAAACAAAGGCTTTCATGTTGGCAACAACAACAACAACAACAAAGCGGGGGGCTTCCCTGGTGGCGCAGTGGTTGAGAGTCCACCTGCCGATGCAGGGGACACGGGTTCATGCCCCGGTCCCGGAAGATCCCACGTGCCGCGGAGCGGCTGGGCCCGTGAGCCGTGGCCACTGAGCCTGTGCGTCCGGAGCCTGTGCTCCGCAACGGGAGAGGCCACAACAGTCAGAGGCCCGCATACTGCAAA